>NC_089503.1:7461270-8082937 GCF_036850995.1 Saccopteryx leptura | reverse complement strand
ACACCGCTTTCCAGCTCCGCAGTTCCTCTACCGTCTGCCCGAGTCTGGTGTGAACCTGCCTGGCCTCGGCCGCCAGCATTACAGGGGGTTTGGCCTGTCGCTTCCTGGGAGCCTAGGCTGGTTGTGAGAGGGCCAGGCAGAGCAGTGGGGGCAGGTGCACTGGTCCCGTCCTCAGTTCTCTGTATTGGGTTTTTCTTTTTTTTTTTTCTTTTTTTTTTTTTTTTTGTATTTTTCTGAAGCTGGAAACGGGGAGAGACAGTCAGACAGACTCCCGCATGCGCCCAACCGGGATCCATCCGGCACGCCCACCAGGGGTGATGCTCTGCCCACCAGGGGGCGATGCTCTGCCCCTGCGGGGCGTCGCTCTGCGGCGACCAGAGCCACTCTAGCGCCTGGGGCAGAGGCCAAGGAGCCATCCCCAGCGCCCGGGCCATCTTTGCTCCAATGGAGCCTTGGCTGCGGGAGGGGAAGAGAGAGACAGAGAGGAAGGAGGGGGGGGGTGGAGAAGCAAATAGGCGCTTCTCCTATGTGCCCTGGCCAGGAATCGAACCCGGGTCCCCCGCACGCCAGGCCGACGCTCTACCGCTGAGCAAACCGGCCAGGTGTATTGGGTTTTGTTTGATGAAAGGGTTGGAATAGAGTGGGCCTGGGTGATCTGGGGGCCCTACCCCCTCACAAAACCCCATTCAAAGGAGAGGAGAAGGAAGCACGTACTGCTGGGGTCCTCTGGTGAGGACAGCGGGCAGGGCCGCCGATCTGGGTGGGGGGCTGTGAGACAGCTCCCAGATGCTCACTTTTCCAACCTGGGAGGGAGGTGAGAGATTGAGACAATTAGGGAGAAAGGGTCTGGAGGGAGGGTGAACTCTGCAGATACAGGGACACGTGAGGCCTCCTGTGAGGTGTAACCGGACCCCTCTGAGCTGCTGGACACAGGGCATCTATGGTGCTAACCCTGGGCCTGTTCTTCCACCTCCCAGGGCCCCGTCCCAGCCCCTTTACATAAGGCCGCGGCAGGCTGGTCCTCAGATCAGGCCTGTGGCCATGGCCTTCACGGACCTGCTGGACGTGCTGGGTGGCGTGGGCCGCTTCCAGCTCGTCTACACGGCCCTGCTGCTGCTGCCCTGCGGCCTGCTGGCCTGCCACAATTTCCTGCAGAACTTCACGGCCGCCGTGCCCCTCCACCACTGCCAGGGTGCTGCCGCACACGCTGCAGCCGCCGGCAACAGCTCCAGGGCCTGGCTGAGGGCCACCATACCCTTGGACGAGCTCGGGG
The DNA here is from genome assembly GCF_036850995.1 of Saccopteryx leptura. Lineage (NCBI taxonomy): Eukaryota > Metazoa > Chordata > Mammalia > Chiroptera > Emballonuridae > Saccopteryx > Saccopteryx leptura. The sequence continues at coordinate 8,081,664 of NC_089503.1, read as the reverse complement.
TCCCTGAGCCGTGCCAGCGCTTCACGGAGCCTCAGTGGGCCCTCCTGAGCCCTAACGCCTCGGTCCACGGGGCAGCCACGGAGAGCTGCAAGGATGGCTGGGTCTATGACCACAGCGTGTTCCCGTCCACCATTGTGATGGAGGTCTGCAGGGGCCAGGGCGGCACGGGGAGGGCGGGCTGACACCAAGGCCGAGGCTGGAGCAGCCCTCTCTCTCCTACAGTGGGATCTGGTGTGTGAGGCCCGCACCCTCCGCGACCTGGCTCAGTCTATCTACATGGCTGGGGTGCTGGTGGGCGCTGCTGTGTTTGGCAGCCTCGCAGACAGGTGAGCCTTGGGGGTTGAGGGTTCAGCCACCCAGCACAGGCTGGAAATCCCCCGGCCTTGTTGTTCTTTTATTATTATTATTATTATTTTAAATTTTCCATGGACTTTAGAGAGAGAGAGAAAGAGAGAGAAGCATCAACTCCTTGTTCCATTTAGTTTTGTACTCATTATTCATTGATTGCTTCCTGTACGTGTGGACCAGGGATTGAGCCTGTGACCTCTGGTTTACCAGGTTGACACTTCATCCACTGAACCACCTGGCTAGGGCCCTTATTTTGTTTTTGTTTTTTAAGATTTTTATTTATTGATTTTAGAGAGAAGAGAGGGGGTGAGGGAAGGAGCGGGAAGCATCATCTCTTAGTAGTTGCTTCTTTTTTTTTTTTTTTTTTTCTGAAGCTGGAAACGGGGAGAGACAGTCAGACAGACTCCCGCATGTGCCCGACCAGGATCCACCCGGCACGCCCACCAGGGGCGATGCTCTGCCTACCAGGGGGCGATGCTCTGCCCCTCCGGGGCGTCGCTCTGCCGTGACCAGAGCCACTCCAGCGCCTGGGGCAGAGGCCAAGGAGCCATCCCCAGCGCCCGGGCCATCCTTGCTCCAATGGAGCCTCGGCTGCGGGAGGGGAAGAGAGAGACAGAGAGGAAGGAGGGGGTGGGGGTGGAGAAGCAAATGGGCTCTTCTCCTATGTGCCCTGGCCGGGAATCGAACCCGGGTCCCCCGCACGCCAGGCCGACGCTCTACTGCTGAGCCAACCGGCCAGGGCCTAAAAATTTTTTATTGAGCCTGACCAGGCAGTGGCACAGTGGATAGAGCATCAGACTCGAATGCGGAAGACCCAGGTTCAAGACCCCGAGGTCGCCAGCTTGAGCGCAGGCTCATCTGGTTTAAGCAAAAGCTCACCAGCTTGGGTCCAAGGTCACTGGCTGGAGCAAGGGGTTACTCGGTCTGCTGAAGGCCCACGGTCAAGGCACATATGAGAAAGCAATCAATGAACAACTAAGGTGTAGCGACGCGCAACGAAAAACTAATGATTGATGCTTCTCATCTCTCCGTTCCTGTCTGTCTGTCCCTGTCTTATCCCTTCTCTCTATCTCTCTGTCTCTGGAAAAAAAAAAATTTTTTTTATTGATTGATTTTTATAGAGAGAGAGGAAGGGAGAGAGAGAGAGAGAGAGAGAGACATTGATTTGTTGTTCCACTTATTAATGCATTCATTGGTTGAGTCTTATATGTGCCCTGACTGGGTATCAAACCCAAAACCTTGGCATTTCAGGACAACTGAGCTACTCAGCCAGGCAATTTTTAATCTTTCTTTATTAATGTTTATTTATGTATTTGTAGATTGATAATACATATAATACATTCACATTATTCAAAACTCCAGAAGGCACAAGAGAGCTTGTCGGGAAGCGTCCCTCTCCCACTGCTACTCCGGCCCCCAGGAACCTCTGGAGGGCAGCCTGCTCTCTGGGTACCTTACCAGGGAACTTGTGTGCAACCCGACCGAATGCGTGTGTGTGCTGCGTCCGCCTCTCTTCACGTGTGCTGGCACTCCCACGCCTGGCTCTGCACCTGCTCTTTCCTCCCCGCACGGCCTTTGCCTATTCCTTCAGAAAGAGCTTCCCTGCCTGCCCGACTGCCTGTGCTGCGTCCCCCTGCAGGGAGTCAGAACCATCTAGAAGGCCCTAGAGCGATGCCCAGCAGACGCAACACAGTGCAGGGCTCTGCCAGAGTCGCCGGAGCTTCCGTCTCTGGGCTTTTCTCCTTCCTTCCTGTCTCTTCCCGCCTTTCTCTCTCCCCCATTACTCTCTTCTCTCCTCCCCGCTGCCAGTTGAGGTTCTGGGGGGGTCTTCCTGGACTTCAGACCCCACGTCCTGGAGGGTGCCGCCGGCCTTGGGCCCCTCGTGGGAGTTCTGTCATAGCCCTTGTCACACTGTGACATGATGCTCCAGGTCTTTCTGGATATGAGCTTGTATAGCTTATCCATAGTGTCTTATATGTCACCAGCCCCCAGCTGAGGCCTGTCACTTAAAGGTGATCGATGAACTTTTATGTAACACAATGAATGAGTGAATGAATGAATGAGTGTGTCATGAAGTGTGTGGAGAAGAAATGCAACCCAACCCTTCTCGGCCTGCTGCCCTCCTGGGCCCTCGCTTACAAATGGGGCGGTGCCAAGGCTACAGTGAGATAACCCCGCTACCCTGGCCTTGGACCCCTGTGCGGTGGGACAAGCCCCCTCCCCAGCCTGGCCTCCGCTGTTTAAGTGAAGACTTGACCATGGGGTCCTCCTCCCCCCTGTCTAGGCCCCACCAAGAGCTCGACTGCTGGGAGTTCTGGTTTGAGGTCTCTCTCTAGCTAGACAATCATCACCCATTGCCCCTGCCTCTGAGCCTTTGCAGAATCCCTGCCTGTCCCCAACCCTGCAATTTGGTGGTGTGGTAGGGGGGCCAGAAATACAACCCAAGTGAAGAAACGAAGGGGGGAATACAGCACGCTTCTCCCTCCCAGAACCCCCCCCACCACCAGTGCCCGGGTTCCAGCAGATGGGCAGTTCTGTCACGTAGGCGTGGCTTCGGGTGGCCGTGGGGCAGGGGAGCTCCCTTTCACCCTCCTTCGACAATCCGCACGAGGGACCCTAACTCTGTGCCCATGGCTGGTTCAGGCTGGGCCGCAAGGCCCCCCTGGTCTGGTCGTACCTGCAGCTGGCAGTTACAGGAGCCGCCACAGCCTACTTCAGCTCCTTCAGTGCTTACTGCGTCTTCCGCTTCCTGATGGGCATGACCTTCTCTGGCATCATCCTCAACTCCCTCTCTCTGGGTAAGTCTGGCCGAGGCGGGGCCGGGAGGGCGGCTCGAGGAAGGTGGTGTGGCAGCCCTGTCACTAGACAGCTGTCCTGTTTTGTTGTATGGGATTCTCACCTGGTGACCTCAACTCAGAACCTCCCACCGGGACCTTGAGAGACTGGGGCTGTCAGCGGCAGCCCTGCCAACAGTAGGCCATGGCCCCCGTGTTGTGATTGGCCACCAGGAAGCTGAGAGGGTTGGGTTTATTTTCTGTGTGAATTAGTCAACAACAACCACTAACTAAACACCTACTGTGAGCCAGACTCCCAGTGTGGGGACGCAGAAGTGAGGGGAGACATGCTGGTCCCAAGGGCTGCAGGCAGCGCTGAGATTGTGAATTCAAAAATGGGGGTTCAGCCTGACCTGTGGTGGCACAGTGGATAAAGCGTCAACCTGGAAATGCTGAGGTCACCGGTTCGAAACCCTGGGCTTGCCTGGTCAAGGCACATATGGGAGTTGATGCTTCCTGCTCCTCCCCCCTTCTCTCTCTGTCTCTCTCCTCTCTCTCTCTCTCTCCCTCTCTCTCTCCTTTCTAAAATGAATAAATAAAAAATTAAAAAAAAAAGGGGGTTCAGCCTGACCAGGCGGTGGCGCAGTGGATAGAGCATCAAACTGGGATGTGGAGGACCCAGGTTCGGGACCTCGAGGTCGCCAGCTTGAGCGCGGGCTCATCTGAGTTGAGCAAAGCTTACCAGCTTGGACTCAAGGTCGCTGGCTCGAGCAAGGGGTTACTCGGTCTGCTGCAGCCCCACCGTCAAGGCACATATGAGAAAGCAATCAATGAACAACTAAAGTGCCACAATGAAAAACTGATGATTGATGCTTCTCATCTCTCTTCGTTCCTGTCTATCTCTATCTATCCCTCTCTCTGACTCTCTCTCTCTCTGTCTCTATAAAAAAATTAAATAAAATTAAAAATTAAAAAATGGGGGTTCACCCAGGCTGCAAAGCTGGAGACCCCTTAGTGCCGTGGCAGAGACCTGGCCTCCTGGATGCCAGGTGGGAACATGCCCACCCTCCAAAGTGACAGGGTCAGTCCTCACTCCTGGCTGTCCGGGCAGCTGCCCGTGGCTCTGGCAGAGAGACGGGGGAGTAGTGATGGGGGGTAGGAGGAGGCTGCCCTGGACGCAGGCCTTATACTGCTCTCTACTTAGTTTGCTCCTGGGGACATCCCCGGGCCTCCGGGAGGGCCTGGGGGCTTCCGAAACTACTGCCAAAGAAAGACGAGGCCTCTCATTTCAGGAGAGGGTGGGAATCTCAGACAACCAGGAAGCCTCAGGCTGTACCCTCACCTCCCGCATTTGGGTATCAAAGGGTGCTGAGCTCCCGGCAAGAGGTCAGTAAATCCCAGCCCACCCGCCCACCTCATCGCTTGGGGTGGGGGCCACAGCTCATGGAATCTGAAGGCAGGAACACATGTCCAAGGTCCATCTCATGCTAGAATCACCTGTATGCTACACACATGCCTACACATTCATGCACGCATGTGCGCACGCACAGGTGCACACACGCACACTCTGCTACCACGGGCAGGCGCGGTTTAAGTGCTGAGGAGCAGCAGTGAACAAAGCAGACGGCGCTCCCGTGGGGTCCATGTTCTTATGTGGGAAGACAGGACACCACGGAAATGCGGGTTATATAGCATGTCAGGAGGCGGTAAGGGCTACAGAGGAAACGAAAGTCTGGAAAGGAAATGAGAATGGCTGGGGTGGAGGCGAGTCTGCCGCTCTAATCAGAATGGTCAGGGGAAGGGGATCCCTTTGAGCAAAGCTTGAAGGAGGTGAGAGAGTGCGCCCTGCAGCTCCCACTCCGGGTGAGGAACATTCCAGGCAAAGGCCCTGCGGTAGAGTGTGCACAGTGGGTTCAAGAGCAAGGAGGTCCCTGTGTCTGGGGCAGAGCTGCGAGGGGTGGGTTGGGGGGACGGACAAGTGAGGCCAGGACAGTGAGGAGGCTGAGGAGAGGCCTGGCTGACCCGAGTCAGCATTCGTCAGGATTCCGCTGGCTGCCATTCGGCCGAAGGACAAAAGCAGGAAGACCAGTCCCGGGACTTCTGCAGTCACCCAGTGGGAGGCTAGGCCGGCTTGGGCCAGGGTGCAGCAGCAGAGGGGGCAGGAAGGGCTCAGATTCTGGCTCGATTTTGCAGGTAGAAGCAACGGGATTTGCTGAGGGCGGGACACATGAGCTGACTGCTCATGGAAAGACATGTGCTCTTCGGTTTATTATGCTTGCCTTGCAAGCGTGTGCTGCGATTCACTTACCAATCCCTCACGGGTGGACATTTAGGTTGTTTCTAGGTTTTGTTATTTACAAAAAATCCTGTAATTATAAACCAGTAGATTTCCTTTTCCACCAACTCTTCACATCCTTTGCCTGTTTTTTTGTTTCTTTGGTTTGTTGGTTGTTTTCCTATTGATTTGTGAGAACTTTTTCAATGTTAAGGAAATTCACCCTTTATCGCTGAGTTGCATTGTTTTTCTTCGTCTTTTTTGCTGGCATTACAATTTTGCTTATAGAGGTTTTTTTGTTTGTTTGTTTTTTTAATGCAGATACTTCTTATTTTTATGAAGTCAAGGTTCTTGATCTTCTTTTTATTGCTTCTGGGTTTTGTAACATTCTTAGAAAAGCTTTTCTTGACTGAAAGATTGAAAAAAAAGACCTATCATGATTTCTTCTAATATGTTTGTGGTTTTGTAGTTTACTTGTGGGTCTTGGGTCCACCTGGAATTTTGCTGTGTAAGGAGTGAGGTTAGGATGCCTTCGCCTGTGTCTCAATGGGCCTCTGAGATGATTTCAAGTGACCACAGTCACCATAGAGGGGGCAGGTGAGTGAAGCAACCTCATGAGTGAAGAGCCTGCTGAGCCTTTGTGTTTTCTCCGCAGTTGTGGAGTGGATGCCCACCCGGGGCCGGACCGTGGCAGGTGTCCTGCTGGGGTTCTCCTTCACCCTGGGTCAGCTCATCCTGGCCGGAGCTGCGTACCTGATCCGCCCCTGGCGGTGGCTGCAGTTTGCTGTCTCTGTTCCTTTCCTTGTCTTTTTCCTCTATTCTTGGTACGCCTCAGCCGGGGGGGGGGGGGAGGTGCGCTTGTGTGGCCAAGTTGACCTTGGGGGAGGAAGGCTAGGGGTGTGCAGTGGCTGGGACGTGCTTTGAATGGTGGGGATATGAAGAAGGGCGGGGCCTGTGGAGCCACAGGCTCCCGAGTTTGTGCACAGCTATGGGGAAGTTCCGGAAGAATCCCTTGCCTTCGCCTGACCCGTGTTGGCGCAGTGGATAAAGCATCGACCCTGGGCTTGCCCAGTCAAGGCACATATGGCAGTTGATGCTTCCTGCTCCTCCCCCTGTTCTCTCTATTTCTTTCCTCTCTCTCTCTCCTCTCTCTCTAAAAGTGAATAAATAAAATCTAAAAATATATAATAAAATAAATCCCTTAAAAAAAGAAAAAGAATCCCTTTCCTTGGCAAGGTTTCAGAACCATCGCAGCGGCTTTGCCCTTATCCTTTGTGTCTCAGAAGCACGCCCACGCATTTACAGGCGGGGCCTGACACACAGCCGAGGGAGGGCCCATGACTCATTCCCGGCCACACACTGAAATCAGATCCAGAATCAAAACCAATTAAAGTGGCTTAAAGTGCTGACCTGGAGCGCTGAGGTTGCCAGTTCGAAACCCCAGGCTTGCTTAATCAAGCCACATACAGGTGTGAAGCAACTACTATGAGCTGATGTCTCCCTCTCCTTCTCTCTCTCTCCTCTCTCTAAAACCAATAAATATAACTTTAAAAACAAAAACAAAACAAAACTGGATCTGTCGCAGTTCCCAGTAACCTGTAAGTACCCTCAGTGATTCCCTGTCTGACGTGGTGCAAACAAGGGACGCGGTGTCCCTCAGTCTTCCTGAGTCCGCGGACCGCAGGACATTTCACCTCCATAGGGTCTGGCGGAAGGTGAACAAGGGCATATTTGGGTTTAGGAAATGGAGTGAGTTCCACGCAGCCCTGGGTCATTCTTCCTCCTTCTCTTGGTCCAGGTGGCTGCCAGAATCCTCCCGATGGCTCCTCCTCCATGGCAAATCCCAGCTGGCTGTGCAGAGCCTGCGGAAGGTGGCTGCGGTGAACCGGAGACAGGAGGAAGGGGCCAGGCTGACTCAGGAGGTAGGCGGGCTGGGTGGAAGGCAGGGCAGGAACGGGTTTCAGTCTTGCCGGCAGTCTGAGAATGCGCTGGGATTCAGAAGCCATCCCGGGACTCACCCGCCATCCAGGTGAAGAGGCTGGGAATAAACAGCCGGGAGAGTTCCTATGGCAAAGCTGTCTAACCACTGAGTGACTCTGATCTGGGATACAAATTTCAGCTGCTTTGTTCATCAGACTATATCCATCTGTGCAACCGGGAAACAACCATATTCACATTGACATCCAGCCAAATAATAAAATGAGCCCTGGTCAAGTAGTTCAGTCCGTTACAGCATCATCCTTGATATGCCAAGATTGCGGGTTCGATCCCCCATCAGGGCACATACAAGAATCAATGAATGCAATGAATAAGTGGAACAGCAAATTGATGTTTCTCTTTCTCAAATCAATCAATAAATTAAAAATAAAGAATTTATTAAATAAAAAATAACAGCCTGACCAGGCAGTGGCACAGTGGATAGAGTATCAGACTGGGGATGCGGAAGACCCAGGTTCAAGACCCCGAGGTCGCGCTAGCTTGAGGGCAGGCTCATCTGTTTGAGCAAAGCTTACCAGCTTGAGCCCAAGGTCGCTGGCTCGGGCAAGGGGTTACTCGGTCTGCTGAAGGCCTGCGGTCAAGGCACATATGAGAAAGCAATCAATGAACAACTAAGGTGTCACAACGAAAAACTAATGATTGATGCTTCTCATCTCTCTTTGTTCCCATCTGTCTGTCCCTCTCTCTGACTCTCTCTCTATATAAAAAAATATATATAATAAAATAAAATTATTGAAGAATTAATAATAAAAATGATTTATTATAAATGCTATTTATGATAAGATAGTTACCATATATTATAAACAAGTACCAATTATCAAATCCCATGCTTGGCACTATGCTAATGTCTGACTTTTGCTGATGAGGAAACCAAAGTTTGGATGGGTCAGGTAATTTGCTTAAGTACACACAGAACCCCTGCTCTTAACCAATGGCCAAGACTACCCAAGGATGGGGCGTGAGGGGCCTGCTGGAATCACAGGGCCTATTTCAGCCTAATTGGCAGGCAGCTCAGGAGCCTTGGGACTCAGGTAAGAGCCTTGGCTTCCTGCCAAATCCCGGGGCACAGTCCGTTGAGGGCTGTAGAAACTAGGTGTAGAAACTAGGACCAGCCATCTTGCCAGGCATTTCGACCCAGGCCCTCCTCCACATAGATGAAGGGATAACCAGTAACAAAATAGGTTCTCAGATCACTCCCTTTCCCTGATCCAACTTTCTTTGCCCAGGTGGTGAGCTCCTACATCCAGAGTGAGTTTACAAGCATCCGCACCTCCAACTCGGTCTTGGACCTCTTCCGAACCCCGGCTATCCGCAAGGTCACATGCTGTCTCATGGTAGTCTGGTAGGTGATGGACTCATGTCCAAGACTTTGACATGAGGTAGAAACACAACTTTTGTCCCCGCTGACTAATTCTTAAGTACACTTAATGCAATGAACAGATGATCCTTGTGAATTCAATCTTGCTCCAAACCCTCTCTTTCCAAGGTCCCCTGGCCCTCTGCTAGGTGCTCAGATGTGGTCATGGATGAGACATCATGCTGACCGAGGGAAACCACATCTGGGCAGTGGGTCTCACTTCGGGAGGAATTACCGGGGCAGCTTGTCTCAGAATGCACCAGGTCTCATTGCGCCACGCCCTTGGGGCTCTCCAGGACATTCTGGGACGTGTCCTACTCTGGAAAAGCACTGTGGGTCCAGAAGGGGACAGACCGGAAAACAATAATTTCCATGAGGTATAACAAGTGTCCTACGGTTCTCTTGATTTGAGGTGCTGAGGACTTCACACAGGGGCATTTGGAAGGGTTTTAAAAGACTGTTAGTAGAGTTTGCCAGGTGAGCAGGAATTCCTAACAGGTGCGCAGATAGACACGAAGATGTGAAATGGATAAAAAAAACAAAACAAAGGCAGCCCCTACCTGTTAGCACAGACTGGAAGCCAGCAAATCCTAAGGGAAAAGGCTGATTTTTTAAAAAATGTTCAACTTGCTTGACCCGGACATTAAGATGATAGAGGTTGATATGGATGAAGCATGGAATGCAGCTGTGCTCTGGAGCAGACCCGGGCACTGTCTTTAGTGGTAACCGGCTGGACTCAGGTAGAGCAGGTTACCCAGCTGACCCGGGGCACGTCAGCCGGCTTCCTGTGCCTCAGTTTACTGCTTATGCACCTGCCCCTCACTCAGGCCCTTGTGAGGACTAAAAGTTAACACGTAAACCCACACCTGGCCCTGGGACGTGCTCAGGGGCCGTGTCCCCTGCGCACTGGAGATGTGGGACGGTCCCCCACTCTGGACCTTCCGAGCGCCTTCCGAAGCAAGGCTGTCCTGCTGCCTCTCCCAGGTTCTCCAACTCCCTGGCTTACTACGGCCTGGTCATGGACCTGCAGAAGTTTGGCCTCAGCGTATACCTAGTGCAGGTCCTGTTCGGGGTCATAGACATCCCGGCCATGCTGGTGGCCACCGCCACCATGATTTATGTGGGCCGCCGAGCCACCGTGGCCTCCTTCCTCCTCCTGGCTGGGCTCATGGTGATCTCCAACATGTTTGTGCCAGAAGGTGAGCCACTGGCTTCTGCCGTCACCACCTGGGAGCCTCTGGGGTCTGGTGGGCAACGTGCAGAAGGGAGACATGCTGGGGACATGCTTCTGGATCTGGAAAGGAAGTGACTGTCACTTAGTAGGGATTTTAAGCACTCGGGTGCCAGTATTTTCCTCATTTTGTACAGGAGGACAGGGAAGCTCAGAGAGGTTAAGCAACAGTGACCAAGGTCACCCATCTGGGTCAGAGCTGGGATTTGAACCCAAGCCTAACTCCAAAGCTGGTCCTGGCTTCCCAGCAGGACTTGGTGACAGATGGAAAGAAGGGAGGAAAGGGCACAGGTCAGAGAAGAACAGTGTGGGGACTTTTGGGTGCCAGGTGGGAACATGAGGTGGTGGAAAACCTGATTCACCTCCTTCAAGTTCTGGGTCCCCTGCCCACCACGACCGGCCACAACCCCCTCAGCCGCCCCGCCTCCTCCCCCTGTCTCCTCCCCCCACCCATCTCTTCCTGAGCCCCCCCACCACCACTGTGCCCTCGACCTCCCTGCCCCCCTTTGGGTCCATGCCCTCCCCCTGCTCTGTCCTCCCCAGATCTGCAGGCCCTGCGCACGGTCCAGGCAGCGCTGGGCAAAGGCTGTCTGGCCAGTTCCTTCATCTGCATATACCTGTTCACGGGCGAGCTGTACCCCACGGAGATCAGGTGGGTCCGCAGGGGGAAGCAGAGGAGCTCCGGCCCAAACCAGAGCCCCTGGGGCTCCAGGCTGACACCTGCTGGGCTTGCCAAGGCAGGTCCCCTCCCTCCTTTCTGCTCTGTCCCCCTGGCACTTCTTTTTTTTTTTTTTTTTTTTTTTTCTGAAGCTGGAAACGGGGACAGACAGTCAGACAGTACGACCAGGAACCACCCGGCACGCCCACCAGGGATGACACTCTGCCCACCAGGGGGTGATGCTCTGCCCCTCCGGGGCATCGTTCTGCCGCGACCAGAGCCACTCTAGCGCCTGGGGCAGAGGCCAAGGAGCCATCCCCAGCACCCGGGCCATCTTTGCTCCCATGGAGCCTTGGCTGCGGGAGGGGAAGAGAGAGACAGAGAGGAAGGAGGGGGTGGGGGTGGAGAAGCAAATGGGCGCTTCTCCTATGTGCCCTGGCCGGGAATCGAACCCGGGTCCCCCGCACGCCAGGCCGACGCTCTACCGCTGAGCCAACCGGCCAGGGCCCCCCTGGCACTTCTGACCCACTGGGGGGTCTAGGCCACTGCTACTGACCCGTCCTCATTCCTCGGACAGGCAGATGGGGATGGGCTTCGCCTCAGTCAACGCCCGCCTTGGGGGCCTGGCAGCGCCCCTGGTCACCATGGTCGGGGAATTCAGCACCATCCTGCCACCTATGGCCTTTGGGGCCACCTCGATCCTGGCTGGGCTGGCTGTCTGCTTCTTGGCTGAGACCCGCAATGCACCCCTGGTGGAGACCATTGAGGTGATGGAGAGGAGGTGAGGGACCTGTGGGCGCAGTAGGGTGGAGGTGACCAAACAGGCTTGGTTCCCATGAAACAGCTGAGGGACAGAGTGCCCCGTGGCTGCTGCTGAGACGTCCTGGCTGGGCTAACGAGAGCCGTGCCATCGCCATGCCGACCTCCTCCACCTACGGAGGCTTACCTGGCTGGGCTAACGAGAGCCGTGCCATCGCCATGCCGACCTCCTCCACCTACGGAGGCTTATATCTCACAAGAGCAGACCCAACGACAAATGATGAAATAGGAATGAGAATCAATCGCAGGCCAGGAGGAACAGGAACGTGCGCCGACGTGAGCCTGGTGGAGAAGTGGGGGTGACGGTCCGGGGGAGGAGAGAGCGCAGTCTGGAGCCCACGTGGCTGCCATGGCTTTGAATCTGGCTCAGAACTTTCTGACAACAGAAAGGGGGACCATGTTAATAACTTCTTATTGTCAGAGAGGAGAAAGAGTACCAGGTCCTTGGGGAAACTGGAGCTTTTCTTAGCAAGTAGCACTAAAGAAGTTTCTCTCATGGGTCTTCTTAGGTGACTGAGTTAGTTGACAGCAATGTCCTTGACAGTGTTTCTGAAATAAGTGCCAAAGGCTTCTTGAAGCATTTCTCAGCAACAGTGGGTTCAGTGAAGGCCCTTAGTCTTGGGGGTCAGCAGCGGGGGATGTAACAGCCTCAGGGAAGCAAAGGCACAAGTTTGCTGAGGGGTCTTTTATATCCCACTGGTCACAGGCAAAACCAGCCATGGCACCAGGTTCACCGGATACAGGCCATGGTGCTGCCATCTGGAAGGCAGGCGGCGTGGGGAAAGAGAGCCCGCTCTGGGGTGTTCACCAGCAGGAGCACGTCCGGGTGGGGTGTGTCGTCAGTGAGTGGGGAAGGTGGTGAGCACTGTGTGGGAAGGCGTTGCAGAACTGGAGGTCGAGAATCTTTTTTTTTTTTTTAATGTATTGGTTTTTAGAGAAAGAAGAAGGGAGGGAGAGAGACAGAGAGAAACAGAAACATCGATCTGTTCCTGTATGTGCTCTGATCGGGTATCAAACCGGCAACCTCTGACTATTTGGACAATGCTCTAACCAACAGAGCTATCCAGCCAGATTTAGGCCAAGGATTTTACTGGGTGTTTAGGCTTTTTGAAGCCTCATTCATATATTCAATTACTGTTCATTGAGTTCCTACCATGTGCCAGACACAGTGGGTCAGCTAACTGTGGGTGTAGAGTGAACAAACTGGATGTGATCTCAGCCCTCTTGGAGCTTAGGAGCGAGAGACACACATACACACATTCAGAACAAACACACACAAATGAACGTGTGACTAAGAGATGACCGGCTGGTGGAGAGTGCCTCTGAACTTCAAAGGAGGAGGAGGAGTTAGCCAGGCTGAGAAGGCAGCAGTGTGTCCCTGGAGGAGGGAGGGGACTGTGTGCCCCTTAGGCCCCTGGAGCTGGGAGGAGCTTAGTGACAGCCAGGTGAGGACAGGTGGAGTGAGCAGGGGCATTCCGAGACCACGCTGAGATTTTAGGCTTTCATTTTCAATCAATAGAGAAACCACTTCAGGACTCTGAGGAAGAGATCAATTTTTAAAATTTATATTTTGAAAAGATCTTCCTGTCTCCTTGGCATTATTAAATCTCAGCCTAAATGGGGCCTTGGGTCTGGGCGTTTAGGGCAGTTGCTCTGTAACTGAGTTTCTCAGCCTTTTTATGTTACCCTCTACACCCAGCCCTACCAAGGGGCCTTTTATCTATTTCTCCTAATCACACCCCCACCCTCCAAATAACATCTGAATACCACGGACACACTGTGTAACTTTTCATGTACTGCAGCCCTCTGGAAGGCCAAAACCATCACAATATCTCAGATATTTTCGCCCCCCATGAGCTGGTTTTTGCCCCCTCGGGGGCATATCACCCCCTTGAAGAATGCACGCTCCATGACTATGATTATGTGTTCCAACAGCTGTAAGGACTCCTTGCAGTTAAGGTTTTTAGAGCTCCTGAGAAGCTTATAACTAAATGCACACTTTGTATGCCCCTGCATGTTCTCGGGCATTCTGGCCGTGGGCTTTTCCTCTAACCCGTGTGGGCTTCTTCTCACCAGTTTTTGTCCAACCAAACATGAAACTCAAGTGACTCAACTTGTTTCAGTTTTGTAGAAAGTGGAAATGCTGCCTCTCTCATGAGTCAGTCAAATGGAGTTTCATATATTTAGACAATAAAATTTTTTTTGTTTTTCTGGTTCTTGTGTTTTAGACAATAAGAATTTAGGAATTCCTCGGCCCATCTCATTTTTCTCAATTCCTTTCTTTCTTTCTCTCTCTCTCTCTCTCTTTCTGTCTCTATTTTCTTGAGAGAGAGAGAGAGAGAGAGAGTGCCAGAAAGGGAAGGAGAGAGAGATGAGAAGCATCAACTCATAGTTACATCACCTTAGTTGTTCATTGATTGCTTCTCATACGTGCCTTGACCGGGGGCTTCAGCCAAGCCAGCGACCTTGGGCTCAAGTCAGAGACCTTGGAATCATGTCAATAATCCCACCCTCAAGCTGGCAGCCTTACACTCAAGCCAATAAGCCCGTCAAGTCAGTGACCTCGATTTTAAAACAGGAACCTCAGTGTCCCAGGTTGACACTGTACCCGCTGTACTGGTTAGGCTCATTTTTCTCAATTTCTAATCTCATCAAATAATTATGAGTTTGGTCACAGGCCTGGGATGTCAAGGATCAAGACAAGGAAAAACTGCCTGACCAGGCGATGGCGCAGTGGATAGAGCATGGACCCGGGACACTGAGGACCCAGGTTCAAAACCCTGAGGTTGTCGGCTTCAGCATAGCTTCCTGTCTGTCCCTTTCTCTCTCTCTCTCTCTCTTTCTCTCCTTTTCTTAAAAAAAACACAAAAAACAAAAAAAATGACACCTTTCGAAGGTTCAAGTTGCCCATCCCCCAGATGGTGGCAATCCAAGAGGGATTAGCTCTAGTTCACCTGTAACACCAGTTCCTGAGGTTAACTATAAGAGGACTTCCCCACGTTTATTTCACAGATTGACAAAAATCTGTTTGTAAATAATTTATTTCTATGTAAGTTTCCAGGTCCTCATTAATCATAAGAACAGATACTGTTCCTTCAAAATGGTCCGAATGCCTGGTGTGGTCCTGGAGTTGGCCCCAGTGACCCAGTGGGCTTATGTTCCAGTTTGTTGGAGCCACATAGCAAAGGGACAGTTGACTCTCTCTGTTCAAAAAATCCTTTTGTGTAAGAATAGAACATTCACAAAGGAGGAAATGCCAAAAGGAAGCAAACATAAGAAAAGTATTCAGTCAGTGCATAATCAAAGAAATGCAAATTAAATCAATGATGTTATTTTTACTATTTTTTTTACCTTTGGATTAAAAAAAAAATTTATTGATTGATTTTAGTGAGAGAGGAAGGGAGAGAGAGAAAGACACAAACATCAATCTGTTCCTGTATGTGCCCTGACCTGGAGTAGAACCAGCAACTTCTGAGCTTCAGGACGATGCTCTAACCAACTGAGCTATCAGCCAGGGATAGTGTTTGTTTTTTTATTTTTTTTTTTTAAGATTTTATTTATTGATTTTACAGAGAAAGCAGGGAGTGGGGTAAGGGAGTGAGAAGTATCAACTCATAGTTGCTTCACTTTAGTTGTTCATTGATTGCTTGTCTTTTGGGTCTTGACCAGGCAAGCCTGGGGTTTCAAACCAGTGACCTCAGCATTCCAGGTTGAAGCTTTATCTACTGTGCCACCACAGGTCAAGCAGTGATGTTATTTTTAAATATCCAATAAGAAAAGATTTAAAAACTATTTTAATTGACTATTTATAGTAATAGTCAATCCAGGAAATGTGTTAGGGGGGAGAAAATTTCTGCCCCTTTCTAGAAGAGTCTTTGGAATTACTGATCATGAGCCATAAAAATTGTCATATTCTTTTTTTTTTTTTTCCCCCCTGCATTCTTCTGAAGCTGGAAACGGGGAGAGACAGTCAGACAGACTCCCGCATGCGCCCGACCGGGATCCACCCGGCACGCCCACCAGGGGGCGACGTTCTGCCCACCAGGGGGCGATGCTCTGCCCCTCCGGGGCGTCGCTCTGCTGCGACCAGAGCCACTCTAGCGCCTGGGGCAGAGGCCAAGGAGCCATCCCCAGTGCCCGGGCCATCTTTGTTCCAATGGAGCCTCGCTGCGGGAGGGGAAGAGAGAGACAGAGAGGAAGGAGAGGGGGAGGGGAGGAGAAGCAGATGGGCGCCTCTCCTGTGTGCCCTGGCCGGGAATTGAACCTGGGACTCCTGCACGCCAGGCCGACGCTCTACCACTGAGCCAACCGGCCAGGGCCTGTCATATTCTTTTAAGCAGCTATGACATTTCCAGGAACCTGCCCTAAGAAAGTAAATTTAAATGTCAACAAAGTTTCTTTAAAAGAATATTCATCACCATGTGTAATGTACCAGAAAAAATTGTCAACTTTCCAAATTATCTGAGGTTATTGTGCCAAAAGGTAAAAGTTGGGTTGATGAAGAGTTTTCAATGGCCTGGGGCATGTTTGCAATATACTGTTGTTAAACAGCATTTTAGAATTACTGTGACATTTTCCTAATTATGTCAAGAAATACAGACTCAAAGGAGAAAAAGAAATATGTTAAATGGTGAGAGTGGTTGCCTCAAAGTATGGATAATGTTTTAGCTTTTTTTCTAGTTTCTTTAGATTTTTTTTTTTTTTCCGAAGCTGGAAACAGGGAGGCAGTCAGACAGACTCACGCATGCACCCTACCAGGATCCACCCAGCATGCCCACTAGGGGGCGATGCTCTGCCCATCTTGGGGCATCGCTCTGCCGCAATCAGAGCCATTCTAGCACCTGAGGCAGAGGCCACAGAGCCTTCCTCAGCACCCGGGCAAACTTTGCTCCAATGGAGCCTTGGCTGCTGGAGGGGAAGAGAGAGACAGAGAGGAAGGAGAGGGGGAGGGGTGGAGAAGCAGATGGGCGCTTCTCCTGTGTACCCTGGCCGGGAATCGAACCTGGGACTCCTGCACGCCAGGCCGACGCTCTACCACTGAGCAAACCGGCCAGGGCTTAGTTTCTTTAGATTTTTATTTATTTATTTATTTATTTATTTATTTATTTATTTATTTTTCTGAAGCTGGAAATGGGGAGGCAGTCAGACAGACTCCCACATGCACCCGACCGGGATCCACCCGGCACGCCCACCAGGGGGCGATGCTCTGCCCATCCGGGGCATTGCTCTGTCGCGACCAGAGCCACTCTAGCGCCTGGGGCAGAGGCCAAGGAGCCATCCCCAGCACCCGGGCCATCTTTTGCTCCAATGGAGCCTCGGCTGCTGGAGGGGAAGAGAGAGACAGAGAGGAAGGAGAGGGGGAGGGGTGGAGAAGCAGATGGGCACTTCTCCTATGTGCCTGGCCGGGAATCAAACCCAGGACTCCTGCACGCCAGGCCGACGCTCTACTACTGAGCCAACCGGCCAGGTCCAGTTTCTTTAGATTTTTAAATTGAACTCTAAATTATCTATATCGAGCAGATTTTCTTTGGTAATTAGAGGGAAGCGGCACGCAATGAAAAAATTGATAAGATTTCAGTTAGGTCCTAGCCCGTCTTCAGGCCTAGAAGCTAGGGAAGGGGTCTGAGAGAGGCAGTGCCCCCTAAAACCGGCTAAGGTAGTGGGAAGACCCAGAAGAGAGGTGGCCTGGCCTGGAGAAAGTTTCAAGGCTCCAACCAGTGACCGTTCATGGAGCTCCTCCCACTGTAGGGTGTCCTAGGGAGCTGAGGTGTGTGGGGATCGATTTTCAGCCTTTTAATGGTCCAGCTCTCTACCAAGGCCAAAGCCCAGGCCCTTGGCCAGATGGGACTGCCTGCTACCCCCCACCCAGTGAGCACCAGGTGCATGGTTGACCCAAGTGTATTTTTATTTTTTTTAATTTAATTTAATTTTATTTATTTTTTTATTTTTATTATTATTATTTTTTTTACAGAGACAGAGTCAGAGAGAGAGAGAGATAGGGACAGACAGACAGGAACGGAGAGAGATGAGAAGCATCAATCATCAGTTTTTCGTTGTGACACCTAGTTGTTCATTGATTGTTTTCTCACATGTGCCTTGACCGTGGGCTTTCAGCAGACCAAGTAAACCTCTTGCTCGAGACAGCGACCTTGGGTCCAAGCTGGTGAGCTTTGCTCAAACCAGAAGAGCCCGCACTCAGGCGCTCGGGGGTCTCGAACCTGGGTCCTCTACATCCCAGTCCGACGCTCTATCCACTGTGTCACTGCCTAGTCAGGCTATTTTTTTTTTTTAAATTTTTCTGAAGTTGGAAACAGGGAGGCAGTCAGACAGACTCCCGCATGCGCCCAACCGGGATCCACCCGGCATGCCCACCAGGGGGCGATGCTCTGCCCATCTGGGGCATTGCTCTGTTGCAACTGGAGCCATTCTAGTGCCTGAGGTGGAGGCCATGGAGCCATCCTCAGCGCCCAGGCCAACTTTGCTCCAATGGAGCCTTGGCTGCGGGAGGGGAAGAGAGAGACAGAGAGGAAGGAGAGGGGGAGGGGTGGAGAAGCAGATGGTGCGTCTCCCGTGTGCCCTGGCCGGGAATCGAACCCAGGACTCCTGCACACCAGGCCGATGCTCTACCACTGAGCCAACCGGCCAGGGCCCAACATTTAATTTTTTTTAATGTTTATTTTATTAATTTTAGAGAGAGGAAAGGAGAGAACAGGAGAGAGACAGCAACATCACATCTGCTCCTGTATGTGCCCTGACCAGGGATTGAACCAGCAACATCTGAGCTTTGGGAAGATGCTTTAACCAACCGAGCTATCCAGCCAGGACTATACTTCAGACATTTATAAAGAAGTCTATGGACCCTGGCCAGTTGGCTCAATGGTAGAGCATCGGCCTGGCGTGCAGGAGTCCCAGGTTTGATTCCCGGCCAGGGCACAAAGGAGAGGCGCCCATCTGCTTCTCCACCCCTCCCCCTCTCCTTCCTCTCTGTCTGTCTCTTCCCCTCCCGCAGCCAAGGCTCCATTGGAGCAAAGTTTGCCCGAGTGTTGAGGATGGCTCTATGGCCTCTGCCTCAGGCGCTAGAATGGCTCTGGTTGCAACAGAGTGACGCCCCAGATGGGCAGAGCATCGTCCCCTAGTGGGCTTGCCAGGTGGATCTGGCATGGGGAAGTCTGTCTCTGCCTCCCTTCCTCTCACTAAAACTAAAATAAATAAAATTAAAGAGAGAGCCTGACCTGTGGTGGCACAGTGGATAAAGCGTCAACCTGGAACCCAGAGGTCGCCAGTTCAGAGCCCTGCACTTGTCTGGTCAAGGCACATAAGGGAGTTGATGCTTCCTGCTTCTCCCCCCTTTCTCTCTCTCTCTCTCTCTCTCTCTCTCTCTCTCTTTGTCATTCTCTCTCTTCTCTAAAAAATGAATAAATAAATAAATAATTTTTAAAAATATTAAAGAGAGAGAAACAATCAATGAACAACTAAAATGATACATCTAAAAGTTGATTATTCTCATCCCTCTCCCTTCCTGCCTCTCCCTTTATCTCTCTCTCCTGCTTAAAAAAAAAAGTAAGGATAAAAACACTGATAAAATGTTTTGAACTTTAAAAAAGTTCTAAAAATGGAACCAGCTAAAAGTTGACAAAAGAAATTGGCAAGAGATGTAAAAGATTAAAGTAAGAAGATAAGGGCCTGGCCTGTGGTGCCACAGTGGACGAGTGACCCGGAACGCTGAGGCCACTGTTCAAAACCCTGGGCGTGCCCGGTCAAGGCACATAGGACAAGCAATCAATAAACAACTAAAGTGAAGCAAGTATCAGTTGATACTTCTCATTTTTCCCCTGTCTCTCCTCTCTCTGTAAAATTAATTTTTTTTAAAGAGAAGATAATAAAAGCAAAGACTATTAAATAGAACAAACAACTCTCAGTCTGTTTACTGCCAGGATAAAATAAAGAGGACCAGACCAAATAATTTCAAAACCCTGCATAATAGGAGGAAAAAAGGCCAAGTTGGGCCCTATGTAGTGGGCAGCCCTCAGGCTATTTGGGGAGGATAATCCAAGGGGCTTCCTTGTCATTCTTCCCTCTGACTCTGGACCTTGACCTCTGTGCCTCCCTGTCTCCTGAGCTGGTTGCTTCCTGCCTGGGGCAGGGTAAGCAGGGCCTGGCAGTGCCCAGCCCCCGAGTCTCTGTGGGGGTCCCGGTCCAGTCCATGCTGAGTCAGGCCCATCTGGGTGGCCTTGGGTGCATGTCTGGCCTCTTTGGGAAACTCTCTGACTGCAGCTTTTCCAAGTCTGGCTCTCACCAGGCCGCCTCTGCCACCGCGAGACCTCAGGAATGGAGCAAGGTTGGAGACACGTCTTGTGTGTAGCACAGACACACCCTTGAATGTTACGCTCATGTCCCCTGCCCCTCACCACCCCCATTCTACCTTGCCCTGTCATTTTTTTCATTTGCCTTTTCCACAGAGCCAAAGAAGGCCTTCCCAAGAAGGATGCAGAAGGGAAAAGTGAAGAAATTTCTCTCCAGCAGCTGGGAGCTTCTCCACTTGTAGAAACCATCTAAAGCAGTGGTCCCCAACCTTTTTTGGGCCACGGACCGGTTTAATGTCAGAAAATATTTCCACGGACCGGCCTTTAGGGTGGGACGGATAAGTATCACATGCCGAGACAAGCGTCAAGAGTGAGTCTTAGCCTGACCTGTGGTGGTGCAATGGGATAAAGCTTCGACCTGGAACACTGAGGTCGCCAGTTCGAAACCTTGAGCTTGCCTGGTCAAGGCACATATGGGAGTTGATGCTTCCTGCTCCTCCCCCCTTCTCTCTCTCTCTCTCTCTCTCTCTCCTCTCTCTCTAAAAAAAAAAAAAAATCAATCAATAAAAAAAATTTAAAAAAAAAGAGTGAGTCTTAGATGGATGTAACAGAAGGAATCTGGTCATTTTTAAAAAATAAAACATTGTTCAGACTTAAATATAAATAAAACGGAAATAATGTAAGTTATTTATTCTTTCTCTGTGGACCGGTACCAAATGGCCCACGGACCGGTACCGGTCCGCGGCCCGGGGGTTGGGGACCACTGATCTAAAGCACCAAGAGCCTGGCACTAGCTGGCAGTGCCTCCGCGGTGTCCTGGCGTTTCCCAGTGCTGATCAGGGACAAGGTTGGCCAATGACCCACCTGCAAACCAGGGCAGGGCTGCTGGGAGAGCCCGGATGAACAGCAATGGCAGCACAAATGTATAGAAAGTCAGGAGGCGGCCTGGCCTGTGGTGGCGCAGTGGATAAAGCGTTGACCTGGAATGCTGAGGTCACCAGTTCAAAACCCCGGGCTTGCCCAGTCAAGGCACATATGAGAGTTGATGCTTCCTGCTCTCCCTCTTCTCTCTCTCTCTCTCTCTCTCTCTCTCCCTCCTCTCTAAAATGAATGAAGTCTTTAAAAAAAATTTTTTAAAAAGGAAGGACCAAAGGAGGGACTGGTTTTCTTTCCCACCCCCAACTTTGCCCTTCAAAGCCTCTCTGCTCACTCTTGACCACCTGCAAACGCTGTGTACTTGCAGGGTTAGGGTGACATTTCTGCACCCCACCCCGCCTCCCGTTGTCCCTGAAACAGTCCCACACACTTGTCCTTGAGGAACTTTGAGAACCAACTGTGCTCCACTCGGGAGGCGTTGCTCTCTCCTGCCTTCCAGGATTGAAGCTCCCGCCCCTGTCCGTGTGACCTACCGCCTCAAGGGCAGATGTCTCTGTGCTGGAGCCCTCTTGCCTCTCACAGCTGGCCTCGCAGATGGTACATGCTCAATAGTTGATGAATAAATGATGAAGCCAGTCCTGGGCAATGGACGGTGACCTCTGCCCACTGTTGCACTCCTAGCAAGACCACTTTGCAGAAGACATATAGACAGAGGGGTGAATCCCTGGTATGGCACAGTGTCCCTCTGACCTCAGGTTCATTTCCAGGCCAGATGTTAAATGTGTGCCTACATCCCTGACCTTGACTTTTACCAGAATTTGGTCCCTGGGCATGGTTTCTTCTGATTTTCTATTCATGAAGGATTCAAATCCTGGCCCATTGGGTGGCCCGGGCAAGTCTTTTTGTCTAACCCCTTCCTCCTGAAGTTGCCAGAGATTAAAAAACAGTCCAGGCCCTGGCCGGTTGGCTCAGTGGTAGAGCGTCAGCCTGGCATGCAGGAGTCCCAGGTTCAATTCCCGGCCAGGGCACACAGGAGAGACGCCCATCTGCTTCTCCACCCCTCCCCCTCTCCTTCCTCTCTATCTCTCTCTTCCCCTCCCGCAGCCGAGGCTCCATTGGAACAAAGTTGTCCCGGGCACTGAGGATGGCTCTGTGGCCTCTGCCTCAGGCACTAGGATGGCTCTGGATGCAACAGAGCTATGCCCCAGAGGGGCAGAGCATCGCCCCTTGGTGGGCGTGCTGGGTGGATCCCGGTCGGGCACATGCGGGAGTCTGTCCGACTGCCTACTTGTTTCCAGCTTCAGAAAAATGCAAAAAACAAAACAAAACAAACAAAAAAAACAGTCCAAAAAAGCACAATTTAGGGAAGAAGTAGGAAAATTACAGTTCGGGCAGGAAACACTGCAGTCTGCTTTTTCGCCAAGGTCAGTCTTTCAGCAGCTTAACCCTTGGAACAGAGCTCGAGTGAAACTCCTCCAGAAGTTGTCCCAAGGCCCTGGCCTTGAGGCACCAAATCCTCAGTCCCTCCCATAGATGTAACCTCTCTTTCAACCATCTGATACATGAGCTTTCCTATTTGAATTGTTCTCAACTCACAGCCCTCAGCAGATAAGCTCATTTGAAAGGCAGAGGGCATCTGTGCCTGGTCATATTTAAGATTCACTTTGGAGGCCCTGGCCAGTTGGCTCAGTGGTAGAGCGTCGGCCTGGCGTGCAGGAGTCCCAGGTTCGATTCCCGGCCAGGGCACACAGGAGAGGCGCCCATCTGCTTCTCCTCCCCTCCCCCTCTCCTTCCTCTCTGTCTCTCTCTTCCCTCCCGCAGCCAAGGCTCCATTGGAGCAAAGTTCGCCTGGGCGATGAGGATGGCTCTATGGCCTCTGCCTCAGGCGCTAGAATGGCTCTGGTTCCAACAGAACAGCGCCCCAGATGGGCAGAGCATCACCCCCTGATGGGCATGCTGGGTGGATCCCGGTCGGGTGCATGCAGGAGTCTGTCTGACTGCCTCCCCGTTTCCAACTTCAGAAAAATACAAAAAAAAAAAAAAGATTCACTTTGGGAGTCACCTCTTCCAGGCAGCACTCCTTGATCTCCACTGCCTATCTCTGGGCTCCCATAATGCCCTCTATTCAACCTCCCCGGTGTTATAATGGATCCATTTACATGCTGGTCTCACCTGGTGGTTGCTTGACAGCAGAGTTAGGTCATCTTTGCCTAGTACCATGGCCTAAACATAGCATGCTCAGTTCATATTTACTGGAGTGAATGAAATAGGATGAAAAAACAAAAGTGACCTGTCACTGCTGAATGTTGAGGGAGGAGGCAGAAAAACTAAATAGAAGACCAGTTAGAGTAAAAAGATTTTGTATGTGTTTTAAAACAAATCTGTTATAGCCTGACCAGTGGTGGCACAGTGGATAGAACCTCGACCCAGAATGCTGAGGTCACCAGTTTGAAACCCTGAGGTTGCCAGCTTGAGGGCTTGAATGTGGGCTCACCAGCTTGAGCATGGGGTTGCCAACTTGAGCCCAGAGGTCGCTGGCTTGAAAGCGCATGGTTGCTGGCTTGAGCAAGGGGCCGCTGGCTTGGCTTGAGCCTGAGGTCCAATCCCCTGTCAAGGCATGTATGAAAAGTAATGCACAACTAAAGTGAAGCAACTAAGAGTTGACCCTACTCACTCTCTCCCCCACTTTCTCTCTAGCTCTCTCTCTCAAAAAAAAGGGAAAAAACCAAATCTGTTATAAACATTTTATTTATTTATTTATTTATTATTTATTCATTTTTAGAGAAGAGAGAGAGACAGAGAGAGAGAAGGGGGGAGGAGCTGGAAGCATCAACTCCCATATGTGCCTTGACCAGGCAAGCCCAGGGCTTTGAACCGGCAACCTCAGCGTTTCCAGGTTGACGCTTTACCCACTGCGCCACCACAGATCAGGCTATTTTTATTTTTGAAGAAAATTTAAAATAATGATTCTCAATCCTGGAATCAGCTATGAGCTCTTAAAAATACCAGTGCTGAGGCCCACTTCCAAGAATTCTGATTTTTCTCTCTTTTTTTTTTTTTTTTTTTTGTAGAAAAGAGAGTGAGAGAGAAAGGGGGAGGAGCGGGAAGCAGCTCGCAGTCACTTCTCATATGTGTCTTGACCAGGCAGGCCTGGGAATTTGAGCTGGTGACCTCAGAGTTCCAGGTTGATGCTTTATCCACTGCGCCATCACAGGTCAGGCAGAACTCTGACGTTTTTAGTTGGGATTGAGAACCACTGTCTAGAAGTAGTTTTCCTAATCAGCAAACAAATTTACACAACTTAACCCAGTAGGTAGGGTCAATTATAACAATATTGTGATATCCCAGATGGGGTGAGTTATCATGGGATTAGTAAGCTGATTTCCCAGGAAAAAGGAAATGCATACCTTTACATGAACAAACTTGATTTTCTATAGCACACATTCTGACAATAAAGTTTCCTACACGAGCACAAATAGAGGCTACAGGTCACAGTCCACGGGGTAAAACCACAAAGCCTTTGACTACTCTTATCCTTAGCAAATAGCACTGGCCAGAAACTGTTAAGTGAAGGCAAGTCCCCATGATACACAGCCCAGTGTCTGAACTTGGCTGGTATTCCTCATAATAATCTTTGGCTGGTATTCCTCATAATAATCTTTCTGGTAACTGGCAAATAGCCAGCCTCCAGACTTCTTTACCTTTGCATCCTAAGGTACCGACCAGCCGGTGCGTTCGTTTTCAAGAGCCTTTGACAACAATCTTCCAGGTATCTCTAAGTTTCTCATTAAGTATCACTGGGCCTATGGCTACAGGGAGATGACTGCCAAAGGGCCCGGGGGCTTCTATATATCAGAGATTGCCAGGCCCGGCAAGGTCAGCTAAGGCGAATGATACAGCTGATAGTGTCCTGGGCCTCTGCTGCTGACCACTGTACCTGGAACAGAGAACTCTGCTTAGTGGGCAGAGGTGCTGCCTGTGGGGCTTGCCCTGGATAGCAGCCCTGGATGTGCCTGGCTACATCTGTACCGACCCATGGCAGTGTGGCCTTGCGCCTGGCCCGGGGAGGACTGGAAGATTGCACGAGGCCCACAAACCCCCATTCATGACCCACATGTAACATCAGTGGAATCACCATGTGGATCAGACCGACCTGTGCTGCCAGGAAGCAGGTGCCACTGAAAGATGGACTTTAAAGGAGAAACTGAAAAAGACCACGGGCTGGCTGGAGCCCTGTGCCTGGCGGCATGGGTGGCACACTGCCAGTGTGGGCTCTGAAGTGGGCAGTTCCCCCAAGAGGGTATCCCCTCTTAAATAGCATGTTTAATTCTGAAGCTGCGGGGTAGGGGGTGGGACGAGGAGTCCCAGACTGGCTGGAAGAGACCAAACCACATAATGAACCCATCTCACTCTACTCTTTCCTTCCCGTGCCTACCCAGGGCAACCAGGTCGCTGGAATCGCAAGTAGCAGAACAGAGGGTGGGGGTGGGAACTCTAACTTGGTGCTTCTTTTGCAGCCACTATGCTCTCTGGATTTGGGTAATTATGGATATTGATGATAGTAATCATGTCGGAGAGGTGACAGCCCCAGCCCTGGCCGGAGAGCTCGGTTGGTTAGAGCTTCATCCTGAAGCACAGAGGTTGCTGATTCAACACCTGGTAAGGGCACAAACAGGAAAAGATCAGCGTTCCTGTCTCTCTCTCTCTTTCTCTCTCTCCCATCCTCTCTCTCTCTCTAAAAAATCAATCAATTTAAAAAGAAAAAGGAGGTGACAACTGTAAGGCCAGTAGCCACGGCCACCATCATAGCCGCCTGGCCCATGCAGGTTCAGGTTTGATTCAGACAGACGGTAATGAAACAACGGAGCCAACAACTGATGGGCCATTAGCTTTAATTCTAGCTTGCACCCAGTGGGCAAGAAATACACACAGTGGGAAAACACTTCCCTTTCCATTCAGGGCTCCCAAAGCCACTGACTTATCCAAGTTTCCTAGGATCAAAGGTTTGTACCTCACCAGCTTTATTCACCTCTGTTCCCCATCTCCTTCTCTCTGCACAAACTCTGCAAAAATTGGCTTCTCCTTCAGCACTCCACCATCTTGGCTGCTTCTCCTCTCCTCCACATGGCCTTTTTCTGCTCTCCTCTCCAGCATGGGCTCTTCTGCCCCATTTTATAGTGTAGAAATCAAAACCTTTAATTCAATATACAAACAAAGAAGTCTTTGATACAAAGCCACTTATCTGAGGCATAATGGGATTCTTCATAAGAGTGCACCACCCTCTATCATGCAATAGTCAAGAGTGTGGGGAAAAGCTTAGTCTTAAAACTAAGCCTTAGTTGCCTGACCAGGCGGTGGCATAGTGGATAGAGCGTCGGACTGGGATACCAAGGACCCAGGTTCAAGACCACGAGGTCACTAGCTTGAGCGCGGGCTCATCTGGTTTGAGCAAAAAGCTCACCAGCTTGGATCCAAGATCGCTGGCTCAAGCAAGCGCTCATCTGCTTCTCCACCCCTCCCCCTCTCCTTCCTCTCTGTCTCTCTCTTCCCCTCCCGCAGCCAAGGCTCCATTGGAGCAAAGTTGGCCCGGGCACTGAGGATGGCTCTATGGCCTCTGCCTCAGGCACTAGAATGGCTCTGGTTGCAACAGAGCAATGCCCCAGAGGGGCAGAGCATCGCTCCCTGGTGGGCATGCCGGGTGGATCCCAGTCGGGCGCATGCGGGAGTCTGTCTGACTGCTTCCCTGTTTCCAACTTCAGAAAAATCCAAAAAAAAAAAATTAAGTGAAATTTAAAAGTCAGTTCCTCAGTTTAACTAGCCACGTTCCAAGTGCTCGGCAGCCACGTGTACGGTAGGGACAGCACAGATCTAGAACATCTCCACCGTCACCCTGCTTTAGAAACTTCCTCTTCAGTCCTCTCTGAGCAGGTGATCATCACTGTTGGGACGTTAGAGTCCAACTGTTGAAGAAGCACTGGACATAAAACCCCTTTCATTTAGGGGACACCTCTCCTAATAAGACCTGATTACTTTTAACAAATAAGGTAATGTATGAAGAATATGACTTCTCTGTAATGATTTCCTACTACCTTTTTTTTTTTTTTTTTTAACAGAGACAAAGAGTCAGAGAGAGGGATAGATAGGGACAGACAGACAGGAACGAAGAGAGATGAGAAGCATCAATCATCAGTTTTCATTGCAACACCTTAGTTGTTCATTGATTGCTTTCTCATATGTGCCTTGACCGTGGGGCTACAGCAGACCGAGTGACCCCTCGCTGGAGCCAGCAACCTTGGGTCCAAGCTGGTGAGCTTTGCCCAAACCAGATGAGCCCACACTCAAGCTGGCGATCTCGGGGTCTTGAACTTGGGTCCTCCGCATCCCAATCCGACACTCTATCCACTGCGCCACCACCTGGTCAGGCCCTACTACTTTTAGATGGAAGTTTCTAGAGCAGTTCTGTGCAAGAAAGGATGACTATGCAAAATTTTTAAAAATAAGATAAAAATGAAAAAAAAAACACACCAAAACCACAGCTTAAATAATGCTACCATTGTTATCTCTTCAGGACAGACTTTCATCGGCTGGCAGGCCCCAGGGCTACTTCTCTCTTCAGCAAGCACTCAAGGGCAACCCAAGGTCAGTTGTGATAGCCAACACCCAGCCCTACCTGGAAAGAGAATCCAGCCAAGCCTCCTGGTTCCCCAGGCAGGGCATTTCCTAGCACACTCCTCCACTTCTTTGGGGGCAGCAGGTCTCAGGAATTGGTGAGGTTTCTAAAAAACATTTTATCTTTTCATTTTAGAGAGAAAAGAGAGAGAGAAGGGGACGGAGGAGCAGGAAACATCAACTCCCACGTGTCCTGACCAGGCAAACCCAGGGTTTTTTTTGTTTTGTTTTTTTTACTTTTTATTCATTCATTTTTATTAGAGAGAGAGGGGGGAGAGATAGAGAGAGAACAGGGGGAGGAGCAGGAAGCATCAACTCCCATATGTGCCTTGACCAGGCAAGCCCAGGGTTTTGAACCAGCGACCTCAGCATTCCAGGTCGACGCTTTATCCACTGCGCCACCACAGGTCAGGCCCTGGAATTGGTGAGATTTTAATATATGTAGACCCATGAAACAGAAATGGTGCAGTTGAGAAGCCCAAGTCAAGTGAAGGAGAGCAAGCCCAGGTGGTCCTGGCCAGTGCTGGCTTCAAGCAAAGGGAACCTCTGCCATTAGCTGGGTGTTGGTCAAATAAGTTTTTAAATATGATATGTTTACTCGCTTATAGTTTGCATTGGGTGTAGGGGACAGGCTGTAAAAAGGAAGGGTCGTTGTTATAGCCTAAGGCTTAGTTTTAAGACTAAGCTTTTCCTCACACCCTTGACTGATTGCATGATGTGGGGTGGTGCATTCTCACGAGGAATCCCATTTATGCCTCAAATAAGTGACTTTGTATCAGAGACTTCCTTGTTTGTATATTGGATTAAAGGTTTTGATTTCTACAGTATAAAGTGGGGCAGACTGGGAGCTTGCTCTCTCGGTTCCTGAGATTAGCATTAGAGGAGAGATCAGAGAAAGGCCATGTGGAGGATAAGAGAAGCAGCCAAGATGGCGGAGTGCTGAAGGAGAAGCCAGTTTGTGCAGAGAGAAGGAAATGGGGAACAGAGGTGAATAAGGCTGGTGAGGTAGACATCTTTGATTCTAGGAAACTCGGATAAGTCGGTGGCTTTGGGAGCCCTGAATGGAAAGCTAGGTGTTTTCCCACTGTGTGTATTTCTTGCCCACCAGGTGCAAGGTAGGATTAAAGATAATAGCCCACCAGTTCTTGGCTCAGTTGTTTCATTACAGTCTGTCTGAATCAAACCTGAACCTACATGGGCCAGGCGACTGTGATGGTGGCTATGGCTACTGCCTTTACACCGAGCATGATTCTGAACACAGCTGGCTTCAGGGGTGTGCAGCCTGCACGGCTGCACTGCGCCCCATGCTCAGAAGGGGCCCGCATTTGGTAAATTGCCCTGCGGTGGTCCTGAAATTCTTAATCATTTTGAACAGAGAGCCCTGCATTTTTGTTTTGCACTGAGCCTCTCCAATTAGGAAGCTGGGCTTGTCTGTATAAAGCCAGACCTTTTCCCAGGAAGGCGTTATTCTGAGCAGGCCATGGAACAGGCAAGGAGAAGGGACAGGGGAGAAGCCGAGTGGGGAAGCCGAGTGTGGATTGCAGAGCCACCTCGGGACCGTGCAGCTCGGGCAGTTAAGGGGGAAGTGCTTGCTTGTTACAGATACCTCACTATTCAGAAAAACCGATGACAGATAACAAAGGTATCTCTGTAGTCACTTTGTTTTACCACAGTGTTGACAGTTTCTTCTCTTACCAAATTTTTGCCTAAATTGATGTAAACAGGTAAAAAGTAAGAACTGGCCTGACCGGGCGGTGGTGCAGTGGATAGAGCATCGGACTGGGATGCGGAGGACCCAGGTTCAAGACCTCGAGGTCGTCAGCTTGAGCACGGGCTCATCTGGTTTGAGCAAAGCTCACCAGCTTGGACCCAAGGTCGCTAGCTTGAGCAAGGGGTTACTCAGTCTGCTGTAGCCCCACAGTCAAGGCACATATGAGAAAGCAATCAATGAACAACTAAGGTGTCGCAACAAAAAAGTGATGATTGATGCTTCTCATCTCTCTCCGTTTCTGTCTGTCTGTCCCTGTCTGTCCCTCTCCGTGACTCGCTCTCTGTCACTGTAAAAAAACAAACAAAAAAACCCCACTAAGAACTGATAAATGCCTTAATGTCTGTTTGAAGCAAATTTTTCAATTTTTTGCCTGACCAGGCGGTGGTACAGTGGATAGAGCGTTGGACTGTAATGTGGAAGGACCCAGGTTCGAGACCCCAAGGTCGCCAGCTTGAGCGCGGGCTCATCTGGTTTGAGCAAAAAGTTCACCAGCTTGGACCCAGGGTCGCTGGCTCCAGCAGGGGGTTACTCGGTCTGCTGAAGGCCCACGGTCAAGGCACATAATAGAAAGCAATCAATGAACAACTAAGAAGTCACAACGCCCAACGAAGAGGTAATGATTGATGCTGTTCCTGTCTGTCCCTGTCTATCTCTCTCTCTGTCTCTGTAAAAAAAAAAAAAAAGGCCTGACCTGTGGTGGCGCAGTGGGTAAAGCGTCGACCTGGAAATGCTGAGGTCGCCGGTTCGAAACCCTGGGCTTGCCTGGTCAAGGCACATATGGGAGTTAATGCTTCCAGCTCCTCCCCCCCTTCTCTCTCTCTGTCTCCTCTCTCTCTCTCTCTCTCTCTCTCTCTCTGTCTTTCCTTCTCCTCTCTAAAATGAATAAATAAAAAATAAAAATTTTTTTTTTTAATTTTTCTTTCTTTTTTTTTTTTTTGTATTTTTCTGAAGTTGGAAACGGGGAGGCAGTCAGACAGACTCCCGCATGCGCCCGACCGGGATCCACCCGACACGCCCACCAGGGGTCGATGCTCTGTCCCTCTGGAGTGTCGCTCTGTTGCAACCAGAGCCATTCTAGCGCCTGAGGCCAAGGCCATAGAGCCATCCTCAGCGCCTGGGCCAACTTTGCTCCAATAGAGCCTTGGCTGTGGGAGGGGAAGAGAGAGACAGAGAGGAAGGAGAGGGGGAGGAGTGGAGAAGCAGATGGGCGCTTCTCCTGTGTGCCCTGGTTGGGAATCAAACCCAGGACTCCTGCACTCCAGGCCGACACTCTACCACTGAGCCATCCGGCCAGGGCCGATGTTTTATTTTTAAAAAATGACCAGATTCCCTCTGTTACATCCGTCTAAGACTCACTCTTGACACTTGTCATGGTCATGTGATACATTTATCCATCCTACCCTAAAGGCCAGTCCGTGAAAATATTTTCTGATATTAAACTGGTCCGTTGTCCAAAAAAGGTTGGGGACCACTGCCCTAAACTATACAGGCAGGGTTCTACCCCAATACAACTGAGCA
The DNA here is from genome assembly GCF_036850995.1 of Saccopteryx leptura. Classification (NCBI taxonomy): domain Eukaryota; kingdom Metazoa; phylum Chordata; class Mammalia; order Chiroptera; family Emballonuridae; genus Saccopteryx; species Saccopteryx leptura. The sequence goes on along the minus strand of NC_089503.1, from coordinate 8,051,067 downwards.
AAGTAAAAAAATGTTTGTTTACCCAACAGTAATTCAATCATGTGCAATTTACTGAATCTAAAAGTTGTCAGTGGCCCTGGCTGGTTGGCTCAGTGGTAGAGCATCATCCCGGTGTGTCAATGTCCCGGGTTCCATTCCCAGTCAGGGATCAGGACACACAGGAGAAGCAACCATCTACTTCTCCAACCCTCTCCCTCTCACTTCTTTTTTTCTCTCTCTCTCTCTCTCTCACCCTCCTGCAGCCACAGATCCATTGAACCCACTGAAGGTGGCTCCATGGCCTCCATCTCAGGCACTAAGAAGAGCTAGGTTGCTAAGCAATAGAGCAAAGCTCCAGATGGGCAAAGCCTCACCCCCTAGTAGGCTTGCCGGGTGAATTCTGGTAGGCACATGCAGAAGTGTCTCTCTGCTTCTCCTCCTCTCACTGAATAAAATAATTAAATAAATAAAAGTAAATATATAAATAAATAAATAAAACTTGTCAGGAAGAATTTCTAGAATAATTCTTTCAAAGAGAAATAGAAGGTTTGGAAAAGTCTTTTTTATACCCGCCTCTTCCTCTTACTCGAAATATGAATGTGATGGCTGAAATTCCAGAAGCCATTTTGGACTCTGAGGTGACCTTAAAACTAATTTGAGGATTGTGGAGCAGAAAGATGGAAGGATCCAGTCTTTGATGAATGGGATCACTTTATTTTAATTAATTAAAATTATTTTATCTGACAGACTAATAAACTTTTATTCTGTCCAAGCCACTGTGATTCTGATATTTGGCTGTATGTTACAGATATAAAACCTACTTGATGTATACTATTATCAAAACATTACTATATTTACATGGAAAGGCAATAAATAAATCAGCAGAATAGAACCTAAAAATCCAGAAATATATCTAAGTATTTATGGGGACTTAATATATGAAAAGATCCAGTTAAATTCAGTTGGAAATTTCTTTTTTAATTTTTATTTATTGATTTTAGTGAGAAAGGAAGGGAGAATGGGACAGAAACATTGAGCTGTTCCTGTATGTGCACTGACTGGGGATAGAACTGACAACCTCAGTGCTTAGGACGATGCTCTAACCAACTGAGGTATCCGGTTAGGGTGAGAGAACGTTTTATTTACTAAGTATCACTGACATATTGGCTGTTTATCTGGAAGAAAAGAAAACTAAATTCTTCCTCACATCATAAATAAATTTAATTGCAAGTGGATGAGATATCTAAATTAAAATGTAAATCAATTAGGCCCTGGCCGGTTGGCTCAGTGGTAGAGCGTCGGCCTGGCGTGCAGAAGTCCTGGGTTCGATTCCCAGCCAGGGCACACAGGAGAGGCGCCCATCTGCTTCTCCACCCCTCCCCTCTCCTTCCTCTCTGTCTCTCTCTTCCCCTCCCGCAGCCAGGGCTCCATTGGAGCAAAGTTGGCCTGGGCATTGAGGATGGCTCCATGGCCTCTGCCTCAGGCGCTAGAATGGCTTTGGTTGCAATGGAGCAATGCCCTAGATGGGCAGAGCATCACCCCCTGGTGGGCATGCCAGGTGGTTCCTGGTTGGGCGCATGCGGGACTCTGTCTGACTGCCTCCCCGTTTCCAGCTTTGGAAAAATAAAAAAAAAAAAAAAAAAAAAGTAAAGCAATTAAATTACTAAAACAAAAATTAGAAGAATATTTACATACAATTAGAGAGGCCTTATTAAGAGAGCAGGAAACCAAAAATCCATAAAGGAAAAGATAGATATAAAAACTGTAAAACTTTAGTGGAAGAAACTACAAAGTTAAAGGATAAGTTTGGAAAAATATGTCTGCAGCACATCTGATAATGGTATTGTTTATGGCAGGTGTAACGCAGGTCTTGGCCTGGAAATTCAATGTGGTGTTGGTGCAGGATCCCAAAGAAACCACAAGGAGGACCAGGTGGAGCAGACATAGCATTTATTACTTACATACAGGGCAGCACCAATGGTGGCAGGTTGGGAAAAGCTCCACACCCACAGAGTGGGGTTACAGTTTAAATAGCTAAGCCCTGGGCAGTTACTCAAGTGAAACTCTATATGCAACTAAGCAGGTGAGTAAGGGGTAGAGGGAAGGGTACATGCCATTCTGTGTGGTCCCGCCTTGATATGTATCTGGGAATTCAGTTCCACTGTTCTTAGTAAAACCTTAGTTGCAGTTCTACCACCCTCTCTGCCCTCTGTGTCATGGCCCACAGTCAGCATCTGTGACCCAGGTGCCATGTGGTAAGGGGCAAGGGCCACATCCAGCATTGACCCTACAGCAGGGCCCTGCAAACATTTCCTTCCTTTCTTTCTTTCTTTCTTTCTTTCTTTCTTTCTTTCTTTCTTTCTTTCTTTCTTTCTTTCTTTCTTTCTTTCTTTCTGATTTTATTTATGATTTTAGAGAGAGAAGAGGAGAGAAAGAGAGAGAGAGAGGGGTGGGGGAAGGAACAGTGCCTTAGAACCGGGCAAGCCCTAGGCTGCAAACCAGCAACCTCAGAATTCCAGGTTGATACTTCATCAGATGCAAACATTTTTTATTATTATTTTATTTATTTATTTATTTATTTATTTATGGCAGAGACAGAGAGAGTCAGAGAGAGGGACGGATAGGGACAGACAGACGGGAAGGGAGAGAGATGAGAAATAATTCTTCGTTGCGGCTCCTTATTTGTTCATTGATTGCTTTCTCATATGTGCCTTGACCGGGAGCTATAGAGTGATCCCTTGCTCGAGCCAGCGACCTTAGGCTCAAGCTGGTGAGCCTTGCTCAAACCAGATGAGCCTGTGCTCAAGCTGGCGACCTCGGGGTCTCGAATCTGGGTACCCCACATCCCAATCCGATGCTGTATCCACTGCGCCACCTCCTGGTCAGGCCAAACATTTTTTTTAATTATTTTTTTTTTATTTATTCATGTTAGAGAAGAGAGAGAGAGAGAGAGAGAGAGAGAGAGAGAGAGAGGGAGGGAGGAGGGGGGAGGAGCAGGAAGCATCAACTCCCATATGTGCCTTGACTGGGCAAGCCCAGGGTTTTGAACCAGCGATGTCAGCATTCCAGGTCGACACTTGATCCACTGCGCCACCACAGGTCAGGCCCCAAACATTTTTTATAAAGGGCCAGATAGTAAATATTTGAAACTCAATGGCAGTAAGGTTTCTATTGTAACTATTCAATTTTGTCTTTGTAGCACAGATTCAACAATAGACAATCCATAAACAAATGAGCATGGCTGTGTTCCAATAAAATTTTATGGATACTGAAATTTTAATTTCAATCATTTCCATACATCAAATATAATATTCTTCTGACTTTTTTTCAGCTATTTAAAAATGTATAAACTATTCCTAACTTGCCAATGGTCAAATTGACATCTGGTCTATGATCTACAAAAAGTTCCTGGTGTTTTGTAAGAAAAGGCAAAGATCAAAAGATTTCTAAATATACAAGTTGCAGAAGAGGAAATCCAAATGGTCACGAAGCATTTGTAACAGGATGTGGAATGAGATGTTTTCTGTTATCTGAGTACAATACATGACACATAATTCCACATTCTAGAGAGAGGGTCTTGACATGCTCTTGACAGCTTTCTACAAGAGACCTGAGCCAGTCTACCAACCCATATCACCCACCCCAGACAATAACAGGCAACAAATAATTCAGAAAAGGACTGAAAGAGGGAAGAGGGTTGGTGTCATACCTAGACTATTTGACAGTCAGAGCAGGTAATTCTTTAACTCCCCCTCCTCTATACAACATTATTTTTAGTAATTATTATATTGAAGGCATTACATATTTCAAAATAGATCCGACCATTGTTCCAATAACATCACCTTTTGGTTTTTATTCTTCTTTGTTGGGCTCTATTGGGCGATGTCTTTTCATGTTAAGGCAGTGCCCTCTAACATGCTAAGTGAACAAAGCCAGTTAGGGAAAGGCAAATACCATGGGATTTCACTTATATGTGGAATCTAATGAACAAAATAGGCTGACCGGGCAGTGACGCAGTAGAGAGCGTCAGGACTGGGATGCGGAGGACCCAGGTTCGAGACCCCAAGGTTGCCAGCTTGAGCGCAGGCTCATCTGGTTTGAGCAAGGCTCACCAGCTTGAGCCCTAGGTCCCTGGCTCAAGCAAGGGGTCATTCAGTTTGCTGTAGCCCCCAGTCAAGGCACGTATGAGAAAGCAATCAACGAACAACTAAGTTGCCGCAACGAAGAATTGATGCTTCTCATCTCTCTCCCTTCCTGTCTGTCCCTCTCTCTGACTCTCTCTGTCTCTGTCACAAAATAAGTAAATAAATAAAATTAATGAACAAAATCATTTAACAAACAAAATAGAAACAGAAGCATAGATACATAGAACAGACTGACAGCAATCAGAGGGGAGGGACTTAGGAGTCTGGGTAAAAAAGGTAAAGGGATTAAGAAAAAAAATATATCTATGACACATAGACACGAACAACAGTAAATGAGAATTGGAAAGAGGCTACTTAGGGCTATGAGTGCATAATGCAGTATGCAGATGATGTTTTAGTGAGTTGTACACTTGAAACTTGTACGGTTTTATTAACCAATGTCACCCCAATTAAAAAAAAAGTGCCCTCTTCACACTAATCTAGGCACTGCTGAGAAAGAATCTTGCAGATATAACTACAGTCCCAAATCATTTGACCTTAAGGAAGGGCAGAGGTGGATTTAACGGCGGGCGCACACAGGGCACTCGCCCTGGGCCCTGACTTCTGAAGGCGCCACAAAACCCCAACTTTACACTTTTTTCTCTTTTTTTAAATTTTATTTATTTATTTATTTATTTTTTACAGAGATAGAGAGTGAGTCAGAGAGAGGGATAGACAGGGGCAGACAGACAGGAATGGAGAGAGATGAGAAGCATCAATCATTAGTTTTTCATTGCGACACCTTAGTTGTTCATTGATTGCTTTCTCATATGTGCCTTGACCGCGGGCCTTCAGCAGACCGAGTAACCCCTTGCTGGAGCCAGCGACCTTGGGTTCAAGCTGGTGGGCCTTTCCTCAAACCAGATGAGCCCGCACTCAAGCTGGCGACCTCGGGGTCTCAAACCTGGGCCCTTCCGCATCCCAGTCCGACGTTCTATCCACTGTGTCACCGCCTGGTCAGGCCCCTATCTTTTTTGCCTTTTTTTTTTTTTTTTTTTTGTATTTTTCTGAAGCTGGAAACGGGGAGGCTGTCAGAAAGACTCCCGCATGCGCCCGACCGGGATCCACCCGGCATGCCCACCAGGGGGCGATGCTCTGCCCATCTTGGGGCATCGCTCTGCCGCAATCAGAGCCATTCTAGCGCCTGAGGCAGAGGCCACAGAGCCATCCTCAGCGCCCGGGCAAACTTTGCTCCAGTGGAGCCTCGGCTGCGGGAGGGGAAGAGAGAGACAGAGAGGAAGGAGAGGGGGAGGGGTGGAGAAGCAGATGGGCGCTTCTCCTGTGTGCCCTGGCCGGGAATCAAACCCGGGACTCCCGCACGCCAGGCCGACGCTCTACCAGTGAGCCAACCGGACGGCCAGGGCGCTTTTTTTTTTTTTTTTTTTTTAATGGGGTCCAATATTTTCTTTTGCACTCGGGGCCTCAACCGACCTTAATCCACCTCTGAGAAAGGAACATTATCTGGGTAGACCTGTTCTAAAGCATAGGCCTTTTAAAGACAGAGTTTCACCTGACCTGTGGTGGTGTAGTGGATAGAGCAGCGACCTAGAACGCTAAGGTCGCCAGTTTGAAACCCCGAGCTTGCCTGGTCACAGCACATACTCAGGGCACATAGGAGAAGCAACTACTAAGAGCTGGCGCTTCCTGCTCCGCTCCCCCCTTCTCTCTCTCTCTCTAAAATCAATTAAAAAACAAAGAAACAAACAAAAACAGAGTTTCTCTGGCTGTGGAAGAAACTTCTAGAAAGGAAACTGCTTGGCCAACATCCTGATTTCAGCCTTGCTGACCGGAGAACCCAGACATGCTGTGCTTACACTTCTGACCTACAGAACTGTGGACTAATAAATCGGTATTGTTTTAAGTCACTAAGTTTGTGATAAATTATTACATGGCAATAGAAAGCTAATAATAAATCCTATATTGTCTGTACCCAGGTGCACTGCGTCCACCCTCTACCCTTGGTTCCTACCAGGAAGAGGTTTCGGGAAAGAGGAAGAGGTTTTCCCTTCCTGGAACGCCACCCCCCACTCCCTACCATGGTTAATATGCAGGCTACAGCCAGCTCCACACAGCCCCACTGAGGCCAGGACGCTCTGCTCTCACGTTGGCCGGTCCTTGTCTCTTCGTCTCACGCCCTGAGATGTCGCCTAAGAGTCTTTGGCCTCCTTGGCAGTCTTGAGAATCTCTGCTTTGGTAAAATCCCATACTTTCCTTAATTAGTACCTACCTCTTGATGTTGTTTCCTTTCTTTATTATTTTTTAAAATAATATAAATAAGACCACAACAAACATCTTTGTACATAAAATTTTGCCTTTGTACATAAAAGAAATGCTAAGTCAAGGAGGAATGTACATTTTTAACGCCCCTGATATATGTTGCCAAACTGTTTTCCGGAAAGACTACGTACCATCCCAGTGGCTGAGTGTGATGCCTAAGGCTATTTGATCTAAGCTGAGCCAATGGAGATTTTAGCTCAAAGAATTAGGAGACTTATTTGGGGGAAAGCCCTCTTCTCATTTTACTTCTAAACTCTCTCCCTCTTAGTGAGCTATCGTCACTCACGAGCTTCCAGTCGTCCACTGGGTACTTCTACCTGGAAAGCCCAAAGGCACCCAAACCTAACTTGCAAAAACTAAGCCATTGGCCCCTTTTTCACCAAAATGCTCCATATCCAGAAATCGACCTGTCACTGCGGCTGGAACCAAGGTGATGATAAGTAGGATGATAACCATGGCAAACAGATTCCCTAACTAAGCTGCCCTTTTAAGATGAACGAGGGCAAACCAAGTGCAGAGGTGACTGGAGGACAGAGAAGGGAGGACACGCCTTCCTCTCCAGGGTACAGCACAAAATGTTTGGGACTTTCGGGGGAATGTATACAACAGCATCTGCACACCAAGGCACAAGACTTAGGAGTGACGATCGTGCGTCATGGACCATTGCCAAGCCGGCGATTCCCAGGAAACAGGCACTCGAGGCTGGCGCAGGGACGCGGTTTCAGTGTTAAGAGCTGAAACCAACGCGCCTCTGAGCCCGGCTTCCGCGATCTGGGAGAGACACTGCGCAGCCGCCGGAGGGCGCACCCACCGCCAGGCGCGGGCGCGCGAGCGAGCGCGTTGGAGTTTGTACGCACGCGCCCTCGGACGGGCGTGCGCGCGCGGAGTCCGGGAACCGGGAGAAGGAAGCAGAGGGGAAGGGGTGGGGCTGAACCCCGGTCTGGCGCATGCGTACGCTGCACAAAGCATTTGGCGGGTTTTTCTTGACTGCTCTGTTCTGTGCTGGCCGCTGAGCAGCTCAGCGGTAGCTTTTAGGACGGAGGCCGTTCCCACCAGGAGAGCGACTTCTCGAGATTTCTGCTCCATTCCTTAGGACGTTTGGGGGCTTCCCCGACATTTTTTAGAAAAAGTGTTTCTCCTTGACTGACGGCTGGGGCCTTCTGACCGCCTGAGGTTTGGGGCTATTTGGTCACCGTCCATTCCAGAGGGCGAAAGGATCCGAGGGACCTCGTCCTGCTGATCGATCTCCACGCCCGTGGATTTCTTGAACTCAGGTCGGAGCTGGGTGGACCCCCCGCCCCCAGCGCAGGTCACCATGACCGTGTCCGCCCAGCAGGTGGCTGAGGAGCTGGAGATCTTCGGCCTGACTTGCGAGGAGTCTCTGGCCGAGAAACGTGAGTACCTCGCCCCTTGCCCGGCCCCCAGCCGAGGTCCACGCTCGGCTGGCTGTTCCCAGTCGCCCAGGACCCAAAGGGCAGCGCTTCCAGGCTCCACCGCCCCTAGATCAGACGTCTCGGTGAGTGTGAGATGAGTTAAACTGAGTTTTGAGATCTGGGATATGGGGACTTTGAAATGCTCGCAGATGACTGCTTGGACCCCACCTCAAAACATAAGAATATAAAGTAAGGAGGGAAATATATATATAAAGGACAATTATAAATCAACACAGTTTCAGAAAGGTGGAATTGGGACGGGCTAGGTTCGCACTCGGCTGCAGCGGCATCTCTAAGTTTGGAAACTGTTGAAGCCTCCACGGCAAGGCAAGAGGTGTGGGATTTTGAAATGGAGCTTTTTAGTCCTGGCTCCTCCCTCTCCAGTCTACACCTTACGTTTCTGCTGATCCATCACCTCCGGTCAAAGCTGTTGGCAGTCTGTGCAAATCTGAGTCCCTTGAGGTGGGTTCCTAAAATTGAGTTTTAACTTTGGAAGGGACCTTACGGAGCTCATCAGCTGATTACAGATGGAGACACAGACAGGGAGAGTTAACGGCCTGAGCCGGTCTGTGAACCCAGTCTCCTTTCTCCAAGCCCAGAGCCTCATATTGGCCCGCTGTATTATAGGTCAGGCTCTGGGGCAGAGTAAGGACTTCTTTGAAGCGTCTGGGGAGATGTAGAGTTCTGTTTTAGAAATGGGATGAATGTCCACCTGCCTTAAACATTCATTAACACTTTGAACTTCTGTTTTTAATATTAACGTGTTCATTTCTCATGAGAGACCAGAATACTCCAAAGTTCTTTCGTCCAATGCATTCTCTTCCTAAAAAGAGACTTAAATGAGAAACCCAATGTATTAGGTGATGGCCCTGGCCGGGTAGCTCGGTTGGTTAGAGCATTGTCCCAACATGCCCAGGTTGCGGGTTTGATCCCCGGTCAGGGAGGGCACAAGCAGGAATCAACCGATGATGGCATGAATAAGTGGAACAACAAATCAATGTTTCTCTCTGCCTATGTGTGTGTATATGTGTCCCTCTCTTCCCCCTTCCTCTCTCTCTCTCTCTAAATATCAGTGAATAAAAATTAAAATGAAAGAAATGTATTAGGTGAGCTTGAAGTCAAAGCAAGAGAAATTAGTTGTGTGAACCAAATTTGTAAAGACTTCAGCTCAAGGTACTTGTGGCGTCCATCTCACATAGGACTAGATTGGCAGGGGTGTGGAATTCTAGACTTTGAATTCATAGTCACTAACCTCAATTGGACTTTTTTTTTTAATTGACTTTAGAGAAACAGGAACATCGATCTGTTCCTGTATGTGCCCTGACTGGGGATCAAACCCGCAACCTCGGCATATCTGGACAATGCTCTAACTAACCAAGCTATCTGACCAGGGCCTCAATGGGACTTTAATATTGCCTGACAGTCATACCATATTTACCTGGTCTGTTCACTCTAAGTTTTCTAGGTGGTGACCGTTTTGCACCTTCTCCTTTAACATCTTTCTTCCCACTCCCAGATGGTGAATTTACTTCCTGTTTTGCTGGGGGGGGGGGAGATAAAAGCTACTAGAAAACTTCTATAAGTTACTGTCATTACTTCTTTCTGCCTACCTGTGTCTGTGTTGTATACCTTGCCTTCTGTCCTATTACAACAAATTCTCTATGTTCCTAGCAAAAACCACACCCTCCACTTGAGTCCTAAATCCCTTCCTTCTCACCTTCTTAAGGATATCACTCTAGTAATTCTCCCCTCCTATACATTTTGTATTTCTCTCTCTATAAGATGTTTTCCTAATAGCATAGAGATGTGGTAGGGGTTTTTTGTTTGGTTTTTGTGGGGTTTTTTTTGTATTTTTCTGAAGCTGGAAACGGGGAGGCAGTCAGACTCCCGCATGCACCCGACCGGGATCCACCCCAGATGCCCACCAGGGGCGTTGCTCTGTTGCATCCAGAGCCATTCTAGCGCCCGGGCCATCTTTGCTCCAATGGAGCCTCTGCTGTGGGAGGGGAAGAGAGAGACAGAGAGGAAGGAGAGGGGGAGGGGTGGAGAAGCAGATGGGCGCTTCTCCTGTGTGCCCTGGTCGGGAATCGAACCCAGGACTTCCGCACGCCAGGCCGACGCTCTACCACTGAGCCAACCGGCCAGAGCCGAGATGTGGTTTTTATTACTACTTTTAAAATACTCCACTTCCCACTTCACTTCTTTCCTTTCCAACTACAGCAAATCTCAAAAGGGTTCAGTTGCTGTCTTCAGTTTTTTCTCCTTAAAAGTCAGCTTTTTCATCTCCTCCATTACAAAAAAACACTGCTTCTCTCAAAGTCATCAATGTCATTTCCTCTCTTCAATTTATATATTTTATTCCCACAAGGCAGCCGTGGAGGGGGGTGCCGAGTTGTGAGCTAGATCAGCTGAGGGGCCTTCTTCCCGGGGCTGCACGCCGGTTCCTGGGTCTGCCCCCTCAGCAGGCTGGTTTCTAGACAGACTGTTATGGGTGCCGGGGGGAAGGCTCGGAGGGGCGCAAGCTATGGGCTTAAATTGGAAATGCACACTTGTGGAGCTAGAGGTGGCAGGGCAGGTCCTTCTCTATGATCAGGGGCTCTTCCAGGGGACCATACCGCTCCACCGCGCAACTGTTCTTGTCAGTGAGGAACCTGGTGAGGTTCCATTTGATGGCATTTCCCAGGATGCCCTGCCCCTTGGGCTGTACTTTCATCTGCTTCCAAAGTGGGTGGGCGTCATGCCCATTCACACACATCTTGCTATGCCTATCAAGTTTGGAATTTGACATAGCCATCGATAAGATAAGCTCTTTGATCCCACCTTAGCCCCTGGCTCCTGGCTCCTGGCTCCCGAACTGGTTACAAGGGAAAGCCAGGATCTATAAACTGTACTGGCATACTGGCATGCAGGTGAATGAGCTGAGTATTATTTTTGTCTGCTTTGCCTCTTTCGAGGTCGTGTTGGTGACAGTGCACACAAGGCCCAGGTACTTGTCCAGGTTACTATGCATGCTTCAGTGTCCTTGGCTGAGAACTCGGGCACGGACTGAGCACAGCGCCAGTTACCGTGGGTTGAGCACATGGTGCTGGCCAGGCCGGGTGGGCCAGAGTCTTGCATGGAAGCACCAGCTTCCAAGGTCACTATCAGTGACTTTCATCTGGTTTAAGTCTGGTGAATTTTCAGGCATCTTGAATTATCAGCAACATTTGACATTGTTCATCACGTTTCCTTTAAAACATATTTTTCTCTTAGCCTCTCAGACACTACTGGTTGTTCTCCCACCTTGCTTGTCACCACTTCTCAGGCTCTGCAGATTCACCCCCTCCTGTCCTGAATCGCAAGATAATCTCACACTCTTGGTGATCTTGCCTGGTCTCCTGGCTTTACATCTTGTCTTTTTCTTTCTTTTTAGTAAGAGAAAGCAAAAGGCAGAGAGACAAGAAGGGAGAGAGATGAGAAGCATCAACTCGTAGTTTCTTCACTTTTGTTTTTCATTGATTGCTTCTCATATGTGCCTTGACTGGGAGGCTCCAGCAGAGCCAGTGACCCCTTGCTCAAGCCAGCAGCTGTGGGACCATGTCTGTGAGCCCACACTCAAGCTGGTGATCCCACACACAAGCTGGTGAGCCTGCGCTCAAGCCACATTAGCCTGTTCTAAAGCCAGCAACCTCAGCATCCCAGGTCGACCTCTAGCCACTGTGCCACCACTGGCTAGGCCATCCCTGTATTTCTTTTCTTTTTTTTTTTTTTTGACAGAGGCAGAAAGAGTCAGAAGATAGGGACAGACAGACAGGAAGGGAGAGAGATAAGAAGCATCAGTTCTTCATTGCGGCACCTTAGTTGTTCATTGATTGCTTTCTTATATGTGGGGGGCTCCAGCAGAGTGAGTGACCCCTTGCTCAAGCTGAAGAGTCTTGCTCAAGCCGGATGAGCCCGTGCTCAAGCTAGACCTCGGGGTTCAAACCTGGGTCCACTGGGTCCCAGTCCAATGCTCTATCTACTGTGCCACCACCTGGTCAGGCAAACTTGACACTTCTAAAACTGAATTCCTGCTATGTCCTCCCTCTCCTCAAAGTAGTTCCTCCTGCTCTTTCCCCCACCTCAGTTAATAGTGATGCGCCCTGCCAGGTACTCAGGCTGAAAACACTGCATCCACTCCTTTCTTTCTTCAGTCTATTCAGCAAATCCCACTGGCTTTGCCTTTAGGATGTATCCTATTCAGAGTCCCAGCACTTCTAGCCACCTCCACTGCCACCACCTTGATTCAAGCCACCATCATCTCTCATCTGGATTTTATCATGGTTCTCCTAATTGGTTCTCATCATTCTGCCCTTGATCCCTTCAGTCAGTGGAAGTCAGATAATGTTTTGTTCTGTCTGTTCTGTTCAGACCCTCTAACGGTTTCCCAGCTTGCTCCAGTAGTACTCGCCGGGGTGATTGCCGTGACCAAGAGTCTGCACCTCCTTTACTCTCGGACTTCTTTTTTTTAAAGAGATTTCATTATTTATTTTTTTATTTTAAATTATTTATTTATTCATTTTAGAGAGGGGGGAGAGAGAGAGAGAACGAAAGAGAGAGAGAGAGTAAAGGGAGGAGCAGCAGGAAGCATCAACTCCCATATGTGCCTTGACCAGGCAAGCCCAGGGTTTTGAACCAGCGACCGCAGCGTTCTAGGTCGAGGCTTTATCCACTGCGCCACCACAGGTCAGACTATTTATTTATTTTTTTTACAGAGACAGAGAGAGAGTCAGAGACAGGGATAGACAGGGACAGAGAGATGAGAAGCATCAATCATTAGTTTTTCCTTGTGCATTGTGACGCCTTAGTTGTTCATTGATTGCTTTCTCATATGTGCCTTGACCGCGGGCCTTCAGTAGACCGAGTAACCCCTTGTTGGAGCCAGCAACCTTGGGTCCAAGCTGGTGAGCCTTCTGCTCAAATCAGATGAGCCCGCGCTCAAGCTGGCGACCTCAGGGTCTCGAACCTGGGTCCTTGGCATCCCAGTCCGACGCTCTATCCACTGCGCCACTGCCTGGTCAGGCAGGCTATTTATTTTTTACAGAGACAGAGAGAGTCAGAGAGAGGGATAGATAGGAACAGACAGACAGGAATGGAGAGAGATGAGAAGCATCAATCATTAGTTTTTCATTGCGACACCTTAGTTGTTCATTGTTTGCTTTCTCATATATGCCTTGACCATGGGGCAACAGCAGACCGAGTGACCCCTTGCTCGAGCCAGCGACCTTGGGTCTAACCTGATGAGCTTTGCTCAAACCAGATGAGCCCGCACTGAAGCTGGCGACCTCGGGGTCTTGAACCTGGGTCCTCCACATTCCAGTCCAACACTCTATTCACTGCGCCAACGCCTGGTCAGGCTACCCTCTGACTTATGTCGCCTCCCTCACTGCATTCCAGCCACAGTGGCCTTGTTGATCTTGCTTGACCTCAGAATTTTTGCCTGAAAGCTCTTCCCGTAAACACTGTGTGACTCAACCCTTCATTTCCTTCAAGTCTTTACTCAAAAGTCTCTTCTCAATGAAGCTTCCCTAATTGGTGTATTTAAAATTGCCAGCCCTGTCTGACCTGTGATGGCGCAGTGAATAAAGCGTCGACCTGGAAATGCTGAAGTCGCCAGTTCGAAACCCTGGGCTTGCCTGGTCAAGGCACATATGGGAGTTGATGCTTCCAGCTCCTCCCCCCTTCTCTCTCTCTGTCTCTCCTCTCTCTCTCTCTCTCTCTCCCTCTCCTCTCTAAAATGAATAAATAAAAAAATAAAAATAAAAATAAAAAATTTAAAATTGCCAGCCCTTTCTTCCCCAATTTTCTTGATCTCTCTCCTGGCTTTACTCTTCTACATAGCACGTAATCACATTTTACTTATTTTTCTTTTTCTTTCTTTCTTTATTCATTTTAGATATGAGAGAGAGAGAAGGGGGGAAGGAGCAGGAAGCATCAACTCCCATATGTGCCTTGACCAGGCAAGCCCAGGGCCCTGAACTGGCGACCTCAGTGCTCCAGGTCAATGCTTTATCCACTGCGCCACCACAGGTCAGGCTCTTTTCTTTTTCTTTTAATTGATGAGAGACAAAGAGAGGGAGGAGAGAGATGAGAAGCATCAACTTGTAGTTCTTTCACTTTAGTTGTTCATTAATTGCTTTTCATTCTTTTTTTTGTGTGTGGCAGAGACAGAGAGTCAGAAAGAGGGACAGATAGGGACAGACAGGAAAGGAGAGAGATGAGAAACATCAATTCTATTCTTCGTTGCAGTTCCTTAGATGTTCATTGATTGATTTCTCATATGTGCCTTAACCGGGGGCTACAACAGACCGAGTGACCCCTTGCTTGAGCCGGTGACCTTGGGCTCATGCTGATGAGCTTTGCTCAAACCAGATGAGCCCACACTCAAGCTGGCGACCTTGGAGTCTCAAACCTGGGTCCTCCAATCCCAGTCTGATGCTTTATCCACTGCGCCACCGCCTGGTCAGGCTATTGATTGCTTTTCATACGTGCCTTGATTGGGGGTGGGGGCACCAAGCTGAGTCAGTGGCCCCTTGCTCAAGCTAGCGACCTTGGGTTCATGTTGATCCTGTGCTCAAGCCAGCAACCCTTGGGGATTTGAACCAGGTACCTTAGCCTCCTTGGTCGACACTCGATTCACTGTGCCACCATTGGTCAGGCTTATTGTTTTCTGTCTCTCATCAGTAGTAAGCTTCATGAAGACAAGGATTCTTCTCTGTTTTGCTCATTGCTGTACTCTCATGCCTAGAACACTTCCTGGCACTATTAGGTACTGAATAAATATAGATTGAATAAACATGGGATTATTTTCTTTTTTCAATAAAGCTGCAAGAAATAAACTAAGTTCTTTTTTTTTTTTCTTTTTACAGAGTCAGAGAGAGGGATAGATAGGGAAAGACAGACAGGAACAGAGAAAGATGAGAAGCATCAATCATTTGTTTTTCGTTTCAACACCTTAGTTGTTCATTGATTGCTTTCTCATATGTGCCTTCACTGTGGGCCTTCAGCAGACCAAGTAACCCCTTGCTTGAGCCAGCAACCTTGGGTCCAAGCTGGTGAGCTTTGCTCAGAGCAGATGAGCCCACGCTCAAACTGGCGACTTCGGGGTCTCGAACCTGGGTCCTCCGCATCCCAGTCTGACACTCTATCCACTGCGCCACTGCCTGGTCAGGCAAACTAAGTTCTTACCTGTCCAATTTTTTCTCCACAGTGGCAGACCTGTGCGTTCTGTACAGGCAGAACAAGGAGGAAATGGTCGCCGAGTTCATAGCCTTCTGTAGCAGCACTCAGAAAGACTGCCTTACTTCAGAGACCCTGAACTCTTTTGAGCACGAGGTAAGAGGACAGTGTAAGGAAGCTCATCGTGGTGTTCCTCATTTCTGCTCGATAGGGGAGGCAGTCTGATATATTGAGAAGAGTGGACTTCAGAATCAGAACTGGCTACCAGACTCAATGTGAGCTTGGACAAACTACCTAATGTCTCTGAGCCTTGTTTCTGTCTTCTGTCAGTGGTTCTATTAATCCATATTTTTTAGGTTATTGTAGGAAATAAATGAAAATGGATATAGATCACCTAAGACTATGCCCAGCAGGTGGTAGGTCTTCAACAAGTGACTAGTGTTATTACTACAATTGTTACTGTGTTGTAGAGAAACAGTCACAGAATAAATCTTTATTTTTAGTTGATCAGGTGCATCTGCTACTTACTTTAAGAAATTTTATACCTTAAATTACATTTGAATGCCTGTTATTATCTTGTGACTATTGAAAACACCTCTAATATCTGACTTTGGAATAATATAGTTATTTTTTATTGCCTAGTTTTTGACCAAGAGATTGTCCAAAGCCCATCACAGTGCCTCCAGGGACAGCGGGCATGCCGGAGCCAGAGACATTGTCTCCATACAAGAGTTGTATCCTTTTCTGCCGAAGGTCTTTGCCTCGAGCCACATAATCTATTTTATAGTTTGCTTACTGTTGGGAGTGTAATTTTGTTTTAGAGGTTAAGATAGGTAGTACTCTATTTTTTGAAAGGGGAAAGAGAGTGAGAGAAGCATCAACATGGTGTTCCAGTTAGTTATGTACCCACTGATTGCTTCTCATACATGCCCTGACTGTGGCTCGAACCAGGGCCCTTGGAATCAGCCGTGACCAGGCATTCAAACCAGTCACTTGGGTGCTCTGAGACATCGCTCTGTCCACTGTGCCGAGGATCAGGGCACACGTGTAATTTAGAAATAAAAACTACCTACTATTTAGGTTTTTATTTAATCAACCCTTGCCTTAGATTTTGAGTGAGTTTATTATTGTTTTCCTTTTCTGTTTCTTTTCCATTGATTTGTGGGGGGGGGGGGGGGCAAGAAGAGAGAGAAAAGCATCAACTCATTGTTCCACTTAGTTGTTTCATTTAGTTATGCACTCATTGATTGCATCTCATTTGTGCCCTGACCCGGGATCAAACCTGTGACCCTGGTATACCAGGACAACTGCTTTATTCAGAGCTACCGGCCAGGGCTATTACTGTTTTTCTTAACCAGTGCTTTTAGAATTGAAGTGGAAGAAGAAGAGGAGACCCTCTTGAACTCTTATACCACACCCTCTAAGGTGAGTTTACAATGCTTGGAAATTGCATTCTACAAATAGTATTCTTTCTTTAGTCTAAAAACATCATGACATTTGAAAGTTCTTTGAGAGAGAGGGAGAGAGTGACAGACAGGGACAGACAGGAAGGGAGAGAGATGAGAAGTATCAATTCTTCATTGTAGCACCGTAGTTGTTCATTGATTTCTTTCTCATATGTGCCTTGACTGTGGGGCTCCAACTGATCAATGACCCCTTGCTCAAGCTGGTGACCCCGTGCTCAAGCCGGTGATCTTGGGATTTTAAGCCTGGGTCCTCAGCTTCCCAGGCCGACACTCTATCCACTATGCCACCACCTGGTCAGGCGACATTTGAAATCCTAAGGGAGAAAATTAACCACTCAGACAGTTTCTGTGTATTTCCACTTATGCGTCTTCCTTCCCGATCACATGCATATGTATTTTTACATAATGACAGTCCTTTGAACATTTAGTTATCCTGCTTTTTTGAATTAGCATATCATAGAATTTTTATAAATACAGTTTCTCCGTAACTACTCTTTTCAATGGTTGTATTGTTTTGTATCGAGGAGAGGTATTATAATTGAATAATCCAATTCTAATGTTGGATTTCAGTATGAGAGAGAGTAGGGAGGTGGATGCCAGGGGCCTCCAAGCCTGAGCAGAAGACCGAGGTGACCTGGGTGAGTTGTTTTCTCTCTGAGCTGCAGTTTCCTTACCTGTACAGTTAGGGTGCGTTGTCCACTGATGAGCAGCTGCTATGTACCATTGCTGGACAGTGAATGGGGCAGGTGGGGAGGGACTCTGCCCTCCCGCAGCTCAAAGCCCGGATCATCTGTCTCAGGGCTGGAAGAGGAAATGAATATGTAAAGGGCCAAGCCCAGAGCAGGGTGCTCAGTCATAGTAGTTACTCTTTATATGAGATTAATGTGTGGAAATTCATAAACATGAAGTAAGCCTTATTTTTTTTTTTTTTTTTTTCCCTGAAGCTGAAAACGGGGAGAGACAGTCAGACAGACTCCCGCATGCGCCCGGCCGGGGGGCCATGCTCTGCCCACCAGGGGGCGATGCTCTGCCGCACCAGAGCCACTCTGGCACCTGGGGCAGAGGCCAAGGAGCCATCCCCAGCGCCTGGGCCAACTTTGCTCCAATGGAGCCTTGGCTGCGGGAGGGGAAGAGAGAGACAGAGAGGAAGGGGGGGGGGTGGAGAAGCAAATGGGCGCTTCTCCTATGTGTCCTGGCCGGGAATCGAACCCGGGTCCCCCGCACGCCAGGCCAACGCTCTACCGCTGAGCCAACCGGCCAGAGCCTTGAAGTAAGCCTTATTTATTCGAAGTAGATTACATTGTAAGGAAGAAGGGAATTAGTGCAAGTGCCTGTGGAGAGCAAGGAAGCTGAAAATGTGCCTGTGAAGTTGCTGATGCAAAACCAGGTGCCTAGAAGGTCAAAGAAATTAATGAGATTTTCCTTAGAGATTATAGTAAAACCAACACTTGATTTTCCCTGAAGGTGGTGGTCTCCTAGGGTCCCCCTCTCAGCAAAAGGCACCTCCATTCCTTCATTTGTTCAGGCCGGGAACTTGGAGACCTCCTTGTGTCTTTCTTTCCTCTCGCACCCCATGTCCCACTTGTCCATCAGTCACATCAGCCCTCCTTCCAGGACCTGGGCCCTCCCCCTCGCCGCCGCCGCCACCAGGCCCCTGGCATCTCTGTCTCCTGAGTGAGGGGGACAGCTGCCTGATGGGCCTCCTGGCCTCTTCCCGCCTCGTCCGTCTCTGACCGGTTCTCTACGCAGCAGTCAGGGGGCTCCTTTCAAAGTCAAGCCAGGGCTTTCTGTTTTCTTTTTTTATTTAATTAATTTTTTGAGAGAGGGAGGGAGGGAAGGAGAGAGAAGCATCAACTCGCATTGCTTTCATCAGTTGTGCGTCGATTGCTTCTCGTATGTGCCTTGACCAGGGAGCGGAGCGGGTCAAACCGAGCCAGTGTTCGCTTTTGGGCTTTTCAAGCCAGTGACCTTTGGGCTCAAGCTGGTGACTTTTTGGACCGTGTGGACAGTCCCTCACTCAAGCTGACGAGCTGTTCTCAAGCTGGAGACCTCTGTGTTGTGGGTGGACGTTTTATCCACTGCGCCACCACCAGTCAGGCCAGGTTATTCCTGTTCAGAGCTTTCCTGATAACATTATTCTTGTTCAGTTCACCATCTTTCCTGATAACATTCAGAGTCTGCGGTGTGGGAGGTTCTGTCAAAGCTGGCCCCTGCCACTCGGCCCTCCTTCCATGCCTCTTTCCTCTGGTCTCCCTGATGTTTTTCTTTTCTTTTTTTTCCAAGTGAGAGGAGGGGAGATAGACAGACTCTTGCATGCATCCTGACCGGATCCACCCAGCAACCCCTCCTGGGGCCGTGCTCTGCCCATCTGAAGCTATGCTCACAACCGAGCTATTTTCATTCCTGAGGCTGAGGCTCCATGGAGCCATCCTCGGTGCCCAGGGCCAATGCACTCAAACCAATTGAGACATGGCTGCCAGAAGGGAAGAGAGAAAGAGTGGGGAGGAAAAGAAAGCATTGACTCTTATATGTGCCTTGACCAGGAAAACCCAGGGTTTTGAACCAGCGATCTCAGCGTTCCATCCACTGTGCCACCACAGGTCAGGCCCCTTGCTGCTTTTCAAACACATCAGACAGGTCCACTTCATATGTCTTACAAAGGGAATAGATTTGCCTAAAATAGCAACCTGCTCTTTTTTCTCTCCTGTTTTTCTTTTCTTGCTTTTTCTCCATAGAACTTATTACCATGAGACATGTTATATATTTGCTCTTTGTTTTAGTCAGTCTCCCTTCATTATAGTGCAGGTTCCTTGAGGACAGACTTTGCTTTAGTCGCTGCTGTTTTCCCAGTGCCTGGCACATTCACAGTTGTTGAAGGACAGACCTTCTGAAAGAGGGCGCTTGGTTGGCTCCAGGTAGCATCAAACAGAATTGTAATACCTCGTGGGGCCACCGCCATGTTGACCCAGACTTTATCTGATTTGTCTGTGTATCCAGAGTTAATCATATCCTTGGAAATTGACTCATGGTAACCCAGCTCTCAGTAGACCAAAGTGCAAGTCTGATGCACATTTACTGTTGAAGTATGTACCCTTTCAAAGACTGAAAGTCACCTTGGGGACACCCCATTCCTGCTACAGAAGTACTTGGCAGGCTTAGTTACAAATCAGAATTTGTGATGATGGCATCAGAGCTAAGTCAGTTGGGTTGAAAAGAGCAAGCCGTTTGAAATATGTCTGAAGCTCACAGGAGATGCAGTATGGGCTTGGGCAAGAGATAAGTGCTATGCTTAGAACAGCACCCTCACACGGACACTGCTCCACCATTGTACGATGCACTGGTGGCAGTGTGATGCGAGTCATCGTGCCAGGTGTTAGCCTTTCCACACAGAGCGCCGGGGGAGGTGCCTGGCCCTCGTCTGGTCCTGGGGCGCGGGTACTGGTATAGTGGCGCGTGTCAGTGGTCTTGCTTATCATTAAATACTTGATTTGTGCAATTGACAGGTATTCTTTTGCCTCCATGTTCACCATAACTTTTCTGGTTATAATTTAGCCTTTCACAAGCCCTGTCTGACAGTAGATAATGTGTTAGCCTGAGGATTTGAAGTTCCCATTCCATCAGCATTGTATTCTTGGTAAATTCATAAACTTACCCTTAGCTGTAATTTGTCTTCCTGTGTGGTGTGAGAGTAGGGTATCCTCTGTATTTCTCAATACAAGTGAGTCAACTTCCATGCATTGTTAATAGTGAATCCCATGAGCTTGGTTGGAGTGAGTGCATCCCTGAGGAGTGTGACAGCGTTTGGTGTGCTGACACAGTCAGGTCACGACGAGGGCTGAGGACAAGAGAGATGAGACTGCTGTTTCCCAGTACTGTCCTCTAGCCATGTCCTGGGAGGCAGGTCTTTCTCTGGAAATAATCCCTGCACAACACTAGCCCTGGACTCCAGGAGCACGCTGTATGTTAAAGTGTCTTTTGGGAAAATAGTTTGAGAAAATATATCAAAACCATAAAATCTTTGCCCTGACTGGATAGCTTGGCTGGTTAGAGCATTGTCCCTATGCGCAAAGATTTGTGGGTTTAATCGCTGATCAGGGCACATACAGAAACAGATCGATATTTCCTTCTCTGTCCCTTCCCCTCTCTCTAAAATCAATTTTAAAATATTGTTTTTAAAAAATCTATAAAGTCTTCTATCTTTGGTCCAATAATTTTCCCTAGTAAGACTTTTCTAAGGAAATAATCCAAATTATGAGAAAATTTTATATGCATGAAGATAGGTGTCTCAGCATAATTTATAATCACCCCAAGTTCCAAGCAGCTGTTATATCCAGCAATATAGAAGTCATTATGTAAATTATTATATATCAATTCAATCAACACAGCTACTAAAAAGGATCAAGATTGTGGCACTATAGGAAAATGCTTGTAAATAATGTAGAGCTCCAAAAATCAGTATACATACTACTTAAGCAAAGGTTTATGTTTAAACTAAGATTGTAATTTATGTCTGACCTGTGGTGGCGCGGTGGATAAAGCGCTGACCTGGAACACTGAGGTCACCATCTTGAAACCCTGGGCTTGCCCGGTCAAGGCACATATTGGAGTTGATGCTTCCTGCTCCTCCCCACCACCTATCCCCTCTTTCTCTTCTCTCTAAAATCAATGAATAATTTTTTTAAGGTTGTGATTTGTATTTTTTAATTGGGAAAATATTAAAATACTAGAAAGGAATATGTAAAAATGGTTATTGTATAGGGTGGTAGCATAAGAGGTTGTTTGGGTTTTTTTGGAGGAAAAGGAAGGGGGAGAGAGAGAGAAAAGCATCAATTTGTTCTTCACTTTAGTTATGCATCCACTGATTGCTTCTCATACATGCCTTGGCCAGGGATTGGGCCAGTCACCTCAGGATGGAGCCTGTGACCCCCCAGGTTGAGCTGGTGACCCCGGGATCGGGATTGAGCCAGTGACCTTGGTGCTCCGGGTTAATGCTCTATCCACTGCGCCACCACGGGTCAGGTAGCATAAGAGTCTTTTAAAATCTAGTTTCCATTATAGCTCCTTTATGATGGTTTTGAATCTCTTCTCTTGTGTGTGTCTTGTAGTCGCCCCAGCAGGCGGCTCTGGTGGCATGACTCAGACATGCAGCCAGGAGGAGCCCAAGGGCAGAGAACCCTCTGCAGACGCGCTGACCTGCTTGCACTCTGGGCAAGGCTTTGCCTCAGCTGTGTCAGCCAGTTATCCTGGGCTTTGGGAGCAATAGGCTGTGGACTGTGGGTTTCAGCCTCCATTCTGGGCATATCTTTGGATTCTTGTTAAGCAAAAACCAAAAAGTGACCATCAGTGAGGTCACTAAACACTATCCAAGTATGAGCTCAATCATGTTATCTGCCTTGAGTCACTCTCTTCTCTGATTTTGAAATGTGTGGTAGACTTTGCCAAAATACATAGTAACATGGTCCCATCCCTTCTTAGGAAAATGCATTCCTGAAGGTTAAAACCCATGTGTCATTAAACTCACCTGTTCTAAAGCAGAGAGGGTGGGGAAGAATGAACACATGAAGGATTTGACAGGACAGATTGCCCGCTTGGCAATCCTTTTAGGGAAATGTTGGCACTTTTTCATAATTACCTTCAACATGGGGACTGTATTTTGATGAATGCTGGATTACTGTTACTGAGGATTTCTATGTGGGATTATTCTCAGCAGATGGGACATCACGACCCAGTCCTATCTTGTGCCCATCCATTTGGGCACCATTCTTTCTTAATAAGGAATTGTACACTTAATTTGTAACTTGGGTCTAGAGAGACTGGGGTTTTGTTTTCTGTTTTGTTTCTAGGGATCTCAGAAGCGAGCTGTCACCACCCCAGAAACCCCCCTAACCAAAAGGAGGGTGTCTACTCGCAGCCCCCACCAGCTTCTCTCACCATCGAGTTTTTCTCCAAGGTATGATTAGAGTTAATTCAGCTGCCGACAAGCCAGCCGGCTCACCCCTTTCTCCGGTCACCTGGTGGAGCTAACTCCACAGAGTGACTTATCAATGGGGGTGGACGGATACCTCCGCAGTGAACTGGCTGCAAAGCCTGTTGCTCTGTGCCCTCCTTCCCTGTGTGGAAAATTACTGCTTCTTGCAGTAATTCAGGAAACTCACTTTCCACCCACCTTTATTGGGCTGGCTTCCTAGATTAGGAGCTGATAGCCTGCACTGGAAACAACCTGTCTATTCAGGAGTCTGAGGCCTCCCCGTCCTGCCAGCGGAGGAGAAGAGCCTTTCACCTGCTTCTGTTGGTTCGTGGGTTGGGTCTCTTGTTCTCTTTTTTAATCTAAAGTAGTTTGTTCATTTGTTTGTTTGTTTTTAAAAGCACATAGCTTTATTCATAATGTTGCATAACTTATTTATTGTTCCACTTCAAGTTACAGCTAGTTTCTTTTTTTTTAGAAAGAGCGAGAGAGAAAACCCGTCAATTTGTTGTTCCACTTATTTATGCATTCATTGCTTGATTCTTGTGTGTGCCCTGACCAAGGATTGAACCCACAACCTTGGTGTATCGAGACGATGCTCTAACCAACTCAGCTACCCAAAGGGCAGGTTACAGCTAGTTTCTGAGTTCTTGTCACTGTGAATCTATACTGACTTAATTGGTATTCTGGCCCTGCTGCCATTTCTGTACATGAATCCACAGAGATCATATGTGGTTTTTCTTATTTTAATTAATTAATTTTTTTTTTTTTAGCAAGAAAGAGGGGAAGGGAGAGAGCTGAGAAGCATCAACTTGTAGTTATGCTACCTTAGTTGTTCATTGATTGCTTTTGCATACATACCTTGACCGGGGGCTCCAGCCAAGTCTGAGCCCTTGCTCTGGCCAGCGACCATGGGATCGTGTCTATGATCCCACGTTCAGGCCGGTGACCCCATGCTCAAACCTGTAAGCCTGTGCTCAAACCAGCAACCTTGGGGTTTTAAACCTGGGATGTCAGTGTCCCAGGTCAATGCTTTATCCACTGTGCCACCACCAGTCAGGCCATATGTGATATTGTGAAGTCCGTAAATGACACATCTCGTGTTAGAGAACTCCATAGGCGAGGCTGTGCTGCCACGTCAGGGTGAGGCGAGGAACAGTTACTGCTAACCATAGGGCAATGCTAGCCGCCAGGGTCGCCATCTCAACTTAGGTCGCTTCTAGACGAAGCAGAGCTTAAGATTTTTCAGCTCTGGCCCCGGTTGGGTTGCTCAATTGGTTAGAGTGTCCTCCTGATATGCCAAAGTTGCGGGTTTGATCCCTGGTCAGGGCACATGTAAGAAGCAACAAATGAATGCACAACCAAGCAGGACAAGTCGATGCTTCTCTCAAATCAGTCAATAAAAGATTTTCAGCTCTGTCACTTCATAAAGGAGGTGATAGCAGTTGTTCAAGATGAGTGGTCATTGCATTCTAAAGGACAGTTTGACTTTCATGGGCCCAGTACTGCTTTGAGGAGTTCTCAAACTTGAGAAGCAAACTTGCTAGACTTACGAGGGCGTCTTGACACTTGGTGTATAGAGGTGGTTTCTTTAGGTGGGCCAGCGCTGCTGCAGCAGTGATACCCTCTGGACAGGCAGTCCTCTGAAACCTGTCAGCCTTTGTACACTGACCTCGTGGGAGCATCTCATCGCCTTGAAGGGCCAGCTGTCGTGGACGTCTCACGGAGTTTTGCAGGGAGGAGCTCGGAGAAGTCAGACACTGCCTAGTCATTTTTTAAATGCACGCTAATAAAGCCGACATCCGAAACTGGTTTTGTAATTTATGAAAGTAACTTATAAATTATTCAGGTAGAAGCAGCACTGGAGATAGAGATCATTCATTAGGTCATGTTCTGTAGCCTCTGTGGGGGAAGAGGGACTACGTGCAGCTGGTTCCTGCAGAGTCCTGGTGCGTTACATGAAGCCTGACTTAAATAGACCTCTGTAGGTTCACACGAAAGGATTAGAGCCCCTCGCTGCCCGCTAAGCAGATAGAAAAGTGAGTGTTCTTGGAGGTGTAATTTACCAGCCGGGAGGGGAATGTGAGACGTGTCCGTCGCCTTGAAGAATGGGAATGTTCACCAGCTGACCAGATTCATTACATCTCTACCTCCGTGGACACTGGGGAAAGTTGATTCATTTCACTTCGTCTTTTTGTTGCCTCTACCTTGAACTATATTGTGAAGTATTATACACATGCGCAGCAACTTTTGACTCGTCCTAAGTTCCAGGCTCTGACAATGTTGTAATAAGTGCTAAATGTTCATAAGAAGGAAAAGAAGCCTGACCAGGCGGTGGCACAGTGGATAGAGCATCGGACTGGGATGCGGAAGACCCAGGTTCGCGATCCCAAGGTCGCCAGTTTGAATGCGGGCTCATCTGGTTTGAGCAAAAGCTCACCAGCTTGAGCCCAAGGTCGCTGGCTTGAGCAAGGGGTTACTCGGTCTGCTGAAGGCCCGCAGTCAAGGCACATATGAGAAAGCAATCAATGAACAACTAAGGTGTTGCAGCATGCAACGAAAAACTAATGATTGATGCTTCTCATCTCTCTCCGTTCCTGTCTGTCTGTCCCTGTCTATCCCTCTCTCTGACTCTCTCTGTCTCTGTAAAAAAAAAAAAAAAAGAAGAAGAAGGAAAAAATGATCCTTGCCCTGGCCGGTTGGCTCAGTGGTAGAGCGTCAGCCTGGCGTGCGGGGGACCCGGGTTCGATTCCCGGCCAGGACACATAGGAGAAGCGCCCATTTGCTTCTCCACCCCCCCCCCCTTCCTCTCTGTCTCTCTCTTCCCCTCCTGCAGCCAAGGCTCCATTGGAGCAAAGATGGCCCGGGCGCTGGGGATGGCTCCTTGGCCTCTGCCCCAGGCACTAAAGTGGCTCTGGTCGTGGCAGAGCGATGCCCCGGAGGGGCAGAGCATCGCCCCCTGGTGGGCAGAGCTTCGCTCCTGGTGGGCGTGCCGGGTGGATCCCGGTCGGGCGCATGCGGGAGTCTATCTGACTGTCTCTCCCCGTTTCCAGCTTCAGAAAAATACAAAAAAAAAAAAAGAAAAGAAAAGAAAAAAAAAAAGAAAATGATCCTTAAAGCTTGCTTTTTAGTCAGTTCAGTGTTTGGGTTTTGTTTTGCTTTTTTAGTTTTAAACCAGGAGGACAACCTTTTAAAGTATGTTTCTTGTCTCTGAAATTCTCTGAACATGTTTGGTATTGGTCAGCCTGGTATTCCTCAGCCTCTCATTCCTGAAATTCCTTAAAGGTCCGGGTATGTCCAACCCCATTAAGCTGATTAGATTTATAAAATGTGAGGCCAGCTCGACATTTTCTCCAATCCTCGTTTCCAAAAGGTAACCTCATCTTATTCCTCTTTCCCTTTATGTATGAACACAGTAACGCTCATCTCTTTTGCTTTCAATTAGTGCTACTCCCTCTCAGAAATACAACTCGAGGAGTAACCAAGGAGAAGTGGTGACCTCCTTCGGCTCAGCGCAGGGAGTGTCTTGGTCCGGGAGAGGAGGGGCCGGTGTCATCAGCCTGAAGGTCTTAGGGTGTCCAGAACCACTCACGGGGAGCTACAAATTCATGTTTCAGAAGCTCCCAGACATTCGCGAAGGTGATTGTTTTTCCCTTTGAAATTCTGGAGGATATAAAACCACCCAGAGGGCTAGAGTAAGTAGCAAAGCTTCAGCTAGTCACAGAACAAGTTCCAAGGCTGCCTTTGACTGTATAAGTTGATAGATGTCCTATGGGTGCCCCTGTTAGTGGAGGGACATGAGATAACACACAGTAACTCTCTCAAGGGACTTATCTTTGCTAAAGAAACGTGCTAAAGCAAGGGTCCCCAAACTTTTTACACAGGGAGCCAGTTCACTGTCCCTCAGACCATTGGAGGGCCGGACTAGAAAAAAAACTATGAACAGCCTGACCAGGTGGTGGCGCAGTGGATAGAGCGTCGGACTGGGATGCGGAAGGACCCAGGTTCGAGACCCCGAGGTCGCCAGCTTGAGCGCGGGCTCATCTGGCTTGAGCAAAGAGCTCACCAGCTTGGACCCAAGGTCGCTGGCTCCAGCAGGGGGTTACTCGGTCTGCTGAAGGCCCACGGTCAAGGCACATGTGAGAAAGCAATCAATGAACAACTAAGAAGGCGCAATGCGCAATGAGAAACTGATGATTGATGCTTCTCATCTCTCTCCATTCTTGTCTGTCTGTCCCTGTCTATCTCTGCCTCTGTAAAAAAACAAAAACAAAAAAAAAACAAAAAAAAACAAACAAAAAACTATGAACAGCTGGCCTGTTGTGGCGCAGTGGATGAACCTTTGGCCTGGAATGCCAAGGTTGCCAGTTTAAGGCCCTGGGCTTCCCTGGCAAGGCACATGCAGCAGGCAGGCAATGAACAGCTAACCTGAAGCAACTATGAGTTGTTACTTCCCATTCCATGCTCCCATTTCTCTCCTGTCTGTAAAATCAATAAAGTATTAAAAACAAAAAAACAAAATGGGAACAAATATAATATTTAAAATAAAGAACAAGTAAATTTAAATCAACAAACTGACCAGTATTTCAATGGGAACTATGCTCCTCTCACTGACCACCAATGAAAGAGGTGCCCCTTCCGGAAGTACGGCGGGGCCGGATAAATGGCCTCAGGGGGCCACAGTTTGGGGACCCCTGTGCTAAAGGAACAGCACAGAAACATTTCCCAGTAACAACCACGTGAACTGTGTTAGGAGGCCAATTAAAGCACCAAAGAAAGCAGAAACATTTATGGCTTCTTCCTTGTGAAGAATGGAAGACCGTCCAGGTTGGCCTTGACTTCCCTAACCCTCACTGATGGCCCGAGTCAAAGGAAGGCTGGGACCGACCTGCGGTGGCACAGTGGGGAAAAGCGTCAACCTGGGATGTTGAGGTCGCCAGTTTGAAACCCTGGGTGTGCCCGGTCCCGGCACATACGAGAAGCAACCACAGGTTGATGCTTCCTGTTCCTACCCTCCCTCTTTCTCTAAAATAAATAATATACATATTTCTTTCTTTTTTTTTTTTAAAGGAAGGCTGGGCAGTGGGTGGGTATCGATGCTGACCTCGCTGGGGTTGTGCCGCATGAACCTCTGGCCAGTTGGAAGGCCAGGTTCAGCAGCCAAGTGTCAGGAGTTTGGCTAGGGCTTTAGAACTTAGAAATTGGCCGGACCTCCTGAGTACCCTTCCTGCTTCTGCAAAGTGACTGGCTTTAATGTTTGACAGAGTGCTGTATTTTCTCTTCTTGGCAAGTGAAATGTCTTAACACAACTCTGTTTCCCCTTTGGGATTTCAGTTCTGACCTGTAAGATAGAAGAACTTGGCAGTGAAGTAAAGGAACGTTACAAGATTGAGGCTTTTGCTCCTGTTCTAGTTCCAGCACAAGTAAGAGTTGTTCTAATAGTCTTTCCAGTCAGTGTCGTACTGTTAAATCCGTGGCGAAAAGCGTCCTCCTGCCTCCCTTCCCAGTTGTCTACATTCTAGTTAGGATGCCTGTCCTGGTTGGATTTTGTGAAATGGGTCTTTTTGAAGAAAGGCTTAAAAATGCTCTCTGGTTTTGTGACCAGACACAGTCATTGTCTTTGCACTTGTGTTCGGGTCATTCACGTAGCAAAGATGGGAGGCCTTAAGCCTTCAGATACCAGAATGTGTGAACAGAGCAAGGATGGGAGTGCCAGGAACGGGGGCTCAGTCTCTCTCTTGTTGGGTCTCTGTTATGAACCAAATGCTGTAGTGCTTCAGCATTGTGATTTAATCTGGCATATGCACCAGTGCATTCTCTCATGAACGTTTTTAATCTAAGGGGAAATGTGTTCTAGAAGAGTCCTTAAGGTACCTCTGTCATTTGTTTCAATTCAGAGAAGAATGGCCAGTTGGGGAAGATAATGTAAAACCATGTGATGGGAGGAAGTTTGGGAGGAACTGGGAGGAAGTAGCGGAGGGGGCAGGGATGCGTGATCTTGTGGGAAAGATTAGACTTCCTCAGTTTGCCCCAAGGAGTGGGAACAGGCAGAGGAAGCAAGCCACAGGAAGAAGAATTTCAGCTCAATTTCAGGAAGAACTTGCGGTTTAGAGGCAGTGTGTTTGTTATATGGTTAAGGATAGGGATCTGGAGCCAAACTTCTGGGCTTCAAACCCAGGCTTCACCCACTGTTTGACTTTGAGTAAATTATCTAGTGTCTCTGTTGCTCATTTTTCTCATCTGTAAAATGAGTACAGTAACAGTATACACCTCACAGTTGTGCGGACTAAATGATTTAACATATGTAAGCCTTTTGAATAGTACCTGCTATTTAGTAAGCTCAGTAAACATGAGCTATTATTAATAGTTATGGCTATCCAAAGCTGCAGTGGACTACTTTAGGGGTGCGAGGACAAGTTCCCCTTTCTAGAGATGCTCAAGCTTAAGGTAGCTGCTTAGAAGGGCTCAAGCTTTACATGGGCATACTAGATGCCCTTTTAGAGTTCTAGGCCCTGGCCAGTTGGCTCAGTGGTAGAGCTTGTCCGGCGTGTGGATGTCCAGGGTTTGATTCCAGGTTAGGGAACATAGGAGAAGCAACCATCTGCTTCTCTACCCTTCTCCCTCTCTCCCCCCTTCCCCTGCTCCCACAGCCATGGCTAGATTGGCTCTAGTGAGTTGGCCCGGAGTTGGCCCCAGGTTCTGTGGCTTCTACCTCAGGCACTAAAAATAGCTCAATTGCCAAGCAATGGAGCAAAACCCCAGATGGACATAACATCAGCCCCATAGGGGACTTGCCAGATGGATCCCGGTCAGGGCGCATGCAAGAGTTGTCTCTCTGCCTCCCCTGCTCTCAGTTAATTCAAAATAAAAAGAGTTCTAACACCCCTGAGAGTCAGTGCTGATGCTTGTCACCTCAGGTCAAAATGATACCCCACCAAAATAATGTTTGTGGTTATTTAGGGTTTGCTTTGCTGTTTACCCTATTGACTTCAATTTTTGAGCCTCTGTCCCAAAGACTACCAGTTTGTTTGTTTGTTTGTTTGTTTGTTTGTTTTAGAAATTAAATTTAATGGGGTGACATTGGTCCATAGAAACACATGGGTTTCAGATATACATCTGTATAGCATTTGAACTATTCATTGCATTGTGTGTCCATCACCCAAAGTCAAATCATTTTCCATCCCCATATATTTGGCCCTAATCATTCTTTCGTTGCAACCTTCCTTCGGTAGGAGCCTGTCACCCTGCTGGGCCAGATTGTCTGTGATGGCAACGGCAAGCTGAACAGCAAGTCAGTGATTCTGGAGGGAGACCGGGAGCATTCCTCTGGGGCCCAGGTTCCGGTGGATTTATCTGAGCTCAAAGAATACTCGCTGTTTCCTGGGCAGGTGAGACGGGGGCAGATATGCTCTTTATTCCAGTGTGTGTGCTGGCCTGTGGCTCTAGGGATAAGCATTGCATCACTGGCCTGTTGTTCCTTGCTTTCGACCTCTGGTGCCGTGAGATGAGGCTGGAGCACAGACCCCACAGTGGATACCGATGTGGGGATTCCGATTTTCCCTTGTGTGCTCTGGAATCTCACTGCCCAGGTTTGAACCCCGGCTTCACCTCATGAGGTGTGTGATTATGGCCACATTAGTTAACTTCTAGCCCTAGTGTCCTCATCTCTAAAATGGGAATAATGATTCTTACCTCATCGAATTGTAGTAAAAATTGCTCATCTTTGTAAAGCACAATTATTATTATTGATATAACCCTCTTAATTTGTTTTCTAGAAAAATATTCCTAAGTGTAAAATTACAAAATGGGAGTAGCTGGACAATACTTTAATTGTATCAAAATAATTTATTCCTGACCTCTCGTTTCTCTCCTGTTTGGCAATCCTGTTTTACTTCTTGTCTTTCAGGTTGTAATTATGGAAGGAATCAACACCACTGGGAGAAAATTTGTTGCCACTAAACTGTACGAGGTACCACAGTGGTCCCGCACCCTCCCTCCTGGCTTGCTAGGGCACAGATGTGCAATTTGTCCTTTTTTTTTTTTTTTTAAGCTACTCTTATTTTTTTTTTTACAGGGACAGAGTCAGAGAGGGATAAATAGGGACAGACAGACAGGAACTCAGAGAGATGAGAAACATCAATCATCAGTTTTTTGTTTTGACACCTTAGTTGTTCATTGATTGCTTTCTCATATGTGCCTTGACCGTGGGCCTTCAGCAGACCGAGTAACCCCTTGCTCGAGCCAGCGACCTTAGGTCCAAGCTGGTGAGCTTTTTTTTTTTTTCTGAAGTTGGAAACGGGAGGCCGTCAGACAGACTCCCGCATGCGCCTGACCAGGATCCACCCATCATGCCCACCAGGAGGCGATGCTCTGCCCATCTGGGGCACCTCTCTATTGCAACCAGAGCCATTCTAGCACCTGAGGCAGAGGCCATAGAGCTATCCTCAGCGCCTAGGCCAACTTTGCTCCAATGGAGCTTTGGCTGCAGGAGGGGAAGAGAGAGACAGAGAGGAAGGAGAGGGGGAGGGGTGGAGAACCAGATGGGCACTTCTGTGTGCCCTGGCCGGGAATCGAACCTGGGACTCCTGCACGCCAGGCTGACGCTCTACCACTGAACCAACCTGCCAGGGCCAAGCTGGTGAGCTTTTTGCTCAAGCCAGATGAGCCTGCGCTCAAGCTGGCGACCTCGGGGTCTCGAACCTGGGTCCTTCCGCATCCTAGTCCGATGCTCTATCCACTGCGCCACTGCTTGGTCAGGCCTTTTTTTTTTTTTTAAGCAAGAGAGACAGACATAGGAAGGGAGAGAGATTAGAAGCATCAACTCATAGTTGCAGCACCTTAGTTGTTTTCTCATATGTGCCTTGACTGGGGGGCTCCAGCTGAGCAATGACCCCTTGCTCAAGCCAGCGACCTTGGGCTTCAAGCATGTGACATTTAGGCTCAAGCCAGTGACTATGGGGTCATGTCTATGACCCCACACTCAAGCTGGCGAGCCCATGCTCAAGCTGGCAACCTTGGGGTTTAAATTTGGGTCCTCAGCATCTCTGGCCAATGCTCGATCCACTGCACCGCCGCCGGCCTGGTCAGGCCAGTTTGTCCTTTTAAGAACCTGTTTATTTGCTTCTCAGTTCTCTATCTAGAGTGAGAACCTACCTCTAGGCCAGGGGTTAGCAAAATTTCTGTAAAGGGCCAGACAGCCACTGTTTTAGGCTTTGCAGGCCATTTGGTCTCTGTCACCATGTCAGCTTTGCCAGTGTTGCCCAACCACAGCCATAGACAACCTGTAAACCAGGAGTGTGTCTGTGTGCCAGACGGTAGCCACGCCCGGCCACCAGCTGTAGTCTGCCTGCCCCGTTCCAGGCAGTCGTCTGCTGCCGGTTCTCACAGAATTCAGGGAAGCAGCAATACCTGCCTCTATCCCTCGGGTACAGACTCTTTGCTCCCACTTTTTTTTTTTTTTTTTTACAGGGACAGAGAGAGAGTCAGAGGGATAGATAGAGACAGACAGGAACGGAGAGAGATGAGAAGTATCAATCATCAGTTTTTCGTTGTGACATCTTAGTTGTTCATTGATTGCTTTCTCATATGTGCCTTGACCACGGGCCTTCAGCAGACCGAGTAACCCCTTGCTCGAGCCAGTGACCTTGGATCCAAGCTGGTGAGCTTTGCTCAAACCAGATGAGCCCGCGCTCAAGCTGGCAACCCCGGGGTCTCAAACCTGGGTCCTTCCACATCCCAGTCTGACGCTCTATCCACTGCACCACCGCCTGGTCAGGCTGCTCCCACTTTTTGCTGGGTGTTTTATGAGTTTTGCTGTGACCTCCAGTTTTCTGGGTCTCTTTGCCACTCTGAGCAAATATAGAAATATGGCAGGTACCATCGGCTCTGTGAGCTTCTAGCTCCGAGGAGCAAGACATCTGCAAACACGCCCCTCTTCAGTGCCCTCCCCTTTCCTAACCCATGGCGGTGCCTGGGCAAGACCTCAGTTTTGCTTCTCTTGTTTTTAAGGGTGTGCCACTTCCGTTTTACCAGCCCACTGAAGAAGATGGAGGTAAGCTTTTGGTTCAAACGTTGTTTTACCAGCAGCGAGGGCGGTGGGCTAGGGTTCAGGACTGCAGTTCCTCAGGCCCAAGGAAGCCCCAGAAGCTGTGAGGTCACAGGCCCTGTGGGAGGACAGGGCTCTGACCACCAGGTTCTAAGTCCGGCAGGCATGTTGTTCAACTAACATTAATAGGTATCGCCTGGCCTGGGGTGGCACAGTGGATAAAGCGTTGACCTGGAATGTGGAGGTTGCGGGTTCTAAACCCTGGGCTTGACCCGTCAGGGCACATACAAGAAGCAACTACTACGAGTTGGTGCTTCCTGCTCCTCCCTACTCCAGCCTTTCTCTCCTCTCTCTAAATCAATAAATAAAAATTTTTTTTAGAGAGAGAAAGAGAGGGGGACAGAGAGGCTGACAGGGAGAGAGATGAGAAGTATCAATTCTTCGTTGCGGCATCTTAGTTATTCATTGATTACTTTCTCATATGTGCCTTGACGGGGGGTTAGGGGGCGCTCCAGCAGAACGAGTGACCCCTTGCTCAAACTGGCGACCTCAGAGTTTCGAACCTGGGTCCTCAGCATCCCTTGCCAACGCTGTATCCACTCAGCCACCACCTGGTCAGGCAATAAATAAAATCTTTTTTAAAAAAAGAAAAAACAGCAACATGAAAAATAATAATGATGTTAATAGTACTTGAAAGTCGCTTCAATAAAGGAAAACAGGCTCGCTTGGTTAGAGTGTCATCCTGAAGCACAGAGGTTGCCAGTTTGATCCCCAGTCAGGCCACATACAGGAACAGATCGATGTTCCTGTCTCTCTCTCTCAAAGTAATAAAAGAAACATTTAACAAACAAACAGGAAAGGGGAACTAGGAGCAATTTTAAAAAGAATTTCTTTAAATGCAGTGTAGTATCCTGAATTAGATTCTGGAAGAGAAAAGGGACATTAGTGGAAAAACTAATGATATCCACATAATATCAGGAATAGTTTATAATATATATCAGCATTAATTTTTTTAGTTTTGACAAACATAGGAAGACGCTGACGTTAGGGGACACTTAAGTGAGAGGTACACATTTGGCAACTCTATACTATCTTTGCAACTTTTCTACAGTGTTAAAGTTAGTCCAAAATAAAAAGTTTATTAAAAATATTAGATAATACCTGACCAGGCGGTAGCACAGTGGATAGAGCGTTGGACTGGGATGCAGAGGACTCAGGTTCGAGACCCCGAGGTCGCCAGCTTGAGCGCGGGCTCATCTGGTTTGAGCAAATCTCACCAGCTTGGACCCAAGGTCACTGGCTCGAGCAAGGGGTTACTCAGTCTGCTGTAGCCCCACGGTCAAGGCACATATGAGAAAGCAATCAGTGAACAACTAAGGTGTCACAACGAAAAACTAATGATTGATGCTTCTCATCTCACTTCGTTCCTGTCTGTCTGTCCCTATCTATCCCTCTCTCTGACTCTGTCTCTGTCAAAATATGTATATATATTAGATGAATTTCTAAAAAAACTTAAGTTTGGTCACTAAATGGGAAAAGAAATTTTAGCAAACTTTGCTTCAAAATATTTTAAAGCACTTTTTTTTAATTTATTAATTTTTTACAGAGACAGAGTGAGTCAGAGAGAGGGATAGACAGGGACAGACAGACAGAAATGGAGAGATGAGAAGCATCAATCATTAGTTTTTCATTGCGTGTTACAACACCTTAGTTGTTCATTGATTGCTTTCTCATATGTGCCTTGACCGTGGGCCTTCAGCAGACTGACTAACCCCTTGCTGGAGCCAGCGACCTTGGGTTCAAGCTGGTAGGATTTTGCTTAAACCAGATGAGCCCGCGCTCAAGCTGGCGACCTCGGGGTCTCGAACCTGGGTCCTCTGCATCTCAGTCTGATGCTCTATCCACTGCGCCACCGCCTGGTCAGGCTTAAAGCACTTTTTTTTAAGGAAAGCAGACATTAAGGTTTCACAGTAAGACGGCCAACACCCTGTGCACACTAATAGTGTGTGAGGTCATTCTTGGAGATGACCTAGAATGAGAAGCGAGACTGAGGAATTGGTGAGACTGTGCATTCTATCAGAAAGTGTGTTTATGGCCATATGAATGGGGTGTTGTTAGGTCAGCTTCAAGGAATGCAAGACGTTTGCGTGGCTGAGATGGCCAGAGCCTGAGCTGTG
The DNA here is from genome assembly GCF_036850995.1 of Saccopteryx leptura. Classification (NCBI taxonomy): domain Eukaryota; kingdom Metazoa; phylum Chordata; class Mammalia; order Chiroptera; family Emballonuridae; genus Saccopteryx; species Saccopteryx leptura. The sequence goes on along the minus strand of NC_089503.1, from coordinate 8,016,344 downwards.
CCAGGGAAGCCTTTGGAAGCAGCGGAGTGTGCTGTGAGCGTGTGCTGTGAGCAGGGTTGAGTGAGGGACTCATGGAGACACTTGCTTTGTACCCCAGCTCCCCAGCTCCTGTAGCCCCTCAGAACCTCATTTAACTTTGTCCCCTGCCTTGTAGGAAACTTACTCTTCCCCTTGAATTCTCTATCTCAGTTCATGGTATCACCATGGTAGATGAATAATGACACCCTCCCCATAGACACTCCTCGTCCTTGGAACCTGTGAATTTGTTCATTTAAATGACAAGAGGAACTTTGTGAGTATGATTAAATTAAGGATCTTGAGCCTGACCAGTGGATAGAGTGTCGGACTAGGACGCGGAGGACCCACGTTTGAAACCCCGAGGTCGCCGGCTTGAGTGTGAGCTCATCTGATTTGAGCAAGGGGTCACTCAGTCTGCTGGAGCCCCCTGTAAAGGCCATATGAGAAAGCAATCAATGAACAACTAAGTGGCACAACGAAGAATTCATGCTTCTCATCTCTCCTTTCCTGTCTTTCTGTCCCTCTCTCTGTTTCTGTCACACACAAAAAAATTAAGGCTCTTGAGATGAGGGTTATCCAGGGTGGCCCAGTATAATGACAGTGTCCTTCTAAGAGGAAGGACAGGAGGCTCATGTTAGGCTGTTGGCTTTGAAGGCGCTGGGGGTGGCCATGAACTACGGAATGCAGGCAGCCTCAGGAAGCAGAAAAGGCGGGGGAACAGACTCCCCTTCAGACCTCCAGACCGGACACAGCTCTGCCGACACCTTGACTTTGGGCCTGCCGACCTCTAGAACTGAAGTAGTAGATGTTTGTTGTTTGAGTCACTGAGTTTGTGGTGATTTGTCACAGCAGCCGTGGAAAATAAATACAGCTGCATCTTTGGGTTGTGTTATTGTGAGCTATGGAAACTGGTTCAGACTACCTGAAGTAAAAGGGACTTTATTAGAGGAAGTCCAGGTAGCTCACAGACTGGACAGGTGGCTAGACGTCCAGGCTGGGAACCAGGGCAAGGACCTAGCAACTCTGGGTGTTCAGGGAGCAGGAACTCCAGCCGTCTTGTTGGTCCTCTGCTGGGATAGGCCCTCTCCGGCCCTTTTTCTGTCCGTGGAGAGTTTACCTTGGAGGAGGGTAAGAGGGGCTAAAACTGAGTGATAGGCCTATTCCTTCTATAGGGGAGGACAGTGCACCGAATCTTCAGCACCCTGAGACTGCTATATGGAGGAGAGGGCTGGTTCTCCGAAAGGAGAGCAGGAGCTGTGAGGAAAAGGCGGTGCTTGGTGGGCGCCCAGACACAGCGAGCTCCACCCCCCGCCTCGCCACGTCCTGTGGCCACTCCTGTTCTGGGCTCCTCGATATACCACAGTCTCTGTCCCTGCTGGACCATCAGATGTCCCGTCATACCGAGCACTCTAATCATAGCACTCCAGGACCCTGCTTGGCCCTTACTCCAGAAAATTCTACTTACAACAGTGTAAGCAAAGTGAAATAATAAACAGTCACAAAAAGACAAGTACTGTATGATCTTACTCATACGAGATACTTAGCGTAGATACTCACAGAGACGGTCAGTGGGGGGGTTGCTGTGGCATTGGGGACAATGTTAGTGTTTATTGGAGACAGTTTCAGCCTCACAGAATGAAGAGTTGTGGAGGTGGCATTGTGAATTTATTTCATACCACTGAAATGTTAAAATGGTTAAGATGGTAAATTTTGTGTTATATGTATTTTACCACAATGAAAATATTGGGGGGGATGTTCTAAGCAAATCTCACTTTGATCAGTTCTCCCCTGGCTGCCCCTTTCCACTCCTGATCTCCATACACTAAGAACGTGCTTGCCGCGTGGTCCAGTATTTGCATACCTGCCTAAACACAGGCTGGTGGAGGATTCTGTGAGGACGGGGATGAGGCCTTACCTTCAATACCGTCTTGAATTTCCTGAGTGGCACACATAAGGAGACTCAATTGAAACCTGAGGCATTTCTCTCTAGCTGACCTTTCTCTCACCATCCCAGTTTGTTTGTTTGTTTTTCTTTTAGGGCAGACTCCCGCATGTTCCCCTACCAGGATCCACCCAGAAACCCTATCTAGGGCTGATGCTCAAATACCAAGCTATTTTTAGTACCTGAGGCTGACAAGCTTTGACCAACTGAGCTATCCTCAGCATCTGGGGCTACCTTTGAACCAGTCGAGCCACTGGCTGCAGGAGGGGAAGTAGGGGAGAAGCAGATGGTCACTTCTGTGTGCCCTGACCGAGAATCAAACCTGGGATGTCCATACACTGGGCCCATGCTCTATCTACTGAGCCACCAGCCAGGGCCCCAGTGTCATTAACATCTTACAATCCTCTCTGTCTTAGATTTTGAGCAAAATATGGTCCTGGTGGCCTGTGGGCCATACACCACATCTGACAGCATCACTTATGACCCAATGCTCGACCTGATCACCATCATCAACCATGACCGGCCAGATGTCTGCATCCTGGTAGGAGGCCCTCCAGGGACAACTTCACTCAGGGAGGCATCAGCTTTAGGAAAAGGTCCAGTGCAGATATAAATTCTTAGGAAGTATGTCAGGCTCCCCTCCTTTTTAAAAATATTTTTTAGTTCTTCATTTGCATCTTTGGAGAGACGCACATGATCTGCAGCCTTCACATAATCTAAAAGTCTGACATTTTCCTACCTTTTACTGTGTTTACAGGATTCTTGTTTCCGTCTCATAACTCCAGATTCTGAACTAATCTCATTTTAAGCTCAAAGTACTCCTGTTAGCAGGGTGCTGGGTTTAGAAAGTTAGGGGAAAGCCCAGTGTTATAGGAGATACACATCTGGGTAAAGGACCATGGCAGCCGCACAGCCTTGTGTCTTACCTTGGCTGGGTGCCCCCACCCCATCTGCTAACTGTCCCAGGCTCTACACGCAGCTTTAGTGGCACAGATGGAGGCTCAGGAGGAACTGCGAGGAGAGGTTATGTGAGTGCTCACAGGCACACGTGGTTCTGACTTGGTACCTTTGTTTCTCCCTCGACCTGATTTGCAGTTTGGCCCTTTCCTGGATGCTAAGCATGAACAGGTTGAGGTAAGTGACTGAGGAAGGGAGGCGGGTAGTGGATACTGGCATTCTTTTTAAGAGTATTGATTTTACAGAGAAGTGGGGGGAAGAAGAATGAAGTAGCTGCTTCATTGTAGCTTATCATTGGTTGATTGTTGTATATGCCTTGACTGGGCAAGCCCGGGGTTTCGAACCAGCAACCTCAGCGTTCCAGGTTGACGCTCTATCTACTGCGCCACCACAGGCCATGTGACACTTGGCATTCAGTTGAGCCCTCATTGTTATTTTCTTCTTTTGGAGATACCCTACACCTAATCCCTGTGGTTCATCAGACATTGTAGCAGGGCATTTTTATTTTTACTTTTTACTTTATTGATTTTAGAGGGGATAGGAGAGGGAGACAGAAATATTGATCTGTTTCTGTATGTGCCCTGGGGATCAAACCAGCAGCCTCTGCATATCTGGACAACGCTCTAACCAACCAAGCCATCTGGCCAGAGCCGTAGCAGTGCCTTTTGTGTGAGTGTGTGTGTGTGTGTGTGTGTGTGTGTGTGTGTGTGTGGCTGGAGAGGAGATAGGCAAACTCCCGCATGTGCCCCAACCAATATCCGCCTGACAACCCCATCTGGAGCCAATGCTTAAACCAGCCGAGCTATTTTTAGTACCTGAGGCTGCCGTGCTCGGACCAACCAAGCCAACCTCAGCGCTTGGGTCCACTTTTGAACCAGTTGAGCCACTGGCTGCAGGAGAAGGAGAGAGAGAGAAGGGGGGGAGCATATTGTCGCTTCTCCTGTGTGCTCGGACTGGAAATTAAACCCAGGACGTTCATATGTGAGGCTGACGCTCTATCCACTGAGCCACCGGCCAGGGCCCAGGGCATTTTTAATATAGATAATTTGGGGGCTTTGTTTCACCAAAATAACAAGGCCATTTGGAAGCTGAGAGAGGGAAATACAGATCTATGAGACCTGACGTTTCTTTGTGACACCTGACGCTAAGGCCTGAGAGCGCCAGCACAGGTGCAGGTGTCCAGGGTCATGGAGCTGCCCTAGGGAGTCCCTTACCAGCTGCTTCCCTCCGCTCAGTGACCCACATCTCGCTGTTTGATGCATTAACACAAATGGCCCTACCCCAACATCTACTACCCTTGTTCTCAGGGAGGGTATTTTGCTTTCCACGGAAAAGATTCGAATGCTCCTCCTTTTAGTGTCTCAGCTTATATTCAAGGGGATTGAGTCTTCCTGGATCTCCTTTCATGTCCCAACTGGACTCGTCCTTGGGGACAGATCTGTCTTCCTTTACTCCCCCTTCAGCTTGTAGCTCAGCCCCTGGTACAGAGGGTCAGCTGATGTTGAACAAGCGAATAAACAAACGTCTGCCCTTTAAACCTTCCCCTTATCTTGCAGAACTGTCTACTGACGAGTCCATTTGAAGACATTTTCAAGCAGTGTCTACGGACGATTATTGAAGGGACACGAAGGTCAGAATTCAGAAAATGCTTTTTTAAGCTGCCTAGGTTTCTTCTGGGCTTCCCATTAAAAAACGAACTGTTCAAAAGGAGGGCTGGCTCCTCTCCTCCCGTCCTTCTGAACTAGAAGTCAGACAGCACTCTTGAACTTCAAGTGTGTGGACCCCGAGTTAAGAGGCCTCTTTGTGAAGCATACAGATAAACATACTTGACTTTTGCTCTTCCCTTGCTCTCTCCCCCGTATTCTGCTCTCCTGTCCACACACTCACGGTCCGTGGGAACCCCCCAGGACGCCTCGGACAAGTGTGGGTGACTTACACGACAAAATCCCCAGAGGCCCTAGACATCGTGTCGTTCGTGTGAATGATTGTGCTCGGCTCCTTCCCCTGAGTCACTGCTTCCCCACATTTTGTGGGGCGTGGCCAATGGCCAAAGAAGGCCATGGTAGCAACTCAGGGAGGTTGGGGATCTTGAGTCCCTGCCTTAGAGCGGGGGGGGGGGGGGGGGGGCTGTGAAAGGTCGTGGGGTGAGGAAAGAGACGTGCAGTTCTGCTTTGGGGAGTGGGTACTCTTGCAGAAGTCACTTCCTGTCCCCATTCCTCCAGGGCCAGGGTTTGAAAGAAAGAAATTGGTAATTGGTGTAGGTGATGGATCTTCTCTGGGGATTTGCTTGCCTGTAGCTGGGCGCATTAAAAAAAAAAAAATTCCTGAGACTAAGCTTTAAAAGCAAGTCTGTAACAAAGGTGTCTTTTAAAACAAGATGTATAATTATCCACCCCCTGGCCAGGAGAACTGATCCCAGAGTCAGTTAGTTGGAATAGTACCTTCCTGTACCAGCAGCGTGGCCGGCGTGGTGGACCTCACAGAGGCAGGAGCGCAGCTAACTTACCCCGAGTCAGGGGACTTTGGTGTGCAGGGACAGGCTGCGGCTGGAACTGCCTCCCTCCCTCCCTCTGGCGATGACAGTGCTTTCCCTCTTGCCTCCCAGGTTTGTTGTGACCCTGAGAACGCATCAGACATGGAGAGTTCAGGAGATAAACACCCCAAAACCAGGAGCAGGGCTGGTGTCCCTGTGATATCGACCACTCGGTCTCCCTGGGGACAGCAGGGGCTGTGTAGCAGTCCACTGGTGCTCTCAGTGTGAGATCGGGTTCTGTTTGGGGTCCTCACCCCACGTGGTGTTGACAGCAGTGGTACAAACAAAGAACAGACAGGCTTTGTTACGCTGGGACAGCGCCCAGCACCACCAGGCACTTTCTTCTGTGGCCAGTGTGTGTGGCGGGGATGCCCCACCTTTCCCCAGACAGTATAGAAAGGGTCCTCGTTTGGGGAATTGCTTGTTGTTCCTGAGAGGTCAGAAATGCAGAGTGCTAAGCTGATTTGCCAGTAGAATCCAGACCCAGCGAGGAAGCACCTCCTCTATCCCAGGAGCCAAGCCCATTCGAGGACCCTCCTCCCGTGATGCATGAAGTTGTGCAATACTCAGCATAGTTGGAATTTTCTCTCGGGCCCTCCCCCTGCTGCCGGTCTACAATAATGAGCAAGAGAGCAGTCGCCTCCTTAACTATTGCTTTTCCAACACCTACACTGAAACAGATTCCATCTCCTCAAGCAGCCAGTGTATACCTTTGTGTTCATCCCAGACTGGGCCCTTGGGATCTGGAGCACAGACTGTCCCATTCTGGTCACCCAGCCCGTTTGCCAGACGCCAGCACCCAAATTGGTAGACTTGGATAATTATAGTGAAATTTTCCATGTCAATGGGACTTTAATTAATATGCAAAGTTCCTTTGGTCTCAAGATTCTGATTTTTTATATATATATATATATAATTTTTCTTTAAGATTCCATTTATTCGTTTTAGAAAGGAGAGAGAGAGAGGAAGAGTGAGAGAGAGAAGGGGGAGGACCAGGAATATCAACTCCCATATGTACCTCGACCAGGGCAGCCAGGGCCTCGACCCAGCATCCTGAGCGTTCCAGGTGGGCCGCTTTATACACTGTGCCCCCACAGGTCAGGCAAGACTCTGATTTTCTATTGCAAAAGTCTCAGTTCACGTGAGCAGGCATGACAGACAAGTGACCAGTGTAACAACGATCACTAATACGTTTATCCTGTACAGAAGGCAGCTGTGGACATCAGCTATGTTCAGGAAGGCCACACATCTTAATCAAGAGAAGGTGGCAGTGAGAGTTCATGGTGGGTTTTAAATAAGGCCCCAGAGTCGCACTTTACGCCTCTTTGGTTTATTACAGACCCCTCTGCCAAGCACAGTTGAGGGAACCAAGGAAACCAGACTTTCCCTTTCTTCTTTTGTGTGACAGAGGAGGATAAACAGCTGGCCCCCGTAGTTAAAGGTTTTCCCATCACGTCGTGTTGTAACCGTAGAGACTCCTTCTGTCTCCATCAAAGGAAGCATCTGTCAGCTATGCTTTTAGTGTTGCTGTTAAATATTTCTTTCATTTTTGCTAGACTGCTGAGAAATAAGAACTGAGGGCATTGCTTTCCATGCAAGAGGCGAGGGGCTGGCTCTGGGAGAAGCGAGTCGGCTTTGGCCTCTGCTTTGAAGACGTCTCTGTCCTCCGGGTCCAATTTGTGGCCTACTGTTTCATTAGTAGGAGGTTGCAGGGTGATTTTCTAACTATGAAAGCGGTCTCCAGGTCTGGCTCGCGTGCCGGCCCCTCCCTAGGAAAGAGCCCTGTCTGAGTCAGGAACGCCTTTAAGCCACACCTGTTCGCAGAGTGTGAAGAGCAGGCCTTTGGTTCAGCTCTGGCTCGGAGACACAGATTCTTTGGTCATATCCTGTCTTTCCAGATTTTCTAGATCCCAATTTCTCTCCCCCTTTTCTACCAAACTGAAGTACAATCTTCTCCTCACGCAGAGCCAAGAGAAAGTACCTCCTGGGCGACCTGCTCCGGGTCGCGGTGGACGTGTGTGAATGAGCACAGATCGTCTTTCCCTCACAGTGTCCCATGGGCAGTGGCACCTCTCTGCAGAGGAGACTTTAGTTCCGACTTTCTTCCCTGGAAGTAGGGTCTCGTATCAGCCCTGACGTTTTACTGTGCTTCGCTGTTCTCACTCACCTGCGCTCCTTTTTCTCCCTCTGCTGATGATTTTTTGACAAAGTAGCTCCGGCTCCCACCTGGTCTTTGTCCCATCGTTGAGAGATGTGCACCACGAGCCCGTGTACCCACAGCCGCCTTTCAGCTACTCCGATCTGCCTCACGAGGACAAAAAGGTACCAGCGTCCCCGCCTCAACCAGCAGGCAGCCAGAACTGAACGGGCCGCAGGTGACCCAGCTCTGTCCGAAGTGGAGGGGAAGGGCCTGAACCTTCAGCTACTGTTTTCTTTCTTCTTCTTTTCCAAGTGAGAGGAGGGGAGGTAGAGAGACAGACTTCCGCATGCGCCCCCACCAGGATCCACCCGGCATGCCCATCTGGGACCAATGCTCTCCCATCTTAGGCTATGCTCGCAACTGAGTTACTTTTAGCACCTGAGACGGAGGCTCCATGGAGCCATCCTCAGTGCTTGGGGCCAATGCTCTTGAACCAACTGAGCCATGGCTGCAGGAGGGGAAGAGGGAGGGGAGTGAGGGGTGGAGAAGCAGGTGGTCACTTTTGTGTGCCCTGACTAGGAATCAAACACAGAACATCCACGTGCTAGGCCAGTGCTCTACCACTGAGCCGGCGCACCAGGGCCTTTGGCTACTATTTCTTTTTTTTTTTTTTTTTTAATTTTATTTATTTATTTATTTATTTTAGAGAGAGAGGAGAGACCGAGAGAGAGAAAGGGGGGAGGAGCTGGAAGCATCAACTCCCATATGTACCTTGACCAGGCAAGCCCAGGGTTTCGAACCGGCGACCTCAGTTGGCTACTGTTTTTAATAGGCAGTTGTGCTCGTAATTTACTGCACATTGGCTTGGTCTCCCTTTCGGTGAGCTCCCAGCCCTTGGAGACCTCCGCTTTCATAGGGAAGAAGTTTCTGACTTGATGTCAAACGTGTATCCTAACTCCTCATTTCAGCGGGTGCAATTCGTGTCTGAGCCCTGCAGCCTCTCTATAAATGGTGTGGTGTTTGGCTTGACATCCACAGATCTGCTCTTCCACATGGGGGCCGAGGAGATCAGCAGGTGAGGCTCGTACTCCAGCCTGGTGGGCAGGACGGCTGGCCTTCTGCCATATCCCACCCCACCCACCCCGCCATGTGAAGGGACCAGCTGGAGCCTTTGTTTCTATGACCGCTTGTCTCTGCAGTGTTTGGGACCACAAAGAACCACGTCTATCTGTCTGCATTTAACTTATTGTCATAGTTCATCTGCTTTTCGTGTCCTCCCACTTTTGTGACCTAAACAAGAGTGTGTGTCCCCGTTGGAGGAGGATGATCTGTGACCTTTGAAGGCTGTTCTCCCACCAGAGCAGCATGTGGCTCTGCAGAGAGCGAGAGGCAGCCAGGTCTCTGCAGTGTGGGTCCGGCGGTCGTGTGAACATGGGCGTGTGCTTGTTGGCTGAGGTTTGAGGTGCAAGGGTCACCGGGCTGCATGCTCGCCTCGCTCGGGCGCAGACTGCGTGCTCTTGCACAATCTGGTGCTGGCTGTCTTGGTTTTTATCTCATGGGACTGGGGTAAAAACCTGCTCTTCCTTAACCTAGCGCTCTGCTCCCCCTCCTGTGGGAACACGCTGAGGTGTGTGTGGATGGGTCTTTATACTTCCTCAGAGGGACCCTTTTGTCACTGTGCCTTGGCCAATGCAGTCTCTCTCTCATTTATTAAATTCTTGAGTCCTCCCCAAAGAGAAAGAGAAACTGAGAAATAAGGTTCTGCATTCCATCTCTTGCTTTTCTGCCTTCCCCAGCTCTTCTGGCACTTCGGACAGACTCAGCCGGATACTCAAGCACATTCTGACGCAGCGGAGGTGAGCTCGTGTGCTGGAGTCACTAACTGCCTGTGAAGAGAGCGCTTTGGGGCCGTGGAGCTCTGGCAGATGTGACTGTGAGAGCCTTCCCCAGGCCACTCGCGGGGCACTCCACCCTGTGACAACACGCCTGTGTTCTCCCCCCAAACAGAGGAAAGGAAAAGACAGTGTGACAACATGGGCACCAGTGACATTGAGGGAATCCATCTGGGAAGAGGGGTCTTGAACCAGCTGCTGCTGACTGTTTCTCTCCATCTCCCCAGCTACTACCCGCTCTACCCTCCCCAGGAAGACATGGCCATTGACTATGAGAATTTCTATGCTTATGCACAGCTGCCTGTCACCCCAGATGTCTTCATAATCCCATCAGAGCTGAGATACTTTGTCAAAGTAAGTTTCAACTCTGCTTTTTCCCGGACCAGACCAGAACCAGGGTTTTTTTTGTGTGTGTTTTTTAATTAATTAATTTTTAATTGTATTTATTGACTTTAGAGAGAAAGGAAGGCAGAGAGAGAGACAGGAACATCAATCTGTTCCTGTATGTGTCCTGACCGGGGATTGAACTGGCAGCCTCTGCTTCAGAGAGATGCTCTAACCAAGCGAGCTATGCGGCCAGGGCCAAAGAACCAGTTTTGTCCTTTTCCTTATGACAGCCAGCACCCACTCTTCGTGGGTCTGCTCGCTCCCTTGGGGAGGTTGGAGGACTGGAAAACAAATGTAGTAAATGGCAATCACTGAAGTAAATGGCAGCCCCTTGCTCCCCTTCTCCCTAGATCTCAGTGCTCGGCGCTCGGTCAGCCCAGCCTGGGAGCCCCAAAGGCAAGAAGGATAGCCCTCAAACAATGGTTGTCAGATGGGCCCTGCAGGGTGACCTGGGAGTGGTTCACCCATGCGCTTGCCTGCCCCTGCCCCTGCCCCTGAATTCTGATCTGACCTCAAGCGGCCTCAGCCCTGAGCACTTGGAGGGTGCTTTAGGCTTCTCATCTCTGCTGCTGAGGCCCCGCCCACCTGGGGACTGTTTCTCACTGGGATTCCACCCAGCCAATGCCCCTCTTGCCAAATCAGAGTCAGTTCATCCTCAAAAGGTAAACTTTTTCATGAGGGAAAACAATGACCAGGTCAGGTGTGTCTCTAAGTTTGGGAGCTGATTGTCACCCTGCCCAGTCACCTTCTTCATAATGTTTGAGAGACTAAAGGAATTCTTCCAATAATAAGTTAACATATTTGACTTAAGAGTGTTTGGTTGCCTTCCCTTCCATTTTATAAAGCCTTCTTTGGTGTTGAACTTGGCATTGAACTGTTAGCTGATTCCAACTTTGTCACATCAGCCCCACTAGTCTTGGCCTTTCCAAACCGTCTTCTTCCCTTCCCAGGACATCCTCGGCTGTGTCTGTGTGAACCCCGGGCGCCTTACCAAAGGACAGGTCGGGGGCACCTATGGCCGACTCTACCTCAGGAGGCAGACCACGGACAGTGAAGGCAGGCAGAGTCCCTGTGTTGCTGCCCAGGTGGTCAGGATCTGAGGCCTCGGGTACTTGATTGTCCCCCACTGTGCGGGCCCTCATAGCACCAGGGGCCCAGGAGTCGCCCTCTGGCCAGATCCCGGCTGCTGGAAGATGAAGTGGAAGAGGCAACCAGCCGGGGAGGAGCGGCTTGGGGAGTGGGCCCGGCAGGAAGGGCCTTGCGCAGCTGGCCCAGCTCTGAGCGAGCGTCTGGGAGAACACTTTGTCTCTGACACGAGGCCCAGAGCGAATTGGCCGTGGGCGCAGCACCTCAGAAAAAGCAAGTGGGCTTTGTGACTTCTATATGAGGCAGACACAGGAACAACTTTTGGAAAATAAAAGCTAATTCTGAGTGTAACTTCTGAGTCTAATCTTTTCTGCTTTTTCTTTTTCCTGGTAGTGAACAAAAGAATGTTTCCTCCTTGACCTATGTCCAGAAAAGGCCGAGTCTGTCACTGGTTTCTGGCCAGCCCCACCCGACGCGCCTAAGCTGCTCCCAAGGCCCCGGTGGCCGCTGCTGGCCCGGGCCCCAGGGTTGGGCTGCAGAGCCAGCAGCTGGCTGTGTGCCTGGCCCTCCTGGAGCGGCCCTCACATGCACAGCGTGGTCCCGGCCTGACCCCTCCATCTGGAGGGGCGGCCTTCGGGGCTGTGCGGTGCTGGGTTCCCTGGCGCTGGCGAGGGCCACGGCCGTCTGCGCCCGCCTCTGGCGCGGGACACTTGGGTGAGGCCAGGCCTTCCAGAATGCCCAGCACATCCTCATGCCCATGTGTCCTGGCGTCTGAGAAAGGCTATCTCTGCTAAACGTGGAGTGGGTTTCTGCCCTAAACTGGCAGACTGCCCTGACTCATATGCCAAAACCGAGCCAGGGAACCCCCCGCTGCTGGGCCCAGGGAGCCGTGGGTGCCAGCGCCTGTGCCTTAAGTCAGAACTGGCTAACCTAACGGTGCCCCCGCCTTTGCCTCCCACCTCGGAGGGTGGAACCAATGACAGATCAGACTCGACTTGGGTCAAACTGGTCTCCCTTTGAAAACAAGCAGCTGCTGTTGTGGTTCATTCATTTTCTAGGCACCGCCTCTAAAGACAAGAATTGGAGACAAGACCCAGCTCAGGGAGCTAGTTTTCCCTCCTCCCAGAATTCCCCACACACGAAGGACCCAGCCATGGTCCAGGGGGCCACGTGACTTATCAGCCTCCAGATGTGGTATTTTTGGAGCCCAGGCCCCTCTTCCACAAGCTGCCCCGTTCAAGAATGTCATTTGTAATTCCACCAAGCCCAGTGTCAGCTTAAAACCCGCCCCTCCCCTCCTTGGGAAACCCTTGCCTGGGAAGATTAACAAACAGGCCCTCAGCCACGATAAACAAGGCTCAGCCTTATCACGTGAGCCCGTGTGTGGCTCTGGGGGAGCCACGACTCCTGGCAAGTATTTTCATGTTGCTTCTGAGGAAGCCTTGGGAATGGTAACATCTTGGTCTCCACTTGGCAAGGTCCACAGAGCCCCCTGTCCCCTTGACAGACTCAGGAGGACCCAGAGGCCTGGTGGGATGGGCGACAGCAGAGGAGAAGGAAAGGGCTGGATCCTGGGGGAGGCGTGCGCAGGGCAGGTGGGAGGTGGTGGGCAGCCTCCTGGGGAAGAAAGCTGGAGCCCGCCTGAACTGAATGGGATCGAGAGCTGTTGCCTGGATACAAGTGTGTAACTTGGAAATGATCTGGGAAGGTCAGAGTGGGCATTTAAAACTCAAACAAAAAGAAAGTAGGGTACAGAGCCAGAGAATACACAGATCTGGAGGAGGTGTGCCTCTACCACCAGATGGTTCCCTTGTCTGAAAGTCCGTGCCCACCAGCTGCCACCAGATTGTTCCCCAGACCCTCTCCAGCTGAGTCGCTGGTTTCCTGGTGCTCCTCCCTGGGGCTCGTGGCGGCTCTTGCTCCCCCCTCCACATGGGCACAGGTCATCTGACTGAAGGTGATGGTGGAGCAGCCGGGGCTGGGCTGGGATTCCTGGGACCCACCTGCCTCCCTGGTCCTGGTTGGACCTTGTGCCAAAAGGCAAAGCCCTTAGCAGGTTTCGCCTTCACGTCTCTAAGCTCTAGCCCTGCCCTTCGCCTCTTCCTCGCTCTGGCGGAGGAGCCTGAGCCTGTCCTTAGCCCTGCAGAGCTGTCTTGAGATGCAGGCCCTGTCTTAGAAAGGCCGGGAAGAGCTGCTGAGGGAAGTGGTAGGTGCACGGGCACCTAAGGGGAAGAGCAAAGCCGGGGAAGTGGAGGGGCCGGGGTGAGGCTCGGGCCAGGACCTGCAGGCCCTCCGCGCGGCCCTGCCTGCCGCAGCCTCCTCGGGCTTGGTGTCCTCTTTCCCTGACCTCGGGTCACCCAGCCTGGCTCAGCCCGGCCCTGTTTCTTCCCCTGGTGCGGAGAGTAGCCATGTAGACTGGATTTTACTTCTCTGTTTGGTTCCCATTTCCTTTCCCCTGACCCTGGGGCTCTTGGCTGAGCATCCGCGAGCCAGTCCTGGGTGGACACGTGGCCTCTCCAGACTGAGCCCTCTAACTGGACATGAAAGCCCTTGACTGGCTACGGTGCTTAGATTATTTTTGAACATTTTCAAAATTGTTATTGAGATGTAAGAATATAAACTTCACTTTTAAAAAAAAAAAATTGACTTAGAGAAAGGGGGGAGATAAGCAGGAGGCATCAACTAGTTGTAGTTGCTTCTCATATGTGCCTCGACTGGGCAAGCCTGGGGTTTCAAACCAGCAACTTCAGCATTCCAGGTGGATGCTCTATCCACTGCACCACAGGTCAGGCTAAGCGTCACCATTTTAATGTGTACAGTTCTGAGGGTTTCATTATATTCACAGTATTGTGCAAACATCACTGCTATCTAATTCCAGAGTATATTTTATCACCCCACAAAGAACCCCCATTCCAGTAGCAGTCACTCACCACCTTCTCCCTACTCCCATGCCCTGGAAACCAGGAAGCCACTGTCTGTCTCTGGGTTTGCCTATAATGGTCATATCATGTACATGGAGTCACACAATGCATGGCCTTTGGTGTCTGGCTTTCACCTAACATGTTTTCAAATGTCCCTGCTGCAGCCCGTGGCGCTGCTTCATTCCTTCGTCTGGCTGAGTGGTCCTGCGTTACGCAGGCACACCGTACTTCCTTAGCCATTCATCAGCGGTTGGGCGCTGGGGTCGCTTGCACTTTTTGGCTATTGTCAGTGATGCTGCTGCGAATACTCAATGTGCAGGTTTCTGTGTGAGTGTGTTTCCACGTGGTGTAGGAGTGTGGGGAGGGGCTTTAGATTTATGAAGAAAGGAAATGTGAGAGACAGACTGGAGGAGGGGGAGGGGGAGAGGAAAGGAGGAAAGGACAGAGGGAGAGGGGAGACGAGGAGAAGCTGACACTCCTGGCTGCACAGTCCAGAGGGCACCATGGCGGCCATCACTGAGGTGGGACTCGGTCTGCTGCACTCAGGCATTGGGCCCTCTGTACCCTGAGTTCCGTCATTTGGGTTTTCTATCCCCGAGTGGCCAGGCCTATGTCTGCTGCCTCAGGGACTGTCCTGGGATGCCCTGGGCCTAGTGGCTGGCCTGCCCTTGGACCCATCCTGGCCCACAGCCAGCTCCAGCTCTTCCCACACAGACCCACCCTCCTCCTCGAGCTCCAGGTTCCTTCCTGCTCAGAGCCCGCCTGACAGCTGAGAACCCTGCAGCTGCCCCAGCCCAGGTCTCAAGGACAGGTGCTGCCCCATGACCCTGCTGACTTCTGATCCCTGCACGCTGGGGATCACATCTGTCCACGGGTCTGTCTGCGGGGCCCAACTGAGCGTGCCTCCTCTGCCTCCTCATCGCTGCCAGGTCTCCCAGGGCCCCGTCAGCTCAGGACTGGGAAAGGGGAGAAGCAGGGTGGCCAAGGTGGGCTCCAGGCCCTGCAGCCCCGCAAAGAGGGTGGCAGGGGCGCACTGGGCCCATGGCTAGAAGGCAGGGCCAATTCCTGATCCCGAGAGGCTGCGCCCGAGGCCCATCTCCAGGGAGCACTCAAGTCCCTTTAAGTATTCTGCTCCTTAGCATATTTGTGGTGACAGTGGTTACCTCTGGGGATGGGTATTAAAGGGCTAGGGGTCAGGACCTCGAAGAATTCTTTTTCATGTCTACTCTCATGTCCTGTTTGAAATCTTTGCCATGAGCATGGACACTTTAAAAGAAAGGGAAAATATAGCCTGACCAGGCAGTGGTGCAATGGATAGAGCGTCAGACCGGGATGCAGAGAATCCAGGTTCAAAACCCTGAGGTCGCCCATGTGAGCGCAGGCTCCTCTGGCTGGAGTGCAGGCTCACCAGCTTGAGTGTGGGATCATAGACATGACCCCATTATCACTGGCTTGAGCCCAAAGGTCGCTGGCTTGAAGCCCAAGGTCACTGGTTTGAGCAACGGGTTACTCACTGCTGTATCCCCACCGGTCAAGACACATATGAGAAAGGAATCATGAACAACTAAGGTGCTACAGTGAAGAATTGATGCTTCTCATCTCTCTCCCTTCGTGTCTGTCTGTCCCTATCTATCCCTCTGTCTGTCTCTCTGCCTCTGTCACACACACTCACGCACATACACAAAAAAGGGAAAATATATATGTATGTATACAACTGCCCCACCGTCCACACCTTAGCTCTTCACATCCCGTCAAGTCTGGATGTCCTCTGGGAGTCAGTCTTGCAACAGCTGCTGTGTGTGCCTCACAGTGAGGTAGCTAACTCCAGTCTCTTCTACCTCTCAACCCCCAGCCTCCTGCCATTCATTCATTCATTGGGTAACTGCTATGTGGCATGCACTCTGGGGAAACTGGTGGTTACAGTACAGTGGGAGTTGGACAGGTATCAAGACAATGGCACAGACAGGACAGTAGTCCAGAGTTTGTCCAAGGACATGACAAGGGGACTTGACATCAACTGGGGATCTGAAGGCTTCCTTGAGTGGGAGACGGCGCAGCTGGGATGAAGGGAGGAGCATGGGCAAGGGGCCTGCCCTGGCGGCTGGGCATGCTGATGCCTGTCTGGAGCAGAGGGAGGAGAGAGTAGTGGGGTGGCTTGAGGCTGGAGGGACAGCAGGGGCCCTGCCCAGGGCTGGTGGCACTGAAGCAGGTAAATGAGCATGTAGTCATCGGTCACGATGTGGGCAGGTGGCACGTTACTTTCAGCCCTAGAATCTTCCACCTCCCTGGGTGGCCCCACCGTCCTCCCTTCCCTCTCCTGCCCACCCTCGTCACCCAAGGCATCACCCTGCACTGGACCTGACCCCCCTTCTCCTCCCTCCACGGCCCTGGTCTGTGACCAACTTCCAATCTTTCGGCTTCATTATCTCCACTCTGGCTTTTACACCACAGTTCAGAAGCAAGTTCTGACTCTCTCCTGAACCAGCTGTCCCCAAATGGTCCCCTGCCGCCAGGCCGGCCTCCCTCCAGGTTGCCCTCGACCTTCCTAAGTACACTTCTGCAGCCAACTCCCGGGAAGGGGATTCGAAGGCCCTGAAGCCTCCGAACTCGCCTGTCATGAGAGAAGCGCAAAGCCGAGGTTCTTCGGCTCTGTTCACTGTTGGCCTTTCAGACCAGCAAAACTCAAAAAGGCTGTTACTGAGGCCTGACCTGTGGTGGCGCAGTGGATCAAGTGTCGAACTGGAATGCTGAGGTCGCCGGTTCAAAACCCTGGCTTGCCCGGTCAAGGCACTTATGGGAGTTGATGCTTCCTGCTCCTCCCCCCTTCTCTGTCTCTCTGTCTCTCTTCTCTAAAATGAATAAATAAATAAATAAAAATTTTAAAATAAAAAGAAATCAGAAAGGCTGACAAGCAGGTGCTGGCGAGGCTGAGGAGAAATGGGCACCATAGTCCATGCAGGAGGCCTGGTTCTAGGCACATCTCCTGGGAAGGACAAGCAGACAGAGTTGACCAAAGGACAACTGCACATGTTGACCCCCAAGTCCCTAGGAACTTGCTCCACAGCTGTGCTCACAGACAGGTGCGACAGCAGTTGTACCAGATGACTCACTATGGCACAGCTTGTCAAGGAAAAGACTGAGAACAAGCTAAATGTCCACCAGCTGAGAACTACTTATATAAATTGTGGGGCGCTGGAATAATATGCAGCCATCAAAAAGTGAGGCCTGGGACACACTGTACTGACACGGAATGGTTATAACTATAATGTTAACTGAAAAAAACAAGGTGCCGGACAAGATGAACACCGGAGGCTCAATAAAATGTGGTTACTCCCACTGCTCTGACAACAGGGCCTGCTTCCCTCCACCCCTCCCAGGGCCTGCAGCACTTTGGGGCTCTACTTGTCTATACATGGCATTTGTGTAAAAGAGCTGGGAGGGGCTTTGCTCGCACATGCAAAGACCACAGAAGTGTTTACAAGAACCTGATAACACTGGTTGTCTGTGGGGAGAACTGGTGCCTGGGAACAGAGGTAAGAGAAAGACTTTTTGCTTCTTGTGATTTCTGAATTTTGAACCACATGAAAGCATTCTCACATCAAAAAAGTAATTTAGGCTCTGGCTGGTTGGCTCAGTGGTAGAGCGTCGGCCTGGCATGCAGATGTCCCAGGTTCGATTCCCGGCCAGGGCACACAGGAGAAGCGCCCATCTGCTTCTCTACCCCTCCCCCTCTCCTTCCTCTCTGTCTCTCTCTTCCCCTCCCGCAGCCGAGACTCCATTGGAGCAAAGATGACCCGGGCGCTGGGGATGGCTCCTTGGCCTCTGCCCCAGGCACTAGAGTGGCTCTGGTTGCGACAGAGCGACACCCCGGAGGGGCAGAGCATCGCCCCCTGGTGGGCAGAGCATTGCCCCTGGTGGGCGTGCCGGGTGGATCCAGGTCCGGCGCATGCGGGAGTCTGTCTAACTGTCTCTCCCCGTTTCCAGCTTCAGAAAAAAATAAAAATTAAAAAAAAAAAAAAAGTAATTTAGCCCAACCGGGCAGTGGCGCAGTGGATAGAGCATCGGACTGGGATGCCAAGGACCCAGGTTCGAGACCCCGAGTTCGCTAGCTTGAGCGCAGGCTCATCTGGTTTGAGCAAAAGCTCACCAGCTTGAGCCCAAGGTCACTGGCTCAAGCAAGGGGTTACTCGGTCTGCTGAAGGCCCGCAGTCAAGGCACATATGAGAAAGCAATCAATGAACAACTAAGTTGTTGCAATGAAAAACTGATGATTGATGCTTCTCATCTCTCTTCGTTCCTATCTGTCCTTGTCTATCCCTCTCTCTGTCTCTGTAGTAAAAATAAATAAATAAATAAATAAATAAATAAATAAATAAATAAAATAATTTAAGTAGGAAAAAAATGCAATTTTTATTATGTCACACCTCTACACAGATCCTTAATTCTCTTCCCATGGCTTTCAGCAGCTGTCATGAGCTATTGCTTGCTTTTAATTATTCCTCTTTTTTTTAATAAAATGCTTCATGAATTGCATCATCCTGGCACAGGGGCCGGGCTAATCTTCTCTGTATTGTTCCAATTTTAGTATATGTGCGGCTAAAGCAAGCACCTTTAATTATTCTTTAAGGGGCTAGATTTTCAGTGGCAAGAAACCCAGTTCCATTGGATTACACAAAAATTATAATTTGTTAATCCATATTGTGATCTGCTTCAGGCATGGCTGGATCCAGGAGCACAAGCAATGTTACTGAGATTTATTCTCTCAGCTCTGCTTTTATCTGTGTGGGCTTTAGTCTCAGACATCATATTTCCTTAGAGCTGGTCACTAGCAGCCCTGGGCTCGCATCTTGACATTTGTGACCCTAAGAGTCCCAGCAAGTCCCCTGGCTGAAACTCATTGGTATCATATGCCCATCCTTGAACCATTCCTCTGCCTCAGATCTGGTAGGCCTAGGTCTCAGGTCCTTTTTTTTTTTTTTTTCTGTATTTTTCTGAAGCCGGAAACGGGGAGAGACAGTCAGACAGACTCCCGCATGCGACCGACCAGGATCCACCCGGCACGCCCACCAGGGGGCGTCGCTCTGCCGCAATCAGAGCCATTCTAGCGCCTGAGGCAGAGGCTGAGGAGCCATCCCCAGCGCAGCGCGCCCGGGCCATCTTTGCTCCAGTGGAGCCTCGGCTGCGGGAGGGGAAGAGAGAGACAGAGAGGAAGGAGAGGGGGAGGGGTGGAGAAGCAGATGGGTGCCTCTCCTGTGTGCCCTGGCCGGGAATCGAACCCGGGACTTCTGCACGCCAGGCCGACGCTCTACCACTGAGCCAACCGGCCAGGGCTCAGGTCCATTTTTAAAGCTTGGGGATGAGCTCAGTCACACTGGAGACGGGAACATTGAGGGATGGTCAATACAATAAGAGGCCTGGATGCTGGGCAAGAAAACCCACTTCCCCTCACTGCCCTCCTGACTTTACTCCGGTCCTAGGCTATGGTCTACTGGACATCTCTTGTTTCCTAATCACACCGTGCAGGACTCGTACTCCTCTTGGCCTTTGCCTCTGCTTCTGTCCCTGCCTCTGGAATACCCTTCCCTTTATCTGCCAGGCAAAGTCCTACTCATCCATTAATACCCTACTCAACTATTACCTCTTCCTTGAAGGCTTCCTAACTCTCCCGTCTGCTTCCCCACCTCTAGCAGAACAAATCTTTCTCACTGCTGTTCTTTTCAGTTTTCTTCATTCAACCCACAGTCACAGACAGCCTCATCCATGCTGGCCTGGGCAAGACCGCGGGGAATCAGAGCTGGCCTCTGCCCTCCAAGACCTCCATTATTGCACAGGATTTACTGTTTTAGAACTGGTTATCTGTTTCACTCGGGACTATCTGTTCCTTGAGAGCCGGGGCCCAGCCATAGCCATCTGTGTCTTCTCTAGTCCAGCACAGCCCCAGGCACAAAGTAGATGCAAATGTGAATTTTCAAAATGAACAGTGACAAGTGCCTTGAAGTGGCAGGAAGTGCTGAGGGCGACCTCTCCTGACTCTGTTCCCCAGGTTAAGGGACAGCAGTGTGGCTTGGGTGCTCCCAGGGGCCTCTGGGAGGAAGTGCCTGGGCCGGTCCCTGCTGAAATAGGGCTGTCACCACTCTGGAAACCCCCATGGCCCTGGGCCTGGGGCCAACATCCAGTCCTAAAGGAAAGTCCCCCCACACAGCCGCCACTCCTAAGGAAGGGTCCGAGGCAGTGTCCCAGGGACACTCACCTCAAATCCCAGCATCTGATGGATCAGAGCTCTCCAAAGAGGGGTGAAGAGCGAGAAGGTCAGGGCTGGAGCTGGCAGGACACCAGGGGAGGAAGGAAACAAGAAACAATCAAGGAAAAATCTAACCCAGGCCAGGGGTTGGCTCAGGCCACAGAGCCTTGCAGGCTGAGTTCAGGCTGGGATGGAGAGGCTTCCTGGGGATTAGGGAGGGAGTGGAGGGGGAAGCTGAGGCCCCTCCAGAGACCTCATCTCCCCTCACTGCCCTCCCAGCTGCCCACAAGATGATCACCACCCTTCCCTTGGGATACTCTACTCTCAGACCTGTCCTCCAGACCCCTGGTCCCATTGTCCCACCTGCCTCCTGGGTAGGCGGGGCCACAGAAAGCTGGCTCCAGCCTGGAGGTCTTTCCCTGCCAGTTCCTTTATCACCCTCCGCCAACCTTGGGGGAGGGGGCTCTCAACTCTCCCTCGTGCCCCCCCCCCCCCACGCCTTGGGGTGGGGCCTGCTGATGTGGACAATTTCCAGGAAGAAGAGCCTGGGCAGGGAAGGAAGGGCTGAGTCAGTCCCCGGTGGTGATTACAGGGCCCTGTGTGGGGGGAGCAACCGTGGGGTTGGTGTGGAAAGGACTGGGCCCATCCCAGGGCTAGGGAGAGGCTCCAGGCTGAGGAGAAGGAAGTTAAATACCCCATTCAGAGCGTTTCTCCATAGCAGCCTTCCTGGTTGTCTAACCTCTTCCAAATATCCTGCAGGGTCCGGCCTCCTCAGCCACCAGGCTGTCCAGGAACTCTTCTAGCAAGAACGGTCCCGGCCCTGGCCGAGGCACTAGACCCTGGGCATGGGGTGCAGGGTGGGGGCAGGACGCAGTGGGTGGCAAATTCAGGACACCCCCACTGTCCTCTGGCTCAGGATCCCCCACATTCAGGCCCTTCCACACTGAGAGGTCATGTAAAAAACCAATTTTAGTAAATGAAATTCTGTTTCCTAAATGCTCCTTTTTGCAGGGCTCCCTTGGGGGTTGGGTGTGTACTCAGAGGTCCCATCCGTTCAGCAGATCTAGGAGGAGCTGGCAGCAGGCTCCCAGGCTTCCTCGGGCCCCAGCCAAGCAATACAACCTCATCTGTGAATGAGGAGAGTGAGCCACCTACCCGAGTACGTGCAAAGCACGGAACCAGGCACAAATTATTGGATGTGGGCTTTGTGGAGGTCCCTTGCTCTGGCTGACGGCAGTCGTGTAGGGAGCAACAAGGGGACCCAGCACTGGCTTGTCACATCCAGGGGGGGCTTAAAACTGTCCCCAGAGAGCAGATGGCAGTTCCTTTGGCTTTGGTCCCTGGCTGGGATCCCTGGCCTGGCAGCCGGGCTGGACAGATCACTAGTCCCTGCGCGAGGGGAGCAGGAGCTTGGGCCAGGCTGGTGCAGCCAACCAGCTGCTTTCTACCCACCCCCCACTGCTTCCCAATCGCTTCCCAGGGCTCCCCAGTACCACCCCCAGAACCTCTCCGAAGAGCTCCGGATTTGGCTTTTGGCTTCTGTGGCCTTGGATGAGTGTCTTTGATGCTCCAGGCTTCCATCGCTGCACCTTTCTGTTTTGTCATTGGCTCTGAATGGAGCTTCTGACCCTTCCCGGCCTCTTTTTTTCCACGGAGGACTCTCAGCAGATGGGCAGAGGGTTAGGAGCTGCACCTCAGCCACACTACTGCATGTTCAGAGTACTTCATCATCACAGTCATTCCGGGTCAGGTGGCAAGCCAGCCGGCTGTCCCCCAAAGCTTCTGTTACTTTGTGTCCATGAAACTGTCACCTGCTGAGGTTATGTGTTCCCATCAACAAAACATACGCAAGTCCCGTATCTTGTTTGAGGCTCACATGACTCCCATTTTATATGCAAGGAGACTCAGAAAGGGACTGTCTTTTATCTGTGGCCACAGAACAAGTCAGCAGCAGAGCCAGCTCAGAACCTGAGGACCCGTGGCTCAGACACGGTGCTCAGGACTTGGCAGCACTGCCCCTCCCTGCAGGGCTGCGTTGTGGGAGGGAGGGGCAGGCAGGGGTGATAATGGCGAGGTGAGCATCCCGAAGGGGGGACATTTTCAAGCCCAGCAGATTCCCTTCAGTGTCCTGAGCTTCGATTTCCTGTCTGTAAAGGAAGATGGCGATGCTGGCTCTACCCACCTGACTGGGCTCTCAGGGACACGTAGCACTTGGTAAGGGGCACAGGCAGTCATGGGTCCTGGGTGGGTAACTGCCTGGCAGTGCCTGGATGGCAAGTGGGTAAAGAGGTATAACACTTACCCACCCACATCACAGTTTGGCCCGGGGCCACATGTGCCCCTCCCTTGACTCCTTTTTTTTTTTTTTTGGTATCAGAGACAGAGAGAGTCAGAGAGAGGGACAGATAGGGACAGACAGAAAGGGAGAGAAATGAGAAGCATTAATTCTTTGTTGTGGCAGCTTAGTTGTTCATTGATTGCTTTCTCATATGTGCCTTTACAGCAGACTGAGTGACCCCTTGCTCAAGCCAGAGACCTTGGACTCAAGCTGGTGAGCCTTGCTCAAACCAGATGAGCCTGCGCTCAAGCTGTTGACCTCGGGGTCTCGAACCTGGGTCCTCCGCATCCCAGTCCGACGCTCTATCCACTGCGCCACCAGGCCATCCTGGCAGAATTGCCCCAACTTCCTGGGGAGTTGAGGGAGGGGCCAGGAAGATTCAAGGTTAAAACCTGAAATTTTCCTGTATTCATTTTCTATTGCTGATGTAATAAATTGTCACAAACTTGGAGGCTTAAAACAATACAAATGTGTTAAGGGGCAGTTCTGTTGCTTAGAAATCCAACATGGGTCCCACTGGGCTAAGACCTAGGTGTCAGCAGAGCCCCATTCCTCTGGAGGTCACAGAGGAGAATGTTTCCTCATCTTTTCTAGCTGCTAGAGGCTGCCACCATTCCTTTTATTTTTTTTTATTTTTATATTTTTGTAGCCCCTTCTTCCATCTTCAAAGGCAGCAACATAGTATGTCTCTGGCCCATCTTCCGTCATCACAGTTCTTTCTTGGACTCTCCTTTTCTCTTTCCCTCTTTCCCTTCTAAGGACCCTTGATATTACACTAAGCCCACCTAGATAATTCAAGTTAATCTGCCTATTTTAATCAGTTGGTTAGCAACTGTAATTTCATTGTCAACCTTAATTAATTATTCTTTGGCATGTAACTAAACATATACACAGGTCCTGGAGACTAGGACATGGACATGTTGGGGGGGCATTATTCTGCCTACCACTTCTCCTCATACTTTCCTCTCTCCTGACTTTGCTGTCCCCACCCCCACCTCCAGCATCCTTCTCTACTTCAGGACATTTTGTTGTCTTGATTCTGCCTCCCTAAGAGTCCCTCCCACATTTACAGTATAGAAGTTTTTACCACCCTGGTCACACTGTGCTGTCATGACTGTCACCCTCCAAAAGCAAGGTCCCCTCACCCCATTACTAGCCACTCTTCCTTTGCCCCGCTCTTCTTAGCCCTTGCCCGCCAGGAAGGGTATCATGGTGTACTTGGGGACTTAGGTTTCCTCCCTCTCCCTTCATTGGACTAGAGGTCCCCATCCAGAGGGGGCTGAGTCCCCAGCAACAAGAACAGTACACGGCCCCTAGAAGCTCAACAAGTATTTGTTGAGTAGCTAAATGCAGCAAGGGCACAGTTTCCTTCTATCTATTTCTGGTACCCTGTTTAGGGCCTGCCCTTCAATGAATGAATGAACTAACGGGCCAATCGTTGGAATGGGTCTCATCCACTCTCACTTCCCACCCCCGCCCCTCTCCCTAGAACCCGCCTCGCCTGATGGCAAATGTGGGCCCAGGCCTCTCCACCTGCACACTTTTGATACCCTCTTTTCTAGGGGGCAGCAAATTCTTGAAAGCTCTGGCAAGTTTGTAATATTTCAACATAGGCGCCTTCAAGGCCTCATTCATTCTCTTAGTCACTGAACACACTTGTGCAGGCGCCTCCCTAACCCGGCCCTCCAGGGAGGGAACGGGTCCAAGGACGCTCTGTGAATTCTAAAGAATTCACTCTTCCGGCTGCCGGCTGCCGCCCCCTCAGCCCTTCTAGAACTGAGAATTTGGGCTCGGACGGGCACAGCTGGAGTCCGCGGAGTGCAGCCCGGGCACCCGATGCACTCTGGCGCTCAGCCGCCGGAGCCTGGACTGGACCCGGGGGTCCTCAGGACGTCTGGTCACCGGCGCGGAGCTGCCAAGGAGGTAGCTGAGGCGGGGCCCAGAGTGGGGCGGGGACGTGGGCGGGGTCTTTCTGGAGCGGCCCCGGCATTGGCTCCGCGAGCCGGAGGCGGAGTTTCAGGGGCTAAGGTCTGCGCTGTAAGTTCATAGCAGGGATCGGCTCCCGTCGCCGCGGTGTTCAGATCCAGAGCTTTTGCTGCCCGCGGGTCCGCTGCCTGCACCCTAAAGGTGAGTTTACACCGGGGCTCTACAGCCTGTCGGCTGTTCCGAAGGATCCCCCGAGAGGCCCATCCCTGTGGCACACTGTCATAGCTCTCACCGTGGACCCCATCTCACCTCGACTCAGGTCTTTTCCCGGGAGCCTCGGGCTCCACGGTGTTTCCCGCCTGTGCCTGGGTCCTGGCGGCCACACCCGCTCCCTCTCCGCCTGCGGGGCTCTGCGAATCCCGAACCCGATCTACCGATCCCGCCCTCCACCCTGCGCCCCAGCCCCACCCCAACCTCGGGATCCGGGAGCGCCTTGCGCCTTCCTGCGGCCCTGCGTCTCCGCCAGGGCTGGGGTCGTATTTTTAGCCGATGGTGAGGTGTCCTCCTATCTTTAGACACGGCCGCGAGCGTCCTGAAACGGATCTGAGCTGGGCTGGGCTGGGCTGCGCTCCGGCAGAGGGCGGGGAAGGGTCGGCGCCGGAACCCGAGCTGGGGCTGGGGAGCGGGACCCACGGGAGCCAGGGGCGGGGGCCCGCACGCCGCAGCTCTGGCCCTGCGCCGAACGGACAGTCGGATGTCGTCCAGGCAGGAAAGCACGGGAGAGGCTCCTCCCAGAGCTTGGAGACTACGGCAGGGTCCCGATCGCCCCTTTCTCCCTGTGACTGTCTGGTTGTGAGACAGAACCCCGCAACAGAAGAAGATCCAGCAGACAACCCGCATTGGTACGCGAACGTGTAGCTTCTCTGGGGCGCCTGCCTGGAGCTGGAGGCGAGCAGGGGACCCCAGTGCGCGCCCGACTCCTCCTGGACTCTGGGCGATAGAGCGAGCGAGCGCGCCACCTAACGGCCAACGGCTCGAATGCCACTCAACCCCAGTACCGCGGGAGAACCCCGAGGCCAACAAGGGGAGTTCTGCGCAGCCTTTGCGGGGCGGGCAAGAGGAAGTGGATGCCTGGGGCCAGGGGCCCTTGGTGTTTGGTCTTGCTGGGAGCTTTGTCCCCAGACCACCGAAGTGTTTGAGGAAGGACCTATAGCTGTTTGTGAATAAAAGGCCGAGGGACAGTGACAATGCGGTATAGCAGTAGAGTGAGTCTCCGGTGGTCCACTGGTGATGGCTTTATTGTCAGCCCATTTTATGGATGGTGAAGGTCAGACCCAGAGAGGAACGATGTCTTTCCCAAGTGAGATCCAGGTAGGAATGGATTCAAGATAGCTCTCCTGATTTTAAGGTCAGGGTGCTCTTCAAACACCGTTGGTGGAGAACGGCCTAGTATTCTTTGGGATGGGGGGACGGGAGGACCTTTGCCTCCCGGAAGTCACTTTCTCGGAAGGAGGCCCAGGCGGCTGGGTACCAGTGCCCATCCTTCCTCGACTAAGCTGAGTGACCTCAGCAAAGTTACTTAATGCATTTGAGGTTCAGCTTCTGCCTCTGCAGAAGGCAGTGATGCACCCACCGTGCTGTCTGGGAGCATTCACATGGAAGCTGGGCAGGAGCAGCTGGAGCCTGGGGTCTTTTGGTTGCCAAATTTGAATTTTTGGGGCTTGATGGTTGCAATTCCCAGCTCTCCCCTGGGTGGTTGACACTGGCCCAACCCTTCCTGGATTGCCTCAGTTCTCCTCACATCTGGAATTGGGCGGTATATCTGGCTCTGAGTGCGACAGCTGTCAGGGACACCCAATTTGTTGTGGAAACTCTCAGGCTGTCTTGGCACCCCTGTGTGATGGGAGGGGGGTACCTGGCCCAGGCTCTGAGCAATCCCACCAGTCAGCCCCACTTGCCATGAGTAAAAAGGAAAGAAAAGCCACCCCAGGACTTCTCGCCTGCCAAGGTGACAGATAGGTTGTATGTCAGCATGCCCCCCCCAGGCCTGGCATGGTGGGCATCTGTTAGATGAATGAGTGGTTGGACTCCAAGACCTTGAGGTCCACTGTCTCACCTGTCCCCCACCCCCCAGCTCCTTCCAAGCTTAGCTGGCATTCCGCCACTGGAGAGTCATTCCTTTGTTTCCTGTTAAGCTGCAGGTGCTCTGGGAGGGGCAAGATGTCCGGTCTCTGTGGCTCAGTGTGACTGACCCATGGTGTCCGGTCCTGGGGTGGGGTTTCCTGAGTGAGAGCCTGGGCCGAGGGTGTGAGGAGGGTTGGGATTCTGCCATATCTGCATCCTCCTTACTCCTTCCTGCTCCGCCTGCCAGCCCCTCCCCCTGCCCAGGATAAAGAATGGGCAGAGAGGCTGGCAGGGGTTGATGTCCCACCTGCTCAACCCCTGCCGGTCTTGGGATGGGGCAGTGGGAGATGGTGGGCTCGTCTGGGTACCCTCTGGGTGACCTCGAACATGTTCCTTTCTTTGCCTTTTGTGCTCTGATTCTCTATCTGTATCCACTTGTGTCAGGGCCAATCCCCTACCATGGGAACTAGAGGGAGTGCTTGCAAAGCTTCCTTTTTCTGTTAAACCAATATGACACCCCTTCAGAATGTGTTTATTTTTTCCACATTAAAAATAACTTTATTGCCTGACCAGCCAGTGGCAAAGAGAATAAAGCATCAGCCTGGGACACAGAGGACCCAGATTCAAAACCCCGAGGTCGCCAGCTTGAGCGTGAGCTCACCAGCTTGAGTGCGAGGTTTTTTGGCTTGAGCATAGTATCATAGATATGACCCCATGGTTACTGGCTTGAGCAAGGAGTCACTGGCTCAGCTGGAGCCCCCTGTCAAATCACATATGAGAAAGCAATAAATGAACAACTAAGGTGCCGTAATGAAGAATTGATGCTTCTCATCTCTCTCCCTTCCTGTCTCTCCATGTCTGTTTCTTCTTCTCTCTCTTGCTAAAAAAAAAAAAAAAAAAAAAAAAAAAGCTTTATTTTTCTGATTTTATAAATAATATGTGCACATAAATAATACATACTTATTGGCGCTGGCCAGTTGGCTCAGTGGTAGAGTGTTGGCCTGGTGTGTGGAAGTCCCAGGTTTGATTCCCAGTCAGGGCACAAAGGAGAAGCTCCCATCTGCTTCTCCACCCCTCCCCCACTCCTTCCTCTCTGTCTCTCTCTTCCCCTCCTGCAACCAAGGCTCCATTGGAGCAAAGTTGGCCTGGACACTGAGGATGGCTCCATGGCCTCCACCTCAGGCACTAGAATGGCTCCAGTTGCAACAGAGCAATGCCCCAGATGGGCAGAGCATCACCCGCTGGTGGGCATGCCAGGTGGATCCTAGTTGGGGGCACATGGGAGTCTGTCTGACTGCCTCCCTGCTTCTCACTTCGGAAAAATACAAACAAAAAACATGCTTAATAAGAACTTGAGCTTAACCTGACCTGTGGTGGTGCAGTGAATAGAGCACAGACTTGGACCGCAGAGGTTGCCAGTTCAAAACCTTGGGCTTCCCTGGTCATGGCACATATGACAAGCAACCAGTGAACAGCTAGAGTGGAGCAACTATTTCTCATCCCCCAACCCATTCTCTCTCTGTAAAGTCAATAAATAAAATCTTTAAAATAAAAAGAACTTGAGCTTATAGAAGTATGAATAAGCAAGGCAGAATCACCAGAAATTCTATCACCTCAAGAGAAACACTATCAACATTTTGGCAACAATTCCTTTGTATTTACATATTTTATTTATAGTAACTGGACCAAATATTAGATAATTTTTATTTATTTTTATTTTTTATTTATTTTGTTTGTTTGTTTTATTAATTTTGAGAGAGGAGAGAGAGAGAGAGAGAAGGGGAAGGGAGGAGCAGGAAGCATCAACTCCCATATGTGCCTTGACCAGGCAAGCCCAGGGTTTTGAACTGGCAACCTCAGCGTTTCCAGGTCAACGCTTTATCCACTGTGCCACCACAGGTCAGGCTCTAGATAATTTTTATTGAGGACACTTTTCCTCCCATGTCACTGACCCTAGGTAGCCGCAGTCTAGGAAGGCCACAACATACTGCTGGCTTTCCATATTTTCCTCTGTTCTTGTATCGTGTATAATCCCATGCAGACCTGTAAATGTAGGTACATATACATGCATATACAAGGAGGGGGAGGGGAGTTGGCCAACACTTCCAATAAACGGAATCTTCTATACTACTCTTTTTTTTTTTCTTTTTTTTTTTTCTTTTTTTTTGTATATTTCTGAAGCTGGAAACGGGGAGAGACAGTCAGACAGACTCCCGCATGCGCCCGACCGGGATCCACCCGGCACGCCCACCAGGGGCGACACTCTGCCCACCAGGGGGCGATGCTCTGCCCCTCTGGGGCATCGCTCTGCTGCGACCAGAGCCACTCTAGCGCCTGGGGCAGAGGCCAAGGAGCCATCCCCAGCGCCCGGGCCATCTTTGCTCCAATGGAGCCTCGGCTGCGGGAGGGGAAGAGAGAGACAGAGAGGAAGGAGGGGGAGGGGGTGGAGAAGCAAATGGGCGCTTCTCCTATGTGCCCTGGCCGGGAATCGAACCCGGGTCCCCCGCATGCCAGGCCGATGCTCTACCGCTGAGCCAACCGGCCAGGGCTCTTTTTTTTTTCTTTACAGAGACAGAGCGAGAGTCAGAGAGAGGGATAGATAGGGACAGACAGAGAGGAACGGAGAGAGATGAGAAGCATCAATCATCAGTTTTTTGTTGTGGCACTTAGTTGTTCATTGATTGCTTTCTCATATGTGTCTTGACAGTGGGCCTTCAGCAGACCAAGTAACCCCTTGCTCGAGCCAGCGACCCTTGGTCCAAGCTGGTGAACTTTGCTCAAACCAGTTGAGCCTGCGCTCAGGCCGGTGACCTCGGGGTCTCGAATCTGGGTCCTCTGCATCCCAGTCCAACACTCTATCCACTGCACCACTGCCTGGTCAGGCCTGAAACTACTTTAGACTGAGCCCCTTCCCATAAGGGACTCCTAACCAGGGGGAGGAGAAAAGGGAAACTTCTGAGGTGACTTCACTTCCAGGTGGGATGTGATTGGGCCAAAGGGAGGGAGGGGTGAGTTTTCCTCAGTCACAGCTCTGCTGGCTGAACACCTACTGTGCACCCAACCATGCCCAAGGCCTGGGTGGGTGAGACAGAGGTTACGAGATCACTGTTCTTTGCCAAGTAAGGACCTGGGAACAGTCTGTGAGACCCCCAGACAATTTGGCACTTGTCTTTTCTTGAGGCAACAGGGGGTAAGCAGCTAGACAATGGTGATGAGCAGAGCCAGGGACCCAGCAAGAGACCAGAGCAAGGACTTTGCATGGGACTCTGGGCCTGTCACTCAGGTCCTAGGGCCTCAGCTTCCCCTCTTGTAAGAGAGGGGCTTGGCGTTGCTGATCCAGACCCTAAGGTACAGCTAGCTATTCCATCACTGAGCACGTGCTTCTTCCAGCAGAGCCTTGCAGCGGAGTGGCAGTGCTTGGGCTCCAGGGCTGGCACAAGGGGCCCAGAAGGGAAATAGATGCCTCTTTTTTTTTAGCAAGAGACAGACAGGCAGATAGATAGATAGACAGGCAAGAAGAGAGAAAGATGAGAAGCATCAATTCTTTGTTGCAGCACTTGACCAGGGACTCCAGCAGAGCAAGTGACCTTGGGCTCAAGCCAGCGACCTTGGGGTCATGTCTACGATCCCATGCTCAAGCCAGTGACCCTGCACTCAAGCCAGAGACATTGGGGTTTCAAATCTGGGTCCTCTGGGTCCTAGGCTGATGCTCTGTCCACTGCGCCACCGCCTGGCCAGGCAGATACCTCTGACTTTTGCCCTTCTGTCTCTGACTTGTATCCTTGCTGTTTCAGCACCTCAGCCTCGGACCAGGGAGACACAAGCACGAGACCAGGGGTACCGCCGCCTACAAGAGCGCCACCTTTCTGCCGCCAATTTTCAGAAGTTTTCAACCCTTTTGGGAGAAAGTGACTTTTGTTATTTCAACCCTCTGACTTCATCAATTGTTCATCTTTCTTTTTCTAATTTCTTGGGCCAACTTTGGTCATGCCCTACACCCCACTCTTAGCTCTTTGACAAGGTTTTGGTGTCTAAAAACCACCCTCTGGGTGTTTCCGGTTGAGTGGTGAGAGGAGGCAGCAGGAGGCTGTGGTCTTGGCAAGTAGACTGTCTCCTGCCTCGGCAGCCAGGCTTGCGTGGGGAGGTAACTATGTCCACCAAGGCGCCCATCTATCTGAAGCGTGGCAGCCGCAAAGGCAAGAAGGAGAAGCTTCGGGACCTGCTGTCCTCAGACATGATTAGCCCACCACTGGGGGACTTCCGTCACACCATTCATATCGGCAGTGGTGGCGGCAGTGACATGTTCGGTGACATCTCGTTCCTGCAGGGCAAGTTCCACCTCCTTCCAGGGACGGCAGTCGAGGGACCTGAGGAAGATGGCACCTTTAACCTCCCCTTCCAGTTCACCCGCACTGCCACGCTGTGTGGGCGGGAGCTCCCAGAAGGGTCATCGCCTCTGCTCAAGAACGCCATCTCCCTCCCAGTCATCGGTGGGCCCCAGGCCCTCACCCTGCCAACAACCCAGGCCCCACCCAAACCCCCTCGCCTGCACCTGGAGACCCCTCAGCCCTCCCCGCAGCCGTCCCCACAGGAGGCAGGGAGTGTGGACATCTGGAGAACTCCAGAGGCTGGCTCGGCGCGAAATGGGCTGACCCCCGAGTCAGGGGCTGAGGAGCCTTTCCTGTCCCATGCCAGCTCCCTGCTCTCCCTGCACGTGGACCTGGGGCCTTCCATCCTGGACGACGTGCTCCAGATCATGGACCAGGATCTGGACCACATGCAGATCCCCACATAGGACCTAGGACGAGCCAGGCTAAAAGCCCAGGCTGGGGTGAATACCAGGAAGCAGGGAATGAACATGTTCCTAGCCTAGAAGTCGGGACTCCAAGTCCTGCCTGTATGGTCACTGGCCAGTGGCTTCTCACTTCGAGCTTTTGTTTTCCTCCCTCCCACCCTCTCCCCAAGGACAGAGTGCACCTCATTGCTTTCCCCTAAAACCTGCGAGGACACATGCAGAACTCAGCCCAAAGGGCACTGAGCATGTCGGGCCACGTGGGTCCCACCACCAGCGGCTCCTTCCCCCACCCCAGACCCTTTGGATGAAGGCTCTGCTGAAATGGACTCACCTTTTGCCTCCCTTCTGCCTCACCCCCCTCAGATGCCCTGACTTCGAGGCAGGGAAGAAGCAGAGCACAGTAGCCAGACCTTTGGCGTCATGTCCTAGACTGGGAGCATGGCATCAACCAGCGAAGGTCCCTCTACCCCATCCCCTCCCACATAACCAGGGGTTCTAATTGCAATAAAACTTGCTGCTGCTCGTAGTTGTCCTCCCCGAACCCTTGTCCCTGAAGACAGGCTAGTCTCTGCAACCTGGGCTGACCCTGGAGGAGATCCCAGCTCCTGGCTTTGTGCTGGGCTGGTGCTGCCCTTTGAAAGATTTTACCTTATTCCCGGCCCCAGGCCGGGAGGGATCCACGCTGACTCATCTCATCAGCGCTGTTTAGTGAGCACCTGCCGTGTACTTAGCATGCTCCAGGTGCTGGGGATACAAGACAGATGTGAGCCTTGCTCTCCTGAAGCTCACATCCTAGGAGGAGAAAGATGTTAAATTTGTAATCAAATAAGATGGTTTCCAATAGTGTTGAATACTATGAAGAAAACATGATTGGGAATGCCGGGGGCAGGGTACAGGTGGTGTCAGGGCACATTAGGATGGTCCCACGTGATTCTGAGCCAAACATAGGACACTTAGGAATATGTAGGTACTGGTTCCTTGCAGATATTTATGCTTGTCATTACCTTCTTTAAACACTAAGCAGTGTTATTTTATGGTCATTATCAGATAATTCCAGTATCTTAAATCTTTGTGGGTCAATTTATGTTTTCTGTTGTTTGTAAGAGTTCTTGTGCAGGGTTTTTTGTTTCTTTGTGTGCCTGATTATCTTTGATTGTGGACTGGTATCATATCTGAAAAAATGTTTTGAGAAATAAGTTGAAGTCTGGGATGACAGACAGTACATTCCTTCAGAAAGGATAGTGCTTGGTACCACATATGCTTGCTTCTGCCATGTGACTAGGGGCATTATGGGGATGGCTCCAAGTTCAACCCAAGTTTAATCCAAGTTCAGGGCTTGGGCTTCCTTGGACCACCCAGGTAACATGATTCTGGGTTACATGTCCAGAGAAGTCGGGGTCCCATCTCAAGGTGTGTGTGTGGGGGGTGGGCTGTCTGACTTCCTGCTATGGGCTGGCTCTCGATTTTGATATTTTACTCTCCCCGCCAAGGACTGCCAAACAACAGCTCGATTTCACAGGTATATCTTCCAGATCAGGAAACGTCTTCAGAACAAAAATTGCTTTGAATTCTAGGCTCACCTATCTGGGTTTGAGCCTCCTAAATGTTGGCCCAGTAATTCTTCACTGTATTATTAGCTTTTCAATGCTTTTAAGATATTTTCCCCCTAACTTTCTCTGATTTTTAGTTTGTCTTCAGTGGGAGTATTGTAATTAAATACCTAACCAATAGCCTGTCTCCAATTAACTATCTAAATGTTAATTAAGAAGCTTCCCAGGCTTTCATTTATATTTCTATCTGTCCCCACTGGGTAACAGCAATTCTGTTACCCTTTCACAATTAGTTTCACTCACCCCAGCCAATAGTGGTATCCCCTTTTTACGTTCTTGCCCAGTGGATGTAGAATGCAAAACGAGACCTATTGGCAGTCTGGGCTCCTAACTTAGAGAAGTCACTTGTGCCCCCTAGTGGAAACATCCTCCCCTTTGGTCCTTAAGGCTCTAGATCCGCCGAGGCAGAACCAGAGTGGCAAGCACAGGAAACATTTTGCAAAAGAATCATTAGTTGAGATGGCAGGTGGCTGCACATCCAGTTCCACTCCTTGGTTCCTGTCTATAAGAGAAAAACTGTATATATATTCTGGCCCCTGGTTCTGAGCATGTGGAGTTTCTGTTGTTCAGTGATGCAGCACTTCTTAGAAGAATACTTAAAAGAACTGAAAGCCATTAACTCTGGCCTCATAAACTACCTTTACAATTATATAGAACTAGCCTACTTACTAGTACTGGTACTAATATTTTTTAGTTTAAATTTTTTATTGAATTATACATACAGAGAAGTGCACAAATCTTGTGCAATTCAATTATTATTATTATTTTTTTTTGTATTTTTCTGAAGCTGGAAACGGGGAGAGACAGTCAGACAGACTCCCGCATGCGCCCAACCGGGATCCACCCGGCACGCCCACCAGGGGGCGATGCTCTGCCCCTCTGGGGCGTTGCTCTGTTGCGACCAGAGCCACTCCAGCACCTGGGGCAGAGGCCAAGGAGCCATCCCCAGCGCCCAGGCCATCTTTGCTCCAATGGAGCCTCGCTGCAGGAGGGGAAGAGAGAGACAGAGAGGAAGGAGAGGGGGAGGGGTGTAGAAGCAGATGGGCGCTTCTCCTGTGTGCCCTGGCCGGGAATCGAACCCGGGACTTCTGCACGCCAGGCCGACGCTCTACCATTGAGCCAACCGGCCAGGGCCCAGTTCAATTAATTTTTACAGAGCAAACACACAAATGTAACGACTACCCAGGTGAAGAAAAGGAACATTACCAGCACCCCAGTAGCCACCTCATGCCCTCTCCTTGTCGCTATCCTGTAAAGGTAACCACTCTCGTGACTTCTAGCCCCATAATGTGTCTGTTTATGTAACTTCATATAAATGGAATCATAAAAGATGTCTTCTTTTAAAACTGACTTCTATTCAATATTAAGTTTTTGAGATTGGTTCATGTTGTTGTACAGCAATAGTCTGTTCTTTTTATTGTTGTTTACTCCATTCTGCTGTTGTAGGCATTTGGAATGGTTCTAGTTTGAAGTTATTACAATTAATTCTGTTGTGAACGGGGAGAGACAGTCAGACAGACTCCCGCATGCGCCCAACCGGGATCCACCCGGCACGCCCACCGGGGGCGGAGCTCTGCCCACCAGGGGGCGATGCTCTGCCGCGACCAGAGCCACTCTAGCGCCTGGGGCAGAGGCCAAGGAGCCATCCCCAGTGCCCGGGCCATCTTTGCTCCAATGGAGCCTTGGTTGCGGGAGGGGAAGAGAGAGACAGAGAGGAAGGAGGGGGGGGGGAGGAGAAGCAAATGGGCGCTTCTCCTATGTGCCCTGGCCGGGAATCAAACCCGGGTCCCCCTCACGCCAGGCCGACGCTCTACCGCTGAGCCAACCGGCCAGGGCTTGTTGTGAACATTCTTGCATGTGCTCTTTGGTATATAGAAAATGCTGGGTCATCGAGTATGTGAATGTTCATCTTTAGTGCTAGCACACTCTGTTAGTCAGTTTGGGCTGCTGTAACAAAATACCTTGGACTGGGTGGCTTCGACAACAGAAGTTTATTTCTCACAGCTCTGGAGGCTAGGAAGTCCAAGATCAAAGTGCCAGCTGGTTCCAGGTGAGGGCCCACTCTGCCTTGTAGAGATCTCCCTTCTTGCTGTGTCCTCACATGGCCTTTCTTTGTGGAGAGAGATATCTCTCTGTTGTCTTCTTAAAAGGCCACTAATCCCCATCATGAGGGTCCTGCCTTCTTGACCTCATCTCAACCTAATTACCTCCCAAAGGCCCTATCTCCAAACATCATCACATTGGGGATTAGGGCGTCAACATAAACTTGGGGGGAATGCAACATTTAGGCCATATCACATACTTTTGACACCTGCACCCTTTGTCCCCACAGTCATGTGGTTCCCAGAGGTAAAAAAGTACACCAGAATTATCTCTGGTTTTTCTTTCAAGTTGCTAACGTCTATTCTGCAAGTTTGGTGCGAGGTGAACAATGACAACTATCTCACAACCCTCACCTGCCAAACATGATTTTAAGGCATAGTGATGGTAAAATGTGTCCTGATTCTGAAATGTTAAAATAGGGTAGGAGGAAGGGGAGAGTACATCTGGGAACTGATAAAATAGGTATATGACAAGGACCAAAGACCAAGTCCTGGGGACTCTGTTATAGGTGGAACAGAGGACAGAGTCAAGAAGATAGGCTGGTGACCTGACCTGTGGTGGTGTAGTGGATAAAGCATTGACCTGGAATGCTGAGGTCACCAGTTTGAAGCCCTGGGCTTGCCCGGTCAAGGCACATGCGACAAGCAAGCAATAAACAACCAGAGTGAAGCAACTATCAGTTGATACTTCTTGCTTCCCTGCCCCCACCCCGTGTCCTCTCTCTGTAAAATCAATAAATAAAATCTGAAAAAAAAGAAGGAAGGAAAGAAAGAGAAAGAAAGAAAGAAAGAAAGAAAGAAAGAAAAAGAAATAGGCTGATGGAAATGACCGTGTGATAGAACAACCCGGTGCGTGTCTCAGAAACGTGGAGTGAAGTTTGATAAAGGACGGAATGGTCACTGGTGTCATAGGAGTTGACAGGCTGGTGAGAAGAGAGAAGAGATCCCTAAATCTGTTGAAATGAAGGTCATGGTGGCTTTGTTAGGAGCTGTTGTTCTAAATTAACTGGTGGGAACAAAATCCCCGTGAAATTAGTCAGAAATAGCTCTGGTCAGATAGCTCAGTTGGTCATCCTGATACGTCAAGGTTGTGGGTTTGATGCCCAAACAGGGCACATGCAATAAATGCATAAATACATGAAACAATAAATCAATGTTTTCCTTTCTCTAA
Source organism: Saccopteryx leptura (assembly GCF_036850995.1). NCBI lineage: Eukaryota > Metazoa > Chordata > Mammalia > Chiroptera > Emballonuridae > Saccopteryx > Saccopteryx leptura. The sequence continues at coordinate 7,980,161 of NC_089503.1, read as the reverse complement.
AATCAATAAATAATTTTATTATTTAAAGATTTTTTTTGTATTTTATTCTTTTTTTTTTTTTTGAGACAGAGAGAGAGTCAAGAGGGATAGACAGGGACAGACAGACAGGAATGAAGAGATGAGAAGCATCAATCATTAGTTTTTCGTTGTGCATTGCGACACCTTAGTTGTTCATTGATTGCTTTCTCATATGTGCCTTGACCGTGGGCCTTCAGCAGATCGAGTAACCCCTTGCTCGATCCAGCGACCTTGGGTCCAAGCTGGTGAGCTTTGCTCAAACCAGATGAGCCCGTGCTCAAGCTGGCGACCTTGGGGTCTCGAACCTGGGTCCTTCCGCATCCCAGTCTGACGCTCTATCCACTGCACCACTGCCTGGTCAGGCATTTTTATTTATTCATTTTAAAGAGGATGGGAGGGAGGGAGAGAGAGAGAGAGAGAAAGAGAGAGAGTAGGGTAGGGGGAGAACCAGGAAGCATCAACTCCCATATGTGCCTTGACCAGGCAAACCCAGGGTTTTGAACTGGCAACCTCAGCGTTCCAGGTTGACACTTTATCCACTGCGCTACCACAGGTCAGGCTAAATTCAGTAAATAATTTTTAAAAATTAGGCAGAAAGACTTGGAAATAAGTCAACAGAGATAAGGAGTATAAACAGGACATTTGCTATGGAAAGGTGAAAAGAAATGGGGTGACAATTGAAGACAGACATGGGCTTAAGGAAGGGCTTTACATTAAAAAGAAGAGGCTATTAAGCCATGTTTGTACATAAATTTGCATGATTCAACAGTGAAGGAGAAATGAATGGTACAAAAAGGTATGGCTTGACTGGTGGAAGTGCAGTGGATAGAGTGTCAACCCTGAAACAGTGAGGTCCCCAGCTTGAACTCCAAGGTCACCAGCTTGAGCACGAGCTCTGTGGGCTTCAGCAGGGGCTTGCCAGCTGGAGTGAGGGGGTGTGAGATCATCGACATGATCCTACCGTCCCTGGCTTGAGCACCCCCACTCCCATCAAGGTATGTATGAGAAACAATTGATGAATAAACAACTAAAGTGGAGCAACTATGAGTTGCTGCTTCTCATCTCCTCATTCTTTCTCTAAGACAGGGGTCTCAAACTCAACTCAGCATGTGGGCCGCAGAGCAAGATCACAGCCATTTGGCGGGCCGCACTAGGTCTACAAAAGGCAACTGTTACGCAACACTTTTCTCACTGCAGTTGAAAACAAAAAAAAAATCAGTACAAAATTGTTCGGCGGGCCACATGCGGACCGCGGGCCACGAGTTTGAGACCCCTGCTCTAAAATCAGTTTTTAAAATGTTTTAAAAAAATAAAAAGAAAGGATAGTTGCAGGAGGTAAGTTCTTCAGAACCTAACTGTAGGGATGAGTAGGAAGCAAGGGAGAAGAGGTGGGTACCAGTGAAGTTGGTGGCTAAGTTTGGTGGCAGTGAGCATAGGTAGTTAGATAGTTATTAAGGTAGAATAAGGTAGCTGGAAGGAGTCAAAATATTAAAGTTTAATAAAACTAGAAGGCCTACTTCAGTAGGAAGCTGCAACATCCTATTTAACTTAATTTGCTAAAAGGCTAAAAGCAGTCATAAGCCCAACTGTATAGTTCAGGAAGCTATTGTGTCCTCAGAGTCCCTTGTACCCTCAGTCCTCTGGACCCAGGTATGGGAGTTTTCTCAAGGCACTGGTGCTGGGGAAGCAAGGAAATGCTTCCACTTTAGGACATGCGCATTGAAAGTCATAGTTGGACAGGGGGCTAAAACACTGAGAGGTCAAGAAACAAGACTGGTTAAAGGGAGGGTCCAACCCTGGTCAGGGAAAACTCAACAATATATGAAGGTAATATGGAGTCTCTGGGCAGTGCCACTAGGGCCTTCTTTGTCACTGAGAGTGTATTAATTTCCCCTAATAAATTTTGTCACTACGTTTAAAGTTCCCACGCGTGTGCTATTATAATTCTTTTCTCTCGACACCTCTAACAGATTCGTTTTCACCGGCAACAGCAGGAAGGCGAAGTAACTTTTGTCAAACCCCAATATGTAGCCCAAAGACTTGCCCGGTTCTGGCGTAAATTTTCCTCTCTAAAATGGGCACATGTTTGGCAGCCCCTGTTAACTGTGGACTACTCTTATCTTCTGCTACCCACAAACCCGCTAACCCACTAACTCACCCACCCATCCCCCGCCTGAGACGAGAGCAAAGGGTTAACCATAGGTTAAAGCTCAGCTAGGTAGCAGGACACAACCGTTCAGTATTTCCACCTCCACTGCTCTAAATGGAAAAGGTGACGTTCCTGCGGGAGGCTCCGGGCGCGCACCGTGTCCGTCGCGCCTGCGCGTCCAGCTCCTTCGCTTCCGGGCCCCCTGGCTCCACGCCTGTTCTCCCTAGCTCGCTCTCGAGGGCGCGCGCGCTCGGGCGGCGCCTGCGCAGAGGCACTAGGAAACTGTGTTCCCTCGTTAGGTCCCGGCGCCTGCGCGCTGTGGAGTCCAGGCCTCCCAGCCTAAGAGAGAGGAGCAGGGAAGATGGCGGCTGTGGTGGAAAATGTAGTGAAGCTGTGAGTGGTCGACACCTCTTTCTCTGCCAGGCGGGGAGGTCTTGGAAGGGGCCTGGGAGGAGGGGGCGGTGCGGGAAGGGACGAGGCGAAGGGAGGGACGTGCCAGGGAAGGCCATGGTGCGACTCCCACTGAAGGCAACAGGAGACTCAGAGAAGACGTTGCGCTTCTTTGGAAACTTGTGGAGGCCCGGGGGGGGGGGGGGGCACCCGGAGCCCCCTCGGCTCCGCGGGTTGCGCGGTCGGAGCGCCCCTTCGGATGGGCTGGCCGTTGGAGTGTGGCGCCCCTGTTGCGTGCGGGAGACGCAGCCCCGGGGTCGCTCCCGAGACGCCGCCGTCTGAGGAGCCGGGCCGAGGGCGGGCCCGGGACCGACCCGTGTCCCCGGGAAGCCGGGTCACCGGCCTCTCCCATCGGCTGCCCGCAGGCAGCCCTGGAGCAACAGGCTCCTCTGCTCGGAGCGGCTCGGCCCCGCGGGGCTGTTCTAAACAGCTCCGTGACGTGAGGGGTTCCCAAGACCAAAATTATTCTCGGGATTCGGGAAGGATCTGTTGCAGAGCAGATACGGGAGGGAAGGAACTTCAGGGGAAAGGGCCTTCGCGGCGGCCGGTCCCCGCCATCGAAACACGGGAATTGCACGGAAGCTGTCCAGACGCCTTTGCAACCCGGACGCGGCGCCTGGGTCGGCGGATTTAGAGCCCAATTAAAGTTCATGGTTGCTGGGGAAATGGAGAATGGCCCGATCGCCACGAGTGAAAAAGGCTCTGGGATTCGATTTAACCCGGCCTCCTCCCTAAAGAGGAATCTGAAGGAGTTGTGAAATAGGTTCATGCCCCCTGGCGAATAGAGCAGGCTCCTTTTAATCGGGCTTAGTGCCCGGGTGGGAAAATTGAGAGGTGTCTAGTTGCCCAGTTAGGGCTTTTGGGTTTTGACTGGACAGGGTAAAGGTTTGGGGACTGTTCTAAGGGACTCGCAGCTTCTCATCTTCTTTGTGGTGAGCTGAGCCCCACTCTTCCCAAGAGCCTTTTTTAAGGGCACACTGCTTCTACCCTCCCTGCCTGGAGCCTTTTCTCTGAGAATGCTTTCCCACGTCCATTAAGCTAAGTGCCTTCTTCTCTAGTGGTTTTCTTGTTTTTGTTTTTTTTTTTAAACTTGGCTTTCCGCAGAATCCTGCTGCCTCTTTCAGCCATTCCCTCCGCCCAACATCATTAGCTTTCACTCTGATCTGCCCACTCCTGTTTCCCCAGCTTCTCTGCAGGCTGACATTTCCCTCAATTTAGAAATAAGTCTTGATCTACTACTTGTATAGTTATTCTTTCTGACTCAGATATCTTTCTTTAAATTTTTTAATTGACTTTAGAGAGACAGAGTAAGGGAGAGAGAGAGGAACATTTATTTGTTCTACTTAGCTGCGAATTCATTGGTTGCTTCCGGTATGTGTCCTGATTGGGGATCAAACCCACAACCTTGGCATTTCAGGATGACCCTCACCAGCCAGGGCCTGTTCATTCTTTGTTTCTCTACCTTTCTCTTTGTTGACTCTCCCCATCCCATGGTAAGGGGAGGTTTTACACAGGTTTCCTGCCTTGTGAAAAAGAAAGCTTCTACCTTGGAATTTTTACTTTACTGAAGGAATGTCAGACTTGCCTAGATTTTGTGAGTTGTCTGTAATGACATTTTTTTTTCTGTTGGAAGACTTTCTTCAGGGAAATAGGGTTGCCAACCCTTCTGTGTAGTGTTAGGAGTGAAAGATTGTCCATTTAAATGGAGCATGACCTCTTATGTTTTTCTCTTTAAAGACTATGGAGATTGTGAGGGTCACCAGCCACTGGCTCCTGAACACCTGAAATGAGAAACCAACATTCTCCTCCTTGGTTCTAGCTGCAGAGAGCTGTGGATCACAATACATTTTTCTACAGAACTTTCCCTTAAAGAAGGGGGCTTGCATTCCTCCAGCACCATTCTCACCCTGGAAAAAGATGCTTCTCTATTGCTTTTCTTGATGTGGTGTGCCTAGTCTTCTGACAGCCGAGGTTATACGTTAAACTCAGGATTACTGGCTCGTTTTTTCTGACTAGCATCTTGTTCTGGGAGAGGAATTTTCCTATTTGTAAATTCTCTGTCTCTTCAAATGTGGTGTCATAATTGAAACAGTCTTTAAGGTGTCTTTTTTTTTTTTTTTTTTTAAGGTGTCTTACTAGGGTAAAATAATAGTGAATAGCTGTGGCTTCTGACCAGTTTTGAAAACTTCTGACTTAGGTAATAAGATCTAGAGAATAATGTAGGCTTGAAATTTCTTGTGCTAGGAAGACGTTTTTAAGAGCTCTTTTTCATTCTCTCTTGCTGTCTCCTCATCAGATCCTCTCTCCCCACACATATGTTTCATTCCCAGCTCTTGCTCACGAGACAGTGTGCCCCACCTTCTGAAATTCCACTCAGCCCACAAGAACTTTGATAAAATATCTCTCACCCATTCCTCCCAAACTGTTTCCAGCCTCTTTGCTCTGACTTTGCAGCTCTCAGCCTGTCTGGCATTTCCTTCCATTCGACTTCCAGTGTCAGTATCAATTCCCATCAGCAGAAACAAAGGAGCTGCTGCACTCAGCCTTGTTTATACCATTTTCCTGTGTTATGAGGACACGGCTGCCTCCTAAAGGCAAGCAAATGTGAACCTGTTCCATTCTCTCCACTCTCCAACACAAGATTTATGCTTACCGCAAATTACGGTTATTTCGACTCGTTGAATCAGGCCTGCTGTCTTGTGGTGGACTGAGCCCCACTCTTCCCAAGAGCCTTTTATAAGGATACACTGCCTTCTGTATGGTATGTCTTTTTCAGTTGTTGTGAACATGCCAAACTGTGCCTAAGTGCTCTGTGTGGCTGCTCATTGAAAGCCCCCCCTCAGATCCCAGAGCAGGGTTTCTTGGTGTAGCTCAAGATACGGACATAAGCAAGAGACTTATCTGTCCAGCTTCTCATGCTAAGAGTCTCCCTCTTGTAGAATATTTTGGAGCTTACCTCATCCTGCCTCTCTGGTGTATAGCAGAGGAACCTGAGATCCACATGGGTTGACTAAATGTTCCATTTATTTGGTAACTTTTAGCCAAGCCAGGTTATTTTATTCCTAAGTCAAAACAAGATGCCCAGACATCTTTATGGGTACTGGGGATACTGTGTGTGTGTGTCGAGGTGGGGGGGGGAATCACCTCTGCCCTCTGTTTATTTTTAATTTGATCAAATATACTGCTCACAGAAATTAGGGGATATTTTATAGCTTCATATTCATTTGGAAACATCCCCTAATTTTTGTGAGCAATATATATAGATATGGATTGTTACAATTTAAGCTCCAGTGCTAAAGTGCTTGTTATGCCCTAAAGGATGAGAGCAAGATTGTTTCTATATACATACTTCTTCAAACCAGATAACTGCTGGCACTGTGAAGTTTTCATCTTCTTTAGAGCACTTAAAGGTTTACCTTTGATTAAGATTTTAAATTGAGTCTTTTGAATCTATGATGGTTCCTTCCTGGGGAAGGGCCTTGGAACAAACAGGTTTTGTATCAGTATAACAATACTCAGTAAAGAGTAGGCAAGGAAGTTAGACATTTTCAGGTGTTTTTCATTGACTGTAAAATTAGTGTATAGAAATAATTAATTGCTCAGTAAGTGCCTAGTTCAAAATTCAAAAGGTATAAAAAGAGCATGTAGGAGAAAGTCCTCTAGCCACCTGGTTTTTCTTGCTGGAGGCCTATGTTTATATTCCATCTTTTTTTTTCCATAAATGGTAGTCCTATTTATGGAAAACTTCTCAACTCTGTACCTTGCTTTTTTTCCCTAGTTATCTTGGAGATTGTTTAATATCAGTACATAAAGAACCTCTTTTTTTTTTTTTTTTTTTTACAGAGACAGATTCAGAAAGAGGGATAGACAGGGACAGACAGACAGGGACGGAGAAAGATGAGAAGCATCAATCATCAGTTTTTTTGTTGTAGCACTTTAGTTGTTCATTGATTGCTTTCTCATATGTGCCTTGATCGTGGGGCTACAGTAGACCAAGTAACCCCTTGCTCAAGCCAGCGACCTTGGGTCCAACCTGGTGAGCTTTGCTCAAGCCAGATGAGCCTGCGCTCAAGCTGGCGACCTCGGGGTCTCGAACCTGGGTCTTCTGCATTCCCAGTCTGACGCTCTATCCACTGTGCCACTGCCTGGTCAGGCTCTTTTCTTTCTTTCTTTCTTTCTTTCTTTCTTTCTTTCTTTCTTTCTTTCTTTCTTTCTTTTTAATACACATTTTAAATTTTTAATTTATGTTTTGAGTCTACACAGAGAGGAAGGGAGAAAGAGAGACAGAAACATTGATCTGTTCCTGTAGGTGCCTTGACTGGGGGTCAAACCTGCATCCTTTGTGTTATGGGGATGACGCTCAAACCAGCCAAGCTAATCGGTCAGGGCAGAACTTCCTTCTTTCTCTATGGCTAAATAGAATTTAATTATATAGAGTACTAGGGTTTGCTAAGTGTAATTAAGTAAGTCTCCCAGACCTTGTTGAACTCTTCCTTTTTTTTTTTCTTTTTTCTTTTTCTGAAGTGAGAAGCGGGGAGGCTGAGAGACAAACTTCCACATGTGCCTGACCGGGATCCACTGGGGGGCGATGCTCTGCCCATCTAGGGCATTGCTTTGTTGCAACCAGAGCCATTCTAGTGCCTGAGGTAGAGGCCATAGAGCCATCCTCAGCACCCAGGCCAACTTTGCTCCAGTGGAGCCTTGGCTGCAGGAGGAGAAGAGAGAGACAGAGAGAAAGGAGAGGGGGAGGGGTGGAGAAGCAGATGGGAGCTTCTCCTGTGTGCCTTGGCCGGGAATCAAACCCAGGACTTCCACACGCCGGGCCAATGCTCTACCGCTAAGCCAGCCGGTCAGGGCTATTTTCCTTTTTTATAAAAAGGAGTTAACCTCTGCTTCTCAGAGTCATGAGGGTTAAGAGAAATAGCCTCTTGTTTTTTAACCTTGATCCCCTTTAGAGAAATAGCATTGTACCTTACTGGTGGTGATACAGTGGAGAAAGTATCAACCTGGGATGTTAAAGTCCAAGGTTCAAAACCCTAAGATCGCTGGCTTGTGTGCAGGCTCACCAGCTTGAGCCAGGGTATTGCTGGCCTGAGCATGGCATCATTGACATGATCCCATGGTTGCTGGCTTGAGCTGAAAGGTTGCTGGCTTGAGCAAGGGGTCACTAGCTCTGCTGGAGCCTCCCAGTCAAGGCACATATGAGAAGCAATCAATGAACAACTAATGTGATGCAACTATGAGTTGATGCTTCTTATCTCTCTACCTTCCTGTCTCTCTCTCAAAAAAACCCACATTTTTTTAAAATTAAAAAAAATAACATTTATTGCCTGACCGGGTGGTGGCGTAGTGGATAGAGCATTGGACTGGGATGCAGAGAACACAGGTTTGAGACCCCAAGGTCACTAGCTTGGGTGCGGGCTCATCTGGTTTGAGCAAGGCTCACCAGCTTGGGCCCAAACTCGCTGGCTTGAGCAAGGAGTCACTCGCTCTGCTGTAGGCCCCTCCCCCCATCAAGGCACATATGAGAAAGCAATCAACGGACATCTAAGGTGCCGCAACAAAGAATTGATGCTTCTCATCTCTCTCCCTTCCTGTCTGTCTCTCTCTCTGATTCTCTCTGCCACAAAATAAATAAATTAAAATGCTTAAAAAAAAAAAAGAATTAAAAAAAATAGCATTTATTGTGAGTAGCACAGAGTTTGGACTCATTAGAGGCATAAAATGAACATTAGTTCCTTCTCTTTGTTGGTTAGACTTAAGTCTGATTAGACACAGGAAGAAATTATGTGGTCCTGATGGTAATTTATTTGTAAAGTGCCTTTTCTCATAATGGCTTATTGAAGTGGCTTGGTGTCCCGTGAGGCAGAAGTGGAGTCAGAACCAAAACAACAGTCTGCCAGTCCCTTGAGCCTTCTAGAGAAGCAGATGGCAAGGGACAGGGATAGCTTGGTACCCTGTGCCCCGCCCCTCACCCCTGAAACATACATGCCCACCTGATTGTTGTCTTTACTGCAGCCTTGGAGAGCAGTACTACAAAGATGCCATGGAGCAGTGCCACAATTACAACGCCCGTCTCTGCGCTGAGCGCAGCGTGCGCTTGCCTTTCTTGGACTCTCAGACTGGAGTAGCCCAGAGCAACTGTTACATCTGGATGGAAAAGCGACACCGGGGTCCAGGTGAGGGTCCAGACTCAGGAACACAAGGAGGAAGGAAGAAGCTTTCTCATTTCAGAAATGAGCCAGCTGATAGGGTTTTCCCTACTGCTTTCCACGCATGGATGAATATGGTCTTCCCACAATTAGAGGCCAGGGAGGAAGAAGTAGACAGGTTTACACCAGCATCTTGGTTTTCTGCGGACTGAGGCTATTGTGGGGCTTCTGCAGAGCTATGTGTTAGCCAAGGCCCCTGAGTTTACATCTATTTTTCTTTACCATAACTATCCCACCCACCCTACCCCAGCACTGCTCATATTCCACCCTTGCTCTAGAACTCTATTCATTTAGAAAGTGTTTGATATTATTTTCTAGGACTGGGTTAGGGCTTGACTTCTCTCTCTTCCTTCCACAGGATTGGCTTCTGGGCAGCTGTACTCCTACCCTGCCCGGCGCTGGCGGAAAAAGCGGCGAGCTCACCCTCCTGAGGACCCAAGACTTTCTTTCCCATCCATTAAACCAGGTAAAGTACACTGCTTTTTGAGCAGGGGCATGGCTTGCTACATGATAAAGAGTCCTGCTAATTTCCTGTTGTGCACCGGGCCTAATGCTAAATTCTGAAGATACTAAAATGAATAAAATGTGATTCCTTTCTTTAAAGAGCTCAAATAGAAGAGACAAGTAAACAGATCATTTGTGGTGCCAGGTGAATTAGAATATCTTGGTTCCCGGGCCGCCAGAGACTGGAAGACAGGGATTGGCCTGTGGCTGGCCTCATACTCTGTGGGCCCAGAGCAGTCTGCTTTCAGCCCGTCTGAGGCTTGCCTCATCCTGACCTTGCCTGCAGACACCGACCAGACCCTGAAGAAGGAGGGACTGATCTCTCAGGACGGCAGTAGTTTAGAGGCTCTGTTGCGTACTGACCCCCTGGAAAAGCGAGGAGCCCCAGATCCCCGAGTTGATGATGACAGCCTGGGCGAGTTTCCTGTGACCAACAGTCGAGCACGGAAGGTACAAGAGTAACACTGGCTAAGGGAACTTTGGAGACGTCCTCATCAGAGGCCACCCAGTAATAGGAATGGAAGGAAGCTGAGGGCCAGGAGGCAAGAGTTCTGCTGTTTCATTTCCTAATGCACTGGATACTGACTGGCTCCGCTCTTACAATCCAGTCTTGTCTACTGCTTTCCTTTTAAGTACAGACTCATTCATTTTTTTTTTTTTTTTATTCAGTGAGAGGAGGGGAGGTAGAGACAGGCTCCCGCATGTACCCTTACCAGTATCCACCTGGCCAGCCCACTAGGGGGTGATGCTCTGCCCATCTAGGGCATTGCTCAGCAACTGAGCTTTTCTTAGCACCTGAAGCAGAGGCCATGGAGCCATCCTCAGTACCCAGGGCCAGCTCACTCCAATCGAGCCATGGCTGCGGGAGGAGAAGAGAAAGAAGTGAGGGGGGTGTGAGGAAGCAGATGGCACTTCTCTTGTGTGCCCTGACTGGAAATCGAACCTGGAACATTCACACACTGGGCTGATGCTCTACCACTGAGCCAACCGGCCAGGACCGACTCTCATTTATCTTTTGTCACAAAAGTTTTTTGGTGCCTGGGCTTACATAGGTGAAATTGACCTGGTCCCTGCCAATAGGTATGATAAAACTATACGTAAAAATAGTAAGAGCTAAAAATAGTTCAGATGCGGTACTGTTTTTCCATCATTTTCTCCAGTCTCTACAATCTTATGAAGTAGGTACTGTGGTCCCCATTTCACATATAGGGAGGCTGAAGCAGCGATTAACAAAAACTTCCCATAAGGCCACACAATTAAACAGCAAAGCTTTAGATCTAAGAAGTGAGGTGCTGGCAGGGAACGACGAGTAAACATGCTCCCTGGGCAGCAGATCAGCGGCAGGAGTGGGCACGGCTACCTGGAGTATCAGGGAAAGCTGTATGGAAACAGGACATTTGATTCAGCCACTTGGAGGTGGTGGGAAAGGCACTCCTGGCTAGGGGACAATATAGAGTGGCACGGAGGAGGGCAGCCCAGAACATTGAAGGGAGAAGGACAGGATTATAGGGTGTTAAAGGGCAGCAGTGAGAAATGAGGCCGGAGTGGAGGGTCACAAAGGAGCTCTGGCCTTGCCAGTGCCACCGTGGGGGAGCTTTTGGATGTACATTATTTCTGCCCATCCTAATCGTCCTATCTACTCAGCGGATCCTAGAACCAGATGACTTCCTGGATGACCTTGATGATGAGGACTACGAGGAAGACACTCCCAAGCGGCGGGGCAAGGGGAAATCCAAGGTGAGGGGCCCACGTTCTGCCTGTCAGGGCACGGGAGCCTGATGATTCACATGAGATTAGCAGCTACTTCCAGGAGTGTTGGACTCCTTAGGCCTAGACACCTTAGTAAGAGCATGCTTTTGCTCTTTTGGCAGGGAAAAAGTGTGGGCAGTGCCCGTAAGAAGCTGGATGCTTCCATCTTGGAGGACCGGGACAAGCCCTATGCCTGTGACAGTGAGTGCCTCCTGTGTGGATGGGTAGTCCTCGGCTTGGACCCAGCTCCTGCTCAGGCTGAGAGAGGAGGGAGGGCTGTGTTCTTGCTCAGTGTGGTAAAATAAGCCTGCCTGGACTCCTGTCCTGCCTGCTGACCGGTTCCTTCTGAGACCCCGGGAGGCCCTGCTCTCTGCTACCCGACGGGTGGGAACTGCATGCTCTGGGAGAGACTTTAGCCATCCCCTGGGGAGGGGGTGCTGGTGAGGGGCACACACAGCAGGCAGAATCAGCCTCTTGATAGAGGGCATCCAGGTCTGCTGGCCCCAGTGAAGCCAGGGCCCCAGGAGTCCAACACCCAGTTTTTCAATGTCTGTTCTCTCTCCCCCTTTTCTCTGACTCCCCACTTCTGTCCCTCCACCCTGGGAGCACCATCGCCGCTGGGGTGTCTCTCTAGTTTGCTCCACTTTCCTGCTGCTGCTGCTCCTGTCTCGAGTGTATCAAGGCCTTCTTCTCATGACTTTTCTTTCTGTCTTTCAGATAGTTTCAAACAAAAGCATACCTCGAAAGCGCCCCAGAGAGGTAGCTCTCTCAACTTTTCAGACTTTTGGTTTTCCTATCCCTTTTCCCCTTCTCCCTTGTTCCTGCTGCCTTTCTCATCACCTATGATTTAAAAATCCTATGATTTAAAAGTCTCTGGAATGGCTTGGGGATAGGAGCCATGGACTTTCTGTGGTGTTCCACTCCTCCCAGTCCCGGAAGCTGCCTTTACCACTGCTTGTCTCCCACCAGCTCACTCCTAGGGCTGCTCGGGCCCCCTGCATGGGGTGGCTTCAGAAGCATTATAAGCAATCTGTTACAAACAGATCCCTCTGCTCCCCCTTCCCCAGAACAGCCACTGTGGTGAGCTTCTGTTCCCCACCTTCCTGCCATGTCCTCCTCCCATCCTCTTCCCATTCCTTTCCTGCTGGTTCCCTTGCTCTTCCTGGTATCACTGCTCAAAAGGACAAGATGTCACAAGGGGATCTGCTTTCCTTGCTGGTTGGTGGGGTTGGGCAAGCTCTGATTGGTTGGGAGTGTCGTTGAATTTCTTTGAGGGCTAGCTACCCTGCAGACTCAGTTGATAGGTTATCCCCAAGAGTCCCAGGCCCTGTTCTTTTATCTGCTTTGGGCAGAGATGGGCTCTGGTGTATATATGGGGTAGCATGAGCCTCCCACATTTACTGAGTGGGGGAAAAGTTTGGATTGTCTTCCTTACCTTTCCTCCTTCCTGCCATATTGCAAGACTATAGAAATTCCCTTTTCTTCCTGACCTGGAGCTCCCCAGACTATCCCCAGGGCAAGTGCCGATGGGGTCAGGGCTCAGCCTCATAGCCAGCCCATGTGGGAGAGTGGAGAGGGCCATGGGCTGGGTTTAGCAGGGAGAAGAGCCATGGAAGCTGGAGAGGCCCAGGGCCTGATGCTCCTGGCTCAGGGCAGGCTGCCATCACTGAAGGCCTGTCTCAGAACAGAGCTGATTGGGGCGGGAGTGGTTGCCTCTACCCCTGGTGGAGCCCCACAGCTTAGAGGGACAAGGATGCAGCACTCTCGGATCATAACTTTCTCTACAATCTTCTTCTCACTCAGTTTGTGGAAAACGTTACAAAAACCGACCAGGCCTCAGTTACCACTATGCCCACTCCCACTTGGCTGAAGAGGAGGGTGAGGACAAGGAAGACTCGCAGCCACCCACCCCGGTTTCTCAGAGGTCCGAGGAGCAGAAATGTAAGCTGAGGTGTCACATGTGAGGCAAGCAGGAGTTGGCCTGCTTTTGAAAAACCCTTCTTTCAGGGATTTTTTTTTTTTTTTTACAGAGACAGAGAGTCAGGGAGAGGGATAGACAGGGACAGACAGTCAGGAATGGAGAGGGATGAGAATCATTAGTTTTTTGTTGCGACACCTTAGTTGTTCATTGATTGCTTTCTCATATGTGCCTTGACTGGGGGGCTATAGCAGACCAAGTAACCCCTTGCTGGAGCCAGCAATCTTGGGTCCAAGCTGGTGAGCTTTGCTCAAATCAGATGAGCCCACGCTCAAGCTGACGACCTCAGGGTCTTGAACCCAGATCCTCTGCATCCCAGTCTGACGCTCTATCCACTGCGCCACCACCTGCTCAGGCTCCTTCAGGGATATTGAGAGGCCTCTAGGCCCCCGTGCACATCATCAAAGTTCTTTCTTTTTCCCCCTAGCCAAGAAGGGTCCCGATGGATTGGCCCTGCCCAACAACTACTGTGACTTCTGCCTGGGGGACTCAAAGATCAACAAGAAGACAGGACAACCCGAGGAGCTGGTGTCCTGTTCTGACTGTGGCCGCTCAGGTACTTCTAACCCAGGAGCAAGGGCTTCCATGGCTAGCACCAGTCTCCTAGAGGTTCTTGGCTTGCCAGTGTCCAGTGGCTGTTACAGTCAACCAGGTCGCCTTGCTTCTTCCCCGTTTCCAGCTGCCTGTTTCACTCGTTCCCCCTCCCCCACAGGGCACCCGTCTTGCCTGCAGTTCACCCCTGTGATGATGGCAGCAGTGAAGACCTACCGCTGGCAGTGCATCGAGTGCAAGTGCTGCAACATCTGTGGCACCTCTGAGAACGACGTGCGTGAGCCCGCCCTCCCGCACACTCCTCAGCTCTGTTTTCCACTGTTCCCTCTAAAGAGGGCTTTCTTTTCAAAGGGAGCAAGACCCCCTCCTGCACGCCCTCCCCAACATCCCAGGTGGCACTTCATTTGGCAGGTGTTTATTGAGTGTCAGACACTGTTCTGGGCACTGAGGACACCAAACAAGACAAAGAAAGTCCCTGCTTTTTTTATTCTTGTGAGAATAAGCAGTAAGCAAGTAGATGAGTAACTTTTTTTTATTGATTTGAAAGAGAAACATCAGTCTGTTGTTCCACTTACCTGTGCACTCACTGGTTGATTCTTGTATGTGCCCCTACCAGGGATCAAACACACAACCTTGGCATGTTAGGCTGATGCTTTAACCAGCTGAGCTACCTGGCCAGGCTATATCATTCCAATTTTAGTATATGTGCTGCTGAAGCGACATGAGGGACATTGTGAAGAAAATTAAACCATCAGTGTGGCAGAGAGTAACTAGTGGGTTGGGAGAAAGATGGCTTTTTGAGGCCGTGATGTCGGTGTTGCAGTTTGAATGGTACAAAGGAGCCAGTGCTAGAAGATTGGGGGGTGGAGCGTTCCCTGGAAAGGAGCAGCAAGCGCAAAGACCAAAGGCGGCAGGCCAGGTGTACTGAGGCCCGTGTGGCTGGGTGGAGCCTTCTTGCATTGGGAGAGGGGCTAGAAGATGAGATTGGAGGGTAGGAGCACCAGGTCTGAGGGTTTAATCAGGGCAGTGATACGGCATGTCTTATATTTTAAGAAGTTAACTTTTGCTGCTCTGTGGAGAGGTGATTGTAGAGGACACTGGGGAGACTGAGATCAGTTATGCAGCTGCTGGGTAGAGATGGACAGCGGTGGTTTTCTCTCCAGAGGGATCCACCTCTGTTCTTACCTGCCACCTGTCCTGCCTTTCTTGAGAGTAACAGCAGTGTCTACAGAAGCTTCCTTCCTACCTGCCCCAGTGGCCTAACCGAGGCCTGTTAGCCATTCACCTGCCCCCTTCTCTTTCCATCTTGCCTTCTCTAGGACCAGCTGCTCTTCTGTGATGACTGTGATCGTGGCTACCACATGTACTGTCTTACCCCGTCCATGTCTGAGCCTCCTGAAGGTAGGTGGCCAGGATCTTACTCAGAACTGTTATGAGTAACTTGGACCATCACCTGTACAATAAATGAGTTCTCTTATCAGTGACATATCCTTCCAAATTGGGAGTAGGCACTTTACCCTCACTCAGTTTAGAATGCTTTCCTAGGATTTTAGCCTCAAGGGTCTAATGCAGTGGTTCTCAAACTTTTTGAAGTTGGGGCATATTTAAAATCCTACAAATAATTGTAGGTGCATTATATACAAATTTCTGAGAGAGATGCTATAATAAGTAAGTCAGATATTAAAGAAAAAAATATAAAGTCCAAGCGTGCTTTTATGGTAATTAAGTGAAATAAGACAAAATTAAATTTATTCTGACATTAAAATACATTTTTATGTTACATGTTTTGAGTTATGCTTTTTAGAATTCATAAAAAGGGATTAAAAAATAAAAAAACAAAAAATTTATCTTTTTATATATATAGATACATTCTTAGTAAGATTTAGTAAATTCGAAAGGTCCTGGTATGAATGTGTTAAGCTTTTTCATTCTTGTGTTTATGAGAAACATGAGCCTGATGTGCCCTAGCGATTTCTTCAATGTTTGAGCAGATATTTGAAAGGCAAACTCTCATTTCCCCATCAATACATTGAAGAATTCCTCTCTTTTTACTCTTAATTGTGTTGAGTGCAGAAAACCCCCACCATACATATCATCTTAACTTTACACCAAACCCTCCAGTCATTCCGGGGAACATGGGGGGTAGTGCAAACCATCCAGCACCACAGCTTAACTGCCTTTTGCAACCTAATCAGGCAAGTGAGGTCGGGGGATGGGCCAATTGTCAGCTTACAGCCAATTCCCCACACCTCTGTCCCCCAAAAATCTAAACTCCAAAAACCCTGTTGGTTTTTTGGTCCCCAACAGGCACATATTTCTCTGGAATACCATAGAGCACACCTGGAAATCTTCTAGGGTGCACCAGTGTGCCCTGGCGCACACTTTGAGAACCACTGGTCTAATGTTTACACATTGTCGCCAGATAAATGTGCAAATACAGCATATCAGCATCCCAGGAGAGAGCAGATACTAAGCAGAGAACAGTTACCAGAAGGAGTGATTTGTTTTCCCTCAGCCAGTCCAGGAAACTCATTTCATGGCTAAAGTGATGCTTTGGTTTCAGCTCTCTGAACTTGACAGAATTTGAGTATTCATTTCCAGTCAGTCCGGAAGGGAGTTAAAGCTGGAGTCAGAGTGGTGGGTCACTCCTGTCCTTAGGTAGTTTGATTAGTAATGCCCATGCTTTTTTTTCAAGGGGAGGGGGAGGAAGAAGGGAGAGAGATGAGAACCATCAGTTTATAGTTGTGGCATTTTAGTTGTTCCTTGATTGCTTTTCATGTACCTTGATGGAGGGGGGGGCGCTTCCAGCAAGCCAGGAACCCCTGGCTCAAGCTGGTGACCTTGGGGTTTTCAAACCTGGGACCTCTGTCCGCATTCAGTGCTCTATCCACTGTGCCACCACTGCTCAGGCTGGGCAGCTCTTTGAGGAACCCAGTGCCCCCCCCCCCCCCCCCGGCACAGTACCTTCACCTTTGTCCTCCCCTTTTAACCGCCAAGGGCCTTTGGCCCTGCGAAGCTTGGCTGGCTCACTTCTACCACGTCTGTAACCTTTTAAATAAACTTTCTCTTATAATTGGGGGGGAGGGGGTGGCTACTTCTCCACAAGTCCCCTTTTAGCCAAATCTCTGTGTCAGGCCCCTCCTTTAGAGAAATTTGGGAGTTTACTCAGAAGGATGTGGATGCCTCAGTAGCTGTTACTGTGCACAGAGGATGTGGGCCAGCATTGCAGGCACGAGAAAGTGGCTCACTGTGTGATATGAGCTAACAGTTATAACCTGTTAGACAGCTCAAACTGCTGCCCCCCCCCCCCAAGAGAAGCAGGCCACTGACAAAAGGCTAACAGTCCTTTAGCAGCTGCACGGGAACACTCAGCTCTTGTCATCTGTCATGCTGAATTTAGAAATCTACTTTGGGAAGAAGCAGTGGGTCCTGTGTTTTATTTTTTTAACCATAAAATACCAGTTTACAGATAAAATTCTATATAAACTGTAGAAGGACTTTCCTCTTGAAGTACTGCCAGATGCAGGCAGCTGAGGGGGATGTCACAGAAGCCAGCAGATGGTATAGGCTCTAGCTCAGTGGTTTGCAAACTATACACCTCAGCCAAATCCTAGCTCTAGCTAGTTTATATAGTTCTCAAGCTAAGAATGATTTTAACATTTTAAAGGGAGTTTTTTTTAAAAAGTAAGGTTATATATGGCTCATATAGCCTAAAATATTTGAGTCATATATCTCTGAAGAGCTGATAAAAGCTGGATTCTTTCCCAGAATAATGTCCAAATATATGTACAGTTATGCTTATAATTTCAAGACATTAAGGGTTAATTCTGTTTCTCAAAAAAAAAAAAAAAAAGAGGAGAATCCAACTATAGTAAATATTATTGAACAAGGTATGAACCAGTTAATTATTTATTTATTTTTATTCAGTGAGAGTAGGGGAGGCAGAGAGACTCCCACATGTGCCCTGACTGGGATCTACGCAGCAAGCCCACTAGTGGGTGATACTCTGCCCATCTGCGGTATTGCTTTGTTGCTCAGCAACTGAGTTCTTAGTGCCTGAGGCTGAGGCCGAGGAGCCATCCTCAGTTTCCCGGGGCCAACTTGCTCTAGTTGAGCCATGGCTGCAGGAGGAGAGGAGAGAGAGAGAGAGAAGCAAGAAAGAGGGGTGGAGAAGCAGACGGGGGGCTTCTGTGTTCCCTGACTAGGAATCAAACCTGGGACATCTATATGCCAGGCCAATGCACTACCACTGAGCAAACTGGCCAGGGCCAGAGCCAGTTGTTTTTTGTAAGGGACATTATTTCCTGTTTCTATGTGGAACTAGACTTGGGTTCTGACAAGTTGGGTCTTCATAGTTCACCCCTTTCCTCTGCTGGGTCCTCAGACTTGGCTCAAACACCTAGTGGTGATTAGAGGCCATCTCATCTTTCTGTGGTTTTTCAAAGAAAGTTATATGAAATCAAAATTGGTTTTTCTAGAGCCTCTATTCATGATTTTTATTCTAACCTTTGGGGCTATGAGATCGAATCTGATTCTTCTGTAATCACAAGGTTAAACCTGGGATGCTTTAAAAAATTGTATCTGCCTGACCAGGCGGTGGCGCAGTGGATAGAGCATCGGACTGGGATACAGAGGACCCAGGTTCGAGACTCCAAGGTCACTAGCTTGAGCACGGGGTCATCTGGTTTGAGCAAAGCTCACCAGCTTGGACCCAAGGTTGTTGGCTCGAGCAAGGGGTCACTCAGTCTGCTGTAGCCCCATGGTCAAGGCACATATGAGAAAGCAATCAATGAACAACTAAGGTGTCACAACGAAAAACTGATGATTGATGCTTCGCTTCTCATCTCTCTCCATTCCTGTCTGTCTGTTCCTATCTATTCCTCTCTCTGACTCTCTCTCTCTCTCTCTCTCTCTCTCTGTAAAAAAAAAAAAATTGTATCTGCCCAGATTCTCCTAGAGATTCTGATTTAATAGGGCCAAGAGGGTCTGGGAGTCTGTATTCTGAAATAGTTCTCCAGTCATCTCCATCGAGAATTGTTTTTCATGATATTTGAAGACCTAACAGTTTCTCCCAGTTCAAAATTAACTGTGAAACTTTGCTACTTGAGACTGTCTCCCCTCCTACCTGTAGCCGATCCTGCTACTGAGGTGATTTGTGGAGATGGGAAGGACAGCAGGTTAGGATTGTGTGGGACCCATCCTAACCCCATTATGCTTCTCTGCAGGAAGTTGGAGCTGCCACTTGTGTCTGGACCTGCTGAAGGAGAAAGCTTCCATCTACCAGAACCAGAACTCCTCTTGATGTGGCCAGTCCCCGTTCCCCCCATACATCTAGGGCTGTTTCTTCCTCTCGTTTTTCATATTCACCGTTCCCTTCCTCCTCTTCTTTCACAAGTCCAGAGAACCTGGGGGTGGTCGTGTCAACCTGCCTTTGGCAGCAGCAAGCTGAGGTGGCAGCTCTGACTGCCTCTGGCCCCATGCCCTCGGGAGAACAAAGCAGCAACTGCCCCATGACGCACCTCTGGGCCCAGCTTCTCACTGCTCTCCGTGACGTGCATTCACTCTGCCTGCCTTGGGCTCTGGCTCTGGTGATCACAGGGTTTAACAGTGTCCACTGAGAAAGCGTTGGGGTCACAGCTCACTGCTCTCTCAGCTTTGCCTCCACTCTGGTCCTTGGGGTTTCCCTTCCCCCTGAGGCAAGCCAGGCCAGGGCCTCTACCAGGAGCAGCTGGGAGTGAGCAACTGAGCAAACTGAGGAAGTGCTTGCAAGGAGCTTTCTGTGCCCTTCCTGCTGCTTAACCTCACCGCCGCCTTCCCCCAGAGCGGCTCTGCAGCCCTCTGTTCCTGCAACCCAGGATTCGTCGCCTGAGCCAGGATGCTCTTGGTCTCCCTCTGGGCTCTGCCCTGTCCCTCCCCAGGAGGAAAGCAGCTTCCCCTGATTCCTCTGTGCTTTCCTGGCTCGTTCTCACAGGCGGTCTCTAGTGACTGCACTATTCCCCACCTTTGGAATTTCCTAACCTCTGCTTCCCTTCCTTATTCCTTTTGGTTTTGTGGGGAGAGGGGAAGAATCGGGGGGCCAGGCCAGCAGCTTGGGGGTCACAGGGAGACGGACAATGTGCCTGTTTTTTAACTCGATGAAAAAGCCTACCTCCAAAATCCCCTTTTTGTTATTCCTGGACCTGGTTATTCAGCTCCTGCCCTTAACTGAATTGGGAGCCTCTGCCTCCTGCTCTGTGTATCCTGGTTCCTGAGTCACGGGGAAGCCACGTAGACATCCCTTTCTTCCCTTGCACACTCGCTAGCAGCTGGTAAGGTCTTCACTCTCTGATTCCTCAGTTTTCTGCCTGGTGACACTTAAGTAGTGGGAAGGACACTCCATGCCAGGACACCCTGGAGTGCCTTCCCCTTGGCTGTGGGCAGGCCCTAATTCACTGTTGCTTTGGAGTTGTGTCTTTTTTCTTTCTTTAGTTCCTGTATTCTAAACATTAGTACAAATAAATGTTTTTACACAGAGCCCTCTGCTGGATAGTTTATTGCCTGACTCCCTTTCCTGGTCATGAAGGCCACTCATTCTAAAACTTTCTTATGATTTGAAATATAGTTTTTTCTCCCAAATTAAAATTTTTGCTGAGCCCCAATCTGTAAAGCAGATACAAAGTTAAGTACTTTTATGTAAAGTCAAGTTATAATAGTTCCTTGTTATAAGGAACAGTGAGGTCCTGGCCGGTTGGCTCAGTGGTAGAGCATTGGCCTGGTGTGTGGATGTTCCAGGTTCAATTCCCAGTCAGGGCACACAGGAGAAGCAACCATCTGCTTCTCCGCCCTTCCCCCCTTCTCTCACTCTCTTCCTCTCCCACAGCCATGGTTTGATTGGTTCAAGCTCATTGGCCCTGGGTGCTAAGGATGGCTCTGTGGAGTCTGCCTCAGGTGCTAAAAATAGCTCTGTTGTGAGCATGGCCCAAGAGGGGAATTGCTGGGTGGATCCCAGTTGGAGGTGCATACGGGAGTCTATCTCACCTCTCTCTTGAAAAAAAGTAAAAAGTTTTTTAGTTAATACAAAATTTGGGTTGCCTGACCAGGCGGTGGCGCAGTGGATAGAGCGTCAGACTGGGATGCGGAAGACCCAGGTTCGAGACCCCAAGGTCGCCAACTTGAGTGTGGGCTCATCTGGTTTGAGCAAAAAAAAAAAAAATTCACCAGCTTGGACCCAAGGTCGCTGGCTCAAGCAAGGGGTTACTCGGTCTGCTGAAGGCCCACGGTCAAGGCACATATGAGAAAGCAATCAATGAACAACTAAGGTGTCGCATTGCGCAACGAAAAACTAATGATTGAGCCTGACCAGGCGGTGGCGCAGTGGATAGAGCGTCGACTGGGATGCGGAGGACCCGGGTTCGAGACCCCAAGGTCGCCAACCTGAGCACAGGCTCCTCTGGTTAGAGCAAAAGCTCACCAGCTTGGACCCAGGGTCGCTGGCTTGAGCAAGGGGTTACTCAGTCTGCTGTAGCCCCATGGTCAAGGCACATATGAGAAAGCATTCAATGAACAACTAAAGTGTTGCAATGCACAACGAAAAACTAGTGATTGATGCTTCTCATCTCTCCATTCCTGTCTGTCTGTCCCTGTCTATCCCTCTCACTGACTCTCTGTCTCTGTAAAAAAAAAAAAATGATTGATGCTTCTCATCTCTCTGTTCCTGTCTCTGTCCCTGTCCCTCACTCTGACTCTCTGTCTCTGTAAAAAAATAAAATAAATAAAAATAATTTTAAAAAATTTTGGGTAAAATCAACTTTAGCATCCTATTTCTGTATCTTCGTTGATTTGGAGGAAAGTGAGCTAAATTTGTGTATACAGGTAGTGACAGGTTTATAGCAGTTGACCTTGCAACTGTTACACTTAAACAGATCCAGAAGCCTATTATGTAAATATAAACGAGAATGACACAGGAAAACTAATGACATGATGGATGTGTGAAGGCTTTTTGTATGAATAATGAGCGTGAGAAGCACAGGTACTTCAACTTCTCGCAGTGTGCATTCACCTCATTGTGCACCACTGCAACCTTCCTCTGGGCGTGGTTATGTACACAAAAATGAGTTTTCTTCCCTGGAGCCAACTTTTTTTTTTTTTTTTTGTCAGAGAGAAGGATAGACAGGGACAGACAGACAGGAACAGAGATAACTTTTTCGTTGTACGTTGCAACACCTTAATTGTTCATTGATTGCTTTCTCATACGTGCCTTCGCAGACCGAGTAACCCCTATGCTTGAGCCAGCAAGCTTGGGCTCAAGCTGGTGAGCTTTTTGCTCAAACCAGATGAGCCCGCGCTCAAGCTGGTGACCTCGGGGTCTCGAACCTGGGTCCTTCCGCATCCCAGTCTGATGCTCTATCCACTGCATCACCACCTGGCCAGGCTGGACCCAACATTTTGACAACCTCCATAGTGGATCTTGAGTACTTCGCTTGAGTGTGTTTTGAAGTTACTAAATTTTGTAAACATTTGAATCATTCTGTCACCTAATGGAAGACAGTGGCCTGAGCCATTACCTTCAGTTAGTAAAAGCAAGTAGGGTGCTCTGGGTTGGGAATCGTGTTCGAGAAAAATGCCTCTGTCCTGCTGTCACAGGGAAGTAGTCCAGGAGTAGGGAGTCAAGCAGTGACCCTTGGTGGTTGAGTAGGCTGAAGGGCCAGAAAAGAAATGGGAAAAGAAAAAGAAATGCAACAATGAGAATGTTATGTAGCGGGCAGAAGAGGACATTTGGAAAGGGTTTGCAGGAGGGGATTACAATGGGACGCACAAAGATAGGGACAGGACTGAGGTGGGGAGGGAAGCCTGTTAGAAAGGCAGAGAGGTTGAGACTCAGGTAAGTGGCCCCGGCTTCCCAGTCAGCTCCAAGGTGATGAAGGAACGAGGCTGGCAAGCAGTGAAGTTGGGGGTTGGGAGCCCTGGCCCCTAGGTAGAGATGTCTACGTACTTGCATAGAACAGGCACCGGCATAACTGAAGGTTACTAAGGGAATGCTACTACACTTTGGATTGAGAAATTTGAACCTTGCCAACAGGTACTAAGACTAGTAAAAATTAGTCTTTACTCGCCCTAAATCAGAACTGGCCCCTAGCAAGTAGTCTCGGTAGCCGGGTTGCGATGTGAGGCCAGCGCTGTCCATGGTAACGGCTTTTGTGTAGCGTAACGCTTGCTTCCATTTTCTCAAAACCTCTTCGTGAGGGGCATTAGCCCTGTTTGGTAGATAAGGAAGCCGAGGCCTGTTAGGTCTTGGGACTCCAAGTCTGCTCTCCGGCCTCCACGCCGCCCGAGAGCCGAGTCCCAGCTGTTGGGAGTCTCCGCGAAGATTCCCTGGTCCTGGCTCCTGCTCGGCCTCACGGCGCTCTGGAAGCCCCGCTCCCCCGGGGGCTTGATGAACCGCCACTTCGGCGACGCCCAATGAGGCTCAGCGGGGGGCGGGACCGGTTGCCGCTAAGGGCCAATAGGATTGTCTCGGGGCGGGGCTGCGGCGGTGGGAGCCGAGCGGCCGCACCGCGGTCTTGCCAACCCGGAGAGAGCCGGGAGCGGGCGGCGCGCGCGAGGTGCTGCTGTGCGCGCGCCCGCCGCCCGCTGTCCGCGCAGCCCCTCAGCTCACTCCGCCCTCCGGGCAGTGGTGCCCGTCCCTTCCCTACGCCCCCGAACCGGGACTCGGGAGACGGGCCGGGGCAGGGCGGGAGCCGCGGGAGGAGCGCCAGAGGTGGGTACGGAGCGGGTGGCGGAGAGGCGGGGAGGCCCACGGGGAGCTCCCAGGTCTGCTCCGAGGACAGACCCCGCGTTGAGGTGGGCAGAGGCCGGCCAGGTGGCGGAGCCTGCGCCCTGATATCCCTCTCAGGCCATCACCTTCCCTGCTAGGGGCACCTCGCCCCTTGCGCTGTCCGTGGCCACCTCACCCCTCTTGCCCTTTGTCGCCTGTACACCTGCTTCTAGGTCCTGTGTTCCCATGGACTCTCCAGACCAGAGCCCCGCCCCGCCTACTTCCTCGGGACCTAGCACCAAATTCGATTCGCTCCTTTTCAGCCCATCTATCCCTTTGTCGTCTGTACACCTGTCACCTAACTCGGTTCATCCACTACACCTCCCCATCTTCCAATACCTTCAGCTAAATCCAGCCCATGTCGTCCTCCCCTCCTCCTCCCCTGATCCCTCCCGCAGCCCTAATTATCCCTACAACAGCCCCACTCAACCCCAGCCCCGTGTCCTTCCCGGCCCAAACTCTTTTGTCGTTTCTGCAGCTGTCCCCTCAGCTGTATTCAGCCTTTTCCAGTTATGCCAAACCCCAGCCAGCTCCCCTGTCCTTCTGACCAATGAGCCACCCCCTGCCCAGCTCTGTTCTGGCATTCCTCCAGATCAGTGCCCAGCCCACTGCTCATTCAGCCTAATCATTTCCCTTCTTCTTTCAGCCCAGCCCTCACCTCCTACCCAGGGTACTCTCTCACCCTTTCCAAGATGACCCAGTTTCTCCTGGTCTTTCCCACACGCCAGCCAATTTCCCTGTCCTCACAGATTCTCTTTTCCCTACTGTGCTCCTCTCCTGTGACACCTGGCCTCAGCCATCTGACCCCTGCTCGCTGTTTTCTCCCCCACAGGTGCCCTGGAAAGCCATGGAGCTGAGCAGCAAGAAGAAACTTCACGCCCTATCCCTGGCAGAGAAGATCCAGGTGCTGGAACTCCTGGATGAGTCCAAGATGTCCCAGTCTGAGGTGGCCCGGCGCTTCCAGGTCTCCCAGCCCCAGATCTCGCGCATCTGCAAGAATAAAGAGAAGCTGTTGGCAGACTGGTGCAGTGGCACGGCCAACAGGGAGCGCAAGCGCAAGCGGGAGTCCAAGTACAGTGGTATCGACGAGGCTCTGCTCTGCTGGTACCACATTGCCAGGGCCAAGGCGTGGGATGTGACAGGGCCCATGCTGCTCCACAAAGCCAAGGAGCTGGCTGACATCATGCGCCAGGATTTTGTGCCCAGCATCGGCTGGCTGGTCCGCTGGAAGCGCCGAAACAATGTGGGCTTTGGGGCCCGCCATGTACTCGCACCTCCGTTCCCCCCTGAACCACCTCCCCCAGGCTTCCCGGCCCGGACCCCACTGCCTCTTTCCCTTAAAGACTTCTCCCCAGAGGATGTTTTTGGCTGTGCTGAAGTGCCCTTGCTGTATCGGGCCGTGCCCAGAAGAGAGGGTTCAGGTGATCAAGTGCAGGTGCTGCTGTGTGCCAACAGCAGGGGCACAGAGAAACGGCAGGTACTGGTCAGTGGGCTCCAGGCTGCACCAAGGTGCTTCTTTGGGGTCAGCACTGAGGCTCTGCCTGCCTCCTACTACCCTGAGCTGGGCATCCCCTGGTCAGAGTGGCTGGCACAGTTTGACCAGGATATGGGGAGGCAGGGCCGACAGGTAGCGTTGCTGCTGGCTGCCCAGGTGGTGGAGGAGTTAGCAGGCCTGCCTGGGCTCTGCCACGTGAGGCTCCTGCCTCTCTCCGCCACTAGCACCACAACTTCCCTGCCCGGTTCTGTGGTCCGGGCCTTTAAGGCCCATTACCGGCACCGTCTGTTGGGCAAGCTGGCAGCTGTCCAGAGTGAGACGGCTGGCAGTTCGCTGGCTGAGGCCGGTGCAGGCATCACAGTGCTGGACACTATGCACATGATGGCAGCGGCCTGGGCCAAGGTGCCTCCCCAGTTCATTGTAAGCAGCTTCATTCAGGAAGGGCTGGCTCCCTGCAAAATGCCCCTGTCCCCAGACAAAGCCTCTGAGATGCCGCCAGTGCCCTGTGGGCTAAGTCTTGAGGAGTTTTCCCGCTTTGTGGACCTGGAAAGTGAGGAGCCTGTGTCTGGAGTGTGCAAAGAGGAAATGGGTCCTAAAGATGAGGAGGCTGGTGAGGACTGCTTTGAGCCCCTGCCCACCAAAGCGGACGCCCTCCGGGCCCTGGGCACACTGAGGAGGTGGTTTGAGTGCAATGGCACCTCCCCTGAGCTATTTGAAAAGTTCTATGCCTGTGAGGAGGAGGTTGAGCGGCTCTGCTGCCTGTGAAGGGCCCTCGCTGCTAGCCAGCGCCCCTCCTCTCGTTTCCCATGGAAACGCCCTCTCGCAGAAGGCAGATTGGAGGCTGGTCTCTTTCCCGTGGAAATGGAGATTTTGTGGAAGCTGTAGAAGGGAGACAGTTGGGAGACCAAGTCTAAGCTCTGAACAAACGTTATCCAAGCCCGGAGAAGGGGGCTTCAAGGGGGATATTAGGGGGTGTGAAGCTAGGCTAGGTAGTTTCTGAACCTCTAGGGAGGCTGGGACTTGGGAAGGTGGAACTTGAACTTGACAGACAAGCCAATGCCTTGAACTCTGTTCAAAACAATTCTGCTTCTGAAAATAAAGATTTTAATCAGAAAAGAGCGATGTAATTTTCAAGGGAGAAGAGTGGAAACTTTCAACTCCTATTTTTAACTTGATTGATTACTGAGAGTTGCTGCCACACAGTTGTCTGACATGTCTGCGGTAACCATAGGGACCTCTTCTTCTAGAATTCCGGCAGGAAGGACTCCCAGGGCCTGGGGACTCCTCGTCAGCTACCTGACAAATCCCAAATATTGTCTTGAATGTTCTGCTGCTCTGTGACTTTCACTCTCAGGTTGTGGGAGGGGTGGTCATGTTAGGAAGGCT
Source organism: Saccopteryx leptura (assembly GCF_036850995.1). Taxonomy (NCBI): domain Eukaryota; kingdom Metazoa; phylum Chordata; class Mammalia; order Chiroptera; family Emballonuridae; genus Saccopteryx; species Saccopteryx leptura. The sequence continues at coordinate 7,953,875 of NC_089503.1, read as the reverse complement.
AGGGACTTTTCAGGGAAAGAGAAAGGAGACAGAATTTGGAATAGTCTTTGGCTTTTTTTTGTTTTTGTTTTTGTTTTGTTGTTGTTGTTTATTTGATCATTTGACAACATCTCTTCAGCATGGCTTGTGTGACGAGGTTGCAAAGATGTTGTCCTCCCGGGCAGGACCCTGCAGACAATGACAGTGGAGTGAGATTATGAGCAAGGTGCTGTGGCTCCGTGGGGCCTGGGAGACTCCTGGAGAAGGTGAGTTCTGAGCGCAGCTTGCAGGACAGACAGGAGTGGGAAGGATAGTCCCGGCCACAGGTGGCAGGTATAGAGCCAGGCATTCCTGCCGGGGCCACGAGGAGGACCCAGGAGCAAGAGGAGCCATTAGCCCCCCCCAAATGTGGTGGTGAGATGCCCCAAAGGATTTCAGTCAGAACAGGACAGGTCATTTGAGGGGTTCTAGAAACCTGAGACATGCGTGGTGGGTCAAAGATGTGGCACCTAGAGGCAGAGAGATGAGACTCGGACAGGTCCGGAGATAGTGAAGCCTGGGCCAGATCTTGGGAGTAGGATGGGAAGAGGATGGTTTTACCCGGGAAGGATATGAGCTTTGGGTGCGGACGGACTCTGGCTGGTGAGAAGTCTGGCTCTAGGCCCAAATCCTCCATGTTCAGGCTGACCACACGCAGTGGCAGGCCAGTGTGCAGCATAGTGGAGGGCATTGCAGTCAAAGACTCAAGCCAGCCAGGTCAGTCTCTGCTCATACCTGCATTCATAGCTCAGCTGCCTTCTCACAGGGCCTGCAGCTCAAGCACTTCCTAGGTGCCTCTGCTAAGATGCTTCCTCTACTTTCTCCACTTTGATGCAGTACCTTTTATTCCTAGTCCTTCTCTCTATCTCTTTCCCCATCCATGGTCCATAAAGAGGCAGGAACCTTTTATTCAAGGGGCTCCTGACAGTGAGACAATTCCTGGTCTGCCTGGCATGTCATCTGACCCTCACCCACTGCTCTTTCATTGGGGAAAATGGGATACTGGGCAGCTGGCCACTCCATCTGCCTCTTGCTTGCACTGTCACAGTAAGTGAATAAAACCTGATTGATACTTTCAGTGTGACTCGCCCTAACTGACCACTTCAACACCTGACAGCTGGACAATGATAACAACTCACTTTCAAAAAGTTCTGAGGCCACCTGTTGGCCTGCCTTTTCTAGCCTAACATTTCAAATCATTTAGCCTTCCCTCACAGATTCTCTGTTTTCTCCCCTGTATTCATTTACATTGTCCTTTTTCTGAAATCATCCCCGTTCTGACATATCTTTTTAAATGCTGAAACCAAAATTACACAATCTCTAAAGGCTTGACCAAAGCAACAGAGAAGGGACAAATTAGCTCTCTTTTCTCAGCTGTCATATTTCTGTTAGAACAGAATCATGTAACAGCATTTTATTGCAGGCTTCTTCCCAGAGTTTTTTTTTTAAGCCACAAGTAATCTCTCCCTTTCTTGCATTGTTATCATGTATCCACTTTGCTTATCTGTAGGTGACTCTGGTGGCTCATGCAAGCAATGTTTACTAAATGTCTTGCTTGTGCGGCAGGCCCTGTTCTAGGACCCTAAGCTAGTGCCAAACAAGAAAGAGAGAATCTCTTACTTTCTAGTAGAGAGAGAGAGAAAGGTGCACAGGTAAACAAACAACTGCAGTAATTTTAGATAATGATGAGCGCCAAAATGAAAATAAAATAATAATACCATAGAGTGACTGTGAATGAGGAATCAGGGAAATGACGTTTGGGCTAAGTCATAAAGCTTGAGCGTGGGATTAAGCGTGGACTTGAGCGTGGCTTGAGTGTGGGATTATAGACATGACCCTATGGTCACTGGCTTGAACCCAAAGGACTTGAGCCCAAAGGTCTCTGGCTTGAGCCCAAGGTCATTGGCTTGAAGCCCAAGGTTGCTGGCTAGAGTAAGAAGTCACTCTCTCTGCTGTAGCCCCCTGGTCAAGGCACATATGAGAAAGCAATCAATGAACAACTAAGATGCCACAACAAAGAATTGATGCTTCTCATCTCTCTCCTTTCCTGTCTGTCCCTATCTGTCCCTCTCTCTGTTTCTGTCACACACACACACACACACACACACACACACACACACACACACACACAAAATAAATAAGAAAAAGAAAAGGAAACACTCATTCTCCTCTGCAAAGGGAACAAATATCTTAGGTACAAATATCTAAGGTCGGAAACAGCTTAACAGGTATAAGAAACAGGAAGGTGTCCCTGTGGCTGAAAGTGAGAGAGGGCCAAGAAGAGGAGGGGAGGGTGAGGAATTGGTCCAGAGCCTTTGAGCGGACAGTGTTTACATTTCTTTTTTTTTTTTCTTTTTTACAGAGACAGAGAGAGTCAGAGAGAGGGATAGACAGGAACAGACAGGAACGGAGAGATGAGAAGCATCAATCATTAGTTTTTTTCGTTGCTCATTGCAACACCTTAGTTGTTCATTGATTGCTTCCTCATATGTGCCTTGACCATGGGCCTTCAGCAGACCAAGTAACCCCTTGCCCGAGCCAGCAACCTTGGGTCCAAGCCGGTGAGCTTTTGTTCAAACCAGATGAGCCTGTGCTCAAGCTGGCGACCTCGGGGTCTCGAACCTGGATCCTCGGCATTCCAGTCTAACGCTCTATCCATTCCGCCACCGCCTGGTCAGGCTACATTTCATTTTAAGTGAGACAGGAGCTGTTATTTTGGATGAGGGGGGTGGGGGGGCAGAGGAGGAGGCAGAAAAAGGAGGAACATAAAACATGTTTTATGTTTTAAAAAAATCTAATCCCTGTTGTGTGAAAAACATGGGGAGGTGGGGAGCAAAAGCAGAAACCAGAAAACCAAGTTAGGAAGCTACTGAGTTGGGACTGAGAAGGCATACCAGGCTCCAGGGCAGCAAAAATAAGACACAGTTCCTGTTCCCAGGTGCTCACGAACTAGAGGGAGAAATAGCAAGTGGTGGACAATATAGGTCAGTCATGAGTATTAACTTCTGCCTGGATAGGGCACAGGGTATGAAGGAGTGAGAGGGAACGAAGAGGACTATTCCCAACAGATTGAACTTTTTAAAAATCAGGTCAGGTAGTCCTACCCAATTTTGCAGATATTGCCACATGCAAAGTAAAGGGTGTCAAAAATTATGTACATTGGCCCTGGCTGGTTGGCTCAGTGGATAGAGCATCGGCCCAGCATGCACATGTCCCGGGTTTGATCTCTGGTCAGGGCACACAAGAGAAGTGACCATCTGCTTCTCTTCCCCTCTCCCTTCCTCTTCCCCTCCTCTGCTTCTCTTCCCCTCCCTCACTTTCTCTTCCTCTCCCACAGCCAGTAGCTCTGTTGGTCCCAGAATCAATCCCAGGCACTGAGCATAGCTTGGTTGATTCAAGCATCAGCCCCCAGATGGAGGTTGCTGGGAGGATCCTGTTCAGGGCACATGTGGGAGTCTATCTCCCCTCCTCTCACTTAAAAAAAAATTATGTACATTATTTCAGTTTTTTACAAGCCTGCATAGAACACCTTCTATATTCAGAAGGCATACCAGGCTCCAGGGCAGCAAAAAGAAGACACAGTTCCTGTTCCCAGGTGCTCACGAACTAGAGGGAGAAATAGCAAGTGGTGGACAATACAGGTCAGTCATGAGTATTAACCAAATTTATACATATTTATAAAGTGTTTCCTACCTACCAGGCACTATTTTATTTTATTATTATTATTTTATTTTATTTGTATTTTTCTGAAGTGAGAAGCAAGAGGAAGGCAGAGAGACAGACTCCCACATGCGCCCAACCAGGATCCACCTGCATACCCACCAGGGGGCGATGTTCTGCCCATCTGGGGCATTGCTCCGCTGCAACTGGAGCCATTCTAGCTCCTGAGGCGGAGGCCATGAAGCCGTCCTCAGCGTCTGGGCCAACTCTGCTCCAATGAAGCCTTTGCTGTGGGAAGGGAAGAAAGAGATAGAGAGGAAGGAGAGGGGGAAGGGTGGAGAAGCAGATGGGCACTTCTCCTGTGTGCCCTGACCGGGAATCAAACCCAGGACTTCCACATGCCAGGCTGACGCTCTATCACTGAGCCAACTGGCCAGGGTCCTGCCAGGCACTATTTTAAATACTGTACCTATATTAGATAGCATTGTCATTCTCAGTCTTGAGACAAGAGGAAATGCATGCAGAGAGCCCAAAGGCAGAAATGTGTCCCTGTCGTTTTATAGCTTTGTATTGCACTCAAATTTCTTCCTATCTACCTTCCAGCTCTCTTCTGCTGTGACAGTTCTTTGGGATTTTTCCCCCTAAATATATATATAATGATTTTTTTTTTTTGTATTTTTCTGAAGCTGGAAACGGGGAGAGACAGTCAGACAGACTCCCGTATGCGCCCGACCGGGATTCACCCAGCACGCCCACCAGGGGGCGATGCTCTGCCCATCCGGGGTGTCGCTCTGTTGCGACCAGAGCCACTCTAGCTCCTGGGGCAGAGGCCAAGGAGCCATCCCCAGCACCCGGACCATCTTTGTTCCAATGGAGCCTCGGCTGTGGGAGGGGAAGAGAGAGACAGAGAGGAAGGAGAGGGGGAGGGGTGGAGAAGCAGATGGGCGCATCTCCTGTGTGCCCTGGCCGGGAATCGAACCCGGGACTTCTGCACGCCAGGTCGACGCTCTACCACTGAGCCAACCAGCCAGGGCCTATAATGATTTTTAAAAAATATTTATTTTTATTAACTTTAGAGAGAGGAAGGGAGAGAGCAGGAGGGATACAGGAACATCTGTTTCTGTTTGTGCTCTGACCAGGGATTGAACAAGCAACATCTGTACTTCAGGAAAATGCTCTAACCAAGTAATCTAGCCTGGGCCATAATGATTTTTATACTGTCTTGTTTCTTCCCTTTTAATTCTTTTATGTATTTAAATATTTTATGCATGGTTATTTTGCATTCTGTATCCGATAAATTTAACATCTGAAATGCTTGGGGGCTAAATATGTAATTTTTGTTTCTACTGATACTTTACTTCATGCTGTCTTTTTTTTCCCCTGTGGGTCTAGTAATTTTTGTTGTAATTTTTTTATTGGTTGCATTTAATTTTGGGAAAGCCTGAAGATCCTGAGTTAGGGTGATTTCCTTTAGAAAATATTGTAGTTACTCCTACCAGGCACGTGAGGGTGCTGCCACCATGATAAATTAATTTCTGGGAGGAAGGCATCCCAGACCTGAAAGGTAGTATGGTGAGTAGGCGTGTGTGTGTGTGTGTGTGTGTGTGTGTGTAACTATATATATAAAACAATATATATAACTATATATATAGTTATAGATAGATAGATATTTTTATATATTTATATATATATTTATATATATAACTAAATATATATATAGTTAGTTAGTTAGTTCTTGGTTCACAGGGGAGCTATTCTTTCCTTTTATTTTTTTTTAAAGAGTTTTATTTATTTATTTATTTATTTACAGAGACGGAGAGTCAGAGGAAGGGATAGCTAGGGACAGACAGACAGGAAAGGTGAGAGATGAGAAGCATCAATCATCAGTTTTTCGTTGCGACACCTTAGGTTGTTCATTGATTGCTTTCTCATATGTGCCTTGACCGTGGGCCTTCAGCAGACCGAGTGCGAGTGATCCCTTGCTTAAGCCAGGGGCCTTGGGTCCAAGTTGGTGAGCTTTGCTCAAACCAGATGAACCCACGCTCAAGCTGGTGACCTCAGGGTCTCGAACCTGGGTACTCCACATCCCAGTCCGACGCTCTATCCACTGCGCCACCACCTGGTCAGGCTATTCTTTCCTTTTTTATTTTTTTCCCAGGCACCTCACCTGCCTTGCACCATGCAGGACTCACTGACCTTATCCTTTATTTTTTCCACCCTTGGAAGAGAGGCAGATTTCTTTGTCAGTTCCCTTTACTGGTGGGTGGTGGTTTTCTGGTCTACGCTTTTAATAAAGTTGTAGCCCCTTCCAGGATCTTGACTTAATTTATGAGACTTGGGTTTAGCTGGGACTAAACGTCTATCTAGTCTTCTGTTCTGCGTGGTTCTTTAATCTTCAAGGTCATGATGTTAGCGTTGGTCCCCAAGGGTGGCTTTTAGAGACAACCTGGTTTACATTCACTTCTCGTTTTGAAGAGGTGTTTGGGAAATCCCCTTACTGTTTGCAGTTAGTAATGGTTCTCAAATTATGTTTGTTGTTTTGGATCTGCAGTCTAGGAGGGCTCTACATAACGTAGAGCACCTACCTGAGGAAAGGAAGTCGGGAAGACCAGTGTTCTTTTATTTGTTCATTCAGTTGTTCAGAGCTATATAGTCAGTGCTTCTGTATGCCAGCTAGAGTTTCAATGATGAGCAAAAAGAGTCAAGTTCTCTGCTTCAGAGAGCTCATGTTTCAAAGGACAATTATAATCAAAGAGTCACACCAATGAAAGTATATACTTACAGATTGGAAGGGGGAGGGTATGAAAGCCCAAGCCAGCGGTTCTCATAGCATTCGTGAACTTAGTGAAATGCAAGTCCCCAGACCCTTCCCAAAACTATTAAATCAGAAACTCAGGTGGCACTCAGCAGTCTATATTTTAACAAGCCTTCCATATGAGTCATTAAGTCAACCTGAGTTAGACCGGAGACTGAGGAAAGTTTCACTAAGGAAGTGATACTGAGCACACTCTCCCTGCTGGGTGCATGCCCGCCTTTCCCTTCCCCTCTTCTTCCCTCACAGGCGTGTACCTCCTAAACTCTAAGGCAGGGGTCCCCAAACTTTTTACACAGGGGGTCAGTTTACTGTCCCTCAGACCATTGGAGGGCCAGACTATAAAAAAAACGATGATGCACGAGGCCCTGGGTTCAATCCCCAGCACCTCCACCAAAACAAAACAAAACAAAAACGATGAACAAATCCCTATGCACACTACACATATCTTATTTTAATGTAAAAAAAACAAAACGGGAACAAATACAATATTTAAAATAAAGAACAAGTAAATTTAAATCAACAAACTAACCAGTATTTCAATGGGAACTATGGGCCTGCTTTTGGCTAATGAGATGGTCAATGTCCGGTTCCATATTTGTCACTGCTAGCCGTAACAAGTGATATGATGCGCTTCCGGAGCTGTGACGAGCGCTTTTCGCGTCACCGGAAGTAGTGCTGTAGTGAGCAATGCCGCGCTTTGCGGCACCGCCACATACAGTGCTCCTCTCACTGACCACCAATGAAAGAGGTGCCCCTTCCGGAAGTGCGGCGGGGGCGGATAAATGACCTCGGGGGCTGCATGCGGCCCGCGGGCCATAGTTTGGGGACCCCTGCTCTAAGGGATGCCATGAGACTTGCAAGTAGGGGAGCAATGGGCAGCTGCAGTTCGTCCCGGGCTAACCTCCTGAACCTGTCCCCAAATCCCCCTTTTCTCTGATTCTCCAGTGAGCTGCCAGCAGTCCCACCTTGGCTCACTTCTTTCCCATAACATTTCTAGAGAGCCAAAGCAGCCCTAGTCTCTCTCCTGTTGCTTCGTCTATCCTACGTCCTTCCTGTTTCACTGTCCCCAGCTTTAATAAATGTACATACTGTCAATATTTTTTTTTAAAAAAGGAAGTGGTACTGAACTGAGAGCTGAACAATGAGCAGGAGGCACATAGGCAGTGAGAACAGCATGTGCAAATGTCCTGTGGTAAGAGTGAACCTTGTATGCTTAAGGAACCAAGAGAAGGTTGCATTTGAGTAATTCATACAGATTCAGAACAGGACCGGGGCTGTATTACAGGCATACCTCACTTTATTGTACTTCACAGATGTTACACTTTTTACAAATTGAAGGCAAGACCCTCCACCAACAAAAAGATTATGACTTGCCTGACCAGGCGGTGGTGCAGTGGATAGAGTGTCAGACTGGGACACGGAGGACCCAGGTTCGAGGCCCCGAGGTCGCCAGCTTGAGCGCGGGCTCATCTGGTTTGAGCAAAGCTCACCAGCTTGGACCCAAGGTCGCTGGCTCGAGCAAGGGGTCACTTGGTCTGCTGTAGCGCCCCAGTCAAGGCACATATGAGAAAGCAATCAATGAACAACTAAGAAACCACAACAAAGAATTGATATTTCTCATCTCTCTCCCTTCCTCTCTGTCCCTATTTGTCCCTCTCTCTGACTCTCTGTCTCTGCCCCACACACACACACACAAAAGATTATGACTTGCTGAAGGTGCAGATGATGGTTAACATTTTTTAGCAATCAAGTATTTTTTTATTGATTGCTTTTAGAGAGACAGAGAGAGGAAGGGAGAGAGAGAAAGAGAGAGAAGCATTAATTTGTTCTGTTTAGTTGTGCATTTATTTGTTGCTTCCTGTATGTGCCCTTATGGGGGATTGAACACACAACCTTGGTATTTCAGGGTGATGCTCTAACTGACTGAGCCTATTTCTAACCAGCCAGGCCCAGCAATAAGGTTTTCTTTTTTTTTAAGATTTCATTTATTGATTTTTTTAGAGAGAGAGGAAGAGAGAAAGAAGGAGAGAAGCATCAACTTGTAGTTGCTTCACTTTAGTTGTTCATTGATTGTTTCTCATATGTGCCTTGACCAACCAAGCCCAGGGTTTCGAACTGTCAACCTCAGTGTTCCAGGTTGATACTCTATTGATTGCGCCACAACAGGTCAGGCAGCATAAGGGTTTTTCTTTTTTTTGGGGGGGGGGTATTCATTTTGAGAGAGAGAGAGAGAGAGAAGGGGGAAGGGAGAAACAGGAAGCATCAACTCCCATATGTGCCTTGACTGGACAAACCCAGGTTTGAACTACCAACCTCAGCATTGCAAGTTGACGCTTTATCCACTGTGCCACCACAGGTCAGGGCAACAAGCGTTTTTTTTTTGTTTTTGTTTTTTTGTTTTTGTTTTGTTTTTTTTGTATTTTTCTGAAGCTGGAAATGGGGAGAGACAGTCAGACAGACTCCTGCATGCGCCCGACTGGGATCCACCCGGCACGCCCACCAGGGGCAAAGGTCTGCCCACCAGGGGGTGATACTCTGCCCCTCCGGGGCGTCGCTCTGCCGCAACCAGAGCCACTCTAGCGCCTGGGGCAGAGGCCAAGGAGCCATCCCCAGAGCCCGGGCCATCTTTGCTCCAATGGAGCCTTGGCTGCGGGAGGGGAAGAGAGAGACAGAGAGGAAGGAGGGGGGGGTGGAGAAGCAAATGGGCGCTTCTCCTATGTGCCCTGGCCGGGAATCGAACTCGGGTCCCCCGCACGCCAGGCCAACGCTCTACTGCTGAGCCAACCGGCCAGGGCTTGTTTTTGTTTTTTAACGAGAGACAGAGACATAGAGACACAGGGAAGGAGAGAGATGAGAAACATCAACTCGTAGTTGCAGCACTTTAGTTGTTCGTTGATTGATTCTTATATGTGCCTTGACCGGGGGCTCTGTAAGGTATTTTTCCCCACTGAGAAGGAAGGAAGGGGCCGGAGACACGAAGTGTGAAATAACAAAAGGCTTTATTGAGTACAGCGCATCTCCCGCCCCGCGAGGTTTCCTGGTCCCGAGGAAAGATGGAGGCCAGATGGAGGCCAGGGAAGTCGCAAGGATTAAACCACGTGGGAGATATTTAAAGGGTCCCTCTAGGGAAGTTGAGCTAATATGACGTAGTGAAATCTCACTGGCTGGCAGACGGTCACTTTTTTCCAAGGGTTCCTGGGAAGTTTCTTTTGGGCCGCTTGGTTGTGGGCGGTCCTAGCCAAAGTTCGCGGGTCTGGGTTCCCCATGTGACCATCCCCCATTATCCACTGACCTTACAGGCTCCAGTGAGCCAGTGACCCCCTTGCTCAAGCCAGGGACCTTAGGCTTCAAGCCAGAGGCCTTTCAGCTCAAGCCAGCGACTATGTGGTCATGTCAGTGATGCCACACTCAAGCCAGCGACCCTGTGCTCAAGCTGGTGAGCTTGCACTCAAGTAGATGACCTTGGGGTTTCAAACCTGTGATCTCAGTGTCCCAGGTGGACGCTCTAGCCACTGCACCACCACGTGGTCAGGCTGTAATAGATAATTTTTTAATCTTATTTTTACTTTACTTTTTTAGAGAGAGGCAGGGAGAAAGAGACAAATAGGAACATCGAGCTGTTCCTGTATGTGCCCTGACCAGGAGTCGAGCTGACAACCTTTGCACTTTGGAATGATGCTCCAACCAACCGAGCTACCTGGCCAGGGCTTATAAGGCATTTTTTTTGTTTTTGTTTTTGTTTTTTTACAGAGACAGTGAGAGAATCAGAGAGAGGGATAGGCAGGGACAGACAGACAGGAATGAAGAAAGATGAGAAGCATCAATCATTAGTTTTTTCATTGCGACACCTTAGTTGTTCATTGATTGCTTTCTCATATGTGCCTTGCCCATGGGGCTACAGCAGACTGAGTAACCCATTGCTCAAGCCAGCGACCTTGGGTCCAAGCTGGTGAACTCTGTTCAAACCAGTTGAGCCCGCGCTCAAGCTGGTGACCTCGGGGTCTCGAACCTGGGTCTTCCGCATCCCAGTCGGACACTCTATCCACTGCGCCACCACCTGGTCAGGCAAGGTATTTTTAAATTAAGGTATGTGCTTTTTTTTTTAGGCATAAGGTTGGTGCACACAATAGACTACAATATCACATAAACATAACTTTTATATGCATTGGGAAAACAACAAACTCATGTGACTCACTGTAATGCAGTATATGCTTGCTGTATGGCCATGGTCTGGAACCAAACCCATGCTATCTCTGAGATACGCCTGTGTTAGGATTGGAAAGAAGGGAGTGAGTCCTCAGAAAGTTTAGGAGCAGGTTAACAGGAATTGGAGACTCCTTTGAAGTGGGAGGAAAGGCGAGGGAGAGCTGCTCTGAGACGTCTGGCCCAGGGCGGGCCTGGGCCACAGAGCACGCAGCAGGAGCAGGTGCCTGTGGGTGCTCAGGGTTCTGTGACCAGAGTTGGCAGTGTGGGCCTGGAGCTCAGGACAGTGGTCGGGCTGGAGAGCCCAATAAGAGTGATTCCTCTGGGCTGTGGCTGGTTGGCTCAGTGGTGAAGCACTGGCCCCGTGTGTGGGTCCCGGGTTCGGTTTCCGGTCAGGGCACACAGGGGAGGCAACCATCTGCTTCTCCCCCCTTCTCTCTCTTTATCTCTCTCTTCCCCTTCTGCAGCTATGGCTTAATTGGCTTGAGCAAGTGGGCCGCAGGTGCTGAAGATGGCTCCGTGGCCTCTACCCCAGGTGCTAAAAAATGGCTCTGGTTGCAGTGGAGCAAAGGCCCCAGATGGGCAGAGCATCGCCCCCTGGTGGGTTTGCCAGGTGGATCCCGGTGGGGGTGCATGCGGGAGTCTGTCTCTGCCTCCCCTCCTCTCACTAAAATAAAAAACAAACAAATAAATAAATAATATAAAGAGTGATTCCTCTTAATAAAACTAACTCAGGCCTGACCTGTGGTGGCACAGTGGATAAAGCATCAACCTGGAACACTGAGGTTGCCAGTTCAAAACCCTGGGCTTGCCTGGTCAAGGCACATATGGGAGTTGATGCTTCCTGCTCCTACTTTCTCTCTCTCTTCTCTAAAATGAATAAATACAGTCTTAAAAACAAAACAAAATAAAAACCTAAACTCAGGCCCTGGCTGGTTGGCACAGTGGTAGATCATTGGCCCAGTGTATAGATGTCCCAGGTTCAATTCCCAGTCAGGGCACACAGGAGAAGCACCCATCTGCTTCTCCACCCCTCCCCCTCTCCTTCCTCTCTGTCTCTCTCTTCCCCTCCTGCAGCCATGGCTTCACTGGAGTGAGTTGGCCCTAGGAGCTGAGGATGGCTCTATCGCCTATGCCTCAGGCACTAAGAAGAGCTCAGTTGCTGAGCAATAGAGCAATGCCCCAGATGGCAGGGCATTGCCCCCTAGTGGGTTTTCTGGGTGGATCCCAGTCAGAGCACATGCAGGAGTCTGTCTGCTTCCCATCCTCTCACTGAATAAAAAATAATAAAAATAATAAAAATAAAAATAAACTCAGCTGTTAGTGAGTCTAGCAATAGTGATTTACACCAGTATCATCCCCAGATCGTCATTTCCCTCTTTATCTGCACATGTAGCCTTAGTGTCACTATACACATAAGGGAATATCCTATAATTTCTCCTACTGTAACCACTGCTAAAAAATTAGTACATATGATGTTTGACAACGCGAGTCCAATGAGACACAATTTAACATGTTTGCCCAAATTATAAACCCTTTCCAGGTGACCCTCAGACACCACACCCGTTTACAACCTCAATGGAGTTCATTGTTTCCTAGTTCTTAGGGATTCCTTCTATCTAAATGAGTCTCAAGAATAATGATGACCTCCAATAAATCTGTTAATTCCTTAAGAATTTAACATGCATATTATGGAACCCTGCTAATGTAAAAACATCTATCTACATTTGCCTGACCTGTGGTGGTGCAGTGGATAAAGCCTTGACCTGGAATGCTGAGGTCGCCGGTTCGAAACCCTGGCTTGCCTGGTCAAGGCGCATATGGGAGTTGATGCTTCCTGCTCCTCCCCACCTCTCTCTCTCTCTCTCTCCTCTGAAATGAATAAATAAAATAAAAATAATTTTAAAAAACCCAAAAAACAAAATCTACATTAAAAAATATCTTCAGCCCTGGCTGGCTAGCTCAGGTGGTCAGAGCATCATCTTGAAACACCAAGGTTGTGGGTTTGATCCCCAGTCAAGGCACACATGGGAAGTAACCAATGAACCCACAACTAAATGGAACAACAAGTGAATGCTTCTCTCTCTCTTCCTGTCCCCCTAAAATCAATCAATAAAAAAGGGGGTCAAAAATGCCTTCAGCCATTTCCTGCCTGGCTTTGTTTGTCCGCTCTCCTTTCCAACAGTTTCGTCCCCTCCCAGCGGCCTCTGAAAGAATGCCTTGTTTTCTCAGAGCTCATTCCTGCCTTCCCTCAGCACAGCTCTGCAGCTGGCAGCCCCGCCGGGCTAGTGGAGGGGACAGCATGGCCGCGTGAGGCCTGCCACCCTGTCTCCGGTTCTAATGACATCTCTGGAGAGAAGCAGCGGGCACACGCAAGTGTGCACCCAGGTGGTGCAAATATGGACTAATGGGCAAAATTACACCCCACAAAGGGTTTAGTTTAAACAAAATGGAAAAAGGACTTTCGTATTATATCCTCTTGCTAACTGGTAACGTGGTGAGAGATGGCAGCCTGCAGAGCCCACCCGGACCTCCCGGCCCTTCTTCCCCGGGTTGTGAGAGCCACCTCCTCCTTCACATGCATGTTCTCCGCCTCCTTCCAGCCACAGACTGCCCTGGGAATTCCGATGACTGTCGTGTGCCACCCAAAATCTCTGGCACTGCGGTGGTGCTGGCTGGCCACTGGGGCTCACAGGCTGACCAGTCGGAAGAGATGTTGGAGGAAACTGAGGCACAGAAAGGGCAGTGACTGGCTCAGGCAGACCCTGTTTTTCCATCCCAGGACAAGCTTCCTAATCAGTGCGGAGTAGAGGCCTCTAGCACTGGGATTCAAGTCCCTTCCACCAGACGCACAGCTCCCTTACTTGAAAGGGCAGCACATTTCTGCTGTTAGGAGCAGCCAGAACACTGTTTTGAGTGTAAAAGTCACCGGAGCACGTACTTTGTACGACACAGTTTCCTGGGCCCCAGCATCAGACATTCTGGTTCGATCAGTCCCAGCTGGGGCCTGGGACACGTTTCCAACCAGCTCCAGGAGGTCCTGAGGCCACCGCTCCATGGACCACACTGGGGCCACCCTAACCTCAAATCATAGACCCTCACCTGCTGTGTGAGTCAGCCAGTGAGAAGGCTAAACTGTTGCGGCAGAGACGTCAGAGTGCAGCCGTCACCCAGGTCTGGACCAGCGGGGCACCTCCTGTATCCGCAGCGGTCCTTCCACGGTCAGCATTCCAGCCGACAGCGAGCAACTTCCTTGTAAGTCGGTGACCGGCCACGTGCACACCTCACACATTTCTCTAGCAAGAACCCAGGCACAGGGCCCAGCGAGCTGCAAAGGAGGCTGGGACACATACCCTGGCTCAGTGGCCACACACCCTGTGGCCATGATATGCTGATGGAGTCTGCGGCCCAGCGAAGGACAGCTGGCTGACGCTGGCAGGTCTGCTTGGGTGAATTTGAACTGAGGTGACCCGAGGGAGACTGTCAAGGTCCCCAGGGAGAGCAGGCTAACAAAGTAACTGAGCTCTGCAGTCGGGGGCTCTGATGCATCCAGGCAAGTGTGTGGCATGCCAGCTGGGTAACCTGGATGTTACACACTGAGCTGAGGCCCCTCCTCTGCCGACAGTGGTGAGCCTGCCATGACTGTTTTTACAGGGAGAGCCCGGTAAGTGGCAGGGATTCCGGGCATTCGGTCCATCATGAGGCAGCCCAGGCTGATCTCAGACCAGATCAGGACAGTAGTGGGTACAAACTCCGCTCAGCTTTATTGCCAGTTAAGTGAACCCTCTTAGCTGGTTTTTAATGCCCACTTTGCAACTGAGATAAATAAAGACATGTGCCATGGATGGGAGCGGCTGTGCAGACATGCCCGACCTCTGGCTCCACTCCCGCTGGGGATGACCCTGGGGCAGACAGACCTGTCAGGGAGAGGCAGGGGGCCTGCAGACCCCACAGGCAGTCTGGGGCAGGGGGGCAGGAGCCAAGGGAGGACCCCAGGAAACAGTGCTCAGCCCGGTCTGGGAGTGGGTCCAGCCAGAGAAATGATGGAGTCACCACCCCTCAGCAATGACCAGTGTTGGCCAGGAGGGACTAAGCCTTCCAGGCTAGTGGTGACGAGGGGGCACAGCTGGTTCTCCGCGAACAGCTAGGCCACTGAAGCTGCCAAGGTAGAGGAAAGCTAGTCGGCAGGGAGGTGCCCCCAAATGCCCTGTCAGGAGGGGGTGGAGTTTGGGCTTTGCCCTGAGAGTGACAAGAGACACTGAGGAATTCTGGGATGGCCAGTCAGGTGGGGAGAGGTATGAAGGGAGGTGAGCTGGGCGGTAGGTGAGGATGCTGCCCCTGGAATTCGGGAAGTAGTTAGCACCCAGGCAGCTGAGCAGAGGCTAAGAGCTCCTGAAGCGGTAAAGTCACAGGATAGGGACTGGAATGTCACCGGCACTCTGGTTAGTTGGTTTACGAAAGGATCCAGGCGAGTGCTGAAGTCGGCCTTGGGTTCTGGGCAGAGCAGGGCTGGGGGGCCTGCTCCCCACTGCTGTCTCCCCATCCCTATCTGCGTCTCCCAGGCTGGGAGGTGCCTTGGCAAAGACGGTTGAACCTCTTGCATTAGAATCTCAACCTGGCAGGTTCAATTTGGCCTCCAATTTGGGCGGGGGTGGGGGGGAGTCAGTCCCTTGGAGAGTTGCTGGAAGTGCCTGGTCAGGCTCGTTCCCATCGGTGGAGGAGGTGCTCATAACTGAGGAAGGTGACGGCGTTGACAGGGAAGGCGCGGGCACTGTTGATGGTCAGCCCCCGGAAGAAGACCCCCAGGCCTTCCTGCCGGACGCTGCTGACCATGCAGTCCAGCACCCCCCCATACTCCCTCTGCTTCGGCCCGGCCATCTGCATCCGAGACTTGATCACATCCAAGGGGGTGGCTGTCACCCAGGAGGTGATGCCTGCAAAGCCCCCTGCCACCAGCACTGTGGTTGAGCCTGGGGTAGACGGAGCCCGGAGCAGGGTCAGACCAGGGAACGCCCTCCCTGGCCCATGTCTCCCGCTGCCCTCCGTGATGGGCCAGCTCCCCGCCTCACTCCTCTCTGCCTCCCACCCTCTCCCACCACTTCACTTACTAGGGTTCTGGCCATTTGGCGTGGATTCGCGACAGAGCCATTCATAGGTGGCGAAGTAGATTCCCAGTGTGGGGGTGTCCCTCAGCGTCAGGGCCCAGGCCCCCCGGAACAGCCCCCGGGGCCCCTCCTCCCGGAAGATGGAGGCCAGGCAGTGCATGGGGCCCTGGTATCGGGGCAGGGGGCTGCTGGGCTGTGTCCTCAGCTCCGTCTGGTTTTGTAGTCGAACTTTGATGAGATCAAAAGGGGCAAGAAAGTAGGCCTGTAAGGAAGGAAGCGTAGAGGCCTGGGCAGGGATTCACGCGGGGACAGCTTACTCTGACCAGAGGAAAGCTGTGGGCAGACAGGGCAGGGTCTTCCCCAGGAGCTCGCTTTGCCACTGCCAGCCCTCCGCTTCTCAACTCGGGGCTGTGGAAGGGCCGGGGCTACCTCCTCAGCACCAGGCCCCTGACAGAGGGCAGCACGGCCCTGCTCCTCAGGCAAGAGCACCCACTCGCCTGGTGCGTGCACAGAGCTCAGGAGTGGGAAAATCCTCTCCAAACCCTGGAGTGAGCATGGGTGTGCAGTGCTGAGTCCGCAGAAAGCGTTCAGTCCGGGCACAGCAATGCTCCGGCCCCTTGCCAGGGCTAAGGTCACCTCGTTCGTGTTGGGGGTCCCAGCTTCATAGCTTCTCCCTCCCCCAGAGGCCCCTGAGGGGGCAAGCACTGGGCCAGCCCTTCCTGCCTCTCACCCCCCCTCCAACGACTGGCGTTCTAACAGAATGTGGGTGACAGGGTGAGGTCTGCAGGTCCTGGAACTCCTACCAGCTGGCTGAGGCAGACGAGACACAGACTGGGAATAGGACTGGGACTGAGGGTGGGTGCTGGGCGCACATGAAGGGAGGTCAGGGGAGGGGCTAAGGCTTGGGTCAGGGATTCAGCTAAGCCAAGGTCCACTGCTGGCTGAGAGTTGAGGTCAGGCTGAGGTTAGCAGAGCATTTAGGGACTTCTGGGGTGTGTGTGTGTGTGTGTGTGTGTGTGTGTGTGTGTGTGTGTGTGTTGTGGAAGGTATAGGAGCTCAGTCCCTCACCGTGGAGATGGTCAATGGCCGGTGCTTGGCTCTGGCAGTGATATTAGAGGGTGGCAGGCCAAGTTTGCTGGCTTCGTCCCCTGAAAGAAGGGCCATGGGCTGGGACCCTCCCTGTGTAATGGGGCCCTGATGTCACCCTCTGGAGCATACTGGCAGTGCCAAGCTAAGAGCTTCTCCAGGGGGTGTGCTTCTGAGCCCTAGTCTCCTAGGAGCCAGGGAAATGGCTAGGCCAAAGGTAGGGTGGCAGGTAGGGGTTGGTCAGGGCCCTCCTCCCCATTCGTGCCCATGGGGGCAGTGGGGACATCAGATACTGCTGCGCTGTTAGACAGGGTCAGCCTTAGCCAGCCAAAGCAACTCCTGTGCACAGCGGAAGCTGTCAGTCCCTGCCCTTTGCTAACCAGAGTCTCTTTCTTGCTCTTCCTCCCCACCTCCACACTAAAACACACTTTCTGCTCCAAGACTGAAGTCATAGACTTGACAGCAAACCTGGGCTCCAGTTGATCCCTGGACCCTAGTCCCCATCATAACCCAAGAGTTCCCAGTACTGGAATACGTCCTACTTTCCAAAGAGCTGGAGGAGAGGCTGACTTTGGAGCTGGGCCTGGCTAGGCCTAAATCAGGCTGCTTGGCCTGGAGCCTCAGTTCTCATCCTTGTTTCTGGGGGTGCCAGGTCTTAGGGCTTGGGAAATATGCAGGTATGCACCCTGCAAAGAAGCAGAAGAGAAGCCAGGACCTTCTGGGACCTCATGAATTATTAATTCACTCCAGTGAGCTGGCTGACTGTCCTTTGCCCTTGCTCTATGCCCCACGAAGTCTGTCAGGAGCATCAGGGCAGATGCCAAATAGAGGGTGACCCAAGGCACCTGGCTGGGGTGTGGGGCAGAGGCAGGCTGGGGCTCCCTTGGTTCCTGGAGGCCCCTCTTCCCTCCACCTTACCCCTCAAAAGCCCAGTATTTAAGTGCTAAGAACAAGGATCAAAACCAAATGATCGGAATTACCGAATGACTAATACCGTGGCCCTCCCCCAGGGAGATCTGCACACCGTGGTCCCTGGCAGGGCTCACTGACTTCAGGCACCCGGCGCCACAGGCCCAGGAGCTGAGCAGGGTAGGGGCCGGGGTGTGCCAGGACCACATCAGGACTGGCCTCAGGCCTCTGTGGGGGCTGTCAGTTCTCCAGGATGGAAGGTCACCTTGGAGAGAGGTCTTCTCATAACCCTGAGGTTGGCAGGCGCCCTCCAGAGGTGGGGAAGCCATCTGCCTCAGAGTGCAGCATTGGCTGCTTCTCCGTGGTATCCTCTTGGCACCATCTCCCTCATCCTGCCCCCACAGAGAGCCCTCTTTGTCTTTTGCCCACTCTGTTCTCCATGACCCTCCCCTCTAGGCCTGCAGCGTAGAAGGCTGCAGCTCAGCGGCCAGGTTGTTGGGAAGAGCAGGAGCTGCCCATCTCCCCACAGCTCTTCACATTCTGATGGGGAAGGCCACGGTCTGCAGCTGGGGGGAAGGAAGGACACACTGACCGTTACTGCATCCATGTGTGTGTGTTTGCATCCACCCCCATGCTGCCCTGACCTGCAGGAACCCCCCGACACAGCCAGCTATGAAGACATGCGTGTAGCTGGGTGGCTGGACTCGCCGCTCCTGGTGGGAGGTGGCCGAGAGCGCCTGGAGGGTATTGCTGTAGACCCCGAACAGGACTGAGTTGACCAGGGCTACGCTGGCTATGGGGAAGCTCATCCCCTTGAAGAAGCCCAGGAGCTGCAGGGAGAGGACAGCATCGGAGTGAGTGGGGGGTGTGGGAGCCCCCTTTGCCCTTGCCAGCCCTGGCCAGGCCGCCTCTAGCTGGAAACCACCCTGAGCCCGGCTGGAGGCGGACGCAGTCGAGGCTGGGCTGGCCTGAGTACCACCCTTGAGACACTAAGCTACCGCCCTGCCCCCAGTGGCCTCAGACTTGGGGCTTCCCTCTTCCCTCTTCCCTCTGCCTGGGGAAGAGGAAGCTGCTTCTGACCGCTCAGTGCCTCCCACCCTGAAACCCCCAGGAAGCAGGCCACCCACCGACTCATGGCGGTAAGTCTTCACCATACAGTCAATGATGCCTTGGTACGAGGTCTGGGTCTGCAGCCGTACCTGGACGGGAGGACAGAGCAGGCGGGCAGGCGGGCGTGCATCAGGCCCGTGCCCCTCTGAGCAGGATGCCAGCAGGGCAGGAGAGGCGGGGCAGAGAGCCTCTGTCAGCCAGGCCCTGCGCTCTCTCGGGGCGTCCTGACATTTGGTTCAGGCGACGCCTGTCGCTCCTGGGGCGCGTCTTCTAGACTCACCTTTATAGTGTCAAAGGGATGTCCCAGGACCAAGCCCAGAGCGCCTGTGGTGACAAGAAGGTGCTAGGCGTGAGGCCCCTCACACCAGGCTCGAGGAGCAAGCCTGTGCTGAGAGGAAAGAGATGTTCAGGCAGGAGAGGGCAGGACATTCGACCAGGCCCCACAGAAACTGCAGCTGCCCCCTTGGACTCTCCTCTACGCCAGGCTCTGCGCTGTGGAAGCCTGGGGACACCAGGAGGAGCCCAACTTTGCCTGGAGGACACACGTGCAGAAGGGAGGAGCCAACCACAGACGCATGGTGTCCGCACTGGGAGCCCACACGAGCATCTTGCTGGCTTATCTAGCCATGGACTCTGAAGGAGTCTCCACTGCTCCTGCCTCCCTGACAGCCTGCCTCCCTCCCCCTCCCTCCCTCCCTCCCTCCCTCCTTTCCTTTAGCTCACAGCCACAGTCCAGTTCAGGGCCCTGGTCCAGGCCAAGTCCTGCTCCCCCAGTGCTCTGGGGTCAGCCAGCAGTGCAGCACTGGGGGTACCTAAGGGAGTCTAGCTGGCACCGCGGGAGGGGCCCAGCCCCAGGCCAGCTCTCCCCCCGGCCTTGCCCTCGAGAGCAGAGGTTGGTCCCGGAGCTTTGGGAGAGGCTGCATCCCCAGGAGACAGGTTCAGCATGTCCCTCTCCTCCTAAGAGGAATGTCACCCAGAAGCTGAGCCGAGCCCACAGCCAGCAGGCCTCAAGGCCCAGGCATCCAGTCTTTACCCCCAAAGCACATCTCTTCACTAGCTCTGTGAGTCTAAGCAGAGGCCCAAAGGGGAACTCAGGACAGCGGTGAGGTCAAAGGTGAACTTTTTCTGAGCCCCACAGGCAGGCTTGGAGAGTGAGGTTCGAGGCGCAGTGCTGTGGGTGTACCAGGGTGCTCTCACCTTGGCCCCCCTCTCGGCAGGGGACAGGCAGCACAGCCTTGGGACTCAGTAGCATCTTGCCGCCTGTGTATTCCTGTCCTCTCCCCTGGAACAACTCCCAGGAGGCTCTGGGACAGCCACCTCCGGGGGCTCCAGGACTTTGGCCTCGGCTCATCCTCTGTCACCCACCATCCCCAGGGAGTGACCCCCCATTTGGGGTGACGTGACAGAAAGAAGAAAAATGTCTCACCAGAGATCCAGCCGGCCACAAACTCCTCCACAGGCATTGTCCAGCCAGGTGGGAACCGGTGCTTCGGCAGAGGAGGTGCTGGTGAAAGTGTAACTCACCCTATCCCTCCGCAAACCTGGCCTGATAACCTCCCACTAATGTTTAACCCTGGGTGGGGGTGGGAGGCCGTGGCCCGGTGCCCAGACCTTGGACATCAGCAGAGGGGAACAGCCTGCTTGGGTGGCCCTGAAGGACTGGAAGGGGCATGCAGTGTGAAAGCTCACGGGGCAGGGATGACGGCCCATGGTGACCTGCCAGCCCTGCCAGCCCACGATGGCCTTGCAGTGTGGCCAGGACTGGCAGCCAGGCCCAGGACCCTGGCCGAGCCCTTCCTGGCTGCCTCAGTCAGCACGGGTTTAATGCGCCTGCTCAGGGGCAAGGCCCGGAGTGCCCAGCCTGGCCCACAGCCATTCATCCCATCCGGGACAGGCAGGGAGGCTGAGGAGATGGGCCGTGCCACCAGGGGGCAGGCCCAGCCCAAGGTCTTCCTGGGCACTGGAGAACCACGGAAGCTGACAGGGTGGGGACCACCCCACAGGAGTGAGTCACCGGGGCCTGAGGCCAGGCCTCCTCCCCGGATTGTTGGATTGTTTACTACTCCCCAAATGAGTCATAAACAGCCTCCTCCGGCCTCCTCCCGGAGCTCTCTCCCAGGGAAAGCTGGGGGTTTCGAGTGTCTGAAGGGTGAGGAAAGTGCTTTGAGCTGAGCAGGCTTTGACCGCCTGTTTCTTTTGGACAACAACAACCCAAAGTGACAGGGCAGGGGGCTGAGTCCTCTCCCTGGAGATGAGGGAGAAGAGGGGATGAAGAGGAGTGGGCTCTTCTTTTGAGAGCACAGAGACCAGAGCTCAGGAGCCACTGCCTATAGGAATCTGTGAAGGCCCCAAATGCGGGGGCCAAACCTCAGAGTGGTCCTGACCCCCCCCCCCCGCATGCCTCACCACCCTTCCATGAGGGCATTCCATGCTGGGCTTCAAACTAGAGCTGAATCCGCCCCCAACCCCTCCACTGCTGCGGCTCCACCCCAAGCCACTGTCACCCCCACTCGGATTCCGGATTCCGGCCCATGACCGGCCCCCTCTCTCCACCCCTTTCCCACTTCCAGTATGTTTTCCACTCAGCAGCCAGAGTTACTGTCCCAGGCTCGAGGAGCCCTCACAGCACTGCCCCATCTTTTCTGTTGTCACCTCTGGCCACTTCCTTGCTTGCTTTGCCCCAGCCACCCTGGCCTCCTCCCCTCACTCTCTCTAAAAAAGAGAGAGACAGAAAGGGAGAGAGATGAGAAGCATCAACTCATAGTTGTGTCACTTTATTTGTTCATTGATTGCTTCTCATATGTGCCTTGACCGGGAGCTCAGGTAAAGCCAGTGACCCCTTGCTCAAGAC
Source organism: Saccopteryx leptura (assembly GCF_036850995.1). NCBI lineage: Eukaryota > Metazoa > Chordata > Mammalia > Chiroptera > Emballonuridae > Saccopteryx > Saccopteryx leptura. Next base: position 7,932,118 of record NC_089503.1, on the reverse strand, counting down.
TCAGGCCCCTTAGGCTCCAGCCAGCGACTGTGGGATCATGTCAATGATCCCACACTCAAGCTGGCCACCCCACAGTCAAGGAAGCCTGGCACTCAAACCAGATGTGCCCGCGCTCAAGTCAGTGACCTTGGGTTTTGGAACCTTAGGCCTCTGTGTCTCAGGTCGACATTCTATCCACTGTGCCACCACCAATCAGGTTCTGCCTCTCTTTTTGATTTGAGAGAGAGAGAGAGAAACATTGATTTGTTGCTCCACTTATTTATGCATTCATTGGTTGATTCTTGTATGTGCCCTGATTGGGGATTGAACCTACAACCTTGGCATATTGGGACAATGCTCTGACCAACTGAGCTACCAGGCCAGGGTCGGCCTCCTTCTCTTCGTCAAACGGACTCCTGCCTCCAGGCTTTCGCATTGGCTGTTCCACCTTCCTGTTGGCCTCCTCTGGTGTGGGACCCAGAGAGCAAGCCCACCTGAGCATCTCATTCAGTACTGCCATCTGCCCTACCTGCCCAGCACTTCTGGCACCTCATCTTCTGAAACACTGTGTAATTAACTCGTCTGCCTGGGCAGGGAGATCTGGCTGTTTTGTTCACTAGTGTTATTTTGAAGGCTTAGAACAGTGTGTGGCACAGTGTAGATACTCAATACATATTAATTGAAAGAACGAATGAGTGGACAAGTCAGGCGGCAGCACCAGTGGACAGCCCGGCACCAGCCCTGGGTCTCCAGTTCCTTCCCCCCTATCTCCAAAGGGCCGCAAAGAATAAAGGCACAACAATGCCCCACCTGCCCCTCCAGATCTTGTTGTAGCTCTTCTTTCCCATCAGATGCCCAAGGGCCAGACCTGCTCACCCTACTTCTCTCCCTCTGCCAAAGAAGATCCTTTCCACCCCACTACTTTCTTGTAGGGGAACAGGTGCTAAGAAACAGGGGTTCATCTCTGACCTCCTCCCCCTGGAGTTTCCTGGTGCTCCTTGGGCTGCCCCAAGACCTTCCTGAGGACTGGCCTCTTACGGAGGGCTGGGCTACAATCCTACTTCCGCTCGTTCTCTCCTGCGTGATGCTGGGCAACCCCCTTTGTGGGCCTCAGGCTCCTTAATGCTTGCAAAAGCACAGGACCAGCCAGCTGATTCCTAGTTTAAGACCTTCTAAAGGCCTGTGAGCTGTCCACTCATTTCAGAATGGGCCCCACCCTCTAATCCCACCTTACCACTCTAGCTCCCAGGAGACCAGTTAGCACTGCCCAGAGCCTTGCAGACGAACAGCTCCACCCCTGGCTAGCTCTTCTCCAGTCCTCCTGCAGGTTCCTCCAGGTTAAGCCTCAGCCTGGCAGAGCAGAGCTCTAATCTCAGCACACAGCCTCCAGAACATCCTCACTGCCTGCCAACCTCCCCCACCCCTCACCCTGGTATTAACCCCTCCGCAGGGTGCCACCCCAACGTCCCTGCTGCACCTGTTGTGCTGTGATTGCCCAGGGCTTCCCTGGTGCCCCAACCTTGTTCCTGCAGCAGCTCCCACCACATGGAATGCCTTCAGGAATCTCTGCCCTTCTTCCATGGGCCTGGGTTTCAGCCACCTCACCACCACCACACATACACCAGACCTTTGCTTTGTTATTTAACCTTTTTGATCCTGTTTTCTCACCATAAAATGGAGCTATAACAGTCATCTTGGTGTGTTATATGGATTAAAGCACTTAGAGGGGTTCTGGCACATTGTACATGCTCTATAGATGGCAATTATGTTCTCTTATTCCACTCCCAGAGTCCACAAGGGTGACCTGAGGGAACACAGGAAAGGGCCTAGCACACAGTAGGTGCTGAGGAACTGAGGACCCTTCCCTTCCTGCTTGTGGCATTTTCTATTTTTAAAGGCAATCCTGTCATCTTATGTGGTTTTAAACACGTGTTTCTCCAGGGCCTCTCTCTCTCCTCTCTCCCTGCACTGCCCGGTTAGCACATAACACAAGCTTACATGTCTCACCCAGGTCTCCGTCCCCTGCCCCAGCCCAGGCTCACACCCAGTAAGCACTCAGCAACACTGAGCTGCATTCCCACTTTGCTCCAGTGGGTTTAGGAAGGCCACTGAGCCAACATGTCCTGATCTGAAGGTCACAGAGCTGAGAACCAGGAGGGCGATGTCTGTTGCTACTGTGTACTCTTCTCTCCAGCTCACATCTGAGCTTCCCTGATTGTTCAGGTCATGCTGGTAAGGAAGATGTAATGGGCTTAATTGTAGGGTAGTGTGGGTCCCAGGGGACAAGCTAAAAGGTATTTCAAATGCTGAGGAAACAAGACCTGGGCTAGGTAGGAGCTGAAGCTACCTTCCGAAGAAAGGGAATCAGAGCCTGATGAGGCTGACCGCCCACCTTCCCCCACGTCCCCCACCCTAAATCCTTCCTCATTCTGCTGATCACTGAGTTCACTGTTTTCACTCAGAACAACCTCCTGTTCTAACACAGGAAGGCACCCCATGGACCTGTTTTTCTCCCTGAGATCCACACCTCAGGCACACACATGCTGGCATTGACAGAACATGTTGGTGACGTGACCTTGGGGATAGGTGGTTTCACACCTGCTCCTGCCTTTTCCCAGCCTGGTAAGGCCTCAAGGTCTCTGAGGCTGTGTATCTAAGATAGCAAAGGCTCATGTGACTGCTCCCTGGAAAAACAAGTGTGCCCAGCCTGGATTTCCAGTGGATAAGTTGAGGGTCCTTGGAGGTCATCTTCATTTTACAGACTAGGAAACAAGCCCAGGAGCGGAGGTAAGGGGCAAAGGGATTTGTCCAGGATGAGTCAGGACAGGCACCCAGTCTCCTGACCACAGCAAAGAGCTCATCACCGTGGCTCACGGGCCCGGAGGCGCTGTACATCTCGACCCAGGGCCCCAGCACAGTGTGAACTCCTGTCAGGTCCCTGGAAGCATCTCCACTTTACAGGTGATGGGGACAGGCACAAAGTCACACACCAGTGCCAGAGCTCACGCCCAGATCTCCAATTGCCTTGAACCTTCCACACCCTGTTACAGGCTAGCGGGGTGGTTGGCCGCCCGCCCTTGATCAGTCGAACTGGTGACGACTTTGGTTCGTACTGGGGCCATCCCAGGGTGTGACCAGAAAAACGAGGCGTGTGACCTGGGCGCCCCGGGCATGCGCAGGAACGCGGGGGGTCCCGTGAGCGTGCGGGCAGCGGAGAGGGCGCGTGCGTGGCGGCCCCGGGTTCCAATTGGCTTCCGCGCTGGGGAGGCGGGGCCGTGCGTGCCGCGCTACCTCGGCCGCTGCTTCCGCGTCACAGCCCCGGGAGCAGGAGCCCGAGGTGCAGCGGGAGTCTTGGCGGGCGGCGGAACCCGAACCGGAGCTGGGGTGGGAGTCAAGGCAGCAGCCTGGGCCGAGGCGGCCGGCACCGCGTCCCTGCGAGGTGAGAGCACGGCGACAGGGCTGCGCGCTTCTTGCCTGAGCGCGCCGGCAAGCCGAGCTCCCGCCGCCCCTGGCCGAGGCCCGACCCCTCCCACCTGGCCTGCGGTCGGCTGAGGACCCCCGCCCCCGCCCCGCTGGTCTGCACGCCGCCGCTCCGGACTTCTCCGTTCACCTTTGCAGCTCAGCCCGGGGTCCTCCCTTCCTTAGTGAGAGCCGGTGGGACGCCCCGGTCCTCATCCCAGGTCCCCAGTAACTGTTCTTCCTCTCTCCCTCCGCAGATGGACGGGGCGGAAGGCAATGTGGGGCAGCCCGGCCCCGCCGAGCGGTCCCAGCGAAGCAGCGTGTCCTCCGTGGGAGCCCGAGGTGGGTCCCTGTCCCCGTCTCCCCGCCGTACCCTCTTGGGACCGCAGCTCTGGGGAAGTGGTTCTGGCTTGTCATCTCTTCCATTAATGAGAATCTTATGTGTTAATTAACAAGGAAGGTATGTTGAGGTTTGGGAAGGTGACACAAGTCAGTCAGAGGACCTGGTTTTGTTATTAAGCTACTGGCCAAGTTGGGTCTTCATTTTTTTTTTCTTTGTTGATTTTAAACAGAGATAGAGAAGCATTCGTTTGTTGTTCCATGTAGTTGTGCGTTCAGTCGTCACTTCCTGTGTGTGTGTCCTGACCAGGGATTGAACCCGCAACCTCGGTGTTTTGGGACAACGCTCTAACTCACTGAGTAACTGGCCAGGACTGGGAATGCTTCTTAAATCTCCTTTTTTCTCACTTGTAAAATGAGCATGTCTCACAGAACTGAAATTTTTAAAAAATCTGATGAATGAAAAGTGACTCGTTCTCTTTTTTTGTTGGATTTCTTTCTCACAAACACCCTTTAGCAGATAGAAACCATTATGGTCACTTTATTTTTTATTTTTTTACAGAGACAGAGAGAGAGTCAGAGAGAGGGACAGACAGACAGGAATGGAGAGAAATGAGAAGCATCAGTCATCAGTTTTTCATTGTGACCCCTTAGTTGTTCATTGATTGCTTTCTCATATGTGCCTTGACCGCGGGCCTTCAGCAGATCGAGTAACCCCTTGCTGGAGCCAGCGACCTTGGGCTCAAGCTGGTGAGCTTTGCTCAAACCAGATGAACCTGCGCTCAAGCTGGCGACCTCAGGGTCTCGAACCTGAGTCCTCCGGATCCCCGTCCAATGCTTTATCCACTGCGCCACCGCCTGGTCAGGCCATTATGGTCATTTTTTTTTTTTTTTTTTTTGTATTTTTCTGAAGCTGGAAACGGGGGGTGGGGGGGTGGGGGGGGGGGACGGGACACACAGTCAGACTCCTGCATGCGCCCAACCAGGATCCACCCGGCATGCCCACCAGGGGCGACACTCTGCCCACCAGGGGGCGATGCTCTGCCCCTCCAGGGCCACTCTAGCGCCTGGGGCAGAGGCCAAGGAGCCATCCCCAGTGCCCGGGCCATCTTTGCTCCAATGGAGCCTTGGCTGCGGGAGGGGAAGAGAGAGACAGAGAGGAAGGAAGAGGGGGGGTGGAGAAGCAAATGGGCGCTTCTCCTGTGTGCCCTGGCCGGGAATCGAACCCGGGTCCCCCGCATGCCAGGCCGACGCTCTACTGCTGAGCCAACCGGCCAGGGCCAATTATTAGTTTTTCATTGCGCATTGCGACACCTTAGTTGTTCATTGATGGCTTTCTCATATATGCCTTGACCGTGGGCCTTCAGCAGACCGAGTAACACCTTGCTCGAGCCAGTGACCTTGGGTCCAAGCTGGTGAGCTTTTGCTCAAACCAGATGAGCCTGTGCTCAAGCTGGCGACCTCGGGGTCTCGAACCTGGGTCTTCAGCATCCCAGTCCGATGTTCTATCCACTGCGCCGCCACCTGGTCAGGTTAAATAAAATATTTTTTAAAAATTGCCCGACCAGGGCCCTGGCTAGTTGGCTCAGTGGCAGAGCGCTGGCCCGGCGTGTGGAAGCCCTGAGTTCTATTCCCGGCCAGGGCACACAGGAGAAGCACCCATCTGCTTCTCCACCCTTCCCTCTCTCCTTTCTCTCTGTCTCTCTCTTCCCCTCCCTCAGCCAAGGCTCCATTGTAGCAAGGTTGGCCGGGGCTCTGAGGATGGCTCTGTGGCCTCTGCCTCAGGCGCTAGAATGGTTCTGACCACAACAGAGCAGCGCCCCAGTGGGGCCGAGCATTGCCCCTTGGTGAGTATGCCATCCCGGTCGGGCACATGCAGAAGTCTGTCTGATTGCCTCCTGGCTTCTCACTTCGGAAAAAGACCAACAAAAAAAAAAAGCCTGACCGGTAGTGGCGCAGTGGATTGAGTGTCGAGGTGGGATGCTGAGGTCCCAGGTACAAAACCCTGAAGTCATTTGCTTGAGCACAGGATCACTGGCTTGAAGCCCAAGGTCACTGGCATGAGCAAAGGGTCCTTGGCTTGGCTTGGAGCCCCTGCCCCACCATCAAGGCACATATGAGAAGCAGTCAGTGAAAACTTAAGTGACATATAACTACAAGTTGATGCTTCTCTCTCAAAGAGAAAAAAATGGCTGAATCTCAGCCTCCAGGAGATTTTATGATCTCTTGAGAAAGCAGTTTTAGGGGACAGACTTAAGTATCCAAAAAGCACCTTCACTTGTGTTAATGATAAACTGTGCCCTTGCCTTTCACAGTCTTCACTGCATTTGATTCACAGCCACTCTGTGAGGGAGGGTATTGGCCCTGCATTTCAGGAGGCAGCCCCCACTCACTGACGTGCTGAAGACAGCCAGCTAGCCAATGGCTGGGTGAGGATTGGAACCCAAGTTATTTGGCTTCCAGGCTCAGTGCTACTTCACAGTCGCTATGATTCCAGAAGTGGGGATTTGAATCTGGCTGCTCTTCCAAGGGTCTCCTTTTGGCTCTGGGCTCTGAAAAGGCATGCCGGAGGCTGGCACAAGGCAATGCTCAGCTTGTGCTTTCCCTGGCCTGTTTCAGGCTGCCCTGCAGGGCTGTGGTACTGAGTTCTGAGGCTGAGGAGTCCTAAGGAAGCTGAGCGCTGCATCTTGCTTTGCCCTAGGGTGGCCTTTAGTCCTCAGTTCCCATCTTAGCCGGGGCCAGAGAGAGGCAGTGCCTTGCCTTGGGACAGTGTGGGTCACCCCTCTCCCCGCTCCCGCCCGAGAGACTGACTGCTGTACCCTCACCACAGATTCGCCTGTCTGCCTCGGTGCCCACAGGGGGATGTGCTCCTGCAGGGAGAAGCACGGGAGAGTCCTTGGGGCTGCTGGGGGGTGTGGGGGTGCAGTGGCCTGCCCTGACTTGAACCTTTGGGGGTTAGGGTGGGCCGGGCCCATCCCCGGCGCAGAGGTGCTGGGTTTCTGGGTGTTTTGAGGGTCTGGAGTAAGTCCTAACAGGTGGCACCCTTCACAGGGTCCTGCAGGGCAGCTGGGGGTATAGAGTGGGGGCTGGAGGGTGCCTGATGCACATGCCTGTGCCGGCACGGGGCCCAGCTGACTACGCCCCCACCCCCTGCAGCAGCCGATGTGCTGGTGTACCTGGCGGATGACACAGTGGTACCCCTGGCTGTAGAGAACCTGCCGTCCGTCAGCGCCCACGAGCTGCACCGTGCCGTCCGTGATGTCCTGCAGCTCCCGGATGTCGCCGTGGACACCTTTGCGCTCTGGCTTGTCTCCCCTCTTCTGGGTAAGGCTTGGCAATGAGAAGCCCGAGCAAAAGGGCGGGAAGGGTGCTGACCGGTGAGAAGGGAGGGGACAGGTTCCCGAACCTGTGGCTGCCGTACATCATCTAGGGCAGGTGGGACTTACATGTGCCCTGGAGCTGTCCACCCTTTTGAGGACCCCGAGCCCCGAGAGGATGCCTGGCTCCTCCGCCTCCACCTCCTTTCATTCTGCTAGTGGCAGAGGAGGAGCCAGGCCTGCCATCAGCCTCGGCAGTGTGGGGCCTGGGGCAGCAGGGGAGCAGGCCTGCCGTCAGCCTTGGCGGTGTGGGGCCTAGGGCGGCAAGGGGACCAGGCCTGCCGTCAGCCTTGGCAGTGTGGAGCCTGGGGCAGCGGGGTTGTGGGGCCTGGGGCGGCAAGGGGACCAGGCCTGCCGTCAGCCTTGGGGGTGTGGGGCCTGGGGCGGCAAGGGGACCAGGCCTGCCGTCAGCCTTGGGGGTGTGGGGCCTGGGGCGGCAGGGGAAAGACTACGAGACAGAGAGGGCAGGGGCCTGCATGTGCCGAGCACCTGGTCTGCGCTACAGCCCGAGCTGGTATTTTGTCAGCAGAATTTCACCTTTTCCTTGTGACCAGCCCTGTCTTGCAGATGAGGAAATGGAGGTGGACTGGTGGGACCAGTGAGGGGTAGAACCGAGGTCAGACGGAAGCCTTGGCGGCCCTCGGCTGACCTCTCTGAGCTGCATCTACTCTTGAGGGCAAGGAGGAGGGTTGTTCTCAGCCTAACGAGCAGCCACCCCTAAAGATGAGACTTGTCCTGGGGTGAGGGAAGGCAGGATGAGAGGGAACTCGACTTCTCTTGTCAGGAGTCCTCCAGCCCTGCCTGGTTTCCGGTCTGTGACCACCAGCGTCCTGCCCTTTCAGGCTGAGACTCCCAAGGCCCGGATGGAGCGGAAGTGAGGGCAGTGGCTCTCCAGACCCTCAGGCCGGGGCGGGGGGGGGGGGGGGCTGGGAGTTCTCTGCGACCTCTGAGTAGGGCCTCCAGCCTCCTGGCCTCCTGGCTAGAACAGGAAGAGGGTCAGGTGAGAGGTGCCCCCACTGGTGCCAGGGCCAGGCCTGTTCTTCGAGCTTGAACTTCTCCTTCCTTGTAGAGGAGCAGGGTCAAGAAGTGGACAGCTGATCCCTGGGGCTCCTAGCGGGTCAAGAAGTGGGTAGCTGATCCCTGGGGCTCCTAGCGGGTCAAGAAGTGGATAGCTGATCCCTGGGGCTCCTAGCGGGTCAAGAAGTGGGTAGCTGATCCCTGGGGCTCCTAGCGGGTCAAGAAGTGGACAGCTGATCCCTGGGGCTCCTAGCGGGTCAAGAAGTGGATAGCTGATCCCTGGGGCTCCTAGCGAGTCAAGAAGTGGGTAGCTGATCCTTGGGGCTCCTAGCGGGTCAAGAAGTGGGTAGCTGATCCCTGGGGCTCCTGGCGGGTCAAGAAGTGGATAGCTGATCCCTGGGGCTCCTGGCGGTTGCGGCTTGTGCCTCTGCCCGGGACGAGGCGCGGCAGCTGGCTTGGGAGAGTGTATGCAGGTCCCCCACCCCCTGCCCATCATTGGAGCTTCCTGCCCAGCTGCTGTTCTCGCCCGCCCTCTTCCTGCTGGCTGTTTCCGGGGGCTCCCCCCTCCCAGCTCAGCTGCCCCTCCACCCTCCAGGCTGTTGGTCAGGACTGTGGGTCCCTGGGCTTGTGTTTTTGAAGAGCTGGTGTGTGGGGGGTCCATGTGGCCGCCCTTCCTCAGGCTCCTTGTCCCTGCAGCTGGCCAGCTTGTTTCCCCTCCCACTTCCTCTGCCCCCACTCCCTCCCCATCACATTCCTGCTCCCCCTCAGGACCGTGAATGGTCTGCTTATGTGGTCCTGCTGGCCTGGTCACCCTGGGGTATGGCCTCGTCCAGGAGGAGGGTGGCTCGAGGCCCCAGCACAAAGCCAGTGCCCACTTTGTTCCCTGGCCGGGTTCAGGAAGGCTGAAAGGCCACTTCAGCTTTGACTCGGGCCCCTCAGAACCTTGGCTCCCAGAGTGGGTGAAGTACTGACAGAGACCCCAGGGCTGTGAGGCAGGGGAGGGGTGCTATCCGTTGGAGCAGCCCTACAAGCTGGATGTTTGGAAGGGTTTGGCTTTCTCAGTGCCATTGTCACTCTGCAGGGCTCGAGGGACAGTCAGCCTGTGTGGGTGACAGCTTCACACAGAAAGGCCCCATCTGGAAGTGCATTGGACCATGAGGTCAGCTCAGTCCCGTTCTGATAATGAGAGTTCTGAGCTGCTGGGGCTCGGGGCGTAAGGCTGGTCGGGGCTGGGCCGTAGGCAGAAGGAAGGGACTCTTGTCCCAGGTCCACTCCCTCAGTGTGTCCAGGGGTCCCAGCTAGTCAGTACCTCATGCATCTCACAAGTATGGGGGAGCCCCTCCCTCCGTTCTGGGCAGCGATCTAGATCTGGGGGTTCAGTGGCGAGCAGGACCCTCAGGGAACGTATATCTCCAGTGCTGGCAGGAGCCTCAGGGGGCAGAGCTCTGTTCTGGTGTAGCCACTAACTCTGGTGGCCTTGGGCAGGCACTGTCCCTCTTTTGGGCTTCAGTGAATCCGAATTGAGAGTGTGCTTGGAGAGTCTGGCCAAGCAGGTGGGATTGATGAGGGAGCCCTTCCTGGAGGGACGAGGACACTGATGCCCATGACACATTCCCCTCCTGGAGAGTGGTGGGACACGGATGGTTACACCTGGGTTTTGCCAGGGGTCTAGGTAGAAAATGAGGGCCGTGGAGCCACCAGGAAATCTGGGTCAGAGAAATGATGGGAGAAGAAAGGGGTGTTAGAAGCTGAGTGCAAGGGGTGGTGGGAGAGGCTGTAGGCAGGGAGGGAGGGCCCCCTGGAGGCTGTGGCTGCTGTTCTGGTTTACGATCAGGGTCCAGATGGAAGCCCAGAGAACAGAGGTGAGAACACTTGACTTCAGGCTGGCAGGGGAAGGTGCCTGGCCCCCTGGGTGGTGGTGAAGAGGGGAGATAAGGCTCAGAAGGTAGGGGTAGCTAGTTGATGGCTTGGATATTGCCATTCCTCCTCCCACTCCTCCCCTCCCCCTCCTCCTTTCCCCTCCCCCTTTCCCCCTCCCCTCCCCCTCCTCCTTTACCCTCCCCCTTTCCCCCTCCCCTCCCCCTCCTCCTTTCCCCTCCCCCTTTCCCCCTCCCCTCCCCCTCCTCCTTTCCCCTCCCCCTTTCCCCTCCCCTCCCCCTCCTCCTTTACCCTCCCCTCCCTCCTCCCCTCCTTCTCCCTCCCTCCTTCCCGGGGAGCCATCCTCTTTCATCACCAGATGGTCTTGGAAACCGCCTCAGAATTCTCAAAGGCTACGAGCTGCAAAGCACAGGATGAAACTGCTTTGTCATTTCTGGACTGAGCTGAGTTCTGGGGCGGGCTGACAGGCTGGGTTGAAGGGCCAATCTGGTGAGGGCCCATGTGGGCTAGGGGCACTTCAGTGAGCTAGACAGAGGCATTCCTGCCCACTAGCTGCCGCACTCAGGCTAGTGGGGACACAGTGAGGTGGTGGCAGATAGTGCTGACCACTGTAGTCAACCAGGTGGGGTACCATTGGTTTGATAGGTGACAGGAAAGGGCTGCCTTAGTTAAGGGTCCAGGAAAGGTGACATGTGAACTGAGGCCCAAACCAACCAGTCAGGTAAGGATGTGGGGGAAGGGCACTGAGGCAGGAAGAACAGCAAGTGCAAAGGCCTGGAGGCACAGACAGCCGGGAGTGTTTCAGCGATTGAAGAAGGCTGGAGTGGGAGAGGGGGCAAGAGAAGGGGACCAGGTGGGCGAGCTGGATGCCATGGCATCTGTGGCCATGGAGGCCAGGCACTTGAAGGAGGGAAGGTCAGCTGGAGCTCCCAGGGAGGCGCTAGAGGAGGGGCTGGTGAGGAGGGGGCCCAGGCTCTGCAGGGGGCAGGGGAGGGCAGCGCCTCGGGCCTCAGTACCCACTTCGGGCTCTGCTCCCTAGTGACCAGGAGGTCCGCCTGGTCCGCTACCCCCGGCACCTTCTGTCTGCACAGCCTCAGCTCTAGCCTCCCTCGGCATGGTGGGAGCCGTCCAAGGCTGGTCCTGTCACTTTTTTTTTTTTTTTGTGACAGAGTTAGAGAGAGGGACAGATAGGGACAGACAGACAGGAAGGGAGAGAGATGAGAAGCATCAGTTCTTTGTTGCGGCTCCTTAGTTGTTCATTGATTGCTTTCTCATATGTGCCTGGGGAGGGGGCTACAGCAGACCGAGTGACCCCTTGCTCGAGCCAGTGACCTTGGGCTCAAACTGGTGAGCTTTGCTCAAACCAGATGAGCCCGCGCTCAAACTGGCAACCTCGGGGTCTCAAACTTGGGTCCTCCACATCCCAGTCTGATGCTCTATCCACTGTGCCACCACCTGGTCAGGCTGGTTCTGTCACTTTCAACGAACGACCTAACCCCTCTCAGCCTCGTTTTCTCTGTGGATGAAGTGATGGTGGGTGTTGCAGATTATACCCCTAGAACGGTCTGGTCACTTAGTACCTGCCTGCGCAGTTGACTGCCCGGGACTGCGATCACATCGCTGGTGGGCGGCAGCAGTTGCACGCGTGTATGCCTCGGGCCTGTCTCTCGCTCCCCCCTCCCCCCCCCCCCCCCGCTGTCACTGGTGGAGGTTCTGTCTCTCGCTCCCCCCGCCGCTGTCACTGGTGGAGGTTCTGTCTCGCGCCCCCCCCCCCCCCGCCGCTGTCACTGGTGGAGGTTCTGTCTCTCGCTCCCCCCCCCCCCCCGCTGTCACTGGTGGAGGTTCTGTCTCTCGCTCCCCCCCCCCCGCTGTCACTGGAGGAGGTTCTGTCTCTCGCTCCCCCCCCTCCCGCTGTCACTGGTGGAGGTTCTGTCTCTCGCTCCCCCCCTCCACTGTCACTGGAGGAGGTTCTGTCTCTCGCTCCCCCCCCCCGCTGTCACTGGTGGAGGTTCTGTCTCTCGCTCCCCCCCCCCCCGCTGTCACTGGAGGAGGTTCTGTCTCTCGCTCCCCCCTCCCGCTGTCACTGGTGGAGGTTCTGTCTCTCGCTCCCCCCCCCCCCCCCCCGCTGTCACTGGAGGAGGTTCTGTCTCTCGCTCCCCCCCCCGCTGTCACTGGTGGAGGTTCTGTCTCTCGCTCCCCCCCCCCTCCGCTGTCACTGGAGGAGGTTCTGTCTCTCGCTCCCCCCCCTCCGCTGTCACTGGAGGAGGTTCTGTCTCTCGCTCCCCCCCCCCCCCCCGCTGTCACTGGAGGAGGTTGCATGGCCGCTCCCCTCTTGTCCTGCAGAGGTGCAGCTGAAGCCCAAGCACCAGCCCTACAAGCTGGGCCGCCAGTGGCCGGAGCTGCTGCTGCGTTTCACCGATGCCCCAGATGATGATGTGGCCACAGGTCAGTGTGCTCCTGCAGCCCCCATCTCAGGGCCCACCTGGGTCTGGGGCCCTGACTTCCGGTCCCGCCAGGCTGAGGAGCAGGGCCGACATCTTCCCCAGGCCCCATCAGCCTCTCCTGGCAGGGGACCCGGGGTCCCTGAGGGGAGCCCAGGAGAGGGTGGCGAGAGGTCAGCGAGCATGTCAAGATGAGCCACACACCCTGCTCTCTGGGAAGCCTTCAGGCTTCGGTGGTTGTCTGAGCCGAGGGACTGGGGCCAGGCCGAGCGGGGGCCAGGCAGAGCGGGGGCCAGGCCGAGCGGGGCCAGGCCGAGCAGGGGCCAGGCAGAGCGGGGCCAGGCAGAGCGGGGCCAGGCTGAGCGGGGGCCAGGCAGAGCGGGGGCCAGGCAGAGCGGGGCCAGGCAGAGCGGGGCCAGGCCGAGCGGGGGCCAGGCCGAGCGGGGGCCAGGCCGAGCGGGGGCCAGGCCGAGCGGGGGCCAGGCCGAGCGGGGGCCAGGCAGAGCGGGGCCAGGCCGAGCGGGGGCCAGGCCGAGCGGGGGCCAGGCCGAGCGGGGGCCAGGCCGAGCGGGGCCAGGCTGAGCGGGGGCCAGGCCGAGCGGGGGCCAGGCCGAGCGGGGGCCAGGCCGAGCGGGGGCCAGGCCGAGCGGGGCCAGGCAGAGCGGGGCCAGGCAGAGCGGGGGCCAGGCAGAGCGGGGGCCAGGCAGAGCGGGGCCAGGCCGAGCGGGAGCCAGGCCGAGCGGGGGCCAGGCGTTGACCCCAGCCTCTCCCCCTAGATGAGCCTGCCCTGCAGTTCCGAAGGAACGTGTTTTTCCCAAAGCGGCGGGAGCTCCAGGTGAGGCAGCAACCTGAAGGCCCTGCATTTAGTGTCCCCTTGTCCCTAGACCCCTGGATGCTCGTGCCCTGACCTAGCTGAGCAGCCCTCCCCTGCCACACAGGTCCACGACGAGGAGACCCTGCGGCTACTCTATGAGGAGGCCAAGGGCAATGTGCTGGCGGCACGCTACCCATGCGACGTGGAGGACTGCGAGGCCCTGGGCGCCCTGGTGTGCCGCGTGCAGCTCGGGCCCTTCCGGCCCAGCCAGCGCATGGCCTGCACCCTAAGGTAGGGCCGGCGGGGCCTGAAGCAGGGTGCAGGGTGGGGAGCGTTGCCCTGGCATCCTACGTACAAGTGGCCTTAGGTCTTGAAAGGTGCTGGAATCAGGAGGCCTCAGCCTCAACCTCGGGGCTGGCTTGGACACTGTGACCTTGGTTGAGGCGCCCTGCCTCTCTGAGCCTCCTTTTCTTCATCTGCCCTGGCCTGAGGGGCCTGGGTAGGGGAGACTTGGGTGAGGTGACTTCTGTGAGCAGAGTCCCCAGCCCAACAAGCCCTAGATGTGCGTGAGGATGGAGTTCCGCCTTCAGCTGAGGTGTCTGTCTGTAGTTACAGTTAGGGACTGTGGGGGACACATGATGAAAGTGCCCTAGCAGCCTGAGAAGGGTGGGCAGCCCCTTGGAGACCCTCCTGCCGCCCTGAGCGGCCCTCCAGGCCAGCACACCTTCCTCAGCCCTCCTGCTGGGCCAGCTGCCCTTCCCCGTGGCCGGCAGTGTTTGGTCCTCTGGAAGCCTCCGCAGGGACCCTCTCCTCTTCAACGGCGATGGAATTTGCCCGGCACCAGTTGCATGTCAGGCACACGCTGACACTCATCTGTGCAGGTGGACATCAGTTCCTTAGTTATATGTGCGAAGACGGGGCTTGGCGAGGGCTCTCCACGCACAGACCAAGGCTCCAACTTGGGTTTATGCAGAACGGCTCGTGCACTCGTGCACAGCCCACGTCGTCACAGGCTGCCTCGGATGGAAAAGGACGTGGTCATGCCCAGGGTCTTCCCTCCGCTGTGCATGGGGTTGAAAATGCCCCTTCTTTTGTGAACCTGTGCCCATGAATTGTAGGTTATTTAGCAGAACAAAACACTGAGCCCTGGCCGGTTGGCTCAGTGGTAGAGCGTCGGCCTGGCGTGCAGGAGTCCCGGGTTCGATTCCCGGCCAGGGCACACAGGAGAAGCGTCCATCTGCTTCTCCACCCCTCCCCCTCTCCTTCCTCTCTGTCTCTCTCTTCCCCTCCCGCAGCCGAGGCTCCATTGGAGCAAAGATGGCTTGGGCGCTGAGGATGGCTCTGTGGCCTCTGCCTCAGGCGCTAGAATGGCTCTGGTTGCAACAGAGCAACGCCCCAGATGGGCAGAGCATCGCCCCCTGGTGGGCATGCCGGGTGGATCCCGGTCAGGCGCATGTGGGAGTCTGTCTGACTGCCTCCCCATTTCCAGCTTCAGAAAAATACAAAAAAAACCCCACCACATTGACAGTTTTGGGTCACTGGTATCATTTTGGTTGTAAAAGTTCCACTAGCTCAGAAATCCAAACTTCACTTAGCAGTGACCCAGACGTTACTTTGAAGCCTTCCAGCCAGTCTGGTTCCGGAGTGGGCCCGGGTTTGGCTCCTCTCTGTCCGCTGACTTTTCCTTCAGGTCGCCAACCGATCAGGCATGCTGCTGGGATGGCAGCAGTAGGTTCCTTGGGCAGTCCGTGCCCAGGGCTCTGCCCCCGCCCCCATCCCTGCCCCATGAGCGTTCCTGCACCTGAGGACCATGACACCCCCAGCCACGGAGCCCCTCCTCATCCATCTTCCTTATTCCACAGGGAGAAGCTGGACTCCTTCCTCCCCGCCCACCTGTGTAAGCGGGGCCATGGGCTCTTTGCTGCCCTCCGGGGCCGAGGGGCCAAGGCTGGGCCCAGTGAGCAGGGCCTGCTCAACGCCTACCGCAGGGTGAAGGAAGCGGTCAGCAGCGACAGTGAGGGCAACGCTTCCCTGAGGACCCACTACCACGCCTACCTCACCAAGTGCCACGAGCTTCCCTATTACGGGTGAGCCTCGCCCCAGGCGGCCTCAGCTCTGCGTCTCCTCTGTCCCACAACAGCCCTGACCCTGGCTAGTGCGGCCAGTGAGCCTGTCTCTGCCACAGCTGAGCCCCGTCCTCAAGGTGTGCCCTGATGCCAGCACCTCCCGCCCCGTGGTCCCGAGCCGGACCCTGTCCTTCCCTTCCTTCCATCACAGACCAGGGCACTCTGGACAGGTCCTCTCCTTTCACCTGCCACAGTCACTTGGTCAGGGACCCTGCTGGCCTCCCCTCCAGCCAGTGCTGTCATTTACACAGTCTCCCTCTAGCTGATATGCTGGCCCTCTAGGCCCTGGTGACACCTCATTGAGCAAAGAGACAACGACCCCTGCCTGGTGAAGCTGCCGCCGTAGTGGAGAGAGAGAGTGAGCAATAGAGGTAAAGAGCCGACTACAGGTGGGCAGGGACTGCGACAGGCAACAGGTGAGGGCTGTGTGACACGTTTCCGCAGGGTGACACGGCTCAGCCGGATGGTCCGCAGGAGTGAGACGTGGTCTGATTCCGGAGATGCTGAGGGTGGATTTGATAGAATTTGCCGAGTAGAGAGGTGATGGAGAGGAGACAGAGAGGGCTCCAGGTTTCTGGCCCCCAACTGGAGGATGACATTGTCCTCAGCTGAGATGGGACTGTGCCGTGGAACGGGTCGGGAGGCTGGGGCTCGGCTTTGGGGTGTTGATTTTGAGATGCTCACTGGATGCCTGGGTGGCAGTTCCGAGGAGGCATTTGGGCCTCTGGGTCTGGACTTGGGTAGTAAGTGGTGAGTCGTCAGCATGTGGACAGTGTTTGACACCGGGGACCCAAACTGACGGCCACGGAGGTGAGTGTGGATGGGAGGAGGACCCCAGCCAGGAGGCGGCAGGGTCTCCCCAGGCCAGGCACAGGGAGGTGTCAGGGAAGGAGTGGCCAAGCATCCCGTGCTGCCGCTTCAAGGTCCAGTTTGACATGTCCTGTGTAGCTGATGGTGGTCCTCGGCTTCATCATCATGGAGGAGGCCACAGGCGGAGGAGAGTGGGAGAAAGCCTGGAGACAGTGAGCGTGAGCAGCTCCTCCAAAGAGCTGTGCCGCTGAACGAGTCTAGAGGTGGGGCAGCAGCTGGAGCGGTGGAGGCGGAAGGGTTTCCATTTAGTGACGGGAGCGTGTGCGCTGACAGGGATGGTCCAGTAGAGAGTGAAAACTTGAGGGCCCTGGCCGGTTGGCGCAGTGGATAGAGCATTGGCTGGGCATGCAGACAGATGTCCTGGGTTTGATACCCAGACAGGGCACACATAAGAAGTGATCACCTGCTTCTCTCCCCCTTTCCCTTCCCCTCACACAGTCAGTGGCTCAGTTGGTCCAAGCGTCGGCCTCGGGCACTGAGGATAGCTCGGTTTATTTGAGCATCGGCCCCAGACAGGGGTCGCTGGGTGGATCCAGTTGGGGGCACGTGTGGGACTCTATCTCCCCTCCTCTCACTTAAAAAAAAACTGAAAACTTGAGATGAGGCGGGCGAGTGTCCTCGCTCCTGGTGCAGCAGTTTCCCGGGCCTCAGCCAAGCCGGAGAAGCCTTCCAGGAGCAGGGCAGACGTGGGGCTGCCGGGCAGTTACCGAGCCGCTTTCAGTAATGGGAGGTAGTGAGTGCTCATCTCGTCCCGCCCCGCTGCGCCAGTGCAGGCAGTCGCCGAGAGTGGGACTGAGGAGGATTCGGGCTTAGCCGAGGGCAAGGGGCTGAGGGGCCAAGGCCACCATGGGAATGGGAGAGGACACGGGCAGGCAGGAGGGAGAGGGTGGCAGCTCAGTGGGCTGGTGTCCCCAGGCCACTTCTCAGTTTCAAGCCCTGAAGCTGCCTCCCTGAGCAGCTTCAGCCCCCTCATGGGCCCAAGCAGGTGCAGCCTTGACCCCTCCCTGGTGCTGAAGAGGGCAGCAGGATCTCCCAGCCCTGACATGGCCTGGTCTCCGCCAGCGGCCTCGGTCACTGAGTCCTCAGGCTCCTGGTGGTTCCCTGAGCATCACTTGCTGTTTACACCTGGGTTCATGCTTTCTCTTCCTGTGGTGTCCCCTTCTCCGTGCCACCCAGTTCTACCTCCTGCCTGTTAAACCCTCCCGTCCTGCAGAACCAGCTCAGATGCCACCACCTCCTAGAAGCCTCCCTGACTTCCCCCACTCCTGCCCCAGTTCCTCCCTCCCCTGGGGCAGGTTTCCATTTAACATTCAGTCACCGCACTGCTAAGCTTCTTGGGCACCCCGGGCCGTCTGTCTGGGTGCTATACAGGACAGGCTGACACCGGCTCCCCTCACCAGGTGTGCCTTCTTCCATGGCGAGGTTGACAAGCCAGCCCAGGGCTTTTTGCACCGGGGCGGACGAAAGCCAGTGACTGTAGCCATCAGTCTGGAGGGCGTGCATGTCATCGACAGCAGGGAGAAGGTACGTCAGCTCCAGGGTGCAGCCTGTGAAGGGGGCTCCGTGAGTAGGTAGAGTGGGGTCCTATGCAGGCCTTCCGGGTTCCCTGGGCCTGTGGTTGGTTTTGGGCAGGGTGGGTGGCCTGTCCCTCCTTGCACATGCCTGAGGCTTTCACTGTCACCCTGGGGGCTTTTCTGGGTCTGCTTTGGATCAGCCTTTTTGCACAGTACACTGGGCAGGAGGGGGTGGCCGGGCAGGGGAGGCTGCAGCTGGGAAGGACACGTGTGCGACCGGGGATCTGGTGGGGCCTGGCAGTCTGCCTGGCCAACAGCTAGAGAGCCACTGCTGGTTTCCAGAAAGGCCTACGACCAGGCGCCTTCTGGGCTGAGTCCTGCTCCTCACTCGGTCGCGTGCCGGCTACCTGCTGGCCGCCTATAATGGAGGTGGTGGTGGCAGCTGCCCTGTACGGTGGCTTCTCTGCACCTGCCCAGGAGTCCCTCCTAAACCAGCAGAACGGTCTGGGGGACTTCGGGTTGTCCCAGAGAGGAACCCCAGCCCTGCCTGGGCATCTGTGCTGAGGCGCTGACCAGCTGACCTCATGGGGAAGAGCTCCCCTCCCCACTGGCCTCTTCCCCCACGTGACTGCCCTGGCTGCCAGGGGCTTGACCCCAGCGAGAAGTGCCGTGGGTCAGGGTGTCTCAGCCTCCCTGGACCCCCGCTCCCTTCCACGGTCTGATGAAAGCAGGGACTTTCCTCAGAAGCTCACACGTGAATTTAGAAGTAGCCTTGGAGTTAAACAGCCAGGAATCCCCTCCTGGTGGTGCCTGAGCCGGCTGAGGCAGGGGAGCAGACCTCTGCCCAGGGGAGTCCAAGCTCTGCCTCCCGCTGGCCAGCACGTCCTGCTGGGCCTGCGTTTCCAGGAGCTGTCCTGGGACCACACGTCCCCTGAGGAGGAGGAGTCTGTCCTGTGGCTGGAGTTTGACGGGAACAATGAGGGCACACCGGTCAACAGGCTCCTCAAGATCTACTCGAAGCAGGTAGCAGGGTGTCGCCGGCACCGGCACAGGGGGGTGTGGGGGGAGGCAGGGCTCAAGGGGCCCCAGCCTGGCTGGCGAGCAGGTGGGGTCTGCTGAGGGCCTGGGGCCCCTGGAAGCTGACCTAACTGGCCTGGAGCCAGCCTGGTGCGCTCACTCGTTGGGCCTGGTCTGGGGAGTTCACAGACATCAGACGGTGGCTGTTCGCTGCGGGCTTCCCAGACCCGCACCAGTCCCTCTGTACTCAGGGCCCCTCCCTGTGAGGTGAGGTGGCTGCTCTCAGGAGGCGCAGGCACGGAAGGCTTCAGGCCCTCTGCACCTGTTGCTGCCTTTGTTTACTGTCCAGTTCATTCAGTGCCAGGTCTTCCACTGCCCCTCGCCCCCTCACAGAGAGGCTGCTCCTCCCCCAGGGCCGGCATGACTGCGTCCCTCTGGCCTGTCCTTGGTGCCTCTGCGGGAAGACGACACCCCAGGGGCTTCATCACTGAAAGCACACATGCCCGTCCCTCCTGCCTGCCACCACCCCCAGGCTGTAGGCCCTGCAGAGCCGCACTGCTCCCCGCTCTCTGCGCCTCCCTTCCTGTCCCTCACCCCTCGCAGCCAGCCTGCGCCCTGCTCCACGCCCAGAGCCTCTGCTTGGCCACGTGCGCAGTGCACAGGCGGCTGTCTGCCTTCCCTGTCTCAGCCTGACTGCGCTCCTGGGAATGCCTCCGCCGTCCCCTGCGGCGGCTGCCCTGACTTCTGGCCCCTCTCCCTTCCCCTTGCTGGCCCTCCTTTCCTGGACCTCTCCAGGGACATCTCTCCCTGTTGGAGTCTAGAAGCTCTCCCCTCTCACGGTGTCACTCTGCTGTCACCATCTTTTTGCTGATGACTTCATCTTTTTGCTGATGACTATTCAATAGTTGAGACCTCTTTTTAAAAGTAAACGTGTATTGAATTATACTTTACATACAGAAAAGTGCACAAATCCCAAATGTATAACTCAACAGATTTTTTTCCTGAACAAACCTATGTGTCACCTTTCAGACTAGGAAATAGAACCAGGACCCCAGGGGACCCTTCAAGCACCCTCCCAGTTCTTCTCCCCACCAAACGGCCCCGTGCATCCTGACCTGTATTGTGCCCGAGTCACTTTGTCTGTTTTAGAACCTTCTAGCATGGGCTCCACAGTGTGCTCCTGTCCGGTTGCTCCTGCCCAGCGTTGCGTCTGTGAGCCCATCCTTGCTGCTCAGGGTGGTGCTTTTATCTCTCACGATGCTCCCTGGTGTTCCAGCGTCTCGATCTCCCGCCGTGACTCTGCTGTTCTATTGCTGGCGGGCACTTGGCGTTCTAGTTTCGGACTGTTGCAAACAGTGCTGCTAATCTAGGTTCGCAGCCGGGCGTGCAGGGGCTGCATCACCAGCGGGCACGTGCTCAGGTGTGGGGGATACTGCCAGTTTTCCAAAGCAGTAGTACCAGTTTGCACTCCACGGGTGGATGAGTGCTTGTCGCCCGACTCCTCTCTGACACCTCGTGTAGTCTGTCTTTTTCATTTTAGCCACTCGGTGGGTGAGTAGTCAGAGGCAGATTTAACGGCGGGCGCACCAGGTGGGCGCCCTGGGCCCAGACTTCTGAAGGGCCCCACAAAACCCCAACTGGACACTTCTCTAATGTAAGGGGCCCAATATTTTCTTCTGCGCCCGGGGCCTCAACCAACCTTAATCCGCCTCTATGAGTAGTGTATCTCTTTATGTCTTTTTCCCTTTTATTTTTTAGTCAACTTCATTGAGGTATTATTTACACTATAATGCACTCATTTTCAGAGTGAGTTTTGAGCCTGACCAGTGGTGGCACAGTGGATAGAGAGTTGACCTGGGACACTGAGGTCGCCGGCTTGAGCATGTGAATGATCCCGTGTTTGCCGGCTTGAGCATGTGAATGATCCCGTGTTCGCCGGCTTGAGCATGTGAATGATCCCATGTTCGCCGGCTTGAGCATGTGAACGATCCCGTGTTCGCCGGCTTGAGCATGTGAACGATCCCGTGTTCGCCGGCTTGAGCATGTGAACGATCCCGTGTTCGCTGGCTTGAGCATGTGAATGATCCCGTGTTCGCCGGCTTGAGCATGTGAATGATCCCGTGTTCGCCGGCTTGAGCATGTGAACGATCCCGTGTTCGCCGGCTTGAGCATGTGAACGATCCCGTGTTCGCCGGCTTGAGCATGTGAACGATCCCATGTTCGCCAACTTGAGCATGTGAACGATCCCATGTTCGCCAACTTGAGCATGTGAATGATCCCGTGTTTGCCGGCTTGAGCATGTGAATGATCCCGTGTTCGCCGGCTTGAGCATGTGAATGATCCCATGTTCGCTGGCTTGAGCAAGGGGTCACTGGCTCGGCTGGAGCTCCCCCATCAGGGCACATACGAGAAAGCAAATCAGTGAACAACTGAACAACTAAGGAGCTGCAACGAAGAATTGATGTGTCTCATCTCTCTCTCGTCCTGTCCCTCCCTGTCTGTCTGTCTGTCTCTAAGAGTTTTGACAACTACCACTGCCACAGTCAAACTTTGGAGCGGCTTGCTTGCTATTCTGTACAGTGTCTTCCTAGAGTTGCACTGTCTGTTCACGTATATCCACACAGACTTGTACTGTAATGTTTGTAGCAGCTTCGTTTGTAATAACCAAAGAACTGGAAACCACACAAATGATCGTCAACCAGTGACTTGTTAAAAAGAAAGCTGTACAAGCCCGCAGCTTATACAGTGTATGCTGCCTGTGAGACCGGCCTTTTCCACCAAGTTTCAGACTTTTGAGATTCATCCACAGAGCACTTAGTTCCTTTGAATTGTTGAAAAGTATGGTGTGGGTATACTACAGGTTAGCTCTTCACTCACTGAAGAGCTGGGCTAAACATATGCTTGGCTTTCCCAGACACTGTCAGACTGCCTTCCAGAGTGACGGTTCTGTTGTTTCCACCAGCAGTGGCGGACAGCTCCCGCGGGGGCGCTGCGTCCTTGCTGGGCACTCGGCTGGCGGTTTCACTTGTTTGCCTCTCCCCTTCGAGTGTGTTCGTGATACGCCATTGTGGTTGTAATGTGCATTTTCCTAATGACTGGTGGTGTTGCTGATGTTTTCATGTATTTAACTCGCTATCCTTATGTCTCTCTTGTTGGGGTGTCTACTCAAATTATTTGTCCTGTGTTTGTCGAGCTGCTCTCTTTCTGAGTGAGCTTGTCACACAGACTGCACACCAGCACCTTATCAGATGAGTTGTGTTCTGTCTGTCTTGACCTTTCCTTTTCCTTTTATTTTAGGTTTTATTTATTGATTTGTGGAGAGAGTGGGGGAGAGAGAAAGGTGGAGAAGTGGGAAGCATCCACTATTAGCAGTTGCTTCCCATATGTGCCTTGACCGGCAGGCCCAGGGTTTGGAGCCTCTGACCTCAGTGTTCCAGGTTGACGCTCTGTCCCTGTACCGCTGCAGGCCAGGCTGAGTTTTCCTGGCAGTCTCCCGGCCCCTCAGAGCCTCGTGCTATGTTAGCGGGGCGTGGGCTCCTTTTGCACTTGCCACCCGGGGCCCTCCGTCCCACCCACTCAGCAGCCAGCTGCCCACTGGACGGAGAAAAGGAGGCAGGTATGGCGACCAGGACGCTGGTTCTTCCTTCTGGGCTGTGTAGGGTATGGGCCCAGGGGCTTGTGTTGCTTCAGAGAGGTCTCAGGCTACACTGTGGGTAGGCCAGCGTCAGACCGATTACATCTGTCAGTGTAGGGACCCCACCCTGTGGCCTCGGACCCCGCTTCCCCAGTGGGTTCTCTTCTTTCTGCCTGCCTCAGTCCCCACTGTACCTCACTTGCACAAGGTAGGCACCCAATAAATGTGTGCTGTCTGACTAGGGAACACCACCCGCTGACAACCTCCCATCTGGTGCATCTGTCAGTCCCGACATCTCCATGCTGTGGTGCCCAGACTGTGGTCACTGACATCTGGTCACTTCATTTATATCAACACGTGTTATGTTTCAGATTTGTTGAGGAGGCTTCACTTAAAACAATATACTCAGAGGGAGCCACCCACCCCTCCCCTGTGACCTCACTACCACTGCTTTCTCCCCATGGGCCTGCGGGTTTTTCTCAGTCAGCATGCATGCAGTTCTTTCAGCCCAGAAAGCCCCCTCCCTCCCTGCCTTGCTCCCTGCCTCCCTCCCTCCTTCCTCCTTCTTCCTTCCTCCCTCCTTCCTCCCTCCCTCCCTCCCTCCCACCCTCCTTCCCTCCCTCCCACCCTCTTCCCTCTTCCTTTCCTCCCTCCCTCCTCCCTTCTTCCTTCCCTTCCTCCATCCCTCCTCTCTCCTTCCCTCCCTCCCTCCCTCCTTCCTTCCCTCCCTCCCTCCCTCCTTCCTTCCCTCTCTCCTTCCCTCCTTCCCGCCCTTCTTTCCTCCTCCTTCCTCCTCCCTCCCTCCCTCCCTTCTTCCCTCCTTCCCTCTTCCCTTCCTCCCTCCTCCCTCCCTCCTTCCCTCCTCCTTTCCCTCCCTTCCTCCTTCCTTCCCTCCTTCCTCCCTCCCTCCCTCCCTCCCTCCTTTCTCCCTCCTTCCTCCCTCCTTCCCTCCCACCATCCTTCCCTCCCTCCTTCTTCCCTCCCTCCTTCCCTTCCTCACACCCTCCTTCCCTCCCTTTCTCCTTCTCTCTCTCCTTCCCTCCCTCCCTGTTCCCTTCCCTCTCTCCCTCCCTCCTCCCTTCCCTTCCTCCCTCCTTCCCTCCCTTCCTCCCTCCTTTCCTCCCTCCCTCCCTCCTTCCTTCTTCCCTCCCTCTTTCCCTTTCTCCTTCCCTCCCTCCTTCCCTCCCTGCCTTCTTCTCTCCTTCCTCCTCCCTCCTCCCCTCCCTCTCTCCCTCTTTCCACCCTTTATTCTTCCCTCCTTCTCTCTCTCCCCCCTTCCTCCTCCCTCCTCCCACCCTTCCTCCTTTCCTCCCTCCCTCCCTCCCTCTCTCCTTCCCCATCCTCTCCACAGCAGCCAAGCTTCTTTCCCTGCCTGGCCTGACCACTCCAGCCGCTGCCTTCCTGACCTGTGCCTTCTGACTAGAAAGCTCTTTCTCACCCACCTCCCAGACCCGGGACCTGAACTCATCTACCAAGGCTGCCCCGTAACATCACCCCGGATTGGACGCCTGCTCACCCCCTGACCCACAGAGCACCTGCCCCCCACTTCCTTCTTTGTGTGAATGGTGTTTGTTTCCTCGTTTGCCTTCACTGCCAGAGAGAGCAGGGTGTCCATCTGACTCCTCTCGCCGTGCAGGGAACGCAGAGATCAGACCTGGGCTGTGGTGCTCCCTCCTGTCCTCATGCTGGCCTCTCCTCCCCAGGCTGAGCTGATGAGCAGCCTCATCGAGTACTGCATCGAGCTGAGCCAGGCCTCGGAGCCTGCTGCGCCCCAGGAGAGTGGGCCGGGCCCCTCCGTGGCCCCTGGCTCCTCATCACCTCTCACTCAGCGCCCCCAGCTACGGAGACAGAGCAGCGTGGTGTGCAACCGGATCCAGCACCTCTCCACCATCGACTATGTGGAGGAGGGTGAGTGACCTCCTCACAATACACGTGTACCACCCACACGTGTACCTAGACATGCACACACATGTGCGTATGCGTGCACGCACACACACACATGGTCTCAGATAGCCTCCAGCTGGAAGGACCAGGCTGATAAAAGGTCTGAGTGAGTCACATCTTCTGAGCTCTGTAATCAGGAACTGGAGGCCTCTGGGGCCCAGGTGGGAAGAGTCTTACTCTGTCCCTTCTCCCTGCTGCATCCACAGCTGTGTTCATGCAGGACTGTCCAGCTGTGACAGGTGTGGGTGCAGAAGCGATGGGACCCTGTCCTGTGAGTCAGTGCAGCTGGTAAGAATGTGATGTCCTAGACACAGGGTGGTGTCTGGAGCAGACAGGACTCTTGTGGAGGAATGGGTAAACCCGGAAGTCTCTATAGTTAGTAGCCCTGTGCCAGTGCTCGTTTCTTAGCTTTGACAAGCGCGCTGTGGCAGCAGAAGATCCTAACTAGCATCAGAAGTTAGGAGAGGGTATTACTACCTTTGCAACTTCTCTATAAATCTAGAATTATTCCAAAATTGAAAGGGTTTATTAATGCAGTAACAAAGACCTACATTTAAATGGCAAGATGGCCTGACCTGTGGTGGCGCAGTGGAAAAAGCGTCAACCTGGAAACACTGAGGTTGCCGGTTCAAAACCCTGGGCTTGCCTGGTCAAGGCACATATGGGAGTTGATGCTTCCTGCTCCTCCCCCTTCTCTCTCTCTCTCTCTCTCTCTCTCTCTCTCCTCTCTATAATGAATAAAATCTTTAAAAAAAATAAAAAAAAAATAAATGGCAAGATGTTCATAAAAGAAAACTGACTAGAAAAAAATCAGATAACAGGGCAGCAACGTGCAAGATGGCATCCATGGCCTGGCCAGGTGGTGGCGCAGTGGATAGAGCGTCGGACTGGGTGCAGAGGACCCGGGTTCGGGACCCCGAGGTCGCCAGCTTGAGTGCGGGCTCATCTGGTTTGAGGAAAAGCCCACCAGCTTGAACCCAAGGTCGCTGGCTCCAGCAGGGGGTTACTCGGTCTGCTGAAGGCCCACGGTCAAGGCACATATGAGAAAGCAATCAATGAACAACTAAGGTGTTGCAACACGCAATGAAAAACTAATGATTGATGCTTCTCATCTCTCTCCGTTTCTATCTGTCCCTGTCTATCCCTCTCTCTGACTCACTCTCTGTCTCTGTAAAAAATAAATAAAATAAAAAAAAAATTAAAGATGGCATCCATGTGTCCGAGGAGAGACCCCACTGTGGCGAGCTGTTGCTGTAACTTTTACTTTCTCCTTTGTGCTTCTTTGTAGCATTTAAAGTTTCCACGTGTGTCATTTTTATAATTGGAAAAAGCAAAATCATTTTTCTGTAACATGGTCATTATGGGCCTTCCTCGGGGTGGCTAGTATCTTCACCCGGCCCCTGCTGGGGGACATTATTACAAGTATTTCCAGTTTTCAGCAACTGCAAACAACAAACCTGTAATTAAATCCTTCCTTGGATTCTGAACTATTTCTTCAGGATAAATTTCTAGAAATGGAATTGCTGGGTCTAAGGGTGCTCCTCCCACAAGAGAGAGCAGCTCCTGCTTCTGGCACTCTCACCGACCAAGGAACATCCGAACAGTATTATTTTTTTTCTCTTCCAAGTTGAGAGGAGGGGAGATAGAAAGACTCCCACATGCACCCCAACGGGATCCACCCAGCAACCCATCTGAGGCTGATGCTTTGCCCATCTGGAGCCATGCTTGCAACTGAGCTATTTTTAGCGCCTGAGGTGGAAGCTTCACAGAACCATCCTCAGCACCCAGGGCCAGTATGCTCAAACTAATCAAGCCATGGCTGCAGGAGAAGAGAGAGAGAGAGAGAAAGAGAAGGGGGAAAGGGAGGGATGGAGAAGCTTCTCCTGTGTGCACTGACTGGGAATTGAACCTGAGACATCCACACACCGGGCTTGCTCTACCACTGAGCCAACCAGCTCTTCAGTGAGAGCCCTCTGCTCCAGGACCCGATCCAAGACACCACCTGCATTTAGGGCATCACATTCTTACCAGCTGCACTGACTCACAGGACAGGGTCCCATCGCTTCTGCACCCATACCTGTCACAGCAGACACTGGGAGTTTTAAGTTTTTTCCAGCAGGTCGATAATGGGTATCACCATCCAGAGAGAACATGTGTGGGTGAGTTGCTGTTTGAATGCGAGTGAAGTTGGACCATTTCTTTGTGTTTGATCATCATTTATGTTTTCTTCATGACTTACTATTCACTTGTGTTCCGTTTTTCTGTTTTGCTTGATTTGAAAATCAAGTTAACATCTTATAGTAATAGGGTATATTTGTTATAATTAGCGACCGATATTGATACAGCATTGTTAACCTGAATTCCTTAGTTTTAACCTAATGTCCTCTTTCAGTTCCACAATACCATCTGGGACAGCACACTGCATTTAGTTGTCATGTCTCCTCAGGCTCCTCTTGGTTGTGACAGTTTGACTTTCCTTTCAGTGACCTTGGCAGTTGTGAGGAGGACTGGTCAGGGATATTGTGGGACTCCCCTTTACTGGAATTTGAGGTTTTTCTCATGATTAGACTGGGCCTTTGGCTTTTGAGGAGGAAGATCACGGAGGTAGAGTACCATTTTTATTACATCAACTCAAAGGTGCATTATCAACATGATTTATGATCGTTGATGTTGACCTTGATCAACTGGCTTGAAATGTTTAACTTGTAAGTTCAGTTGGATAGAGCATCCTAATACACCAAGGTTGTGAGTTCAGTCCCTGGTTAGGGCACATAGAAGAGTCAACCAATGAGTGCATAAATAAGTAGAACAACACACTGATGTTTCTCTTCTTATCTCAGATAGATAAATTATTAAAATAACTACTTTTTTCACCTGGCCAGGCAGTGGCACAATGGATAGAGCATCAGACTGGGATGTGGAGGACCCAGGTTTGAAACCCCAAGGTTGCCAGCTTGAGTGTGGGCTCACCAGCTTAAGTATGGGGCCACTGGCTTGAGCATGGGATCATAGACATGACCTCATGGTCTCTGGCTTGAGCCCAAGGTCACTGGCTCGAGCAAGGGGTCACTCGCTCTGCTGTAGCCCCCCAGTCAAAGCACATATGAGAAAGCAATCAGTGAACAACTAAGGAACTGCAACAAATAATTGATGCTTCTCATCTCTTTCTCTTCCTGTTTGTCCTTATCTCTCTTTCTCTCTCTTTCTATCTGTATATATATAAAAAAAATTAGTCCCTGGCTGGTTGGCTCAGCAGTAGAGCGTTGGCCTGGCATGTGGAAGTTCCAGGTTCGATTCCCGGTCAGGCACACAGGAGAAGGGCCCATCTGCTTCTCCACCCTTCTGTCTCTCCTTTATGTCTCTCTCTTCCCCTCCCACAGCCAAAGCTCCACTGGAGCAAAGTTGGCCTGAGAGCTGAGGGTGGCCCCAGGGCCTCTGCCTCAGCCGCTGGAATGGCTGCAGCGGCAATGGAGCAACGCCCCCTGGTGGGCATGCCAGGTGGATCCTGGTCAGGTGCATGCGGGAGTCTGACTTCCTCCCACTTCCTTTTTTTTACTTTTTTTAATTTTTTTCTGTGGCAGAGACAGAGAGAGTCAGAGATAGGGACAGACAGACAGGAAGGGAGAGAGAGAAGAAACATCAGTTCTTCGTTGCGGTTCCTTAGTTGTACATTGATTGATTTCTCATATGTGCCTTGACCGGGGGGGCTACAGCAGACCAAATGACCCCTTGCTTGAGCCAGCGACCTTGAGCTCAAGCTGGTGAGCCTTGCTCAAACCAGATGAGCCCGCATTCAAGCTGGTGACCTCGAGGTCTCAAACCTGGGTTCTCTATGTCCCAGTCTGACGCTCTATCCACTGCGCCACCGTCTGATCAGGCTTCTTCCCGCTTCTAACTTCAGAAAAATACAAAAAGGAAAAAAATTACTATTTTTGTCCTACTGTGGTTCATCCTTCAGCCAGTCATGTTGTTGTAGGTATTTTGTTTCTTAGGTGTGTGTGTTCTTACTTTTATTTATTTTTTATTAAGTGAAGGGTGAGGAGGCCGAGAGACAGCATGTGCCCCAGCGGGGATCCACCTGGCAAGCCCCCTACAGGGCAATGCTCCGCCCATCTGGGGTTGCTGTTCCATTGCTCGGCACCTGAGCTATTTCAGCACCTGAGATGAGGCCAAGGAGCCATCCTCGGCACGTGGGGCCAACATGCTCGAATGATTTGGGCCATGGCTGCGGGAGGGGAAGAGAGAGAAGGTGGGTGGAGAAGCAGTTGGTCACTTCTCTTACGTGCCCTGACCAGGAAGTGAACCCAGGACATCCGTATACTGAGCCGACACTCTATCATTGAGCAAACTGGCCAAGGCCTGTGTGTGTGTGTGTTTTTTAGAGAGAAAAAAGAAACATGGGTTTATTCTGTTTATTTATGCATTCATGTTTATGCATTATTTATTCAGCGACCTTGAGCTCAAGCTTGTGAGCCTTGCTCAAACCAGATGAGCCCGCATTCAAGCTGGTGTTTTTATTTTATTCAGCACCTAAAGTTCATATGCAGTTGGTTACCATGATAGCTGCAAATTTGTAAACACACTGTCCCTGCCACTGCCCAGCTGGCTCCAATCTTACTTTTCTAACACTTCTACTGAGAGATCCTTTAATTTTTCTTTTTTTTCCCCATTGAGTCAAGAGAGAGGGAGGGGGAGGAGAGAGAGAGAAGCAGCGACTCACTGTTCCACACAGCGCTTCATCCAGTTGTGCACTCATTGGTTGCCTCTCACCTGTGCCCTGACTGGGGATCAAACTTGTGACCTTGGTGTGCCAAGATGATGCTCCATCCACTGAGCAACCCAGCCAGGGCTCACTGGTTTATTCTTTATGTGCCTCAAGTGGGGATTGAACCTTCAACTTTGGCATGTTCGCATGATGCTCTAACAAGCTGAGCTACCCTGCCGAGGGCTGGTCTGTTCTTGGACAGGTTTCAGCAAAACCTCCTCAGGGACCACAGCTGGCTCAGCGTCAGACACAGGTCTCTGGTTGGGGGGCGGGTGATATGCCCCACCCACCCGTCATGTCACTCAGTGGTTGGTCCCCAACCTTTTTTGGGCCATGGACCGGTTTAATGTCAGAAAATATTTTCAGGGACCGGCCTTTAGGGTGGAACGGATAAAAGTATCATGTGTCAAGAGACAAGCGTCAAGAGTGAGTCTTAGACGGATGTAACAGAGGGAATCTGGTCATTTTTTAAAAATAAAACATCGTTCTGACTTAAATATAAATAAAACGGAAATAATGTAAGTTATTTATTCTTTCTCTGCAGACCGGTACCGGTCCGCGGCCCAGGGGGTGGGGACCACTGATGTTACTGGTGGAAGAACGGGGGTCGGGGGAGTGAGGCCCAAAATCTAGCAGGCATGAGGAGGGGAGTGCAGCCGAAACCAGGCTTTCCGGGGCCCAGCCCCAGCCCCAGCCCAGCCCAGCCCTGCTGGGAGCCCTCAGCACGCTGCTCTTCCTCCCCGACAGGCGAGCAGATCAAGCCGGTGAAACCGAAGCGGACCACGTCCTTCTTCAGCCGGCAACTGTCTGGGAGCCAGGGGAGCTACACGGTGGTGCAGCCCGCCGAGAGGCCGGACCCGCGCTGAGGCGGCAGTGCCAGCAGGAGGAGGGCGGAGAGGCAGGGCCGCTTCAGCTCTCCAGTCAGGGAGGAAGGCCGCCTCGGAGGTGAAGAAGGCCTGGGCTGTGCGGAGCTGGCTCAGGCTTCTCGCACCTGTCCACCCTGCCCCTGCGCTCCGGGCCCCGCTGCTGTCTCAGGACCATCTGGTCAGGCCCGTCTGTCACACAGGGACTGGCCTTTGTGCCCCTCTCATGATGGACGGTGTTCCTGCTCTGAAGCCCCCACTGGCGGCTCCTGTGGCAGATGGCTGAGGAACAGGGCTGGGACCTGAAGGTCAGTCGTGTGCCTCCAGTCTGTTCCCTGGACTTCGGGGACCATACCCTCGCATTCCTTTGGCCAGCATTCGCACATGCTGCCAGGTGGGGCATCACGGTAGGGGCAGGACAGGGACCTCCCGGAGCTGGCATGGCAGAAACGGAAGGGGAGGCCCCCAGTCATACTCGCCCTGGCTGGCTGGAACTGCAGGGAGCTGGCAGGGCCCAGCTCGGGGCAGCTTGTGCCCCTCACTCAGGCATCTTGCGAGCAGGAGACCCTGACCAGTGGAAAGTACCTTTCTGCCAACTTTTGGTGATGTCACTGTACTGTCTAGGGAGGTGGCTGTCCAGGGAACCAACCAGACCCACACTACACTCAAAGAAACTACCAAACCCCCAGGACTTTGGATTCTAGTTTTGGCTTTTTTTTTTTTGTGAGTGGGGCAGGGAGAGAGTAATGTCAAGCTGCTCCTATATGTGCCCTGACTGGGGAATCAAACTGGCAACTTCTGTGCTCTGGGACAATGCTCTAAACAACAGAGCTATTCGGCCAGGGCTTATTTCTTTTTGATTTATTGTTTCGGAGAGACAGAGAGAGGTGAGAGGGAAGAGGGGATGGAGAAGGGAAGCATTCATCTGTTATTTCAGTCGTGCACTCATTGGTTGCTTCCCATATGTGCCCTGACCGGGAATTGAACCCGCACCCTTGTTTTGGGCCTGACCAGGCATTGCTCAGTGGATAGAACGTCGGACTGGGATGCAGATGACCCAGGTTCGAAAACCTGAGGTCACCA
The DNA here is from genome assembly GCF_036850995.1 of Saccopteryx leptura. Lineage (NCBI taxonomy): Eukaryota > Metazoa > Chordata > Mammalia > Chiroptera > Emballonuridae > Saccopteryx > Saccopteryx leptura. Next base: position 7,900,998 of record NC_089503.1, on the reverse strand, counting down.
ACTTAAGCACGGGCTCATCTGCTTTGAGCAAGGCTCACCAGCTTGAGCCCAAGGTCGCTGGCTCGAGCAAGGGGTCACTTGGTCTGCTGAAGGCCCACGGTCAAGGCACATATGAGGAAGCAATAAGTGAACAACTAAGGTGCCGCAACAACAAAAAAAATTTATGCTTCTCATCTCTCTCCCTTCCTGTCTGTCCCTCTCTCTCTCTCTCTGTCTCGGTCACAAAAAAAAAAACCCAAAAACCCTTGTTTCGGAACAGTGCTCTTAGCAGACTGAACTAACCGGCCAGGGCCTCTAGTTTTGGTCTTTTAACTACTTTGGGTCCATGAAGCCTGTGAACGCTGGGACAACTCAGGAGAACCTGGCAGCCTCAGACTGCGTGGCTCCCCTCCTGGGGCGGCCCTGTGCTTTCCACCCAGCCTGACTCCGGGGCTGGGGCTGGGGCTGGGTCATGCTGGGGGAGTCCTGCCCTGCCAGCGGTCTCCTCCTTGGAAACAAGTGACGGGTGAATGTGGCGCTAGGTGTGGCCAGCCCAGGAGGCGTTACTTCCCACCCACCCTGGCCCCTCTGGCGCGGGCGCCCTGCCTCCGGGTGCTTTCGGGGACTTTCCACAGGAAAGAGGCGGATGGCCCTCCCCTCCCCGGTGGCGAACTGTGGGAGAGGAAGTACAGCTATTTTGTCTCAGGCTCCAGAGCCCACCGCCGCCTCCTCTGGTGACTTTTAAACACACCAGATGTTTTGAATCGGGCTTGCCTTCTGGCAGCAGGGACTTTGCTGTTTGTCATAATAAACAGGTATCCTGGTCTTTTGAAATGTCCCAGTCAGAGGACATCTTGTCTCTCCTGGAGCCACCCGGCCTCACCGGCTGCCCAGCCGGTCTGGCTCCTGGCCCTCTGGTCCTCTCATCCCACTCACTGTTTTGACGCCAAGTGAATTCTTATCTGATAGACCTGCGGGGTGTGCTGGGTGTGTGTGTGTGTGTGTGTGTGTGTGTGTGTGTGCGCATGCGCGCTCCCATATGCACAGATTACTTGTTTCTACTCGTCTTTCTCTGGTTTTCTAAACATTCATTGTGCCTTATTTTCTGCCTGCCCTTTGGGACAAAGCAGCATTTTACTAAACGTCCTTTGAGTATTCTCATCCTTTTGTACCATGTGACTTATTAATAATAAAATCAATTTCCAGCAACTTTGGTGTAGTTGATGATAGGGAATAACAAGAATGTTAATTAATAGCTGGGAGTTGATACAGCTGCATGTTGGATTTTTATTAACCATGCATCAAGGGGTGCGGCCCTCGAAGCTCCTGAGTGAATTTGGTGGAGAACCAGGGTGCAGTCTCCAATCTTGGTGGTTGGTCAGGGTCAGAAGGTCCAAGGGGGCTTGGGGGCTCATGGTGGGAACTGAGGTGGCAGCTCTGCAGGATGGTAGTGGGACAAGGAGCAACAGAAGGCTGCCTGCCTGGGGCCTTGGTCCCTGTCCTGTTGACCTAAGCCACATGCCCCAGGTTCCTCCTAAGACCTAGGGGATAGGGCCTGACCAGGCGGTGGCGCAGTGGATAGAGCGTCGGACTGGGACGTGGAGGACTGAGGCCCCGAGGTCCCCGGCTTGAGCACGGCGGGCTCATCTGGTTTGAGCAAGGCTCGCCAGCTTGAGCTTAAGGTCGCTGGCTTGAGCAAGGGGTCACTCAGTCTGCTGTAGCCCCCCAGTCAAAGCACATATGAGAAAGCAATCAATGAACAACTAAGGTGCTGCAACGAAGAATTGATGCTTCTCATCTCTCTCCCTTCCTATCTGTCCTATCAGTCCCTCTAACTCTGTCACCAAAAAAAAAAAAAAAAAAAAAAGACCTAGGGGGTGGGGCCCAGAACACAGCGCTTGGGGGACCCAGAGAACCCTTGAGGTTTGGGCAACTCTGCAGCCATCCCCGAGAACTCATCCCTCTGCAGGACAGGAGGCACTGTTTCCCACAGATCCTGAGGGCAGGGACAGCATCCAGCCTGCCTTCTGGAGCGCTTTAGGCCCCATGGGAAGCCGCACAGCCCTAATAACCGTGAGCTTTTCCCAAGGGCGGGGGGCACCATTGGAGGGTTGGGAAGTCCTATGCCCAGAAAGCTGAAGGGAGAATGGATTCACTTGAGAGGCCAGGGTCTGCCAGGGCATAAACACCCCCACTCTGGTGGGTAAGGGAGCCCTTCCCCTACCCAGGCCCTGTCTGCCCTCACCACCTGTGTTAGTTTCTTTTTTTAAGAGAGGAAGGGAGAGAGCGAGAGAGAGAAAGGGACACCAATCTGTTCTTGTATGTGCCCTGACTGGGGATCAAACTAGCAACCTCTGAGCTGTGGGATGATGCTCTACCAAAAGCTGTCTGGCCAGGTCTCCCTCTTCCATTTAAAAAAAATTTTTTTTTAATTTTTTTAAATTAATTTATTTTTACAGGAACAGAGAGAGAGTCAGAGAGAGGGATAGATAGGGACAGACAGACAGGAACGGAGAGAGATGAGAAGCATCAATCATCAGTTTTTTGTTGCGACACCTTAGTTGTTCATTGATTGCTTTCTCATATGTGCCTTGACTGGGGGGCTTCAGCAGACCAAGTAACCTCTTGCTCGAGCCAGCGACCCTGAACACAAGCTGGCAAGCTTTTTGCTCAAGCCAGATGAGCCCGCGCTCAAACTGGAGACCTCGGGGTCTCGAACCTGGGTCCTTCCAGGCATCCCAGTCCGACGCTCTATCCACTGCGCCACTGCCTGGTCAGGCTAAAAATAATTTTTTTACAGCCCTGAGCAGTTGGCTCAGTGGATAGAGCATTGGCCTAGCATGGGGATATCCCGGGTTTGATTCCCAGTCAGGGCACACAGGAGAAGAGACCATCTGCTTCTCCACCCCTCCCCCTCCCCACCCTGTCTCTCTTCCTCTCTTGCAGCCAGTGGCTCAGTTGGTTTGAGCATAGGCCCCGGGCAGGTTGCCAGGTGGATCCAGTCGGGGTGCATGCATGAGTTTTTCTATCCCCTCCTCTCATTAAAAAACAAAACAAGCGGCCTGACCTCTGGTGGCGCAGTGGATAAAGTATCAACCTGGAATGCTGAGGTTGCCGGTTCAAAACCCTGGGCTTGCCTGGTCTAGGCACATATGGGAGTTGATGCTTCCTGCTCCTCCCCCTTCTCTCTCTCCCTCTCTCTCCCCTTTCTAAAATGAATAAATAAAGTCTTTAAAAAAAAAAAGTTAAAAAAAAAAAAAAACAAGCCTGACCTGTGGTGGCACAGTGGATAAAGCGTTGACCTGGAACGCTGAGGTCACCAGTTCAAAAACCCTGGGCTTGCCTGGTCAAGGCACATATGGGAGTTGATGCCTCTTGCTCCTCCTCCTTTCTCTCTCTCACTCTCACTCTCTCCTCTCTAAAATGAATAAATAATTTAAAAAAAAAACACCTTATTTATTGGCTTTACAGAGACAGAAACATCGATCTGGATCCTGGAGTGTGTGCCCTAATGGGGGATCAAACCTGCAACCTTTGCATAGCCTTTTTTAATTAATTAATTTTAATGGGGTGACTGATAAATCAGGGTACATATGTTCAGAGAAAACATCTCTAGGTTATTTTGACATTTGATTATGCTACATTCCCATCACCCAAAGTCCAATTGTCTTCCATCACCTTCTAACTGCTTTTCTTTGTCCTTTTGAGTGTTGGGATGATGCTCTAACCCAGTGGTCCCCAACCCCCTGGGCCTCGGACCAGTACCGGTCTGTGAGCCATTTGGTACCGGTCTGCAGAGAAAGAATAAATAACTTACATTATTTTCGTTTTATCTATATTTAAGTCTGAACGATGTTTTATTTTTTAAAAATGACCAGATTCCCTCTGTTACATCCATCTAAGACTCACTCTTGACGCTTGTCTCGGTCACATGATACATTTATCCGTCCCACCCTAAAGGCCGGTCCGTGAAAATATTTTCTGACATTAAACCGATCCGTGGCCCAAAAAAGGTTGGGGACCACTGCTCTAACCACCCAAGCTATCTGGCCAGTCTGCCCCCTTATTGGTTTCCTGTGGCTGCTATAACAAATTACCACAACCTTAGTGGCTTAAAACAGCACACACTCAGCTCTGGCCTATTGGCTCAGTGGCTAGAGTGTCGGCCTGGTGTACAGAGGTCCCAGGTTCAATCCCCGGTCAGGGCACACAGGAAAAGTGGTCATCTGCTTCTCCACCATTCTCTCCCCCTTCTCTCTCTCTTCCTTTCCAGCCAGTGGCTCAATTTGTTAAGGAGTCGCTGCTGGGATAGTTTGGCTGGTCTGAGCATCAGCCCCAGACAGGGGTTGCCGGGTGGAACCCAGTCAGGAAACGTGCAGGAGTCTGTCTCTCTATCTCCCCTCCTCTCACTTAAAAAAAAAGAAACAGCATATACTTGTGTCACAGTTCTGGAGGTCAGAAGTGTGAAATGAGCCCTGGGCTAAGCTCAGGGTGCGGGCAGGGCTGCATCCCATGCTCTAGGGGAAATCTTGACTTTTCCGGCTTCTAGAGGACAGGTTCCTTGGCTAGGCGCCCCCTGTGAAGGTGAGGGGGGTCCTCCCAGCTTGCACTGTGGCTCTTCCTCCTCACATCTCTTTCTCTGACTCTCCTCTGCCTTCCATTTCCATGTTGAAGGAACCTTGTGATTATTACACTGTGCCAAGGTGGATAATCCAGGTAATCTCTTGTCAGCTGATTGGCTATTCTTTTTATTTTGTATAGAGAGAGAGAGAGGAAGAGAAATATTGATCTATTGTTCCACGTATTTATGCATTCATTGGTTGGCCCTTGCATGTGCCCTGACCGGGGATCAAACCCACAACGCTGGTGCATGGGGAAGAAGTTCTAACCAACTGAGCTACCTCGCCAGGGCTCATCAGCTACTTTAATTCACCTGTACCAGGAAACCTAATCTTCACAGGCTCTGGAGACCAGGACACAGGCATCTTGGTGGCCTTACTCTGCCTGCCATAGCATTCCTTTCTCTGCGGCCCTCCCTGCTGTGTGGTCTGTCCGGTGACAGTGATGTCCTCTCTGCCTGTCCCGACCCAGCCAGCTGAGCAGGCGTGGCCGGGTGTTCGCGTGGAGGCCCAGGCTTCCGGGGATCCTCCCAGCACCACGGAGGACCTGTTCCAGGCGCTCCTTGCTGTGGCTCCCTCCGCACAGGCCTCCTCCCGGGGACCGCAACCCAGTTGTCTTTTGGGCATAAATTCCGAATGCGTCTCCTCAACCACACACGGCACACCATTTCAGTCTTCAGTGGGCTCTCCTCCACAGAAGGGCCTTTGTGCTCTCTCCGTGCCCACCCAGACCACCTCCCTGTTTGTCCTCCTCCCACCCCCGGCTCTAGGCTCCGTTCCAGGCTCAGCTCAGCCATCACAGCTCCAGCATGTGGGCCATGTGCTCCAGGAGCAGCTGGGGAGACCGCTGACCCCTGGAAACTGCCCGCTGTGGCCTGTAGAGGGAGCCCGCCGGTACAGCGGCTGAGAGGCTGGGTGCTCCTGGCGGCCTCCGTTCTCTGCAGGCCTGCAGCTGGTGACCCCAATTCCATGCACCTGGAGATGGCCAGTGGGCAAGTGAAATTTGCAAAAGTAGGATTTAAAATTTACTTTTCTCAAAGAGAATGCCTACAGGCCTGACCTGTGGTGGCGCAGTGGATAAAGCATCCACCTGGAATGCTGAGGTTGCCAGTTCAAAATTGCCTGGTCAAGGCACATATGGGAGTTGATATTTCCTGCTCCTCCTTCCTTCTTTCTCTCTCTCTCTGTATCTCTTTCTCTGTCTCCTCTAAAATGAATAAATAAAAAATAATAATTTAAAGAGAACGCCTACAATGATTTAAGTCCTGGATTAGTCCCCACCCACAACATACTGGCTCCACTTGTTTTTGAACACGGGCTGCAATCTTTCACCTCGGGGCCTGCGCTCAGCACTCTCCAACCTCCTCCCCACCTTGGCTGCCCGACACCCCCAGCCCACCTCCCCTTCCCCTGTCAGGCTGGACTGGCTGTCCTCTGGGAACAGACCTTCTCTCCTGGAGGGCCAAGACCCTCTATTCTATAACTCCCCCCTGCCCCCCCCCACAGTGCACCCTCAGGCAAATTGTATCCCGTCTGGGTTTCCATTTCCTCTTCTCTAAAATGGGGATGGTCACACCCTGACCGGGTAGGTCATACCATCATCCTGCTATGCCAAGGTTGTGGGTTCGATCCCCAGTCAGGGCACGTACAAGAATCAACCAATAAATGCATAAATAAAAAATAATAAAAATAAATGCATAAATAGGTGGAACAACAAATTGACGTTATTTTCCTCTAAAAACGTCAGCTCTCTGAGCCCATTTCTTCATCTGTTAAGGGGGTCAATCAGCTCTTGCTTTATGCACCAGATGTGAAACATCTGTGGGCTGCAATGCCGGAGTCCCGTGTGTAGTGGTCAGGTTCATTCATGCACTCATCCCATGTAACCCGCCATGTCCCAGAGGCCACGCTCAGGTCCCCTCTGTTCCCATCTTGGGGCTGCCTTAACAAAGTCCTACAAATGGGAGGAGGGGTGCTGAAACAACAGAAATGTATTGTTTCACAGTTCTGGAGGCCAGAAGTCCACAACCACGGAGTAAGCAGTGCCAGCTCCCTCGGGCTGGAGGGGACCCGTCCAGCCTCCCCCAGCTCCTGGTGCTCTGCCAGCAGTCTGGGGTGTTCCTTGGCTCGCAGCTGCATACAGCCCAATCTCTGCGTCTCCCTGTGTGTGTGTGTCCTTACGTGGCCATCTGATAGGACCCCCGTCATTGGATGAGGGGCCTGCCCTTTTCCACTTCATCCTAACTAACTATAACTGCCATGATCCTATTTTCAGCTAAGGCCACATTCTGGGGGTGCTTCGACATCTTTATTGGGGGAGGGGGCAATCCAACCCACAATACCACCTTAGTAGTTTATTGTCTTGGTCTTCTTTGGGTCTTTTTAAATGTATCAAAGGTTGTTTTAAAATACCAGCTGCCCTTGGGTTGCCTGGAGAAGCTGCAGTGGTTGCGCCACCAGCCTGGCACACGCGGCCTGGCTCAGCCCGCTCAGGGCTTTGGAGGTCACTAGAGCAGAGGGGGCCCTACAGAGAATGCCCACAGGGGTCAGGGCAGCACGACAGGGTCTTCATGGCTCCCAGACACCCCCTAACCCTTCAGGTAACAGGTCACTGAACAGCCAACATAAGCCATCTCATTGTCCTGTCTGAGGCTGGGGACATTTCTGGATCGTTCACCCCTTGCAGCGTCTGGGAACCACCTGGCCCTTTCTCCCAGTCCAAATCAGTCTCACATTTCAGAGAAGGCAGGCAGATTACCCAACCTCATCTGGAACCAGCGGCGGGGCAGACCCGGGTCACGACTTCAGTTTTAAGCAGCAAGTGTGGTGTCCTGTGGTGGGCCACTTTTTGAGCCCAGAGTCAGCCCCAGATGGGGGGGAGCAGTTGGTGGGAAATCGGCCACGGTCCCTATCCGCGGGTTGCTGATCCCGCTTCCACCAGCAGAGGGCAGCTGAACCTGCCTTTTCCTCCTCCAGTTCTGCCGCAGAGGCAGTGAGCTGGCACCACCTACCAAGATCTATGCAGCTGGAAAAACCCCAGGGCAGAGTCTTCGGGGCCTCGGATGGGTGGCTGCTTGTCCACATTCTTGCAGAACAGGCCCTCTGGCTCCCGACCGCCACCACCTTCCTCCGTTCCACGACAGGGGAAGCGGGGAGTCCCAGACCACCAAGAAGACCAGATACAGGGGATCCCCTTAGGCTTCTCATTTGGTGATGGGACCCACATTATCCAGAGATCACGATGCATAGATTCTGCTTTGGAATTTTTTTACTTTTCTGTGAACTGAAAACTAAGTCAAAATGTTTAAAATCAGGGTTATTTGGGGGAATTCAGGAGGTGGGTGGGTATGCCCTGCGACTAGTCATGTCCCTTCTGCTTCACCCTGCGCCCACAGGAGCTGACTGCCCCACGTCCCTTCCCTTCTCAGCTGTCCTGGCCTCTCTCAGAATTCCCTTCCCCCACCCATACTAAGCCCTCTGGCTAATTTTTTTTAATTTTTTTTATTTTATTCATTTTTAGAGAGGAGAGAGGGAGGGATAGAGAGAGAGAAGGGGGGAGGAGCTGGAAGCATCAACTCCCATATGTGCCTTGACCAGGCAAGCCCAGGGTTTTGAACCGGCAACCTCAGCATTTCCAGGTGGACGCTTTATCCACTGCGCCACCACAGCTCAGGCCCTCTGGCTATTTTAAACTACTTGTCATAAATATAATTTGCAAGAGGGAGAGTAATAATAGTCCCAGCTCTTCCCTAGGATTTCCGTATCTCCTGCCCATTTGACCTTGGCATTTAGTGCCGAGGGTGGTGATGGCTGTTGACATTCTGGGCCAGTAAGAGCACCAGCCTCCTTCATAGCCTCAAGGTCAGCAGCCTCCAGGGGCCAATGGAAACGTTCAGAGGGTCCCTGCTCTCCCAGCAGAAGCCCTGGCACCTTGCACACCTCACACACGAACACCGCTCAGGGGAGGCGAGGAGCACCAAAGCAGAAAAGGTTCCTGCAGAGGTTTGGTCTGAGCCACCAATGACCCAGGGGCGTCACTGCGGGGGCCTGAGGACTGACCATGGGCAGGAGCCCGGCAGAAGTGGGAGGCTCTGGCAGTGGGGGTTGCGGGCAGGCCCTGTAGAAGGCAGAGCAGTCCTTGGGGGCTGTGCAAACCTAGGGTGTCAGCACTGGGAAGATCTGTTGCCACCATTTCTGGTGGGTGGGGCTTCAGGAGAGGCTGGCAAGGTGGACACAGGCCAAAGGGTGAGGTCTGTGAAAGCTGGGATTTACTTAGTTGACAACAGTAGGTGCCCAGGGGGTCTGGGGGCTAGTCCACTTATTCCACAGGCCTTCCCTCTGCTGGAGTCTGGGGAATAAGGACACAGGTGCTTGGCATGGGGAGGGGACAGGTGGGTCTGGTGAGCACTTAGGAATAAGGGCTTCAGAACACAGGGAGGTGGCTATGAGCCAGGAAGCAGCTGGCAGAAGGGCAGAGCAGGCTCCAGGCTTGGGCAGGTCGCAGGGAAGTTGAAAGAGTGGGGGCGGGTAGGGCTCAGGCACTGAAGGCCTGATGCCCAGGAATCAGGGTGTACATGGCGGGCAGTCCTAGAGATCTGGATGTAGGGGACTGACACCACCAAGTTTACTTCCTGGAGGCCTGGTCCTAGGAGGCGAGAGGACCCCAGCTGGATCTGCCCTGGTAGTGGCCAGAAAGGGCACCAGAGACTCAGAGCGCACAGGCCCCGTGACCCCCCGGGGGACACACGAATCATGCGTAAGGAGTCTTCTTCTCATTAGGGTGCCTCCCAGCTTCCCCTACCTCTTTTTGGCCCACCTGGGACAAGAAAGTAAACCAGAAACTAGGGAGTGTCCACCCCCACGTCCTCTCTCTCAAATGCCTCCACCAGCTTTGGGTCCCTTCCCTGCCCCAGCCATTCTGTGCACGCTGCTGGGCCGCTGTCCACTGGAAACAGCCCGCCATCGCCTTGGCTGCTGCCCTGGGAACCCAGGGCTGGACAGGTCTGGGCCCATCATGGAGTTTGTGATGCTTCGGTCAGTCCACAAGTATCACAGATGGACAGAGTGGGACCTTTATAAATCATAGACCATCTCATCAACACATTTACCAAGGTCCACTTCGTGCCAGGAACACACCAGGGACTACTTGGCACAGAGAGTCAGAAGGATACAAGACAGATGAAAGCCCCTTCCTGGAAGGGGTCAAGGCTGGGACGAGGCCCACGAGTGAAAAGCCTCCAGGCTGACAAATGCTAGTCAGAATCAGGAAGTGGGAATGAGCTGGCAAAGCAGGGGTTAAGGGTGTGCCCAGGGACGTGCTGCTGTGAGGTGGGGCCCCCTGGCTGGAGCCCAGGCTGAGGCCCAGCTCCCTGTCAAGGCAGGTGGGGCCTACGGGGGTTGAGGGGTGTTGGTGGGGTCCAGGCTGCTGTTCTACAAGGGCTGCTGTGAGGCAGGCCCGCCCTTAGGGCTCCCTGCCAACACCTGGTGACTATGCAGTTTCCTCACTCAGGCCCTGAACCTAGGGAGGGCCTCACAGCTCAGATGGGCCTCCCAGGGGCCTCCCAGTTCAGAGATGGCTCCAGCTGAAAGTCTCCTATGAGTAGAATCCAAGGTGACCTAGGCCATAGCTTTGGAACTGGACCCATGGGGGCTGGGGTGGAGTTCTGGCACATTCTTAAGTGGCGGCAGCAATCCTGTCCTTGTCCTGCCCTTGTTGTGAACCTGAAATCCCCCACCCCTTTCCCACCCTCTTCTTTTCCCCCTTGTCCGGGGGCTCCTGTGGACAATCTGGTGTGTGTTTGGAACAACAAGGCTGAGCTTACTTCGGAACAAGATAGGGAGGCCACCATGGCGGTGAGAAAGGACTTGGAGCCAGGGCCTGACCCTGAAGTCCGGATGTTGCCCAAGGGCCCTTGCCTGTCCTTTCCCCTCCAGCCCTAAGCCCCTAAGCGGGCTGTCAGAAAGAAGCAGCCTCCAGCCCCCGCTCCCACGTGGTGTGGGCCCATCTGTTTACTGATTCCGGGAACAGCTTGTTTTGATCTAGAGAAATCTGCTGACACACTGACACTGCTCTCCTCCTCCGCAGTCAGGAAGGAGGGAGCTTTAGACGTGTTCCTAAAGAAAGAGGCAGATGTTTGTCCAACATACTGTGAGCACTGCCCCACCCCAAGGCAGGGCAGGAATGTCCTGGTGTGGTTTTCTATCCTCATTTCATCTCTCCTCAAATACATTCAGTCCCAAAGAAAACGAGCTGGGCGGAATGCAGAGGCTAGCAGAGCTTCTCAAGGACCCTCTGACACGGCGCCAGTGGGTCCTTGAAAGTGGGTGGCTAGGGCAGCTGCAGACATAAGGCACAAATGTGGGCCTTAGTTCCTCTTATGCTGGAGCGTCCTATGCTTTGTAGAATCCTAGTGCTTTGTGTGTTGGCAACCCCACCTACTCCTACTCTTTTGAAAAATAAAATCTAAGACAGTTTTGTTTCTGGGACTTGGGAATGACATGCAGGAGATCTTAGGCCAGCGAAGAACAGCAAGCTGAGACCTCAAGGTGGACCCAGGAAGCAGCCACAGCAGGGACGACTGCCTGTCAGGTGCCTTGCAGATAAATAAAGGCCTGATCCCACAGCCTGGCACAGTGACGCAGCAGGGAAGGCATTTGCTTGGTATTAGACACCTCCCAGCATTCTAGAACATTCTAATAAGCCAATTCCCTTCCTCCGCACTGTTCTTTTAGGCCAAGTCTCCCCAACCCAACTGTGAAAATGTTGCCAGGACGAGACGTTGGGGAAGGGCGAGCTGCTGGAATCTTTTCCTGGCAGAAGGGTTGGGGAGCGAGGGAGACAGGCCTGGGCCCGCTGCGCGCCATCTTTCTGTGTGGAGGGTCACGTGCGTCATCAGTTTTGTGAGAACCACAGGGAAGGTGCAGCGGCCGGCCCAGCCCTGCCTGCAAATGCCATCTTGCAGAGACAATGGGGGAAAAAAATCTGGCCCTGTTTCCTCCTGGTTGCCAAGGGGACCTGTTGTCACAGGCGGTTTTGTTTGGGGTGTGGGTGCTGACCCTGGGAGGAGGCTTCCTGGCAGGCAGCTGGCCAGAGGCCTTTCTCAGTTCTGCGTGCGCTGACCACTGTGCTTCCACCTGGGACTCCACGGAACAAGAGCCCCGCGTGGGTCCCAGGCTGCGCTTCCCCCTCTCCATGCCCCCCCCCCCTCTCTCTCGGGCCCACATCGCAGAGGAGCGGCCAACCACTTTCTTCAAACTCTTCAAATGGCTCAAGACCTGCCTGACCTCAGGGGAGGGGACAAGAGGTTCCTTTGCTAGAGCCTCTGCTTTAGAAGACCCAGGCTGGGAGTGGGAGTGGTGCCTGTGGGCAGAGAGCAGGCAGTGCCCCCCCCCCCGCGCAGGCATCAACCGGGTCCCCTGAGGTTCCTCACAGGCTGTAAACTGCCCCGGACAAATTAGTTTTTCCAAAAAAAAAGTCTTTTTCTCCCACCTCCCAATCCAGAAATAAATGGGTTGAATATATCCTTTTTAGTCTTGATGCCACGCAATTACAGCTCCTGTTTTGTGCACAAATAAGATACCACTTATTAGTTTGCAACTGGCTTTTTCCACTTATATAATAATCACTAAGTATTCTATCCAGGAAGAGAGAGCTTTTCTTATGAAACAGTTCATACTTTCTGGTTACCGAGCATAACACAACCATGACGCACAGCCCTCAAGCTCCCATGGTAACTTGGGGTTTAACTTTTTCATTAACTTGCTCCCAACCACTTTTTTAAATTAAAAGTAAATTAAATGTAGCCTGTCCTGGCTGGATAGCTCGTGTCCCTATACGCAAAGGTTGCGGGTTCGGTCTCTGGTCAAGGCACATACAGCAACAGACAGATGTTTCCCTCTCTCAATTAAAATAATTTAAAAAATTAAAGTTAGCCCAACCGTTTTAAAATAACAAAATCACAACAGGGTTTCTTAACTGGAGAGCCCTGTAAGCACGGCTGTGCGGGCGGGTCCCTGAGCGCTGCCCGGGTGCCCACCTCCCCCGCCGCTCCGCAGGGGCTCCGCCCGCCCGCCCGGCCCCCGCCGCGCGCCAGGGCGCTGACGTCACCGGCACTCACGAGGCCGCGCCACCGCCCGCTGAGTCACGCGCGGCCGCCTCCGATAGTGATGCGCCCTCTGCAGAAATCCCTCCGCCGCCCCCTGGAATTTTCCAGATGCTTTGCCGGCCCTTCTTTCGAACTTCTCGGGGCGGGATGACCTGAGGCGACCTCCGCATGGTCTTTACCCTTCGGGAGGCCGCCCCCGCCCCCGCCGCCCTCCTGTCACACACTCCCGACGGAAAGGGGGCTTGCACCCACCCGGCCCCAAGGAGTCGCCTCTCAAATGTGACCTTGAGTGTATCTAGGTCACTAAGCCCTGCTGGTGGGGGCGGGGCGGCCGCCCCGTGAGGCCGAGCGCCGCCCCAGCCGTCACCTTGGGCAGGGCTGGGCACGGACTTTTTTTCCCCCGGTGGCAGTGGAGGAATCGTCCCGTTGAGCGATGCTGTGGGTGACGTGACCAAGGGCTATAAAAACGAAAAAAAGTTGTGACCCGTCCAGCAGGAGTTAGCGACAGGGAGGGCAGGGCTGCGCGCTTGGGCCCAGTGGTGCGGGAGGAAGTGGCCAGTTTAGGGCCTTAGGGGACAGCTGGGGGCGATGGCCGAGTGGCAGGAGCCGGGGAGGTTGGGGCCCAGGGAGGAGGCAGGTCAAGGAGGACACTGGGTCCTGGGGAAGCTGTCCTGGGCGCAGCCGCGTGGGAAGGGCCCGCAGTGACCGAGGGGGCAGATGGCGGCCCTGCGGGCCAGGCTGTCGCTGCTGCCTGGCGAGCAATGGGAGTGTGACCTCCGGGAGGGTGCCGCTCCGAGTGGGCGGAGAGCGCCCCCGGTGCCCCGGTTTGTGTGGCAGGAGGAGGTGGAGGAAGGAGACAGGGTTCCTTCCCGGACTGGGCCCGGGAAGGCGGGCCGCGGAGCGCAGGGCCGCAGGCGGGCCGGGCGGGCAGAGCTGGACCCTGTCAATACCAGCAGCCCCCTTTCTCTCCAGACAGAGGGTGGTGAAGCCGCCCGGATATGAGGCCTGGTCCTGTGGAAATTGAACTTAGCTTCTCCGGGCTGACGCCCTGGCCCAGCAGGGTGGTATGTAATTTTGGCTCGGCCTGGAGAGGGACCAGGCCAGGCCCGGTTTGGTGGAACCCAGGTCTGGGTGCGAGGTCGGAGGTGCGGGCGGTGTAAGGAGCGATTCAGGACGGAAGGTGCCTAATGTGGCTGACAGGCGGGGCGCCGAGGCCGGAGGTTTGTATGTCTGGGGACGAGATTGACCCACGCTTTATTTTCCAGGTGGCAGTGCTTCCCTTTGGACTTTCCTCTAGGTTCGGTGTTAACCTCTCCCGTGAGCTCACACTGCCCCTTCTCCTTTTCACTCTCTCGAGGTTTTCCGTTCAATTAAAACATTGCTTCTGGTAATCTGGTAAGCCTGGGAAAGTTGGCCGAAGTCCCTGTGGAAGTCGGTAGTGGTCATATCTAAGGACAGGCTCTCCCTGCCGAGACTCTGGGCGGGGCGGGGTGGCATTGCTTGGTGGAAGAGGGGGGATTGAGTGTCTACCCATGGGTGGGCCTGCAGCGATGGTGCCAGCCTAAAGTTACAGAAGTGCCTCATGGACCGTGGTTTGTTACTATAGTGTTCATCGTGGCGAGCAGATGGCACCAGGAGACGTGGAGCCCCTGGCCAGTGTGAGTCGTAGCAGTGCAGGAGAGAGCCCGCCTAAATTGATGCCTGCAGATTGAATTTCCAGTCTTTAAGAGGAGGAAGTTCTCCAATGCCTGTTTCCAGGCCTTGCTCAGGAAGCCCTGTGTACAGGAGGTCATCGTTTAAGGTTTTCAGATGAGCTTCCGAGGGGGCAATTTTTAAAAGTCCAAATCAGATGCTTCCCGGCCACCAGCAGATGTGTTTATTTGAATTTTTATCTTGGAGCACCAGCCTCCGGGCACTGGAATGCCGGCAGGCACCCCTCCGTTCTCGGGTGGAGGTTTGCAGATGCTGCGTCTTCTATGTTGAGCTTCCTGTCATGCTAGTTCTCTGCTATGAACCTTGCTTCCAGAAGATTCTTAAGCTGTAGAACATTAAGGATGCCTCAACGCAGAGTGCTGCCTTGTAGATGGAGCTTGCCGATGGAGCCCAGTGACCCTCACCTACCTACCCACCTGCCTGCGCGTCAGTGGCTGCAGAGTTCTTAGTGTGAAGATAAACTATGGGGGGTGTGTGCAGATTTGAAGTGTCTTTGGCAAATGCTTGGGCGAATGAAGCAAATGGGGGGGGGGGTGACGTGTTGAGGTCTGGGAAGGTATAAGCTGGTCATGCCCAAATTCTATTAGAAATGGCAGGTCTAGTTTGGACACCATCTTGTCCCTGCAGAATACTAAGGGAATGGTCGCTGTATTGGAAGTGACCTTTGATTCTTCTTGCTCTGCGTTTTTTTATTCCACAGTAATTTGGGCATTCAAATAGGAGGACCCTAAATTGAGAGTTGAAGGAGGGGAGGGCATAGCTTGACAGCGGTACCGGGAGGAGGGTGATTGGGTCTATTGCAGAGCGTGGGGACACGGTAGGGAATGTGGGTTGAAGGGAGTTCTCTGGAGAAGAAGGGGAGGGGAGGGCAGGCTGGAGACTGGGAGGGGTAGGGTGAAGAACCCAGAGAGGTGGGTAATTATTGCAGAGGGTGGGAGTGGTGGGGGATGTGGGTTGAAGGGAGTTCTCTGGAGAAGAAGGGGAGGGGAGGGCAGGCTGGAGACTGGGAGGGGTAGGGTGAAGAACCCAGAGAGGTGGGTAATTATTGCAGAGGGTGGGAGTGGTGGGGGATGTGGGTTGAAGGGAGTTCTCTGGACAATTGAGTAGAGCTGGTGGGCAAAGAACATATCGTACTAGTTGCTGTTAGTACATTGTTAATGCCAGTTGAATTGTTGCTTGGAAGCACAAAATTTCCTTGGAAACCTCCTAAAACACAACTCTCAGTGCAGGGAAAAAAGCAAAATTGTTTTGCCTTGCTGCAAGGTGGGGAGACTGAAAAGGTGTAACTGAACCTGAGTACCAGTCACTTGAATGTTGGGGTTCAAAAACTTGCGTGGGTATTAACATCCTTCAGCGCTCTGCAAGCTTCTCAGGTGTTTCTTTGAAGCTGTGAAGGTGAGTCTTAGGAAGGCTCTAATTGTGGGCTTTAAACGTATTTGTGAGATTTTGGTGTACATTTGAGATTCGGTCTACTCTTCTGGATTTGCAACTCATTTTTCTCCTTCACTGAGAGCTTAGCAAAGTGAAAATCATTTCTAAAGGAATTTTGTGTTACATTGTCTTATAAACACATCACTTGTCTTGATAATGAGTATTCATACAAACAAAAGTTTTTGCTTACTATTATCTTTCCATAGATTTTGTAACCAGGAGAATCAAATAACCTTTTGTGGTCACTGTAAAATTACTGTAGTATTTGGTAGCAAACAATCCATGTACCAAGGTTAGCGTTTATAACCCATCATATCTTTAGTTGAAAGCATGTGTTTTTTAAATGACCCAGTACTAAAGGAGAAGCTATCAGACAAAATTAGTTTGGGGAATAAGCAAAATGGGGTGGGGAGGCTCTGCTCAGTGCGGACTGATGGTAGAAATTTAAGGAAGGATCTGAAACCCTTCATGATCCCACTTGTTGGAGATGCATCTATTGAATTGGTAAAGTAACACCAGTGGCTTTTGTTGTCATGTCCCTCTTCCCTTAAATTTCACTTAAAAATTTTAAATTCCTAGTACTTTTAGCCCTTGGAAATTTTCTGTGTTCTCTATTGTTTGTTTTAATGTTGGCATGATAGTTGTGTTCTTAACCAGCGACTTGGGCATGACACAATTACTGTCTTTGGGATTTAAAGAGTTGGTTATGCATGTATGAGGAAGTATGTTGGGTAAGAACTGGTACTGTTGCCTCATGTACGGGACTAATCATCTTTCTTCCCCATTGCAGCACAAATAAAGGTTTTGGGTTCTAAACTCATTAGAATGGTTGTATTGTTACATTTTTTTTAAATCTTTTCTGTAAATTAAGTTGCCTTTGTAATGGATTTGGATATATCATCGTATTGTAGATTTAGGCTTAAATTCACTTTTCAACGGGTCCAGATAATTGAAGTCACTCAGTAAAGTGTGGTAACATCAACTGGAACTGGCGTCCTGGTGGGTGTGCAGCCTGGTGGGCGGGGAGGGGGCCCTGCTCACCTGAAAGTATGTAATGGAGTGGTTTTGAAAAATTGGATGCCCTGTTGCTCTGTGGAGTAGCCTACTTTCTGTGTCACTGCTTCATTAATAAACTCTTTTACTTGAAACTTTAAAAAAAAGACTGTGCCAACCATTCAGTAAAGGTCAATATCAAAGTTGGGTGAGTTGGGGGGAGAGTAGTTTCTGATACCCTGGTTGGATTTCCAGGTGGTGAGGTCGAAAAGAGGACCGATTTTTCTTTCATTTGCTTAGAAGAAACTGTCTAAGAATAGACTGGACATGTACTATGTGTTTTCCATATCTGGGGCCTTGGGAAACAGACTGTATCTGAGATTTGGGTCTTAGCACATAATTCTCATCTTACAGAAGTTTGGCTTTGGCTCAATTTTTTCCTTTTGATGAATGACGAGAATGTGGGCTGAGCTATGGAACTGCTGCACTAGACACCCTAACTATACAAAGGGTGTGAGTGGAAGCACCTGGAACCCAGAGTAAGCATCGTGACTTAGTTGATTCTGTGTCCTGGGTGGGGAATTGGCAGCGGCGTTTATCCTGGGAGCTACCCTTGTACTGCTGTGCTGTGACCAGAACAGGTGGAGAGTCCCAGAGCGCAGCAGTGGACCTGGGTGCCATCCACACTCAGTGTGTCCTGTGTGCCTGCCTCTTCTGTCCTTGTGACCCCTCGTGTATGCTACAGAGAAAATGGGGTTAAGCCACTGTGCCCGTCAGCAGGCCACTTGTCCAGGGCTCATGGCTCTCAAGAGTGGGCCCCACTGTGGACATGTTCAAGAACCATTTTCCTGCGCGCTGCCCCCGTTCCTGTTACCTGGAGCCGTCTAGCCGCCTTTCCTATTCCTTTGCCCTTCTCCTTGCCTCTTACCTGAGCCCCGCCCCACCTGCTTTGTGCTCTTTCAGAAAGGTTTCTCCTCATGTCTCTTTATATTAATGCTTACAAAATTCTTGCTTCCAACCTTAATGGGTAACTGCTGTAAACACCTCTGTGTAAATAGTACTGTTTCTTAGCAACTACCAGGCTGCCAGTATCTCCACAGGTGTGTAAATGTTTGGCATTGGGAGGTTTGAAGTGGTGCTTGTTAATATGAGAAGCAGAAAGCAGGCAGCTGAAGGCTGAGCTGGTGCCCTCTGTCCTCCACCCAATCCTGGTGCTCTTGGACTCAGCGAGCTTCCTCCCTGTTTTGCACTGTCATCCTCGGATGGGGTGGGGTGGGTCACAGTATTGAGGACAGTGGTTGACAGTTACTGCCTCCTCCTGCACAAGTCTGCTCTGTACTCCTGAGGCTGAGGATGATACAATGAAACAGTGAGTAGAAATCTGATCTGGTACAAATGGAAAGTAAAGGGCCTAAGCATAGCAAAAGTTGAATCCCGAAGTCCTTTCAAAAAGGGAATAAGTAGCAGGGTAAGTATTGGTGAGGCTCCTGTGTGCCCAGGAGTGGCCTGTGGTATGGAAAGGAGATTGGATCATGGCGGCTCCCTCTTG
This sequence comes from Saccopteryx leptura, assembly GCF_036850995.1. NCBI lineage: Eukaryota > Metazoa > Chordata > Mammalia > Chiroptera > Emballonuridae > Saccopteryx > Saccopteryx leptura. Next base: position 7,882,609 of record NC_089503.1, on the reverse strand, counting down.
GTGTGTCTTACTGACGATGGCCATTAAGGGACTCCTAGGACCGTTGATGCTGGTGGCTAACCTCTGTGTGCGCATAAGTGGAAGAGATGATGACCTGTGGCTTTGAGCAGTACTTGTGCGGTGCCGACAAATGAAATGCCGAAACTGGCTTCAGGTATTTGTGGTGTGTTTCAAATGTTCGTATTTAATGCACAAAAGTATATATACTAATGCAGCCCTGAAATGTCAACAGGGAGGTAGCAACATTACCAAAACTCAGAAATAACCAAAAATGCAATGTGGGGATGTGGGTCCTTGGAGTGTGGCCTTGACCTTCCTCCGTGTGAGGACACCCGCTGGGCAGGACACTGCCGGGACTGTCTGCTGGGGCCTCACTCTGAGGACCCTCAGCTCTGCACTGCCTTCACTCTTTGTTTTATTGGGACTGGGGGGCAGTGAGGAGTATCAACTCATGGTTGCGTCACTTTTTTTGTTCATTAATTGCTTGTCGTATGTGCCTTGACCAGGCAAGCCCAGGGTTTCGAACTGGGGACCTCAGTATTCCAGGTTGACACTTTATCCACTACGCCACCACTGGCCAGGCCACTCTCTCTTAAATAACTCTTATTTGGGTTCTCATTGTGTAAAAGGGTTTATTGTAAGGTTCATAATAAGTAAGGAAATTGAAAAACCTCAGTAATCCACTAACAATTGTCTGGCATATTCTAGAGTTTTTCATATGCATATATGTTCACTTTATACAAAAATGGGATTATACTGCAAATTCTGTTCTGCAATCCTTTTCATTTAATATATAGTGGACATTTTGTCATTCTGAAGCACCTTTTGTACGGGTGACAACGTTCTATTGGATGACTATGTCAATTTAAACAATGATATTTTGCAGTTAAACAATGGTATTTCCAGTTGTCTTTTCCTCTGAGGAAGTTCTGCTGTGATAACCTTCTCTGGAACTCAGACTTGATTACATTCAGGGCTGCTTCCTTGGGTGGTGTGAATGCAGCCAAGAACACACCTTGGGTGGTGGCCATAAAATGCCCATGTCAGGCTTTAGGTTCATGTTGCTAACTTGACATCTGGGGAGGGATTTTCTAAAGCAGGGTCTCACCAGTGAGGTAAACTGGCTCCCCTTTTCCTCCGGACAGGACGGGTATTATCAGGTCAGAAAGCTTTGCGCATTGGGCAGGTAGGTCCAGGCCTTCAGTGGGGTCGGTGGGAGTGTACTTTGCTGCTGGCAACATTGACGGGCTGTGCATGTCGGTTGGCCGTTTGCAGTTTCATGTGTGTGTGTACATGTGACTTTCCTCTTCTTCATCACTCATTTTTTTATTGGTTGTTCAGTGAAAGCAATTACATATTAAGGCTATTAATAATCCTTTGTTATATTGCACATGTTTTTCTTAGTTTGTAGATTGCCTTTCATTTGTGTAATGTGTCTCAGACACACAAAAATTACAGTTTTTCCCAGGTTAATTTGTCATTTGTGGTTTCTGCACTTGGTATTATGCTTAGGTCTCTTCCACCCCAAGAATCTGTAAATGTTAATCTGTAATTTCTGTGGCACACATATGGTTTCATTTTTTACATTTAAACATGTAATCCAACTGGAGTTTATTTTGAAGTCTGTGTTGGGGATCGGCAGGTGTGCCCTCTGTTCAGAGCTCCTGGGGCTCGCTCCCTCTGGTTGCTGCTGCCCTGCGGCCAGGTGATGGAGTGGCAGAGTCCTGTCATCCCTGAGGGTTGTCACAATGGACAGTTCACTGGTACCTCCAGGCAGGTGGCTGTTGTTTCCTAATGGGATCCTGGCTTGATCCTCCTCCATGACTCCCTGTTCCCCATCCTAACTGGTTTGGACCTGTGGCCTGTGACAGTGGGGATGGGAAGGTGTCAGGAGCAGATGCACACAGAATTGGTGCTACTTCTCATTTGCACATGGCAGCTCTGTGGCCGGGAGAGCCCGGTTTCCTGGCCTGGGAAGTGGGGGTGATGAGTGTGTGTCTGGGAGCCCCTCTGTCCATCCATGCTCAGCTCCTCATGAACCACCCGTGGCAGATCTTGCTGCCTCCCCTGGCTCCTCTCCCATCCCCACCACCTCCCACCTTGCTCCAGCCTTTACGCAGTGGCAATCTGTGTGCATACTCCAGTCTGTTCTGGCTTTACCTTTAATTTCGTTTCCATTCACACTTCCCTATGGCAGCCAAGTCCACAAACACGTTGGAAATGGCTTTTCTCCTGGTTAATTCCTATACAAGAGTTCCATGGATGGGTTTTCAGAGGTCTGTGAAGGCTCTGAAACTGTGTATGTATTCTTCTGTGAAAAGCATAATCTCACTGAAGGAGTCCACGCCTCAAAGATCATGAGTGGATGGCCGCATTTCTATCCCGCTGTGCTTGTTTATATACAGCGTTTAGTGCATCTTGGGTTGTAAGCAGGGTTTGGCGCATCAGACTGTGCTCCCTGAGCATCTGTGTAGTTGGTGTCCATGCGCAGTCCCCAGGGTGCATCCTGGCCGGTGCACGTGCGTGGTTGTGGTTTCATCCATTCTCAGACCCAGCCCTGCAGAGCGCACCCTCTTGTGAGTGAGTCCATTTCCCTGCACAGCTAGCTGCTAACCTCAGTCTCGGTTTTATTTCTTGCTCATTTCTGAAAATATTGTGGAAAAAGTTAACATAAAATTTACCATATTAACCATTTTAAGTGTACAATTTAGTAGCGTCAGCTGTATCCAGAACTTTTTCATCTGGTAAAACCGAAACTCTATCCATTAGACTCGCCATTCCCTTCTCCGCCCCCACCCCTCCCCCAGCCTCTGGTGCCCACCGTTCTCCTTTTCTGTTCCTGTGAGGTTGACTGCTCTGCGTGCTTCATATTCGGTGGAATCCTACAGTATTGTCCCTTTGTGACTGGTTTATTTTACTTAGAATAATGTCCTCCTCAGTTCATCTTACATTGTAACGTGTCCAAAATTTCTTCCTTTGTGGAAGAGCTGAGTAACACTCCACTGTGTGTAAGTGCTGTGCTTTGTTCCTTTGCCACTGAACACTTAGGTTGCTCCCACCTTTTGGTTATTGTGATAATGCTGTGAACACGGTGCACAGATTCCTTCCTGAGACTAGGCTCTGAGTTCCCTGGGTAGGTGCCCAGAAGTGGAATGCTGGATCCGACGGTATTTATAGGGTTAATTTTTTGGAGACGTCATACTGTTTTCCAAACCAGCTGTACTGTTTTACTGTTCCCACAGTTTGCAGGGGTCTAGTTCTCCTCATCTCCACCACTGCTTGCTATTTTCTGTTGCTTTTGTTCCTGTTTTGTTTGTTTTTTTAAAAGATTTTATTTATTCATTTTAGAGAGAGTAGAAAGAGAAAGAAGGAGTGGGGAGGAGCAGGAAGCATCAACTCCCATATGTGCCTTGACCAAGCAAGCCCGGGGTTTTGAACCAGTGACCTCAGCGTTCCATCCACTCAATGCTCTATCCACTGCGCCACCACAGGTCAGGCTGTTCCTGTTTTTAATAGCAGCCATCCTAACATCGGTGAAATGATCTCTCATTGTGGTTTTGATTTGCATTTCCCTAACGATTAGTGTAGTAGTGTAGTGTTGAGCATCTTTTCATGTTTGTTGACTACTCGTATATCTTCTTTGGAGACATGTCTTTACAAGTCCTTTGACCATGTTTTAAATTGAGTTATTTGTATTTTTTGTTAATTTGTAGTTTTTTACATATTCTGGATATTAACTCCTTATCAGACACACAATCTACAAATATTTTCTCTCATTCTGTAGGTTCCCCCTTTTTACTATATTTATTGTATCCTTTGTGCCCAGAAGTTTTTAATTTTTGTGTGGTCCAATTTATCCATGTTTACTTTTGTTGCCTGTGCTTTTGGTGTCATGTCCAAGAAATCCTTGCCAAGTTCAATGTTAGAAGTATTTGTTGCTACTTTTAAAAGTACTTAGGTAATCATAATTTGTATTTCTGCAATTACTGCCAGCCTCAGGGTTTCACAACTTGATTTACAATCTGCATTTTCCCTCTTTAACCACTTGCCATGTGAAATTTCCTTACTGATTTTTATAACAACCATGATTTTTTTGTATAGTTGGAAAGGTAATTGTTTGCCATTGAGATTGTCAAACTTATTTTTTCTTTTTATTGTTAGAGCAAAAAAGGTATCTATTATATAAGGACTTTTAAGAAATTAATAAGTGATAATAACAAAAACTAATGTCTGTTGGGTTTTGATTAATTTTTCTTTAGTAGCTAAACATGTATGAACTACCACAATTATAATAAATATTCTCCATTTAAGGAATTATGAATCTAACCTAGGAATGGATCTAAATTAACTATTTATGCTCATAAAGTTGAAATATCCAAGTTTTATTGCATAATTACTGTCTTTGCTCTTTAATCTAGTCTGTCAATATTAGCGGTTTATATATAATTATCTACCTTAATCTATTTCTGGAATTTTTAGTCGCTAGTTTTTGTTGTTTCTAATCAAATGCAATGAATTTTAATGACTGTCATTGTTTATTGTGTTTTAAAATCTACTGAGTTGAAGCTGTGATACTCTTCTCAGGGCAAGCCTGTTCTCTCCTGGTTGGAACTTGAGTGCACTGAACTGGGTTAACCTGTGCTTCATGATATAACATGGCTCTCTTTTTGCTCCCCTGATGTTTGTAATAAGCATTTCAGAACCTAATATTAAATCTAAAAACTAGGACTTCAGATGGTGAATTCTCTACCTGTCTCCCTGCCCCCTCCAGCCACGGCCATCACCACCCTGAATACGGGGTTTCTTTTACTTGCTTTCTTCTCACTTGACTAAAAAATTCTAATCTAAACGTGTTTTGTAAAGTACATGTTTTAACTTTGTTTTTAACTTTATAGAAAAGGTATTGTGTTGTACATAATCTTCTGGACTTTTTCGCATTTAATATAAGGCTTATCCCTTGCCCTGTGTGTATATGATTCGGTTTGCTTGCTGGGTGGAATCCATCATGTGACGGTACCACAGTTCCGTGACAGCTCTGGCTTGTTAAGTGCAATTATGTAAGTGATTGGTAGCTGTTCCCTCCTTATTCAGAATTAAAACTTGACCAGCAAGGTTGGCACTACCCAGTCCCCATCCCCAACAGTGACCGGTGTTACCTGTTGGCCATGTTTCCTGCCAGGCCTGCTTCTATTCATTTCTGTGCATATCTAAAGGAGATACTGTGTTTTTCTCTTTTTCTTTTCTATTTAAGTAGGGAAATATATATATATATAATTATTGACTTGTTTTTTTATTTAGTAATAGGGAGACACGTGATCTGCTGCGTAGCATTTTGTAGCATGAATGTACTATGAGTTACTTAGCTGTTTTAATATTGATGGACATTTTCAATCTTTTTGATGTTTCAGACAGTACTGTGATTATCGTCATCCACACCCCTGTGTGCAGGCATGTTTCTCAGGGTAGATGCCAAGTAGTGCAAAGACTGGGTCACAGGACGTGGGTGACTTTCTCCTCTGTTCTGCCCTGTTGCCCTCCAGGGGAGTGTACAGATTCGTGTACCCGAATACGAGAGTGTGTCCTTGTCCTCTTCGGCGCCCTGTATAACGAACTTTGCCATTTCCGCTAGTTGCTTTCTTTCATCCCTCATGTGTGCACAGTGACTCACTGAGACTTCAGTGGTTACAATGGATTCTTGCCAGCTGTGAGCTTAACATTTGTGGGCTTAACGCCAATAGGAGTCACAAGGTCCAAGACACATTATCATTTTCTTGAAATACAATGTTTTAAATTACTCGTCATGAAGCCACTGAGGACACCTAACCTAAACTCCATGTCTGCATCACACTGTGGCTTTGTTTTCTGCTTATCTTTGCATTGCTGCCACTCTTCTGAAGGGACCAAAATTCTGCAGACCTGCTGAGGCTGAGGCTAGTGTTACTATTAGGTATTGCAGGGCTGGGGCTGTGGCGAGTATGTTGCAGAAGTTATTTTAATCCCTTTATAAATTACTGGTGGTGTATTTAAAATTCAAATACTATAGAAAGATGCAATGTAATAGATAAAAGTTGCTCTGTACTCTCCTAAGATAACTGATGAAGACTTATTTTCCTTCAGACATCCCTCCCTCCATGGACATGCTAAAATGTATCCTGTTATTGTCTGCTCTAAGATAGGGTCATACAATAAATACTGTTCTGCTACTACTTGATTATTTCCTTGGCTCCATGATATTTAATCTTGTACATGTTGGTATCCAGTACTATACTTTTGTTATTATCTTGGAGTGCACTCTTTCTACTTATTAAAAAAAAGTTTGCAGTAAAGCAGCGTGCTGCTTGTGGTCACCTCACCTCTTGATTGTATCGTGTTGTCTGTGCTTTTAGGTTGATGCTTTATCCTCTGCGCTACCACAGGTCAGGCCTCTTCTCTGTGCTTTTAATTTCCTGCTTTATAAATGTAGTGTTCCTAAGTGTGCAGCATTTATAAAGTCCGCAGTGGTGTACAGTGATGCCCGGGGCTTCACACCCCTCACCCTCCTCACTGAATCACCGGGAGCAACTTCCGGGTCTGCGGCTCCGTTCGTGGTATGTGCCCTATGCTGGTGTACTGTTTTTATCTTCTATACCGTATTTTTACTGTACCTTTTCTATGTTTATGTATGTTTAGGTACACAAATACTTACCATCATATTACAGTTGCCTACAGAACTCAGACAGCAACGTGCCGTACAGGTGTGTAGCCTAGGAGCAATAGACCATACAACCTCAGTGTGCAGTAGGCTAGCCCGTGTAGGTTTGTCAAGGGTACTTGGTGATGTCTGCTCAACAAGGTGATCACCTCAGGACAGTTCTCAGAATGTGTCCCTATCCGCCCAGGGGAGGACTGAGAAGCTGCAGGGTTCAGCACATGGTGGGGGCGCTCCCTCGCTCCCTCCCCACTCCAGGGTGCAGTAGGTAGGGGCCCGGGCTCTCGGTCTCCTGAGGTGGGCTGAGAGTTCCCACTGCCCCAGGGGAGTAATGCCAGCCTTCTCTTCACACCCATGGAGTCCAGTGAAGATGCTCACTTGCTGAAGCTGCTTGTCTGTTCCAAAGTTGGGTGCGAGCTGGTGTCTGACTTATTCAGTATTCAGCACAGAGTGAGCCCCAGGGTCTACTTCCTGGTGTTCTTTCCCTTAAGCATGTTGAAAAACAAACTATTCCAGGAAAGCAGTTGTGACATTTGCAAAAAAGGTGACATTGCTTGGTCTGTAGAAATCTCCTCAGCTGGTATTAGTCTAATGGACTGCAGAAAAGAGAGCACGTGGGTGGGGCACAGTCTGCTCCCTGCCTGCCCTCTCCGCACAGCCCTGGCTGCTTTGTGGCTTTAGCATTGTCCCCCTGTCCTCTGGAGGCGGCCCAGCGCCAGGGGCACAGCTGTGAGCCCCACTGTCTCTTCCTTGGCTCATAGGCTCAGGAGCTTCATGTCAGGAACCCAGGCCCGGGCTCCGCCCCAGAAGTCTCTCCCCACTCAGCCTCTGGCGGTCAGTGCACTGTCCCTCTTCTGTTGATGTGACCCACCGTCTGTGTGCCAAAGCAAGGGCAAAGACTGCTGATTTTTTTCCAATTTATTTAACCTAAAGGTGCAGAAAATGTTCAAAGTAACGCCTTGCACATGTTGGATTCAGGCCCCGTAGGAAGTACAGTGACCCCTTTCTCTAACCTTTCCCACAGAGGCAGCTGTTACAGCCAGTTGCTGGAGTTTCTGTCTAAAGAAGTATGTGTGTATTGAACTGTGTGTTCTGGTGTGCCACATACCCTGACTTGCACTTTGGACCATTCAGTTAATAGCACATCTAGGTACTCACTGCATACCTATATTTGTGGTTGACTTCAGGCTTTTCAACGGTTGTGTCAGAATCCATGTTTGAATTATTCATTTCTCTGTTGCGGAAAATTAGGTTATTCCCAGCCATTTTTACTGTCTATAAGCCTCTGTTGAATATCTATTTGTGTGTGTTTTTCTTTTTTCTGTTTTTTTTTTTTTTGTTTGTTTGTTTGTTTTACAGAGACAGAGAGTCAGATAGGGACAGACAGACAGGAATGGATAGAGATGAAAAGCATCAATCATCAGTTCTTTGTTGTGACACCTTAGTTGTTCATTGATTGCTTTCTCATATGTGCCTTGACCATGGGGCTGCAGCAGACCGAGTAACCCCTTGCTTGAGCCAGCGACCTTGGGTCCAAGCTGGTGAGCTTTGCTCAAACCAGATGAGCGCTCACTCAAGCTGGCGACCTCAGGGTCTTGAACCTGGGTCCTCCACATCCCAGTCTGACACTCTATCCACTGCGCCACCGCCTGGTCAGGCTGTTTGTGTGTGTTTTTATGTGCATGGGTAACTGTCTGGGGCAAGTTTCCCTTCCGGGGGCTTTACCGTCTGTGTGCCTTTCTGAATGTGGTGGATGCCACCAGCTTCCATGCACTTCAGGAAGTCGTTTTGGTTGACATTTCCCTGTGCCTTTACCAACACTGTGTTCCTGAACTTGGCTTGTCCATGTGAGAAGTGAAAATTCATTGAGGTTTTGATTTGTATTTCTATTGGGTTATATACTAACTGGTTTTTAAGAGCTCTTTATATATTAAAGAAATTAGCCCAGTCGAGTAAATACTTTCCTGTTTGTCATTGATCTTTTAAGTTTTATGCTAAAGTTTTACTGTTCAGAGTTTTACATATATAAATACTCATCGATATTTTAAGGCCTTTGGATTTTAGGAGTGTTTTAGGCAGGCTAATCCAGCTCAAGATGATTTTTTGTTAAACCCCATGTTTCATCCCGGCTTTATTTCTGTTTGAATCTTGGATCTGTGTGGTCTTCATCTGGGGTAATGAGTCGGGGTAGGGATAGTTGGCCTGTTGCCCCTCCACCAGTTACTGATGGGCACCTCTGTTCAGGTGCCAAGTCCAGTTTCCATATTGCAGTCCTGTGCTTCAGTGCAGGCCCGGTGGCCTTCCTCGTCATTTTCCTTTTCCAGAAGTGTCCTGACTCTTCTTACATTTTCTTCTCCTTCCTCATGGTGTCCTCATGCTACTGCCCTCCTGTGCAGGAATAAGGTATGTCCTTCCATTTGCTCACGTACATTGGACTTGGCTTTTATAAAAAGCTGTGGTTGGCGGTCGTGGTCTGTGAGGGAGTCTGGGCATCCTGACCTGCCTCCTGGTGACCCCCTGCGCCTGTCCCAATAACCAGCGCCATCACAGGAAAGGTTTATGACCTCGGCTATGCCTAAGGGTTATTTGTTCCTGTTGACCTGGCAGTGTCCAGTTCAGGGAACTTGCAGATGAAATACGTCTACACTGTCCTGGTCAAAGTGCCGATACATTATCCAGCGTGGGGAATGAGATGGGCCTGTTCTAGGAGGTCACACTTCGGGAGAGCTCAGCTGGGAGGGTTTGCATTCCCCGCCTCAGCCAGTCTTATTGAAATATAATTGGCATACAGCAGAGTTCGCATTCTGAACCTCTGTGCCTGTGTGGCTGACTCCCAGTATAGGGAGTTCTGTGTACCCGGATGTCTCCTGTCCTAAACGAATCCTGTTCTGGTGATTAGCACCTGACCCCATGCTCACCCTTGGAGCCACCACAACTGTCTGGAAGTGTTTGCAAAATGAATTGAATGCTTTCCTGCCTTGTCACAGAGATTGTACAGGCCAGAATTGACTGTTTCTCCAGGGTCCCAAGGCCACCGTCTTGAACTCTGACCTTTCTGGAGCACAGTGGTTCTTTCAGGGGCTGCCGAGGTGACTAGCTTGTCCTCTCACTGACTGCCCTTCTGGTTAGGGGACTGCGTCGGGTCAGCCCACCCCCCTTCCTGGGACCAGTATGTGCTGCCGCAGCTGAGGCTGAGCCCGGCCTTTCTCTCCGTTGGCGTCAGGAGGCGCCTGGGCCTGTGCAAACACTACCGTTTTCTGATGATGTTTTTCTGACTTACTGTTCAAATAGGATAGGAGGCACCGGTGTTTTCATTTGTCCTTTTTGATTCCGGGAAGCTGTTTGTTAGCTGGTTGTGCGTCTGCTTTGTGCTTCACTGAAATTTTCTCTTCCTGGGCCCCTCTTTGTGTGAGGACATTTATACCCTTATGTGTTACAAAAAGCTTTCCAGGTTTGTAGCTTACCATTTAAATTTGCATGTTGGATCTCGCCGTCAGCCGTACTTTTCTTACTATGGTTTCGTACTCGGGTGTTGTGCTCCCCTACCTAGAAGTTACTTTGCTGAACAGTATGAGGTAAGAATCTAATTTAGTTCTTTCAAAATGGCTAACCAAGTTTCCCCGCACCACTTACTGAATAATAATTCTTTCTCTCAGTTTGAAATGTCAGTACTTAATTATGGACTAAATACTTTAATTATTAAGTTCTGTACCTGAACTTCGTCTGTTTCACTGATCTGTGTTTCCTTGGGCCAACCCAGTGTTTGGCTTTATAATAACAGCATTTGGATTTTTATTGGAATTGCATTACCTTTATAAATCTATCACAATACTGAGACTCCCCATTTAGGAACTGGCCTCCCTGTTTATTCAGGGTCCGATGATTCCCCTCCCCCAGGCCTCTGTCCCCTAAGCCACAAGGGCCCTTCCTTTGCTTCTGTGACTTGTTTCCTGAGCCCATTTCTTCTGCCTCTGTGACTCATTTGTTTGTTCGTTCATTTTTATTTTTGTTTTTTGCTTAAACAACATTTATCTTCTCACAGTTCTGGAGGCCAGAAGTCCAAACTCAAGGTGTCAGCAGGTTTGGCTTCTCCTGGGGCCTCTCTTGGTGGTGCGCAGAGGCCGCCTTCTCGCCGTGTCCTCACACGTCGTCCCACCGTGCCTGAGTGCCCCTGGTGCCATTCCCTCCATGACTTTCTTTTTTTTTTTTTTTTTTTTTTTTTTTTTTTTTTTTTTTTTTTTTTTTTTTAACAGAGACAGAGTCAGAGAGAGGGATAGATAGGGACAGACAGACAGGAATGGAGAGAGATGAGAAGCATCAGTCATTAGTTTTTCATTGCACATTGCGACACCTTAGTTGTTCACCGATTGCTTTCTCATATGTACCTTGACCGTGGGCCTACAACAGACCAAGTAACCCCTTGCTCAAGCCAGCGACCTTGGGTCCAAGCTGGTGAGTTTTGCTCAAACCAGATAAGCCCACGCTCAAGCTGGCGACCTAGGGGTCTCGAACGTGGGTCCTTGGCATCCCAGTCCAATGCTCTATCCACTGCGCCACCGCCTGGTCAGGCCCCTCCATGACTTTCTAAGTAAACTTTTACTTGTCTACATTAAAAAAAAGTGATTTTCATCAGGAAAATTAGACTCAGTAAATTTGGACTTCTCATAAAAAGTTAGGCACATTTACATTTATGACATTGGTTCTTAGAACCACTATTCTGTATCATGGTTGGATATGCTTTTCAATAAAAATTTTAGATGATGATAGACTATATGGCAAGGTGAATGTGTGTGTGGTAATTATGCTGAACTTCACTATTAGGGCCAATTGGAGGCAATACAGTGCCTTGGCTAAAAGTGTAGGCATTCAAGTCAGATCACTTTGCTCTCATGCTGGACCCGCTTCTTATTGTGACCAGCTTTCTGCCTCAGTTTCTCCATCTGTAAGACAGTGTAATCATATTATTTACTAAGAAGTGGGATGAGGGTCAAAGCAAGCACTGTGCTTACTGAGCGCCCCCCTGCCATGGAGTGAGCACTGTCCCTCCATCAGGACACTGGCCGTATGGTCTAGTCCCCCTCTCCTACCTCTCTTGCCAGTCTTGGCATTGGCTGTACATTACTACTGAGCTGTGAGCATCACGGTCTTGTTCCCACCTGGCCCTCCCATGGGGTCTGTCAGCAAATGGAGGAGGGCTGGCCAGCAGGGCCCTGGGAGCTGCCCTAGCCCCCAGCAGCCGCATCGAGTCGCTGGACTGGATGATTGTCCTGCTGGTGGTCCCCAAGACAAATTGAGGGGATCTGAGATGTTTAAATTTTTAATATTCATATATTTATCTTAATGTATTTGAAAAATTATTGGTTTTCCATTTACGGTGGTAATATAGTTTCCTTTTAAAATAAATTTTTCGTTTTTAAAATTGAAAGTCAATAAAATAAAAAGTAAATATAAAATGGAATATTCACATACCAAACAACCCATGCTTTTGAAGTGTGCGATTCAGTGCGTGTTAGTTCTCTGTGTTGTACAACCATCACTGATACTCATTTCCAGAGCCCTTTTGTCGTCCCCAACAGAAGCTCTGTACCCACAACAGAGTGATTTTCCATTCCTTCTCCCCCGGTCCCTGGGGACCTTCCTTACACTTTCTATTCCTGTGAATTTGCCTAGTCTTGGTATCTCGTATAAGTGAAATCATGTATTTGTCCTTTAGTGTCCGTCTTAACTTACTCAGCAGTGTTTTCAAGGTTCATCCACATTGTGGCCTTGAACAACACTTCCTTCTTTTCCTGACCGGATTACGTTCCATCGTATGGATAGACCACGTTTGGTTTCTCCATTAATCAGCTAGACATTCGGGTTGTTCTCACTTCTTTAGCTATGATGATAATGTTTCTATGAACATTTGTGGGCAAATGTTTGTGTGACTATTTTTAAAATTGAATATATTGAGGTGACATTGGTTAATAAAATTTTATAGGTTTATAAGTTTTAAGTTCTCTTTGGTATCCACCTTGGAGAGGAATTGCTGGACTGTATATAACTCTGTTTACCTTTCTGAGGAACCTCCAAACCTTTCCAGTGTGCCTGCACCATTTCACATTCCCACCAGTGATTTGTGGGGGTTCCAGTTTCTCCATTCTTTTCAACACTGACCTCACTTTTGACTATAGCATCATATGGGCGTGGGAAGTGGCATCTCATGTAATTTTGATTTGCATTTCTCTGATGGCTAATGATGTCAGGCACCCTTTCATGCACTTGTTAGCCACATGTATGTATATCTTTGGGAGAGTGGATATACTGATCCTTTGACCACTTTTAAATTGGGTGTTTGTCTTTTCATTATTGAGTTGTAAGAAGACTTCTTTATATATTCTGGATACTAGACCTTCATCAGATAGATGGTTTGCAGATACATTCTCCCATTAAGTAGTTTGTGATTCTACTTTCTTGATAAGTTCCTTAAGCATAAAATAAATTTATATTTTAGAAGTGAATTTATTTAAGTGGGGGGGACTGTACTCAAATGTGGCAAAAACATCTGTGTTGTGTGAATGATTAGTTTGGTAGGGTGGCCCTGGCGAGACCACGCATGTCTGGCAGCAGAGAAAAGAGCATGATCCTTAAATGTGGAACCATGAACGTGCTGCTTGTGTGTGCCTTCACGAGTGACGTCAGCTGGCACAGCCTGCTCGCTGTGCAGGAACCTGGATTACTGCGCAGTGGTTTGTTTTTATTTGGTTGGTTTTAAGATTTTTAAAAAAATTTTATTTATTGATTTTACAGGTGTGGGGAGTGAAAAATTTCAACTCCTAGTTGCTTTACTTTAGTTTTTCATTGATTGCTTGTCATCTGTGCCTTGACCAGGCAAAACCAGGGGTTTGAACCGATGACCTCAGTGTTCCAGGTCGATGCTCTATCCACTGCACCACCAAAGGCCCTCACTTTGTTCTTTTTTTTTTTCCCCAGAGACAGAGAGATAGATAGGGACAGACAGACAGGAACGGAGAGAGATGAGAAGCATCAATCATCAGTTTTTCATTGCACATTGCGACACCTTAGTTGTTCATTGATTGCTTTCTCATATGTCCCTTGACTGTGGGCCTTCAGCAGACCAAGTAACCCCTTGCTCAAGCCAGCAACCTTGGGCCCAAGCTGGTGAGCTTTTTGCTCAAGCCAGATGAGCCTGTGCTCAAGCTGGCGACCTTCGGGTCTCGAACCTGGGTCCTTCCGCATCCCAGTCCGATGCTCTATCCACTGCAACACCGCCTGGTCAGGTTATTTTAAAAGCATGCTTTAAAATTTCTGAGTTTGGAAATTTCTATTTTTTTAACGATTGTAATCAATTTCTGATTTACTGAATGGCTGGTTACCTGAGCAAGCGACCTCTACAATTTCTGCTTTTCCTAATCTATGGCTCCCTTTCTTCATCGCTCAGGGCATGCATCTTTGTCACGGTCCCATGGCAGTTGTGGAGGTCAGTCCTTCCCTCTAGGTGTGTTTCGGTCCAATCCAGATCCACTCTGTCCTGTAGATTGAGGAGCAGGGTTAGACTCCTCTCGGGTCCTCTGCATGTACCAAGGCGGCTGACGGCTTTGTTCCGTGTTTTACTGCATTGTTTTCGGGACCACGAGATGCCCGGCAACACAGACTGACCTCTGGGAGGGCTTTCTGCTTGGAGGTCACTTTGTCTGATGTCCACACCTGCTCCCACACTGCACCACACCACACCCCACACCCCAGCTGGCATCCTGTTTGTATTTGACTGAAGTACCTGTCAGGGAGTTATTTTCTGCTGTTGGGTTTTGAAGCTATTTCACCTCCCTGCCTGCTTTCTGCTCACATGTGCTTTATTTTACACAGTTACGAGTAGTAGTCATTTTGCTTTTCCCACTTAAGGTTATGTTATAGCCACAGGTCTCTGCTGAGATAATACTTACGCTTGGTTGAGGTCTGCTGGGGCACTGCAGTGTGTGAGCCTGACAGGGCTGGTCCCAGCACTTTTTTATTGGAAGTTACGCTGTCACAAACGTCTTTGGGAAATCCCCTTGATACCTCGAGGCTACCTTGGGTTTGCATTCCCAACGGGCTGAAGGGAAGGGGCAGTTGCTCACTGTCCTGTGGCCTCCGGATGGTTTTAAGGGGCCAGTTATGTACACTGTTGTTTTCCCGCCACCCTGCAAATACAGGCTGTTTTTGTATTTGCTCATGGACAGGGTGCGGAGTGGTTTCTTGAAGCCATTTTAACTATTAGCCAATGGCGTGTTTCCCTGGGTAGATCTCCCTCTCTGGGGCTCCCGCAGTACAAACCTTGAGGTCTGGTCACTAACCTGTTACATTAATTCTGTGCTCATCTTTCAGAGTATGTTTTGATCCACATTTCTAAGGCCTTTTAAGGCCAGAGCTTTGTTACTTCATCGTCAGGTTGGGACTTAGATGGCTGTTCATGGTTCCTCTCTCCTGCTGCAATCAGTAAGTGCTGCCCTTTGTGGTGTGTTGGGGGTGAAGCTGGAGGGAAGCTGTAAGGGGACATGGGCCAGGAGGAGGGACAGGGCCGTGAGGGAGCAGGGTGAGGGGTCTGGAGGCTGGGCCCGCAGGTCTGGTCATCCACAACCCCCCTGTGTGTGAATGACTGTGTGTGTGTGAATGCCTATGTGTGTGTATGACTGAGTGTGTGTGTGTGTGTGTGAGTGAGTGAACAACTGTGTATGTGTGTGAGTGTGTGTGAGAGTGTGAAGTGGGGCTGGCTCTGCTCATATTCATTCCTCGGAATGTGTAGAAAGGACCCAGTTCTTAGGTCTGCGTGACCCCGAACAGAATTCACCTCGCTTTGGGCCTCAGCTTCTCATCTGGACCTTGCTGGGGAGGGACTTCTGAACTCCTCGTGGCCACCTGGGCAGCCTATGGACCCTCCCCATGAGAGGGGGGACAGGACTCCAAGGCAAGGACTACGAAGCTCATGGGGGATGCTGCCATCAGACCTGCCGGGGGCCCAGGGAGACAGAGCCTGGGCTGGGAGCTGTGGGTATGTTGGCAGTGGACTGGGAGGGTGGCCTGGGGCAGGTACTACCTAAGGTCCAAGGTGGGCTTTATGGACTTCGGGCCCTGGTGACTTAAGACTCATCCTCCTTGGAACTCAGACTCTGATGAGAGTCCAATGAGAGGAGAGGCTGGTGGGGGCACTGCACTTCCGACTTCACGTTCACGTGATGGCAGTTTCCAGGATGGGTTCCACAGGTGACAATGGCTGAGAGATCAGAGGACCGCAGGCGAGGCAGGTGGGCGCGCTATATAACCCCCTGCGGTTGGGGTACAGCATACCTGCAGGGCATTGGCATTTGAGCTAGGCCCGAGTGCTCAAGCTTTCCCCTAGTTCTTAGATTTCCTGGTCCAATGAAAAACTTCAGATTTTGGCCTTTAAATAGAAAAGTAGCCTGACCTGTGGTGGCGCAGTGGATAGAGCGTCGACCTGGAAATGCTGAGGTCGCCGGTTCGAAACCCTGAGTTTGCCTGGTCGGGGCACGTATGGGAGTTGATGCTTCCAGCTCCTCTCCTCTCTCTCTCTCTCTCTCCTCTCTAAAGATGAATAAATAAAATTAAAAAAAAAAAAAAAAAAAAGCTACCCAAGCCAATGTTTAAAAAATAAATAAATAAATAAATAAATAAATAGAAAAGTAGTCTGCACAGAGTTGAAAATTCCAAAGATAGAAAATGAAAGTAAAATCCCCTTCTCTCACCCATGCCAGCTTTACAACACAGAGGTGGCTTCTCAAGTTTCTTTGAATCTTTCTGGAAATTTTTATGCACATACAGGATTTGTCACTGTACTAGAAAAGGCAGGACCATAAATTGTCGTTCAGTTTGCCCACCTGACCCGTGGGCTCCTGCAGGTGGGGTATGCAGCCACACAACAGGAGACACGTGGCTGTGAAGCCGAGGGACGCGGTCCCCTGGCTGTGGGGAGAGGGTGTCAGTAGGAAGCAATGACGCCGGGAGGGGGCGTGGAGCCGCCGCAGGTGTTTCTTTTCCTGGACGCGGCTCAGGGCCGTGTTCAGGTTTTGCTTTTCACCTTTGAAGTCTGTGAGAAAATGAGCAGGAAAAAGCAAAAGGCACCAGTGGTGGCACACCCAGCGCTGCTGGGTCAGGGTTCGAGTCCCTATGGTGTCCCTGCTTCCTTCCAGCTCCCACTCAGCCCCCTCCTCCCCACCCCATCAGGACATCACTGTCCCCTAGGAGAGGTGTTGGGGTGGGCGCCCAGGGCCTCTCTCCCAGGAGCCCCCTATTCTACTCTCTTCTCCCTCACCCCCTTGGGGGACCTGGGCCATGGTGAGCGGCAGGAGCTGCAGCACTCGCTTCCCCTAGGGCCCCACACACAGCTGCAGAAGCAGCCCCGTCTTCCGAACCCTGTGGGAGGGGCACCTTGGGGGCCCTGAACACCGAGACTGAGGGACCACCTGGAATTTTCTTTTTCCTTTTTTTTTTACAGGGACAGAGAGAGAGAGAGTCAGAGAGAGGGATAGACAGGGACAGACAGACAAGAATGGAGAGATGAGAAGCATCAATCATCAGTTTTTCATTGCACATTGTGACACCTTAGTTGTTCATTGATTGCTTTCTCATATGGGACTTGACCACGGGCCTTCAGCAGACTGAGTAACCCCTTGCTCAAGCCAGCGACCTTGGGTCCAAGCTGGTGAGCTTTTTTTTTTTTCCTTTTGTATTTTTCTGAAGCTGGAAACGGGGAGAGACAGTCAGACAGACTCCCGCATGCGCCCGACCAGGATCCACCCGGCACGCCCACCAGGGGGCGATGCTCTGCCCCTCTGGGTGTCGCTCAGCCGCGACCAGAGCCACTCTAGCGCCTGGGGCAGAGGCCAAGGAGCCATCCCCAGCACCCAGGCCATCTTCGCTCCAATGGAGCCTTGGCTGCGGGAGGGGAAGAGAGAGACGGGGGGGGGGGGGGTGGAGAAGCAAATGGGCGCTTCTCCTATGTGCCCTGGCCGGGAATCGAACCCAGGTCCCCCACACGCCAGGCCGACGCTCTACCGCTGAGCCAACTGGCCAGGGCCTGCTGGTGAGCTTTTTGCTCAAGCCAGATGAGCCCATGCTCAAGCTGGCGACCTCAGGGTCTCGAACCTGGGTCCTTCCGCATCCCAGTCCGACGCTCTATCCACTGCACCACCGCCTGGTCAGGCCCACCTGGAATTTTCATCAGCATGAGCTTCCCACCTGCCTCTCCAGCCGGGACTTCAGGAATCAGCCCACATCATCCTCACCTTCCCCTCTGAGGACCAGGACAGCTTTGCCAGGGAGGGCTGAGTGCAGGGACTAAAGGGGAGGCGGCCTGGGTAGAGGCAGGCAGGCTCCGGAGTGGCCTTGTCTGTGGAGCAGAGAGAGGGGCCAACAGCAGGCCCTGGTGCAGGAAGAGCACATGACTGGGGGTAAGAAGGGCCAGGGTGGGCACTGAAGGTCTGAGTCTGCACTCTCCCAGTACCAGGCACCTGAGGGGGGGATCCCAGGAGATCCCTCAGCTCGGGCTTGGTAGAGGCAGCACACTGTGATCATGAGCAAGCTCCCACAGAGACCCTCAGCGGTCTTCTCCTTGTCTTCTTTAACAACCCAAGGCTCATAAGGCCCAGCTGGAAGCAGAAGGGAGGTGTGCAAAGTTGGCTTGGGGGGTGGGGCCTTTTCTTCAAGATGGGCTAAAGACTCCCCCACCTCGTATTAGAACACCACGTGCCCTGGCAGCTCTTGTCCACCCAGTCACATGGTCCTTTAGGGAGAACTGGGCTCCCACTGGGTGGCGGGCACACCAAACCTGGAAAAGCCTGAGGGAAACTGTAATGCCAGTGGCCAAGGCCAGGCAGGTCCACACTGACTTGGGCAGACGGTAGAGAAACTGTGGAGCCAGAAAGCGTTGGGCCATTACCATTTAATAGAGTCTCACAATGGCAGATGAGCACACAGGCAGGGGAAAACCTCTTCTCCAGCACACAGACGGCAAGAAGAGCCCCTCACAGTGGCGGACAGACAATCCGCCATCCATAATCCCCTGAGCACAAGCACCCATGGCCTTACATAGGCCACACACGGGGCGCAGCCACATGCTCACGCAACAATCAGGCATAGTGCTTGCAGCCAGTAAACCAGCAAACAAGCCTAACACAGCTGCCCCACAGAAATGCAGCCTGCAGAGAAGAGGGAGGGGAACCAGGAGACAGAGGACAGGAAGCCCGTCAACTTTGGCTGAGAGAACCCCTCACTGAGGAACGCTGGCTTGGGCCTACTGAATGAGTGGTGGCTGGTGTATACAGTACTAACTAAATTCTCACATGAGTAGGTTATTTCCATTCTCAAATAAGAAGTGTGAGGTACAGAGACTCTTAATAACGGAGCTGGAATTTTTACTCACTCTGGCTCCAAAGCCTGAACAATACCAGGCCAGGATCTAACGTTTTTCGATAATTAGCCTGGCCTGTGCTGGCAGAGTGGATAGTCAAGGCATATATGACAAGCAAGCAATGACCTAAAGTGAAACAACTGTGGGTTGATATTATCGCTCCCCTCTTCCTCTCCTCTTTGTAAAATCAATAAAACCTTTTTAAAAAGTAATAAAGGTTTTTGATATTTAAAAGTCTATTTCTGGCCCTGGCCGGTTGGCTCAGTGGTAGAGCGTCGGCCTGGCGTGCGGGGGACCCGGGTTCGATTCCCGGCCAGGGCACACAGGAGAAGCGCCCATTTGCTTCTCCAACCCCCCCTCCTTCCTCTCTGTCTCTCTCTTCCCCTCCCGCAGCCAAGGCTCCATTGGAGCAAAGATGGCCCGGGCGCTGGGGATGGCTCCTTGGCCTCTGCCCCAGGCGCTAGAGTGGCTCTGGTCGCGGCAGAGCGACACCCCGGAGGGGCAGAGCATCGCCCCCTGGTGGGCAGGGCATCGCCCCTGGTGGGCGTGCCGGGTGGATCCCGGTCGGGCGCATGTGGGAGTCTGTCCGACTGTCTCTCCCTGTTTCCAGCTTCAGAAAGGTACACACACAAAAAATAAAAATAAAAATAAAAATAAATTAAAGTCTATTTCTGGCACAGATTTTTCCCAGTTTTGGTTTTATGCAGACACACCCAGCACTGCACTGAGAGTGACATATTTCTTGCAGCCTTACAAGATAGCAATTCTTTTTTACCCAACTTCACAGAAGAATTAAACTTGGAGAGGGTAAATTCTGAGTTGGGAATTCAGCCCTAGATTTTTTTTTGCCAACAACTTATGACGTAACTATTCTGCCTTTGAGCCTGACCTGTGGTGGCGCAGTGGGATAAAGCGTCGACTTGGAACACTGAGGTTGCCTGTTCGAAACCTTGGGCTTGCCTGGTCAAGGCACATATGGGAGTTGATGCTTCCTGCTCCTCCCCCTTCTCTCTCTCTCTCTTTCTCTCTCACTCCTCTCTCTCTAAAAATCAATAAATAAAAATTTTTAAAAATCTTAAAAAAAAAAAAAAGAACCCACTTTGAGTATTTCTCGGTCCAACACAACGCCCCAGTGCTGGACTAGGCCTCAGGGTTACAATGGAAGACGGGTGCAAGGCAGAGTGGTCTAGGGCCTTAGGTGTTCCAGGCGACTCCTTCTAGGTGGGACCGCCCAGTACCTACCTCGCCTCCGCCTCCGCCTCCACCTCCGCTCCTGCGACCTCTACGTCCTGGCCGCACCTGAAATCCCTGAGTGCCCCTTGAGCACCCTTCACCAACTACTCGCTTGCTCTGCACTAGAGGCGGATTAAGGTCGGTTGAGGCCCTGGGCACAGAATAAAATATTGGGCCCCTTAAAAAAAAAAAAGAGGGAAAATAAAAATACACATTAACCATATTTTTAAATAAAAAATATGTACTATTAATGTTAAAATTGCACATATGAAACCAAACTTGGTGTCACTAGAAATAAGTGTCAAGTTTGGGTTCTGTGGGGCCCTTCAGAAGTCGGGGCTCTGCACCCTTTCTGTGTTCAAGCAGAGATGTCCACGTCAAGTGAAAAAGCGAGGTTCCAACCCACGACTCATTGCTCTGAGGGCCCGATGATAGCTGAGCCTCCGACCGAGAGCTATTCTAAGCGGCTCCCACCACCTGCCGCGTCCCACCGTCAAGAATGGAGTTCGCTTTCCAGCTCAGCCGACCGGACAGCACACGGACACCGCCCTTCCTACCGCCCCTCCGACAGCCTGAGCACGCCCAGGCCGGTGCCCGCGCCTGCGCAGATCGCAGCGTGACGTGGCCTCGGGGGACTGGGGCGTGGCCTCAGAGGAAGGCGTGGGGCAGTGAGGGGCCTTGACGCTATGCGCCCTTAGTGGTAGGTGTGTTCACGCCTTCAGTCTGTGGCTTCTAGATGCTGTTTTCACGGTTACGCGGCGTGAGGCAGCGTCACAGGTAAATCAGGCTAGAACTGAAACATGAAACTGAGGGAGACTACAGGGCTCGGAGAACGGAGAAGCGGGGCCTGACCCTGTGCACGCGGGAGGACTGACCCACCCCCCGCGTATGCCCCTCCTGTGGGCTCTAGTCAGTTCTGCCCCACTATTCCTGCAGGATGCTGTCCCGTCCACAGCGCCTTTCAGCCCCAGGCACTGTCCTGGATTCCCATATCCCTCCCCCTGCCAGCTGCTGACCTCACTCTTCTGTCTTCAAGTTGCCTCATGCAGCTCTTTGTCCTTCACACTCTTGAAGTGACTGGCCTGGAAACAGTTGCCCAGATCAAGGTAAAGGTAATAGTGTAATTCTGAGCGTCCCTTACCCATCTGCCCTTTGCCTGTCCTCCTGTGGCTTTCTCACAAAACTCTGTGTTGTGTGTGTGTGTGTGTGTGTGTGTGTGTGTGTGTGACAGAGACAGAGGGACACACAGGAAGGGAGATGAGAAGCACCAATTCTTCACTGCGGCTCCTTAGTCTCTCCTTAGTTGTTCATTGATCTATCATATGTGCCTTGAGGGGGGGGCTGCAGCAGACCGAGTGACCCCTTGCTCAAGCCAGCGACCTTGGGCTCAAGCCAGCGACCATGGGGTCATGTCTGTGCTTTCACGCTCAAACCGGCAGCCCCATGCTCAAGCTGGTGAGCCCGCACTCAAGCCAGCCACCTTGGGGTTTCTAACCTGGGTCCTATGCGTCCCAGTCTGACACTCTATCCACTGTGCCACCGCCTGGACAGGCTGTTTTGCTTTGACCTTGACACAGGCTTTTTCCATCCAGTTTTCTGATAGTCTGCTGAATCTAATATATGAATACGTAATTCTAAAATAAATCCCAGGAACCTTTTGTGAGGCCCTGTGGTCCCTTCTGGTTGGAGCATTTCACAGCATGAGTAAATCACAGTAAACTTTCTATTAAATTTTTTTTAATTTATTGATTTTAGAGAGGGGAAGACAGAGAGAGAGGGGGGAAGGGAACATAGCTCTATTCCTGTATGTGCCCTGACTGGGGATCAGACCAGCAACCTCTGCACTTCGGGACGATGCTCTAGCTATCCAGGGCTAAACTGTCCAGTTCTGAATACTTGTTAAATCAGTTTAACAAGCACTTCCTGTTTATTATGTACAATGCAAACCAATTCATCCATGCGATATGAGAAGGCCTGTCTGAGAAGAAAGCCAGAGGGTGGCAGAGCCTCAGGTGGAGAGCTGTGGCATACACAGGGCCACCTCTGCCAGAGGCCTGGGGCCACCTCTGTGTTTTTTAGTTATATGATACAATAAATACCGGTTGTTGCCCAGGTCCTTTTGGGGTAGGGTGGGAGTTTCAGGTGATAGCTGAGGAGATCTGGTAGATTCAGACCTTGACCTAGCACACTATGCTGCCAGGCCTGAGCTAGGTGACTCCGGCGAGTAATAATGGGAGTGGGGCCTGTCTCTTGAGGATTGAAAAAAAAAAAAACCCAGGCCCTGGCTGGTTGGCTCAGGGGTAGAGCATCGGCCTGGCATGTGAAAGTCCTGGGTTTGATTCCTGGTCAGGACATACAGAAGAAGCAAACATCTCCTTCTCCACCCCTCCCCTCCCCCTCTTCCCTTCCCACAGCCATGGCTCAAATGGTTCATTGGAGCAAAGTTGGCCCCGGGGGCACTGAGGATGGCTCCATGGCATTGACCTCAGTCTCTAAAATAGCTGAGGCCCAGCTAGGCAGAGCATCACCTGGTAGGGGCTTTCCGGGTGGGTCCCAGTTGGGGCACATGTGGGAGTCTGTCTCTGCCTCCCCACCTTTCACTACATAGACTCGACCTGACTCTGAGGGGCAGAAAATCTGAAATCTAGACTGGCTATTTTTACTTCCTCACTGGGGGACCCTGAACCAGGCCTGGCTGTCTCTATGCCTCTGTTTCTTAGGGCTGTGGAGCAGCTAAGGCAGGTAGAGGTGTTGTCTCCGTCTCAGAAGCAGGTGTCACCCTGCCCACGCTGCCCAGCTGCCACACAGGCACCAGCTCCTTAAGGGCTGTGCGCTCAAGTAAACCCCCTGGGTCAGAACAAGGTCTTGTGACTCAAAACACCTCATCTGACAGTTGATGAGATGGGAGAGAAACAAAGAATTCCGATCCACCTCCC
Organism: Saccopteryx leptura; assembly: GCF_036850995.1. Classification (NCBI taxonomy): domain Eukaryota; kingdom Metazoa; phylum Chordata; class Mammalia; order Chiroptera; family Emballonuridae; genus Saccopteryx; species Saccopteryx leptura. The sequence continues at coordinate 7,859,349 of NC_089503.1, read as the reverse complement.
TACCAGTTCCCACTGGTTTCTGGGAGAGCCTGTGAGTTCTGGGGTTCCATCTCTGGGCAGTGCCTGGCCTTGCCTGGGGTTTGGCATGAGTACTTCCCATTCCTGCACCAAGCATGTTCCCAGCTTTGACATCTGGGAGACACCCTCTGGTCCCCACTCTGAGCAGTGCAGGAGGTGCACAGCCTGGAGCCTTTCTTCTTTGGACTGTAACCTGAACTAGAGGGCTGGCTATGGCCATCATCTTCTGGCCTAGATCCAGAAGGCTCAAGCCAGGACACTGGCCATGGGGCCTCAGCCTGCCTCAGCCGCACACCTCTCAATGTGGCCCTCTGTCTCACCCTTGTCAGGGACCGGCCATAAGGAAATAACTGCCCACCCCCAGTCCAAGTTCCCTTCCTGGACTGTCCTGCCCAATTTATCTGCCAGCTCACCCTTCCGGGCCTCACTGAAGTCCCACGCCCTCACAGAAGCCTCCCAGTGCTCATGACCATGACTGACTCCCTGACGCAGGTTCCCAGGACACTGGGTGCCTCAGCAAAAGCAGTGTGCTTGTCCCAAGCTGCGTCAGAGCTATTTACAGAAGCATGCAACTTCCTGACTCAACCCGCTAAGCAAGTTCCAGAAATATACTTGGGTAGAGAAGAAGACTGGAAAAACACAGCGCTCTTACCATGGTGCGTGTGCTTACTTCCTGCTTCATACATTTCATTGTTCTTTATAAAATTTATAGATTTAAATATCACAACCTCTTGTTTTAAACATGTTATAAAATAGCAAAATCTTTCATAACTTTCTACTTAGAGTCTCACACAGTTCTTAAAATTTTTATTCCTAGGAGCCCTGGTCAGATAGCTTGGTTGGTTAGAGCATCGTCCTAAAGCACAGAGGTTGCTAGTTCAGTCCCTGGTCAGGGCACATACAGGAACAGATTGACGTTCCTGTCTCTTCTTGCTCTCCCTTCCTTTCTCTAAAATCAATAAAATAAACATTAAAAATAAAGAAATGTATTACCAGGTAGTAAAAAAATATTATTCCTAGTTTTTTTATGGTTTGTGTTGCCATGTTGGTGGTTAAAAAAATAAGAGAACTAGGCCCTGGCCGGTTGGCTCAGTGGTAGAGCGTCGGCCTGGCGTGCGCAAGTCCCAGGTTCGATTCCCGGCCAGGGCACACAGGAGAGGCGCCCATCTGCTTCTCCACCCCTCCCCCTCTCCTTCCTCTCTGTCTCTCTCTTCCCCTCCCGCAGCCGAGGCTCCACTGGAGCAAAGATGGCCCAGGCGCTGGGGATGGCTCCTTGGCCTCTGCCCCAGGCGCTAGAGTGGCTCTGGTCGCGACAGAGCGACGCCCTGGAGAAGCAGAGCATCGCCCCCTGGTGGGCAGAGCGTTGCCCCCTGGTGGGCGTGCCAGGTGGATCCCGGTCGGGCGCACGCGGGAGTCTGTCTGACTGTCTCTCCCCGTTTCCAGCTTCGGAAAAATACCAAAAATAAATAAATAAATAAAAAATAAGAGAACTCATGTACTAAAATAGATCTCCAACCCTATTTTTGAATGAGAAAAAGCAAGTTGCAAGAGTACTCTAATATAATACCTTTTATGAAAAAAATCCGCCAGCCACTAAAATAGTACATTTCTATAAATACAAATATATCAAATAAGCTATGTATATATGTGTATACATATATGTGTGTATATATGTATGTTATGTATATATAAATATAAATGTGCCTGACCTGTGGTGGCTCAGTGTATAAAGTGTCAACTTGGAATGTTGAGGTCGCTGGTTCAAAAACCCTGGACTTGGCCCTGGGCTTGGCCCTGGCCAGTTGGCTCAGTGGTAGAGTGTCGGCCTGGCATGCAGAAGTCCCGGGTTCGATTCCCGGCCAGGGCACACAGGAGAGGCGCCCATCTGCTTCTCCACCCCTCCCCCTCTCCTTCCTCTCTCTCTCTTCCCCTCCCGCAGCGAGGCTCCACTGGAGCAAAGATGGCCCGGGCGCTGGAGTGGCTCTGGTCGCAACAGAGCGACGCCCCGGAGGGGCAGAGCATTGCCCCCTGGTGGGCAGAGCGTCGCCCCCTGGTGGGCATACTGGGTGGATCCTGGTCAGGCGCATGCGGGAGTCTGTCTGACTGTCTCTCCCCGTCTCCAGCTTCGGAAAAATACAAAAAACAAACAAACAAACAAAAAAAACCCTGGGCTTGCCTGATCAAGGCACATATGGGTATTGATGCTTCCTGCTCCTCCTCCCTTCTATCTCTCTCTCCCCTCTCTAAAATGAATAATAATAAAAAAACTAAAAATTAAACATATATACAAGTGCATTGTTTAACATATGATATGTGTATATACATACATATACAGTATTCCATAAAGTCATGGTGCACTTTTGACCAGTCACAGGAAAGCAACAAAAGATGATAGAAATGTGAAATCTGCACCAAATAAAAGGAAAACCCTCCCAGATTCTGTAGGATGATGTGGCAGCATGTGTGCGTGCACAGATGATGACGTAACACCGTGTATACAGCGGAGCAGCCCATGGCCATGCCAGTCGAGATGTGGACGGTACAGAGGAAAGTTCAGTGTGTTCTGTGGCTCGCTAAATTCGAATCCGTGACCAAAGTGTGTGTGTTACATCCCAGGAGACAGACCACAGCAAACCAAAGTGAATTTTATAAGTTTTATTGCAAACCTGCGCAGGGACTGCAGGCAACCCACGCAAGGGAACACTGCAGCCCCGAGCTTCTAAAATGGCTCCTTTTTATAGGGTGGCTATCTAGGCTGAGCAAGCAAGCAGCGTTTACAAGGGTGGGAGGGGTGCGGTTAGCTGACCTCATTCTTGGCTAAGTCTCTAGGGTAGGGGCTTCCTTGATCTGGGTACATAGAGTTCAGTGGAAAATATTGCTACATTTCTAACGGTTGCTTATCTTTTCTCCTCCAGCCATGTACTGGATGTACTCAGTTTTCATGGCTGGTGGCCTGCACCGCTTGTCCTAAGATGTCACAAAGTGCAACGTGAATATCGGCGCATTTATAACGAAGCGCCACCACATAGGAATAACATTACTCAGTGGGATAAGCAGTTGAAGGAAACCGGCAGTTTGGTGGAGAAACCCCGTTATGGTAGGCCATCAGTCAGTGACGAGTCTGGAGAGGCTATACGGGATAGCTACCTAAGGAGCCCTAAAAAGTCTGTGCGTGAGCCCACATCGAACTCACTGAATAGGTATGAAACTGGGAGAGTGTTCCTTTTATTTGGTGCAGATTTCACATTTCTATCGTCTTTTGTTGCTTTCCTTTGACCGGTCAAAAGTGCACCATGACTTTATGGACACACAGTTTATGCCTGACTGTTGGTGGCACAGTGGATAGAGCATCAACATGAGATGCTGAGGTCCCTGGTTGGAAACCCTGAAGTCACTGCTTGAGTGCAGGTGTGCCACCTTGCGCGCAGGGCCACTGGCTTGAATGCAGGATCATCAACGTGACCCCAAGGTCACTGGCTTGAGGCCAAAGTTACTGGTTTGAAGACTAAGGTCACTGGTTTGAGCAAGGGGTCCCTGGCTCAGCTTAAATGCCCTCCCCCCCCCCCCCAGTCAAGGCACATATGAGAAACAATCAATGAATAAAGTGAAGTAACTACGAGTTGATGCTTCTCATCACTCTGTTCCCTCTCTCTCTCCCTTCCTGTCTCGTACTTTCTCTAAAAAAAAAAGCATATTTATTCTGCACACTGCAATATATATATTACATAATAATTTGTTATATTAAATATTCCAGAATAACAGTCAACTTTAGGACAGGCCTAGGATGGGAGGTGATCATACAGGGACTTTGTACTGTTTAAATTTTACAAGAAGAAAGTACCTATGCCCTGGCTGGATAGCTCAGTTGGCTAGACTAGAGCATCCTCCAAAAGCACAGAAGTTGCTGGTTTGATCCCGTCAGGGCACATACAGGAACAGATCAATGTTCCTCTCTCTCTCTCTCTCTCTCTCTCTCTCTCTCTCTCTCTTTTTCCTATCTCTCTAAAGTCAATATCGCCTGACCTGTGGTGGCGCAGTGGGATAAAGCGTCGACCTGGAACACTGAGGTCGCCGGTTTGAAACCTTGGGCTTGCCCGGTCAAGGCACATATGGGAGTCGAAGCTTCCTGCTCCTCCCCCTTCTCTCTCTCTCTCTGTCTCTCTCACTGCTCTCTCTCTAAAAAATCAATAAATAAAATATTTAAAAAATAAAAAAAAAATAAAGTCAATATTAAAAATTTTAAAAAAGAAATAAAGTACCCATGTACTTGAGTTTTTCTAAATAAATAAATAATAAAATCACAGGGCGGAGCCAGGAAGCCTAAGGGAGGAGAGGCAGTGTTTCAGGGGAGCCCATTAGACAAACTTCAGTATCAAAGTTTAATTGGCTCTGGCAGCCTAGCCCATTTGGAGATATTGGTAAAGTCTCCCAAAGCTCACAGCATGTAATTTACAAAGCTAAAAGCATGACTGTCCTTAATATAGAGTATGTGTCAAAGATCACTTAACTCCTCAAGGAGGGTACCAGTATGGGGAAGAGCTAGTTCAAAGAGAATTGGAGAGCCCCAGACAGATGACTCAGTTGGTTAGAGCAATGTTCCAATACGCAGAGGTTGCAGGTTTGATTTCTGGTTAGGCACACAGAAGTGCCTATCTTCTTCTCCACCCCTCCCCCTCTTGCTTCTCTCTCTCTTTACCCCTCCTGCAGCCATGGCTTGATTGGAGTGAGTTAGCCCCAGGTGCTGCGGATGGCTCTATGGCAGGTGTCAGGAAACTTTTTGGCTGAGAGAGCCATGAACACCATGTATTTTAAAATGTAATTCTGTGAGAGCCATACAGCTCTCATGTGTACCTTACGCATTATCCAATAAAAATTTGGTGTTGTCTCAGAGGACAGCTGTGATTGGCTTCAGCCACCTGCAACCATGAACATGAGCGGTAGGAAATGAACGGATTATAATACATGAGAATGTTTTATATTTTTCTTTTACAGAGGCAGAGAGAGAGATAGGGACAGACAGACAGGAATGGAGAGAGAAGCATCAATCATTATTAGTTTTTCATTGCGCGTTGCAACACCTTAGTTGTTCATTGATTGCTTTCTCATATGTGCCTTGACCGCGGGCCTTCAGCAGACCAAGTAACCCCTTGCTTGAGCCAGCGACCTTGGGCTCAAGCTGGTGACCTCAAGGTCTCAAACCTGGGTCTTCCATATCCCAGTCCAACGCTTTACCCACTGCGCCACTGCCTGGTCAGGCTGTTTTATATTTTTAACATTAGTTTTTTTTATTAAAGATTTGTCTGCGAGCCAGATGCAGCCATCAAAAGAGACACATCTGGCCCTGGCCGGTTTGCTCAGCGGTAGAGCGTCAGCCTAGCGTGCGGAGGACCGGGGTTCGATTCCCGGCCAGGGCACACAGGAGAAGCGCCCATTTGTTTCTCCACCCCTCCACCACGCCTTCCTCTCTGTCTCTCTCTTCCCCTCCCGCAGCCAAGGCTCCATTGGAGCAAAGATGGCCCAGGCACTGGGGATGGCTCTGTGGCCTCTGCCTCAGGCGCTAGAGTGGCTCTGGTCGCAACATGGCAACGCCCAGGATGGGCAGAGCATCGCCCCCTGGTGGGCAGAGCATCGCCCCATGGTGGGCGTGCCGGGTGGATCCCGGTCGGGTGCATGCGGGAGTCTGTCTGACTGTCTCTCCGTTTCCAGCTTCAGAAAAATGCAAAAAAAAAAAAAAAAAAAAAAAAAAAAAAGCCACATCTGGCTCAGGAGCCATAGGTTCCCGACCCCTGCTCTATGGCCTCTGCCTCAGGTGCTGAGAAGAGCTTGGTTGCCAAGCAACGGAGCAACACCCCCAGATGGACAAAGCATTGGCCCTAGTGGGCTTGCCAGGTGGATCCCAGTCAGGGTGCATGTGGGAGTCTGTCTCTGCCTCCCCTCTTTTCAACTGAATAAAAAAAGGAGAGAGAGAGAACTGGAGAGACAGTATTAAAGACACAAAAAAAATACTGGAAGATATCTTTCTTTTCTTTTTTAAATTTTATTTATTGAGAGACAGAAACATCAGTCTGTTCCTGTATGTGCCCTGACTAGGGATTCAATCTGCATATTGGGACGACATTCTAGCCAGCTGAGCTCTCTGGCCAGGGAAGGAGTTCTTCCTTACCTACAAAACTGGCTAATGACCCACAGGATAGTAAAACAATCTTTTTTACCTGACACCTATTTACAGATCAATCTACTTATCACCAAGTTGGTACTGGCAATAATCCTTTTGCCTAATTTTCAAATTTTGAATAATATATATATATTTTTTTATTGGTTTTAGAGAAAGACAGAAACATCTATCTGTTTCTGTATGTGCTCTGACTGGGTATCGAACCAGCAACCTCTGTACATCAAAACGACACTAACCAGCCAAGCTACCCACCCAGGGCAATAATTTTTTTTTTTAAGATTTTATTCATTTTAGAAAAAAGACAGAGTGCGAGAAAGAAAGAGAAGGGGGAAGGAGCAAGAAGCATCAACTCCCATTTGTGCCTTGACCAGGCAAGCCTAGGGTTTCAAACCAGCCACCTCAGCATTCCAGGTCGACACTTTATCCACTGCGCCACCACAGGTCAGGCGGCAATAATTATTTCTTACCAGAGTGTTACTTAACCCCTTCTCCAAATCTTCTCTGCTGTTCTTGAGCTTTCCGAGCTACTGGTCTGAGCTGGGCGGTGCGGTGGACTGACCACACTTGGTGGCAGCACTCAGATCTGAGGAGACACTTTAGGCCTGGAGCCACTGGTGCCCTAGTCTTAGGCCTTAGCTGGGCCCAAGGGCGCAGGAATGAGTCAGCTGCCTGCGGCAGAATCCTTACACCCATGTCTTCAAGAAGGCTGTCAGGCTGAGCTGATCTAAGGACTTTTTTTTTTTTTTTGGCAACAGAGACAGAGAGAGTCAGATAGAGACAGACAGGCAGGAAGGGTGAGAGATGAGAAGTATCAATTCTTCATTGCAGCTCCTTAGTCTCCTTAGTTGTTCAGATTGCTTTCTCATATGTGCCTTGACCAGGGGGCTCCAGCAGACCAAGTGACCCCTTGCTTGAGCCAGCGACCTTGGGCTCAAGCTGGTGAGCCTTGATCAAATCAGATGAGCCCTCGGGGTCTCGAACCTGGGTCCTCTGGGTCCTAGTCCGACAATCTATCCACTGCACCACCGCCTGGTCAGGCTGATCTAAGGACTTTTTTTTTTTTTACAGAGACAGAGAGAGAGTCAGAGAGAGGGATAGACAGACAGGAACGGAGAGATGAGAAGCATCAATCATTAGTTTTTCGTTGCATGTTGCAACACCTTAGTTGTTCATTGATTGCTATCTCACATGTGCCTTGACCGTGGGCCTTCAGCAGACCAAGTAACCCCTTGCTCGAGTCAGCGACTTTGGGTCAAAGCTGGTGAGCTTTGCTCAAACCAGATGAGCCCGCGCTCAAGCTGGCAACCTCGGGGTCTCAAACCTGGGTCCTCCGCATCCCAGTCCGACACTCTATCCACTGCGCCACGGCCTGGTCAGGCTAAGGACTATTGATGTAAGAAATGTCCAAACCTGTAGAGAATATATATGAATTTATTTGAGCCAAACTGACAATATAGTCCAGGGAGCAAGATCTCAAATGCTCTGGAGAAGAACAATTTTGCAGCTTCTGTTATGAACCTGAAATTAAGGAGGGAAATGGAAATAGGAGAAATTACATGGAGGTAGGAAAGAGACATGGTAGGGATTCGATTACAGAATACTTTTTTTTTTTTTAGCAAGAGAGAGAGATGAGAAGCATCAACTCATAGTTGGCAGCACCTTAGTTGTTCATTGATTGCTTTCTCATATGTGCCTTGACAGGGTTGGGGGTTCCAGCCAAGCCAGTGACCCCTTCCTCAAGCCAGCAATCTTGCACTCAAGCCAGCAACCATGGAGTTCTACCTACAACCCCATGCTCAAGCCAACAACCTCAGGGTTTCAAACCTGGGACCTCAACATCCCAGGTCAATGCTCTCTTCACTGTGCCACCACTGGTGAGGCTAGCTTCAGGATGTTCGTTGAACTTCATCCATTCAACAAACACCCTGCATACAAGGCACAGCTAGTGAAAATAAGATTTCTTCCTTTCTGGAGCTGACATTCTAATGGAAGTGTCAGGAACAGTTCTAGTGAATAGCAGCCATGTAAGTGTTCTGAAGAAAGTAGGGTGGATAAAGAGAACCAGAGGAGGAGACCAACGTTAGATGGGATGGACAAGAAAGGTGACATTTGAGTAGAGAGTCAAAGGATAAGTGTGAACCAGATCTGAGAAGAGATGGAGGAATCTGGATGGAAGGAAAAACAAGGGTGGACAGATGATGTCAGGGTCACAGATACGTCCCTCTGGGGAAGGGCTGCTCCCCAAAGCAAGAGGAAGGTTCTTCCCTTCAAGCCATGCAAGAAGTCTCCTAGTGACAGGTCATCTGTCCTTCTGTCCTTCGCTTATGAGTGTGAAATATGCAGCTCTGGTTCCTGGCCCCAGACACCTGTGCTGAAAGACACACCTACAATCTTCTTCATGTGTGTGGGATAAAGTCTCTCACTCTGGGGCTTATACTCAGAGAGGCAGTTCCAGGAGTTCCCACTTCCTGCACCACATGTCCCGGGTCTTCCTGCTCTCAAGGCTGTGCCACGCGGTAGAAGCCAGGTTTCACCTGGACCAGCACAGCCTCAGCACAGCCACCCCCATCCCTACTGTCTCCAGAGAGCAGAGCTGGGAGTTGGGTGGAGCAGGGTGCCAGCTCAGGATTCAGCTTTCACTGGATGTTGGTGCATTAGTCGTCACCAAACACCTTGGTCAAATCCAAACCAAAAGGGGCTAGGCCTTCTCCAGTTTCTGGAAGTGAAAGTGTGGCGGGTGTTAATAAGGAGGACGCTTGGGACCTATCAGAGTACAGAAGAGGATTTTAACCCCAAGAACAGAGATCAGAGGGTTTCCAGAAGGGAGTGATTGACAAGCTCAGAAGAATCCTAGAACATGAACCAAGATGCTTGGGACTTGGTTTTGTCACTGTAAAATCCTCATTAAACCAGTGATCAGTCTCTGCCACATAGTAGGTGCTAAGTAACATTTGTTGAATGAAAAAATAAGCCAGGCCTAAGGGGCTATTAATTTAAAAACTTTCTTAGTAGTGAGCTCCCTATTAGTGGAAGAAACCAAGGAGCAGCTGGATGGACACCTGTCTGTAGTCCAGTCTTAGAGGACTAGAGGAGCCTTCCATCCCACAGCGAAATGAGGTCATCAGAATGGGCGGCTGGGTTCAAAGACAGGAATCCACATTCATGGAGACTCCCTACTTAACCACTTTGAACCCCAGACCTTCTGCAAACCCCCCCCCCCCCCCGCCCCCGCCCCCGCCGCCGCCGCCGCCGCGGGCCTAGTTCATGTCCTCAGGTACATGAGGCTGCGTATAAGCAACCGCTGCCCCGCTCTCCCGGCCCCAGGCACTCCAGCCCCCAAAGCCAGGCCCCCTCAGCGCCTCCACCCTCGTGCAGCTCTGGCTAGAGAGGTCAGCAGTCGGCCCAAGCTGACGCATCTGCTAGCTGCTTGGCGGGTGCGAGGACTGGAGCCTCTGCCGCAGCCGCGGGCGCCCCTGCGCTCGCTCTTTCTCTCTCTCTCTCTCTCTCTCTCTCTCTCTCTGGTTCCTGGTTTGAAGAGGCAGGAAAAGAAGTGGGGCTGAAAGTCCTTGGCCGAGTGGCTCAGTGGATAAAGCATCTCCCCAGCACGCTCAGGTCACAGGTTCTATCCCTAGTCAGGGCACATACGATAAGCAACTAAGGCAATGCACAACTAAATGGAACTAAGAAGAATAAGTTGATGCCTCTTCCTCTCTTCCCCTGACCCCCACCACCAAATCAATGGGGGGAAAAAGTGGAGCTGAGAGTGGAGCCGGGAGATGCTTCCAGAGAAGGCATTCTGGAAGGGACTGCCCTGGAGCTGGGTACAGGGGCTCTGAAGTTCACCAAGGGCAGAAGAGGCGATGCGGAAGAGGGCGGTTCGGATGCAGGAAACCAGCTGGTGCCAAAGCACATAAGTGTGTACAAGCGCCCCCTGTCGAAACAGGCGGGAATGTCCCTAGGGCGGGAGAAAAGGAAGGACGCGCCGAGACATTGGCTAGGATGTGGAAGGCTTCATGCCAGGCGGCTGATGGAGTTGGGTGCCAGGAAAGGCCGCTGGCCCTTTACGTGCAAAGGTGGTGGAGACAGACTATGGGAGGGGCCAGGGCCTGAGGCCACTGACATGCCAGCCCCGGCTGAGGCAAGGATTTCTTGTAGTGGGTAAGAGGGCAAAGAGTAATACTGTATATCACCTTTCCAAAGTTCCACATTTCCCCTGCCCCACCTTCCTGGCACATGATCCAAGATCTCCCCTCCCCCCTCCCATGCTCCTCCCAAGATGTTCCCTTCATCCTGTCTCCAAACCTGGGACATTCTTCTCCCCCAGCTGGTCCGGACTCTCCCAATCACCACCCCAGCGTCTGTCCTGTGCCCCAGCTATGAGATACATGATCTGATGACCTCAGGGTTGCTCCTTCTAGAGTCCTCTTCTGCCTGTCTCCCTTCTCCAGTCTGAAACTACATGGGTTTCCCAATCTGTAAAGCGAAGGCAGAGAGCCTGGGCGCCCCCCACACCCGGATATGGTGCCACGGGGGGGGGGGGGGGGGAGGTCCGCGGATTGGCTGCCCACACCAGGGGCCATGCCAGATCCTTCCTGGATGACTCAGGGCGCGCGCGCATGGCGCTTCACAGGACTGCCCTGGCAAACATCCCCTCCCCCGCAACTCCGAAAAGGCTAAGGGCGGGGCGCCTCTTATTACCAAGTCTCCCCACCTTGGGCGGTTCCGCGGTCTGTCTCTTGGGGGCAGCCCCGTCCCAAGTCCAGGTGGGAAGGAGGAACCTCGCGGGAGAGAACTCCAGGGTCTTTGTGGACCTCGGCCTTTGAGAACCGTTTTTTCCTGTAGACTTGGCCCAGCCTGGTTCTCGAATAGTGTGGGGAATGTGTATTGTGATCCCTGATCCAAAGGCTAGGAAAAGGAATCTGGGCGGGGCCTAGGACTGCAGGGTGGTGGGCAGGGCCCTATAGCCTGGTTCTTCTGGGAGCCGGGAAGAGCCCCAGGGACCCAGGGGGTGAGGCAGGTAGGGGCAGTGTCCCCACTTCTGCCTGATGCTCTCTGTTCCTGCCCGCCCTCCCTCGCTTCCTGGCACCAATTCCTGCTGAATATGCCTCGACTTCTCCTTCCTGCTTTCTCAGGCCTGGGCCTCTCCCCATCTACTGTGCTGCCACCCCTGCCTCTTCCCCTGAGCCCCATATTTCCCACCTTCGAGAAGTTTTCAATAAACCAAGCTTTGGTCCTGCCCCGTCCATGGCCTTCTTGAATAAACCCAGGCTTCTAGGTTTATATCAGGCACTTAGGACTCAGCTGCCCCTCCCCTGTTCCAGCTCCTGGCACTGCTGGTTCACTTCATTCACCCCTCCCCGCAGTCTTGATAAACACATTTGTCCTGTGGACAAAAAAAGGGGAGTTCTATGGAAAGTAACCTCTCAGGGTGATCTGATCATAACTGGGAAGACCATGGTGTGTAGCCACAAGTTACAGTCCCTGTCCTTGTTTCTGAGCCTCTTGGTTAACACACCTTTGAACTAAACCTAACCACCCTCGAGAGAGCACATAATCTTAAGTATCCTATAATCCACCTAACCAGCGGTGGTGCAGAGGATAGAGCAGAGGTCCCCAAACTTTTTACACAGGGGGCCAGTTCACTGTCCCTCAGACCGTAGGAGGGCCAGACTATAAAAAAAACTATGGCCTGGCCTGTGGTGGTGCAATGGATAAAAGCGTCGACTTGGAATGCTGAAGTTGCTGGTTCAAAAAACCCTGGGCTTGCCTGCTCAAGGCACATATGGGAGTTATGCTTCCTGCTCCTTCCCACTTCTCTCTCTCTCTCTTTCTCCCTCTCCTCTTTCTCTAAAAATGAATAAATAAATAACTATGAACAAATCCCTGTGCACACTGCACATATTTTAAAGTAAAAAAACAAAACGGGAACAAATACAATATTTAAAATAAAGAACAAGTAAATTTATGGCCCTGGCCGGTTGGCTCAGTGGTAGAGCATCGGCCTGGCGTACGGAAGTCCTGGGTTCGATTCCCAGCCAGGGCACACAGGAGAGGCACCCATCTGCTTCTCCACCCCTTCCCCTCTCCTTCCTCTCTGTCTCTCTCTTCCCCTCCCGCAGCGAGGGTCCATTGGAGCAAAGATGGCCCCGGGCGCTGGGGATGGCTCCTTGGCCTCTGCCCCAGGCGCTAGAGTGGCTCTGGTCCCGGCAGAGCGACGCCCCGGAGGGGCAGAGCATCGCCCCCTGGTGGGCAGAGCGTCGCCCCCTGGTGGGCGTGCCGGTGGATCCCGGTCGGGCGCATGCGGGAGTCTGACTGTCTCTCCCCATTTCCAGCTTCAGAAAAATACACACACACAAAAAAAGAACAAGTAAATTTAAATCAACAAAATGACCAGTATTTCAATGGGAACTATGCTCCTCTCACTGACCACCAATGAAAGAGGTGCCCCTTCCGGAAGTGCGGCGGGGCCGGATAAATGGCCTCGGGGTTTGGGGACCCCTGGGATAGAGTGATGGCCTGGGCTGCTAAGGATCCAGGTTTGAAACCTAGAGGTTGCTTGAGCATGGGCTCACCAGCCAATCTTAAATAAAATGTATTTTTGTTTTCTGGAAAAATCACAGCAGACATTATTATGGACTGGTGCTGGTCTGTGGGCCTCAGCTTCAAACAATCTTTCACAAACCTTCCATATTTCAGCAAATAAGATCATAGCTAATGGACAGGCCATTTGAGACTGCACTTGTTTGCTCTATGATTCTGGAAGGCTGTCACTTGTCTTCTCTCTGCCAGTATTTTTCTCTCTTAAAGACTCAGTGTTTAGCCTGACCAAGCGGTGGCACAGTGGATAGAGCACCGGACTGGGATGCGGAAGGACCTAGGTTTGAGACCTCGAGGTCGCCAGTTTGAGCGAGGGCTCACCTGGCTTGAGCAAAAAACAAAACAAAACAAAAACAAACAACAACAAAAAAACCCAACTCACCAGCTTGGACCCAAGGTCGCTGGCTCGAGCAAGGGGTTACTTGGTCTGCTGAAGGCCCACGGTCAAGGCACATATGAGAAAGCAGTCAATGAACTAAGGTGTCGCAACGAAAAACTGATGATTGATGCTTCTCATCTCTCTCTATTTCTGTCTGTCCCTATCTATCCCTCTCTCTGGCTCTCTCTCTGTACCTGTAAAAAAAAAAAAAAAAAAGACTCAGTGTTTAACCAGAAAGGCTTTCAGAGATCTGGCATAACCTTGTATTTTTACAGATGGAAAACCTGAGGCCAAGTGGCAGAGCCTAGAGGAGAGCCCAGGGCTTTTGATTGCTATTCCCGAGTTTGCTCCACCCAGTGTTTCTGTCTACTCTGAATCAATGCATGTTGTTTCTGTCCTCATTTCAGTTTATGCATGAAAAGATACCTGTGTAGACTTGCTGCCAGACCACCAGGCTTTAAATCTTTTATCCTTGCTAATTGCTGGTTTTGTGACCTTGGTTAAGTTACCTAACTTCTCGGGCCTCCATTTTCTCATCTGTAAAATGGGTAGGCGCTGTAATGATGGTACTCACCTTCTAAAGTTGCTGTGAAGATTGAGCTAATGCGTGTGCAGTGCCTGCCATGTGGAAAGTGCTTGGGGTGCGGCAGCTGCCTGTATATTTCTCTCTCATGGGCATGATGAGTTCCACAGATAGACCGTGGAAAGCAGGCAGGCCTTATGCTTAGGCTCATTGAATGAGAGTCGGAATGGGCCTCCTGAGATGATCACTGTACTGAAGACTCCTTTCACAGAAAGAGAAAATAAGCCCTGGGGGCTGTGCCAATGGTCCTAGAAAGCAGTTGGTGGCAGAAGAGGAAGTAGACTCCAAAGCCCACCCCTTGACCCCATCATGGGCCTCTGGGCTTTGCTTTGCAGGTTGGGGGGTTAACTCTACCTCATTGGGCTATTTTGTCCTAAGTAAATGGCAAGGTCAATTAAAGACACATGGTGTGGCACAGTGGATAAAGCGTCGACCTGGAAATGCTGAGGTCGCCGGTTCGAAACCCTGGGCTTGCCTGGTCAAGGCACATATGTTGATGCTTCCAGCTCCTCCCCCCGTCTCTCTCTCCTGTCTCTCTCTGTCTCTCTCTCTCTCTCCTCTCTAAAAAAAAAAAAAAAAAAAAAGACACATGGTGAATGCACAGAGCTTTCTAGTTTACAATCTGTTTGCACACTTGGTCCAATAGGAGCCTTAGACAATATTAAGTTCTGGACGTCTAAGGCTTAGAGACGATAGTAAGTTCTGGAATGAATACAGGGTGGGGCAATATTAGGTTTACAGTGTGAGTACATGGGAGTTTATTCTTGTATTATTATTAATTATTGTATTATTTTTCCATATAAACTGTAAACCTACTTTTGCCCCACCCTGTGTTTCATTTCATAGAAGGGAGGGGGCTGGGCTGGTAACCAAAGCTGTTAAGTAGAGGCTCAGAAATTCCTTGACTGCCTTGGAAGATGAGAGCATTCCCTTTCAAAAGAGGAGGTCAAGTTGGTGTAAAATGGCTGCTATCTCTTCTGCCTTTGGAAAAGTCCTTCAACTACGAAGAAGTCAACTATTAACTCGAAGTAGGGCAGAAGAAAGGCAGTTGCTATGGCAACATCCTTGGCTGCCTATTTTCCATCTTCTTCAGGTTCAAAACAACATCTGCCAGAAGGTTGGAGGGGGGATGGGGAAGGTCTAACTCCAGCCCAGCAACTGCACTGACCAATCTCCTGGTAGATTGCAGTGGCATGAGGACCATGGCAGCCAATGAGCAGGCTTGGAGCTTGAGTGGTGGCCTTAAGCCAGTTTGGAATAACTTCAGGGCAGGCACACGTGATGGTTTCCATGGTGACCTCCCTTAGCAACTGAGACTGGTCCGGTTTATGAGTACTGGAAAATTCCATCCAGCCTTCAGCCTGATCTTGTTACCTTCTCTGCTTCCTTCCTGCTTGAGGGCCGAGGGATGAAGTCACCGCCAGTGTTGACCCTCTTTCCAGATGTGCCCGGCTCCAGCCAGACCTAGGGGCTGGGAGGAGGGGAGCGTGCCCACACGGTGCTGGGTACTGGAGGGGTAGAGAAGGCAGCGACAGCCATCACTTCTAGCACACATTATTTGAGCCAGGCACTGTCTCAGCTCCTGATAACCTCACAGCCCTGAGAAGAGGGTATGGCACGGATTACGCCTACTTCACTACTTCACTGACCAGTAAACTTGATTCAGAGAGGTTAGGTAACTTGCCTCCGTCACAGAGGACAACCAGCAAATTGAGGAAGCAGGCTGGGAGGAGTGTGAGACTCTGAGGGTCATTCTCTCCGCGATCTCTCATGAATGCTTGCAGTGTCTGTCCTAGAACCAGATGAGGTGGGGACCAGGTGCAGAGGAGGCAGAGCTGTGCTTTTTAGGACAGCGGAAGGAAGGCTTCACCAACCAAGATGAGTTACCTTCAGGCTAAGGGGGAAGAATGGGGAGGAAATGCCTGCTGGCTGCAGGACACCTGTGTCCCCAGGCCAGAGCTGAGGGCTGGTGGACAAGACCAGACAGGCCCCAGGGAAGGTGGAGGCCTGTGCCCAGGGCCCAGTCCTTATCTTACACCCTGTTGGATTGGCTGTGCTGGGATTTTGGCTCTGGGCAGGCAGGGAGCTCAGGTTTACAAATGTTACCGGGGACTCCCACTGGGGAAGTGCTGGCGTGGGCGGCCGGTAGACCCAAGGACCAGCTGCAGGAACATGGGGTGAGGTGAGCCTTGCAGTCCCCTGCACCAGCCTGGAGCCACTCAGAGTCAACTTTGCAGATGCTGCATAACCAGTGAACAGAGCTACTCTGAGCTGAACCAGGGCTATGGGAAGATTCCAACTCTGTTTTCAAGGATGCTAAGTGTCAGTGACATCAGAAGTCATATGCCATAGCTTAAGATCACAAGAGATGAGTCACTGAGTGAAGGGTGTGATCACAGGAGTGCTGTTGAGGTCACTGGACCACGAAGGCCACAGGACTGCATCTGCAGGAATGCAGAGACCGTCTAGCAGCCTCCTGCGGAGGAAGTGGCTCTGACCTGGCTTCTAAAGGGCGGGGCTAGCCTGACCTGTGGTGGCGCAGTGGATAAAGCGTCGACTTGGAAACACAGGTCGCCGGTTCGAAACCCTGGGTTTGCCCGGTCAAGGCACATATGGGAGTTGATGCTTCCTGCGCCTCCCCTCATTTCTCTCTCTTCCTCTCTCTCTCCTCTCTAAAATGAATAAATAAAAAGTAAAAGAAAAAAAAAAGTGCACAATAAAGGGTGGGGCTCCCACCAGCAGGAAGAAGGGCCATGTCCTTGGGGGAGAAATGGTGGCATGTCCAGTACACTAGGGACCTGGCAGCAAACAGGGCTCGTAACGGGACACAGTAGGACACAACTGGTTGAGCTTTATGACCTTGGCTCAGGGTGGGACAGTAAGTGATGAGGATCTGAGGTGATGAGAAAGGGTGACCCTGTGAGACACTTTGATGGTCTCGAGCCCACACGTGTGTGTCTGGGCTGAATGGCAGCCATTCGGCCAAAGCAGAGCAGTCATGGAAATTTCCACCCCAGTTCTTTCCCCAGCACTGTTCTCTGTTCCTCCCAGGCCCTGCTGAGTCACAGTTCTTTTGCTCCGGCAGGCTGCAGGCCAAAGAGGCCTGGGCTAGGCTCAGAGATCCTTGACAGCCACAGAAAGCCGGTCTGGTGTGGACATGTCAGAAGTTCAGGTACACAGGGCATGTGCCGCCATGAAAACTGGAAGGGTCACCCTGACTGACACGTCCCAGAAGCCCCAAGATCCCTGGTCCTGGGGAAGATTGGCAGCCTCCACCAACATGTCAGTGTTCTTGAGCCAAGTCAGCACCCCCTGGCGGTGCCACCCCAGAGGACAAGGCAGCAGGCCTCAAACAAGCCCAGGAGTACCTTTGTAGTGGGGGGTGTACCACTTCTGCTCTGTCTTCTTGGGGGGGGGGGTATTTTGTATATTTATTTCTAACAGCTCCCAAGTGGAAGAAGTGACTTCTGTGCGAGCGGAGCTAGGAAGATATCAGAAGCTCTCTCTGCCCCCTGCCCCACCTTTCCTGACCCTGGGCTCCCAGCTTAGACCCATCTCCAGTTAGGGCCTCCACTCTGACAGCAGCTGGAATTAGAGTACCAGACAGAGCTCCAGCCTCAGGGCAATAAAGTGGGTTACCAAAGAGAACAAAAGGGCATCTCTATGGTGTCTGCCTCCTTTGTCCACAGCTGGGAGGGGACTCCCCTCAGAGTTGTTGATGAAGACCTGCCTCTCCCATGTCTGTCCCCACCTTGAGGCTTCGGCAGTGGCACCCCACCCTCCCACCAACAAGGCTGCAAACCCTGCATTCCCATTGACCTTCAGAGGAGCAAGGAGACAAGTTAACAAACATAGCATCATCCAGGAAAATACAGGTCATGCTGAGATACAGGTAACGAAGGGTGGTGACATCAGATGACTGGATATGCTGTTCAGAGAGGCCCTAACAGATGTTCTAGACAGGGTAGTGAGAATGAGTCTTATCTGAAGAGTTGGGAGATATATTCCAAGCAGGTCATTGGGAGTTAAGAAAATGAGTCTGGAAAGGGCCAGGGTGCTGCAGGGACAGAGAGGAGGAGACCAGTGTGGGAAGCCCACAGAGCCTCAAGCAGATTTCCTGTACCTGTGTTTTCTCTTGTCCCATGGCCACCGCCCACCCTCATCCAAGCCTCCATGACCTGGGCTGTACAAATGGACTCCAGCGTCCTTCCCTCTGCCTCCTCACCCAGCTCAGCCACCTTGCCAGGAGCAGCCACACGATACCTCCCAAACCAGGGCCGCTCCCAGCTCAGAAGTCATCCTTCTGCCCACAGAGCAGAGTCCAAACTCCGTCCCCAAGTAATGCACGCTCTCCCAGAGCTCACTCTACTCCTCCTTCCTGCTAACCCGATCTTCCAGTCTTCCAGTGCATTCCCATCCCTTAGTGAGCTTGAAGGCGCACTCCACTTCAATCGCTGTATGACTCTGCTGTGACCTTAGCCCCAAGAAGGATCCATAATGCTATGGGCTTCTGTTTTTACCTGGCATGTGTTGACAAATACATCATTGGCAAACTTCCTATAATTTTAAAAAAACGAACAAACAAAAAAACTTCCTATAACTGGACAACCTCTGCTCCCTTTTCCTATAAGACTTGTTTCTGTGGTACGTGGGCCACAGTTGTATTGAGGAAGAACAAACTGGTGTGTGGAAGGTGTGAAACATTTAATGAGCTTCAGGCTAGGTATGCAGTGTGTATGTGATGCTCACATAAACATCTGTCTGGAACCTCAAATGGGTGACTGACCAAATCACAGGCTGGGACACAGGAATGTCAATATGACTCACTGGGAAGCCTCATTGTCCCTTTGCGCTGTTCCCAAGGGCCACTCAGCAGGTCCGTGGGGTGAGTAACCAAAGGCCCCAGCGCATGGCCTCCCCACAGTGAGTCCTATATTGGAATGACAGCCAAGCCTAAGCCTTCACTCACTGCCCTCCCCTCTGGAGGGTGACTGCCCATCTGGAGCTCCACGGAGCCTTTGGGCTTTCTCCCATGCCTTCTCGGGTAGGTCTGTCTAGATCAGTGGTAGTCAACTTGGTCCCTACCACCCACTAGTGGGCGCTCCAGCTTTCATGGTGGGCAGTAGTGGAGCAACCAAAGTATAAATAAAAAGATAGATTTAACTATAGTAAGTTGTTTTATAAAGATTTATTCTGCCAAACTTAGCGAAAATCTAACATAAAGTACTTGCTAAGTAATTATTATTATATGCTTTAACTTACTGTAACTCTGCTTTATAAATTTTATAAAGTAAAGTGACTTCCTTACTTTATAAATCATCATTACTGTGGAACCAGTGGGCAGTTAGAAAATCTTACTACTAACAGAGATACAAGTGGGCGGTAGGTATAAAAAGGTTGACTACCCCTGCTTTATACACTTAAATCGAATTTAGGGATCCTTAACTTTTATCCCCTAGGATAGGATAAGAAATAATGTCAAGAATTATCTTTGGGCTCCTCCTAATCCAACAACAGGCCATAACTAATGTTAGTGTTGGAGCCAGTGAGGCAGGTGAACCATGGACATCCGACACTGGTAAGCGAAATGGAATCTCTAACATTTTTGCAATTATAAGACAAAACTTTCATATATTCTAGAGGTCAGGTATTCCTCAGCTGACAAAAGTTAAGCTCTTACTTTTTCTTTTTAAGATTTCTTATTTAAGGAAACATCAACTCATAGTATGTGTCTTGACCAGGCAAGCCCAGGGTTTCGAAATCAGTGACCTCAGCGTTCCAGGTTGACACTGTCCACTGCGCCACAGGTCAGGCTCTTTTTTTTTAATGTTTATTTTTAAATATATTTTAGAGGGAGAGGAAGGGAGAGAGAGAGAGAGAAAGAGAGAGAGAGAGAAAGAGAGAGAGAGAGACAGACAGACAGACAGACAGACAGGATCATCAATCTATTCCTGTATGTGCCCTGACCAGGGATCAAACCCGCAACCTCTGCGCTTCTGATTGACACTCTAACCAACTGAGCTGTCCGCCAGGGCAAGCTCTTCTTTTCTGTTTCACTTCCCAGTTCTCTGCAGTGGAGGTTAGCTCTCCTTCACACCCTATTTCATAATGTAGCATTCAGTTACACCAGCCTCCATCCCCCCACCCCAAATCTACACTGCTCACAAAAAATAGGGGATCTTTTATTGCTTCATATTCATTATGACATATCCCCTCATTTTTGTGAGCAGTATGTTATTTTCCATAGCATTTCATATATCCCTTGTTATAGTCACTATCATATTGCAGTGTGATTGGTTTACATATGTGTCTTAGGCACTAGACTATCAATTACTCAGGATTAAAGTTGTTTCTCTTTTGCCACTTTGAGCTTCTGTTTGTCTCTCTTCCATGTAATGGAGCTCTGTGCTGTGTCATCTCCTGTTCTTCCTGCCGCAGGCTCTTGCTGCTGTGCAGAGATGAGGGAGCTGAACATTTGTTTGTGCAGTCACTGTTCCGGAGAACAACTGGGGGGAGGAGGGCGGCAGGAGCGCTGGGAACTCCAAATTCCTGGGGTCTTCAGAAAACAAGGAAGTTGTGTTTTGGGGGGGCGGACTCCTCTTGTCTTTTGTTTGAGGCATGCATTTTTAGATCAGTGTCTGGTAATGCAGGATTAGATAAAAATCAAGGACTAGAAAAAAAATATCAGAGACTACACACAGATGCAAAAAAATAAATCCTCTTTTGCAACCCAGAACTCACGGTGCAGTATGAGTTTTGATACATATAAGAAGGAACATGATACCTAAACAGATTAAAATGACAGGGCATTAACAAATGGTGGTTCCAGGACTTTAGAATTGATAATTAAAAAGTATAGGATATAAGGGAAGTCTCAACTATACTGATTTACTATTCTAATTTTAATGTTGATCTGAAAAAAAAAAATCAGCCTGACTTGTGGTGAACAGTGGATAAAGATTGGACCTGGGCTTGACCTGTGGGGGCGCAGTGCATAAAGCTTTGACCTGGGACGCTGAGGTTGCCGGTTCAAAACCCTGGGCTTGTCAGGTCCAGGCACATACCAGAAGCAACTATTACAAGTTGAAGCTTCCTGCTCCTCCCTCCACCACTATTTCTCTCTCTCTCTCTGAAATCAATAAATAAAATCTTTTTAAAAAACTTTTTATTTATTCATTTTATTTATTTATTTTTTAAAGTTTTATTTATTTTTGTGTGACAGAGAGAGGAACAGGTAGGGACAGATAGACAGGAAGGGAGATGAGAAGCATCAATACCTCGTTACTGTGCTTTAGTTGTTCATTGATTGCTTTCTCATATGTGCCTTGAGTGGGGGGGATACGGCAGACCTAGTGATCCCTTGCTCAAGCCAGCGACCTTGGGCTCAAGCCGGGCGACCTCGGGATTTCAAACCTGGGTCCTCCGTATCCCAGTTTGATACTCTATCCACTGCACCACCGCCTGGTCAGGCTATTCATTAATTTTAGAGAGGAGAGAGTGAGAGAGAGAGAGAGAGAGAGAGAAGGGGGGAGGAGCAGGAAGCCTCAACTCCCATTTGTGCCTTGACCAAATAAGTGCAGGGTTTCTAACTGGCAAACTCAGCATTCCAGGTTGAGGCTTTATCCACTGTGCCACCACAGGTCAGGCAAATAAATAAAATCTTAAAAAACAAACAAACAAACCCCACAAGAGGCCTGGAGGGAATTCATGTGTAGCTGAAGCCTCAGCTAGGCTGGCCTCTGGGCCTGAGACCCAAATAGGAGAGGCCTCGCAGCCTTTCTGTTGAATCAGTCGGACTGGCCTGGCTAAACAGGGGGGAGGTGTAGTGGATTCTGGCATTCTCTGAAGGCTTCGGGCCTTGACCTGCCTGGAGGATCAGGTAGGGCCTTCAGGACAGAAGGCCCTGGAGTCCTATTCTCAATTTTTGCTACTTTAAAAAAACAAAAACAAAAAAGTGTTTACCACTTCAGTCTTTTACAGAGCCCCACCGCCTTGAAGCTACAACCAGAGGTCTAAAATCTTCCGCGTTCCCCTCCCATCTTTGTTCACTGCATTTTATAGACTTAGCGTCATCACTTCTGTCATCTCATCTCCCCATTCTACCCCTAAGGAAACTGCTACTGAGAAGTTAATTTGGGTTAGCACCTAAGGTCACATGGTTCCTCAGTGGCCTGATTGCCAGAAACCAAGGGCCTCCTATTTTTAGCCTGGGCTTTTTTGAGAATGGGGGTGGGGAGCATGAGACAACCAGCTAAAACGAATTTATCCTCTTACATCTTAGGCCCAAAGGAAGCTTAGGTTTTTAGTCTGAGATCGATACTGAAGTACCAGCGGAGAGAGCAGCTGCGATCAATCGGACATTCTGAAGTTAAAAGGACCGTGGATTCAGGCCAGAGAAAAAGTGCCTTGAAAAAAATGTGTTTTTTTGTTTTGTTTTGTTTTTTTTGAGAGAGAGAGAGAGAGAGATGGAAAGGGAGAGAGATGAGAAGCATCAACTCTGAATTGCATCACTTTAGTTGTTCACTGAGTGCTTCTCATATGTGCCTTGATGTGGGGGGTGGGGGAGCTGAGCCAGTGACCTCTTACTCAAGCTATTGGCTTTTGGGCTGAAGCTAGTGACCAGAACCTCAAGCCAGCGACCTTAGTGTCTCAGGTCGACACTCTAGTGCAGGGGTCCCCAAACTTTTTACACAGGGGGCCAGTTCACTGTTCCTCATACCATTGGAGGGCCGTCACATACAGTGCTCCTCTCACCACCAATGAAAGAGGTGCCCCTTCCGGAAGTGCAGCGGAGTTTGGGGACGCCTGCTTTAGTCACTGTACCACAACCGGTCAGGCAAAAATGTAGTTTTAAATTAAAGGGATTCTTGCCTGACCAGGCGGTGGCGCAGTGGATAGAGCATTGGACTGGGATGCGGAGGACCCAGGTTCGAGACCTCGAGGTCGCCAGCTTGAGCGCAAGCTCATCTGGTTTGAGCAAAATTCACCAGCTTGGACCCAAGGTCGCTGGCTCGAGCAAGGGGTTACTCGGCCTGCTGAAGGCCTGCGGTCAAGGCACATAAGAAAGCAATTAATGAACAACTAAGGTGTTGCAACGAAAAACTAATGATTGATGCTTCTCATCTCTCTCCCTTCCTGTCTGTCCTTATCTATCCCTCTGACTCTGTAAAAAAAAAAAAGAAAAGAAAAAAAAATACACACACACAGAGTCATTTTCACTGTATAAGAAAAATGCTATAGTCCTGGCCAGAGCGTCACCCTGACGTGCAAAGGTTGTGAGTTTGGTCCCCAGTCAAGTAACATACAGGAACAGATCCATATTTCTGTCTCTGTCTCTCTTTCCCTTCTTCTCTCTCTAAAATCAATCAATAAAATCTAAGGTTGTTTTTTTTTAACGCTATAATCTGTAAAGGGATGAAATGACATTTAGAGGCTTTGACATTTGAAGCACTTTAGGGCTCATTTTAACATTCATCTCATGTGCTCCCGAGGGGGAGAAAGCCCATAGATAGCAGAGGGGGGTCTTAGGTCCCATGTTCCCGGGAGTAGTAGGGCAGGGGCAGTAGAAGAAGGTGGCTGCAGGGGAGTGAGGGTTGGGGAGAAAGGGAGGCACCCCCTAAAGTCAGAATTCTGGGATTCAAGAATAGGTTCTGGGCCTGACTGGTGGTGGTGCAGTGGCTAGAGCGTCTGAGGCCCAAGGTTCAAAACCCTGAGGTTGCCGGCTTGAACGCAGGCTCATTGAAACGATCCCGTGGTCGCTGGCTTGAGCCCCTGTCCCGGTCAAAGGTACGTATGAAAATCAATCAGTGAACAACTGAAGTGATGCAACAGCAAGTTGATGCTTCTTGCCTCTCTCCCTTAACAACAAAAAGGTTCTGCTATAATTAGCTTTGCCTGATTTTAGGCAAATCACAAACTCCCCAAGCTCCCAAATCCCCATTTGTAAAATGACATGACCCAACTCAGTCTTCCTCCTTCCAGCACTAAAATTCTATTAAAAAATTTCCAGTCCCAGAGTAAACATCAACACCATCTCTGAAGGGAACCATCTGCATCTCAGTAATATTCCATGCTTAAAGGGAAGGGATAGAGGGGGGAGAAGAAAGGAAGGAAGAGAAAGACTGATTAAACGAGAACGGCTTTGCCAGGGCCTGTTTAGAGGGGCTGCTGTATTGGGGATGGGAGAGGAGTGGGGGCTGGCATGACTCAGCACCCTCACTTTGTAAAGCCCAGGGCCCAGGGCCCCCACCCTTTCATAACCACTGTCATTTACAGGAACCAAGGGTATTTTAAAAATAGCGTATCGACTTGATACAATGCCTGTCATTATATAATTGCCGTTCTAACCTATACTGTGTCCTCCCCTCTTAGACTTTACTGCCTAAGAACATTCTATTTTATAGATTCTAGAATAAAGACCCTTGGAGGTAAGAGAGGGCCAGAGGCTGGCTGTCACCACAGGCTCGTGGGCCGTGGGCTTTGAACAGTGTCCCCGTCTCCATTTTATCTCACTGCTCCCTTTTAAGGAAAAAACGAAGCAGCTGCTAGGTCAGTCTCTGAAACCTTTTCTGCCTAGACTAGAGCATCTAGAGCAGGGGTCCCCAAACTACAGCCTCCTGGCCGCATGCGGCCCCCTGAGGCCATTTATTGGGCCCCCGCCGCACTTCCGGAAGGGGCACCTCTTTTATTGGTGGTCAGAGAGAGGAGCCTAGTTCCCATTAAAATACTGGTCAGTTTGTTGATTTAAATTTACTTGTTCTTTATTTTAAATATTGTATTTGTTCCCGTTTTGTGTTTTTACTTTAAAATAAGATATGTGCAGTGTGCATAGGGATTTGTTCATAGTTTTTTTTATAGTCCAGCCCTCCAACGGTCTGAGGGACAGTGAACTGGCTCCCTCTGTAAAAAATTTGAACTAGATTAATAAGACCTGTTAACTACAAACACCCAAGGGATGCTACAGTGAAATTGAATTTGATAATTACAAGGGTTCATGTGGGAATTTTAAAGTAATGGATAACTTTTTTTCTTCTTTCTTTTGTTGTTAGGTAATGGATGACTTTGAGACAGGAGGGAATGACAAAGGACAGGGGAAAGGAAGGAAAAGGACACCTCGGCGGAATAGGGAAGGAGGGGCAGCCGCCCCGCAAAGAGAAGACCAATTTACAAGTAGGGAAAGGGAGGAGGGGCCGCCAGAAAGCCCCCAACCCAGAGCCCACCTGCCCCTCCCCCAACTCGCGGTCCCGGACAAGCAGAGCCTGGGGCGGGGCGCGCGTGCGCAGTAGCGCGCTGCGCCAACCACCCCCGCTCCCCGAGACGGCTGGAACCAGCTGGAACCGGCTAGAACCGGTGGCGCTCGTGTGTGCGCGGGCGCCGACGCCTGACAAAGGGAGGCGGCGGCTCACGGCCCGTGTATCCCTGCGCCGGCCGGCGCGGGTGGGTGCTGGGCCGCACCCCTCCCCCAGCCTTTGTTCCCTCCCGGGCCCTGGCCGAGGCCCGGCACCGACCGAGGGGGAGCCGAGTGCGGGGACGCGCCCGCCCCACTCCGACCTCTCCCTGGTCCTTGTGTGCCGGGTCTCCTCCAGGGGACAGAGGACATTGTAGCTATTTGAGACCGTTTTTGTTACTGCCCTGGGTTTCCACATTTAGTAGAATTCTCAAACAGATCACCCAGGCCACTTGAACTTCTCAAATAAAAGGACAACCAAAACAAGGCACAACCTAAAAACA
This sequence comes from Saccopteryx leptura, assembly GCF_036850995.1. Taxonomy (NCBI): domain Eukaryota; kingdom Metazoa; phylum Chordata; class Mammalia; order Chiroptera; family Emballonuridae; genus Saccopteryx; species Saccopteryx leptura. Next base: position 7,833,867 of record NC_089503.1, on the reverse strand, counting down.
ACAGCAAAACTACAAGGCACAGCGTCAGAACCAGCTGGCAGGAATTCGGCAGTTTGGGAGGAACGCCACTGCCGCTGCTGAACCGGCCTGGTCTGCGTTGGCCCGGCTGACGCTGTTTCATAATGAAAAGTAACGCTGTCAGCGAATCCACGTTAACGTCCTTTAAAAGCACTAAATAGGACCTACTGTGCCGCCAGAAAGCATGAAAGGTATTTTGAGAGCTAAATAATTCCCAAGGAAATGCCCTTTTTGTGAGCTGTTTGATGGTTTACTTAAAATGTCTTTAATTGTTTTTGCCTAAAATTTCAGCTGCGATCTACTTGCTAATAATGAATCTTAAATATTTCAGGATCCATGGTTTGCAACCAGTAGAAACAGGAAAATTCTAGAAAGCCTTGTAAACCAGTCTATTTTTAATTTTTCCGGGGGACTATTTTTGCGTCCCTCACAAAGGCGGCGGAGGGTTATTCAGTGCCAGCAGCGTGAGTCGTCCTTCTCCTATAAATACGCCCGTCCCGGCACTGCGGCAGCCATTCAGGCAGCGAGAGCAGAGGCTGCTGCTGGGCTTGATGGCGCTGCTTGGGGAAACCAGATAAGTTTTTCTATTTAAGAGCTAGGAATTTAAAATAATTTAGGAAATGTAGATAGTGAGATACTTATTGAGATATTGCTTAGGATGAAAAATTTTGAAATAGTCTTTATAATTTAAAACTATTACTTGAGGGATAATAAGACTCAGTAGTTTCAGAAAGGAAAAGAAAAAATTTTCTAGAACATGCCGGAGGTTATGAGAGGAAACTTCTTCATGAAGTAAAATAATTTTCAAAGAAATGGCTGATAGGACCGGACTGTAAAGTCCGAATTCAAAAAGCCTTAAATTGAAGGGCAAACTTTTAAAATACCATTAAAACGTAGGTGATATAAATAGAATATTCGTCACTTAAAAAGTAAAGTTGGAGGTGATTAAAATGTTTGTAAAGGCCATCTTTTAAAGATTAAAGTGAAGGTAATTTAAGCGATAGACCTTAAATACATGGCGCAGGAAAGATGGCGTCATTTGAAGCTTAATTGATTTTAAGAAGTAGTATAAAAAAAAAAGATTTTTGAGAAAATAGAAATTTGAAGTGAAAAGCTTGGAAGACAGAAGTATACAGGAAGGTGAAGAAAAGAGAAGATAGGAAAAGAGAAGATAAAAATGCGCATTTTAGAAGACAGAAAAACTTAAACCAAAAAGTAGGGAACAGAAGAAAAAATACTTGAAACAAGTTAGAAAACCAAAGCAACTAAAAGCACAGAAACAAACTTAGAAAAGAAGATACAAATTTATAGAAAACTAGAAGATAGAAAATGAGAAGATACAAATTTAGTGGAAAACTAGAAGATAGAGGTTGAAAATACTGTGAAGGAAAAGTTATTTCAGCTAGAAAAGGAAAAGCAAGCTAGGACAGCTATTACACAGGCATGCAAGATGTCGAAAAATTAAGATAGAAAAGTTTAGAGCCAAAGTATTAAGTACAGAAACACAAGAAAAAAAATAAGGAGGAAATGTTTACTTTATAATTTAATAAGAATTATAAAAGCCCGCGAGTTTAATTTCTGGGTGCAGAAATTAGATTTGAGAAGATGAGGATTTTAAACGGCTGTAGACCAGGACTAACTTAACTTAGAAGAGTTTCCGGAAGAAGCTAGAAGGGAAATCGGTTTAAAAAGAGCGAAAAAGCTACCAAGAGGACTGACGTAATAAAAAAATTAAGATAGGATGTTTTTGGAAGAGTTAAAAATGAAAAGGCCTAAATACTCGAGCTTAGTTTTTCTTTGGAAAATGTCAAGGACTTTTATAACTGAAGTAATTCAAGATCAAGAGTAATCACCAACTTAACAGTTTTGCATTGGACTGAGCTCAGATCACTTAAAAGTGCTGAGGACTAGCGTTAATGGCAGCTGACTGGATTCAGTGAAGCTAGGAGGACAGCGACAGACAGGATTCCAGGAGCCAGTGTGGTGAAGATAGGAGAGAGGATTCCAGGAGCCAGTGTGGTGAAGATAGGAGAGAGGATTCCAGGAGCCAGTGTGGTGAAGATAGGAGAGGATTCCAGGAGCCAGTGTGGTGAAGGCAGCTAGCAAGAAGGAAGGCGCCCTAACGCTTTGGAGGTGAAGCTAGGAGAGGATTCCAGGAAGGAGGAGGAGCCAGTGCGATGTGCTGACGCCAGCGTGCGACTGGACCGCGCGAGGTGGCAAGTGGCGGTGTGGAGGATAGATAGAGGAGCCTAGAGCAGCCAGCGTCCGGCGCGAGGCCGCGTGCAGGCAGCCAGTGGTGTGGTGGCAGTCCGGGCGGCCATGTCCAGGTGTTTGGTAACAAGAGTATGGTAACCTTCACTTTATCTTGGTAATGGGGGAGTTGTGTGCTTAGCTTCATGATGGAATGTAGGCCGATTTCCGAGTGTTGTAGGTTTCTCTTTTTCAGGCTTATTTTCTCATGCATCTTGTCTGAAGCTTTTGAGGGCAGACTTCCAAGGCCCGGAGGAATGGTAGCTGGCAAGTTTTATGGTCTTTGTCTTTTAACCAATTTGAGGGGGAAAAGTGTGAATTTGAGACCAAATTAAGGCAAGTTTTGTAAGCGATCTGTATTTTTAGTTTGGGGTAATGAAGCGTTTTTTAGTTTTGTAACTAGATATGAATGTCAGTTTGGGCATCTAACTGGGGGGAAAGTTTTTTTTGTGGGTTGGGGGGCAAAATATGTTTTGAGTTCTTTTCCCCTTAGGTCTGTCTAGAATCTCAAAGGCAAATGACTCGAGGTAACAGAAAAAAAGAAAATCCAGTAACAGGATAATCAGAACACCACAGGTGTATACATTTTCTAGAAACTAGAGCACACGCAGTTCTCACTTTAAGGTCTGTGGCGGAGCTGTCCGTTGGAGAAAAATGGCTGGTAGTTATTTTTTATTCCACCCCTTAAATCAGATTTTTAAAGTATGTAACCCCTTAACTTGACATGAATTGTTTTGGGGTGGTCTTAAGAGGGAAGAGGGTGGGGGAGAAAAATGTTTTCTCTAAGACTTTCCACAGATGCTATAGCACTATTGACAAACTGGGTTAGAGAAGGATTGTACCGATATGCTGTTGGCAACATCGCCTTTAGGGATTGGAGCTGTCTTTTTCCCTTGGAAGAGTGTTCCCAGTGCAGCTTTGGTTCACATTCAGTCATCTCAGGAGAACTTCAGAAGAGCTTGACTAGGCCAGATGTTAAAGTTAAGTTTTCAAATACTGTCTGTGACTTTTAAAATACCTTGTATCTAAGGGGAGGGGCAAATTTTGGCTTAGTCTTTGGCAATGGCTTGTTATGGTTGGGCTGGGGAGGGTCGGGTTTAGGTAATTTTTTAGTTTATGATTTCAGATAACTCATGCCAGAGAACTTAAATACTTAGGATGGAAAAAACTAAGAAATCGCAACTTCCGAGTTGGCAAGTAACTCCCCATCCTCAAAAGTTTTTTTTTCCCTCAACATCTGAATTGTGCAGCTGGGAATGTTTGTGAAGATCTGCTGGATTCCAAGTGTAGGGCCTGGGGAAGGAAAGTGTTGAGCTGGGGGTTGGTCTAGCCCCACTGGGCTGTGACACAGATAAGTTTGGGAATTTTTTAATTCACTTAAAAGTTTGGATGTGGTAGTGTGTGGTTCTCTTCTTTGGAATTTTTTTCAGGTGATTTAATAAAGCTTATTACTACTATAAGAGCTTCAGAGCAGAGGAAGTGGCTTAATGATCCTGAAGGGATTTCTTCTGATGGTAGCTTTTGTATTCTCAAGTAAGATTCTATTTTCAGTTGTACATAAGCAAGTTTTTCCTAGTGTAGGAGAAAAATATTTTTCCTTTGACTGCAAAACGAGATGTTAAGGTATGCTTTGAAATCGTCAATTGTATATTTTGTTTACATCTTAAATATTTATAAATTATAATTGATAAAAAGGGTGGGCTTTTGTTGATGAGGGAGGGGAAACCTTTTTTTTCTGTAGACTTTTTTCAGATAACATCCTCTGAGTCATAACCAGCCTGGCAATGATGGCCTAGAAGGAGAGGGAACAGCTCCTTGGTGAATGATAAGTAAAGGCAGAAAAGATATTTCATACCTTCATTGGGGAAAAGGCATAACCCTGAGATCCTTACTGCTGATGAAAACATTGTCTGCATATGCAAAAAAAAAAAAAAAAAAAGCAAATGAAAGCTACCAATTTAAAGTTAATGGAGTCTACCATTTTAAAGTTATGGCTCATCAAGCTATACCCACAAAAATAATGAATTGATGAGAAATAACGAATTGATGAGCAATACAATGAAGATCCATCTCTAAGTACTGCTTTTACAAAATTAGAATATAAGTGAAATGAAATGAAAATGATAATACTACATTAATCCGGAGTAAAAGAAGCTGAAATAATTCAGATGAGTGGGATCAAGTGGATCAGAGGAGGCTGTGCTGTGTGCCAATCTTTCGTTTGCCTCAGACAGGTTTCTCTTATCAGAAGAGTTGCTTCATTTCAACTGGGAGCAGAAAACAGCAGGCAACTGTTAACAGATAAGTTTAACTTGCACCTGCAGTATTATTGCATGTTAGGGATAAGTGCTTGTTTTCATTAAGAGCAAGAGCAATGGAGGTTTTAGGTATTGAACACGGCCACCTTCCTGATCTCTGCCCTAAGGGATTCAGGATTGTGAGGAATTTTTCCATCCAGCCTTTTAAAGATTAGAGGCCTCTGTGCCTGTGGCCTTAATGTGATGGGATAGCACCTCATTGAGAGGCAAGTTAATTCTTCAAAGCCTCTCCATTATAATGTTTATAAAACTAAAATGTATGTAGTACTGAATCTTTGAAAAACCCCTATGAAAGGATGGGCTAAGGTATGTGCTTTTTGACAGAAATCAGATGATCTTGCTAAAATTTAAATGTGTTGTGATGTATATTGTGCAGAAAACCATTAAATCATTCAAAATAAAACATTTTAAATAGAATGTATGCTTTTAGGAAGCAGGTGTCTCCTTATTTAAATAAAATATTGTTTGTTTGTAGTTAGTGTTGGGCAATCTTGGGGGGATTCTTCTCTAATCTTTCAGAAACTTGTCTGCGAACACTCTTTAATGGACAAGATCAGGAATTGAGCGGAAGAAGGAATTTAACTTAAGGCAGGAAAGACATTTTATTCTTCGTTAATGTGATGAGCATTTAATAATTCCAGGCACATGGCAGTAGAGGCCCTCTAAATAAGGAGTAAATACCTCTTAGACAGGTGGGAGATAATGATCAGAATAACAGGTAACTGCATCTACACTACTTTCAGAAGGTCAGGTATCTATAAATTACAGTAATGAAATACTACCCACATTTCCCAAGTTTGCATGTTAACTTCAAATGCTTATAACCATCTCATTCAGTGTTAGGCATTGTTATTCACACTACTGGCCTTTTATATAGATGCTGGGGGAGGGGCATGTGGGTTTTTAAAGAATTTTCCTTTTCAGAGGCTTCATTTCATCCCTCATGAAGCTGTGCAGGACTTTGACTTGCATTTAAGCGCTTGGCTCTGCCTTCTGTTCTAGTGAGAGTGAGACCTTGCAGTGAGTTTTATCAGCATACTCAAATTTTCCCCCCCTGATTTGGAAGGGAAGGGAGGAGGGGGTGGGGCTTACTTGTCTTAGCTTTTTTTTTACAGACTACACAGAATGCAGTTGTCTTGACCTCAGGTCTGTCTGTTCTGTTGGCAAGTAATAATGCAGTACTATTCTGAACTGCTATTAGAATGCATTGTGAGACGACTGGAGTATAATTAAAAATTGTGTTAATCCCAATGCTTGGAGTAGTGATTGTTGAAGGAAAATCCAGCTGAGTGATAAAGGCTGAGTGTTGAAATTTCTGCAGCTTTAAGCATTTGTGTTTGTGATTGAAGCCAAGTACCTTTTGCTGTGCTATAGGTAAAATGCTTCTTGTTCATTTCTGGTAGGGGGGTTGGGAGGGCACTGAAGCCTTTAGTCTTTTACAGATGCTACTTAAAATCAGTGACAAGAAATAAATCACAAACAAGCAAGTCTTCAAGAAATTTAACTGGCAAGTGGAAATGTTTATTTCACACAGTTCAGTGATCTTAGTGCATTGTCTTTGTATGGGTTTCTCTCTCCCCTCCCTTGGTCTTAATTCTTATACACAGGAACACTCAGAACAGCAGACGTATGCGAAGGGCCAGAGAAGCCAGACCCAGTAAGGAAAAATAGCTTATTTACTTTAAACAAACAAACATTCCATATTCTATGTGGGGATTGGGAACTACTAGTTCTTTCAGATGGTATTCTTCAGACTATAGAAGGAGCTTCCAGTTGAATTCACCAGTGGACAAAATGAGGACAACAGGTGAACAAGCTTTTTCTGTTTACATACCAGGTCAGATCTGTTCTGGATAAATAAATTAGTGTTTAGTCTTTCAGCTTTATGCTGGAGTAAAGAGTGTGTTAGCAAGTTGTTGGCCTGGGGGTGGAGGGGTGAGGTGGGTGCTAAGCCTTTTTCTTTAAGATTTTACAGGTATACCTCACTAAAGGCACCGAAGGCTTAAAGTAGGACAATCACGGAGCCTTCCTGTGGCAACAGAGACAACAAAGCGCTATTGTATTAAGGTCAAAAGGTTGCTAGCCTCATAACCCCATCTTCTATCAGAAATGGACTTGCTTAACACTATGGCATATTGATCCTCCTTGGGAGTGAGGCATCCAAAGCAATGCTTGAGTACCTTGTAAAACCTCTGGCTTGTCCTGACATTTATGGAAGCTGTTTTTATAGCAGCTCTTTAAACAGCCTAAACCTCAAGTAATGCTTGAAGGGGAGGGCAAGTGGGAAAGCGGGCAACCACTTTTCCCTAGCTTTTCCAGAAGCCTGGTAAAAAGCAAGGTGTCCCCACAAGTGACTTCTCTGCCACATCGCCACTCCCCGCCTTTGGCCTAGCAGACCCTTCACCCCTCACCTCGATGCTGCCGGTAGCTCGGATCCTTGTGGGCATGGTCTTTACCGGTTTCAAGGTAACAGTGGTGCTGAGGTTCTGGTGGGTTGCACTACTAGAAGAGGCCATTAATTTGCCTGCGAATGGTTGTTACTAAAACCACACTGAGCTCTGAGATGTTTAAAAAAAGAAACCGCACTATTATCCAGTGAACAAAACAAACCAGTAAATGCAGAATAGCACTTAAGGACTGTAATGTTGGGTGGGAAGTTAAACTGAAGGCAGGCATGTTAGTGGTGAGGGCTGATTGGGTGGGATTGCAAAAATTCTCTGCTAAGACTTTTTCAGGTGAACATAACAGACTTGGCCAAGCTAGCATCTTAGCTGAAGCAGATTCTCCAGTGCTCTCCAGTAGGGGTTGCAAAGGTTTTTCTTTTCCTGAGAAAACAAATCTTGTTTTCTCAGGTTTTGCTTTTTGGCCTTTACTAGCTTAAAAAAAAAAAGCAAAAGATGCTGGTGGTTGGCACTCCTGGTTTCCAGGACAGGGTTCAAATCCCTGTGGCGTCTTTGCTTGATAACCTCTGCTGCAGAACTCTGCATTTTCCTCCTCTTTTCAGGGGCTAGACTAGGCTCTGCAGTTGGTAGTCATGTAGCTTTGGAATTTGTCAGAAGCTTGAACGGTTTATATTTATACAGACATAATGTAACGGCCTTGTCTTTAATTTCTAGGTACTTTTTCTTCTAGGCAACTAGTGTTTGGAGAAGCCTAACAATTAAAAACTTTTAAGATTTCATATTAATAAAAATTTAAAAGCTCTTTATTGGTGTGATTCTTTCATGAGTAAACTGAATTTCTATCCATGAGAAAATGAGTGTTCTGTGGGGTTCTGCTTTCTTCCTGTTTAACTTGTCTAATAAGTACACATCACCATGATACAGCACAGTTCTCAAGTAGGGGAGAGACCCAATACCCCACCCCGCCGCCCAAACAAACGGGCACTTATAAAGCAGCTTCTTTTGTTGGCTGTGAGCTGGGCAGGTTGGAGACAGCTTTAGGAAAGAGGTCATGTGTTCTAAGAAAACCCTTGTAAACTGCAAGGAATTTGAGCCCTGGCCAGAGCCCGTTCAATCTCTAGTCAGGGCACATACAGGAAGGGACTGATGTCTCTTGCACTAACTGGCTAAAATAAAAAATTTGAAAAGAATGAAGTTTTAAGCCAATTAAGAGCTATCATACTCCCTTTTAAGTCTTGGGGGTGACTCCTGGTCACGTCCTTTTATCAGCTGGCATCACCCAAGCAAACAACTGGCCATGTGTCACCTGGTTTGAGTGGTTGGATATTTCTGCAGTTGCAAATGACATGCTGAAAGAACCCATGTGCTTCCACCTGGCCTCATAAATCTCGAGTGCCTGCTTCTATTTGGGCCCTATATACTGAGCAGGTAAGAGGCTCAATCTAGTAAACCCAGCCAGGTTGGTGAGGGGGAGGACCAAGTCTGCACCCAGCAAGGGGGTCCTTGTGACTAAGGAGTGGCCTCGGCAATTATTTCCTCCTGAAAATTCCCGAAGGGTTACTCGTGTTATAAATGGATTGCAGGCTCTGACTGTATCACTTGGCCAAGGCAACAGGGCTGGGATGTGAACCCTAGTCAGTGTCCAACACTTTAACTTCCTGTTTCTTAAGGAGTGTCCATCTACAGATGGAACAACTATCCAGACAGGTCAGCTGACTAATAACCAGCCTACCCAGCTTGTGCGGACCCTGAAGTGCTTCTGAGAGGGGCAGGGGATAGGGAGACACTGAACTGAACACCATGGTTCCCCTTGATGACGTCTCAGCCTCTTACCAGAGCCTCTTATGAAGGACGGTCTATGTTTTCTCTATTCTGTCTTTAAAGATTTTGTTGATATGGCCCTGGCCGATTGGCTCAGTGGTAGAGCGTCGGCCTGGCGTGCAGAAGTCCCGGGTTCGATTCCCGGCCAGGGCACACAGGAGAAGCGCCCATCTGCTTCTCCACCCCTCCCCCTCTCCTTTGTCTCTTCCCCTCCCGCAGCGAGGCTCCATTGGAGCAAAGATGGCCTGGGCATTGGGGATGGCTCCTTGACCTCTGCCCCAGGCACTAGAGTGGCTCTGGTTGCGACAGAGCGACATCCCGGAGGGGCAGATCGTAGCCCCCTGGTGGGCATGCCGGGTGGATCCCGGTCGGGCACATGCGGGAGTCTGACTGTCTCTCCCCGTTTCCAGCTTCAGAAAAATACAAAAAAAAAAAAAAAATTGTTGATTTTCCAGAAAAGATAGGTTGGAGGAACAAGAAGTGAGAAGTATCACAGCTCCTAGTTCCTTCACTTTAGTTGTTCATTAATTAGTTGCTTATCATATGTACCTTTATGCGGCAACCCAGGGTTTTGAACTGGCGACCACAGCGTTCCAGGTCAATGCCCTATCCACTGCACCACCACAGACCAAGCCAAAGCTGCTAATAATAATAATAATTTTTTTAGTTTTTATTTTAGAAAGGAGAGAAGGGTGGGGAGAAGCGGGAAGCATCAACTCGTAGTAGTTATCCTATGTGCCTTGATTGAGCAAGCCCAGGGTTTGGAACCAGAGACCTGAACATAGGAGAGGAGGGGCTTGGCCTGACCAGGCAGTGGTGCAGTGGATAGAGCGTTGGACTGGGATGCAGAGGACCCAGGTTCGAGACCTCGAGGTTGCCAGCTTGAGCTCAGGCTCATCTGGTTTGAGCAAAAGCTCAAGGTCGCTGGTTCGAGCAAGGGGTTACTTGGTCTGCTGAAGGCTCACAGTCAAGGCACATATGAGAAAGCAATCAATGAACAACTAAGGTCTCCCAACGAAAAACTGATGATTGATGCTTCTCATCTCTCTCCCTTCCTGTCTATCTGTCCCTGTCTATTCTTCTCTCTCTCTCTCTGTCCCTGTAAAAAATAAAAAAATTAAAATTAAAAAAAAAAAAAAGAAAAGAAAAGGAGGGCTTAGAGATTTGCCAGGGACCACGTGGTTTCCTGTGTTATGCAGGCTGGGGTTAAAGGTGACAGGAAGCCGCAGAAAAGTAGTGGAAGCCACAGCATAAAGAATGGAGGAAGGCCAACATAAAACTTCCCTGAAGGTTATGTCCAAATTAAGGGTATATACTGTATTTTTTACTCTGTAAGACACACTTGACCATAAGACACACCTAGAGTTTTAAGGAGGAAAATAAAAAGTATTCTGAACCAAATGGTGTGTTAAAATATTTAATAAAATACCATATATTTTGCTCCATAAGATACTTTTCCCCAAAAAAAAGTAGAGGGGAAAATGCTCGTGCGTCTTATGGATCAAAAAATATGGTAGGTCTTGACAACCTAAACCCTAAGCATGTATGTCTTTTCTACACCCATTTCCTTGGATTTCCTCATCCTGGTAATCCCAGAAGTGCAGCGGCTAAAACAAAGCTGAATCCAAGTGGCAGCTCCACCATTTCCCAGCCTCCCCGAGCTTCCCCTCCAGCTCCCAGGCCCAGGGCTGGTTGGACTTGGACAGCAGATTTCGGACTTCAGTGAAGGGGTGACTAGGGCAGTGAAAGGACGTGAGGGTAGGGTGTGAGGGAAATCGAGATGTGCGAGTGTTTCCCTGGGCGGGATTGATTGGAAGCCCCAGAATAACTAGGACACGGTTGACATAGTGTCGCCTGCCCTCTCCAGGCCTGTTTTCTCATTGGTTAAATGGGGGTAACGGTTTGCCTTGCCTGCTCTCCTAAGGAAGAGGAGCCACAGATGACGCAATGATGTAATTGGAAATGAGCGGGCTTTTGCTGCTATCTAGTGTGTGAATATAGTATCGCGTGCACTGTCCTTGGACTTCATACCTCATTCAACAAACATTTTTATTGTTGAGTAATATTCCATTGTATGTATATTATAATTTGCATTATTTCTAGTCTTTGGCAATTACAAATAAATCTGCTACAAACATTTGTGTACAGCCTGACCTGTGGTGGCGCAGTGGATAAAGCTTCGACCTGGAAATGCTGAGGTTGCCGGTTCGAAACCCTGGACTTGCCTGGTCAAGGCACATATGGGAGTTGATGCTTCCAGCTCCTCCCCCCTTCTCTCTCTCCCTCTCTGTCTCTCTCTCTCCCCTTCTCTCTCCTCTCTATAATGAACATTTGTGTACAAGTCTGTGTGGAAATATATGCCTTTCTTCTTCTTGGGATGTTGTATGGTAGGTGTATGCATAGTTGTTAAGAAATTTCCAAAATAAAAAGAAAGAAATGTCCAAACTCTTTTCCAGTGTTTGTACCATTTTGCATTCCCACCAACAGTGTATGAGACTCCAAAATTGCTCCTTATTATCATCATCTTTTTAATTTTTTTTAAATTTTTTTTTTTGTATCCTTCTGAAGCCAGAAACAGGGAGGCAGTCAGACAGACTCCCGCATGCACCCGACTGGGATCCACTCGACACGCCCACCAGGGGGCGATGCTCTGCCTATCTGGGGCGTTGCTCTGTTGTGACCAGAGTCACTCTAGCACCTGAGGCAGAGGCCATGGAGCCATCCCCAGTGCCCGGGCCATTTTGCTCCAATGGAGCCTTGGCTGCGGGAGAGGAAGAGAGAGACAGAGAGAAAGGAGAGGGGGAGGGGTGGAGAAGCAGATGGGCGCTTCTCCTGTGTGCCCTGGCTGGGAATCGAACCCGGGACTTCCACACGCCAGGCCGACGCTCTACCACTGAGCCAACCGGCCAGGGCCTTTTTAATTTTTAAAAAAATTATTCGTTTTAGTGTTTGTATGTGTGTGTGTGTGTGTGTGTGAGAGAGAGAGAGAGAGAGAGAGAAAGAAAGAGATAGAGAGAGAGAGAGAAAGAAAGAGAGAGGAACATTGAGCTGTTCCTCTATGTATCCTGACTGGAGATCAAACTGGCAACCTTTGTACTTTGGGACTATGTTCCAACCAACTGACCTATCTGGCCAGGGCATCACCGTTATTTGGTATAGTCATATATTTATAGATTTAAATGTTAGCCATTCTAGTGAATATGCAGTGTTTTTTTTGTTGTTGTTGTTTGTTTGTTTTGAGAGAGAGACAGGAAGGGAGAGAGATGAAAAGCATTAATTCATGGTTGTGTCACTTTAGTTGTTCATTGATTGCTTTCTCATATGTGCCTTGATGTGGGGAGGGGGGCTCCAGTCAAGCCAGTGCCTCCTTGCTCAACCCACGACTTTTGGCTCAAGTCAGTGATCTTGGGTTTCAAGCCAGTGACCATGGGATCATGTTGATGATCCCACGTTTAAGCCGGCGGCCCCATGCTCAAGCAGGTGAGTCTGTGCTCAAGCCAGCCACTTTGGGGTTCAAACCGGGGACCTCAGTGTCTCAGGTTGATGCTCTCTCCACTGTGTCACCACCGGTCAGGCTGTAGTGATATCTTATTGCGGTTTTAATTTGCATTTTTCTAATAACTAGTGATGTTGAGCATTTTTTCATGTGCTTACTTGCCATTTATATAATTTTTCTATTTACTTGAGGGGGGGATGAGAGAGAGAGAGAGAGAAAGAGAGGAGAAGAATCAACTCATTCTTCCATTAGTTGTTTCATTTAGTTGTGCACTCATTGATAGCTTCTCCTACGTGCCCTGAACGGGGATGGAACCCACAATCTCAGTATGCCGAGACAGTGCTCTATCCACTGTGCAACCTAGCCAGGGCTATATATATTTTTGGTAAAGTATCTATTCAATTTTTTTGCCAATGTTTTCTTTTTTAATTTTTATTTATTTATTTATTTTTACAGGGACAGAGAGAGAGTCAGAGAGAGGGATAAATAGGGACAGACAGACAGGAATGGAGAGAGATGAGAAGCATCAATCATCAGTTTTTCGTTGCAACACCTTAGTGGTTCATTGATTGCTCTCTCATATGTGCCTTGACCGTGGGCCTTCAGCAGACTGAGTGATCCCTTGCTCAAGCCAGCGACCTTGGGTCCAAGCTGGTGAGCTTTGCTCAAGCCAGATGAGCCCGCGCTCAAGCTGGCGACCTTGGGGTCTAGAACCTGGGTCCTCTGCATCCCGGTCCGATGCTCTATCCACTGCACCACCGCCTGGTCAGGCTTGCCAATGCTTTTATAGTGATTTTATCTTTCTTCTTTTTTCCTTTTTTCTTTTGCGAGAGAGAGAGACAGACAGACAGTGACAGACAAAAAGGGAGATGAGAAGCATCAACTCATAGTTGCAGCACCTTAGTTGCTCATTGATTGCTTTCTCATATATGCCTTGACCGGGGGGCTACAGCCACACCAGTGACCCCTTGTTCAAGCCGGCGACCTTGGGTTTCAAGCTAGTGACCATAGGGTCATGTCTATGATCCCATACTCAAGCTGGCAACTTCAAGGTTTCGACCTGGGTCCTTAGTGTCCCAGGCCAACACTCTATTCACTGCGCCACTGCCTGGTCAGGCAAGAGTTTATTCTTGTATTATTTATTTTTTATTGTATTATTATTAACCCATTTTTGTGCACCCCTGTATATTCTGCAATGTTGGGTCTCTTCTACTTTCAGGGACTTGTGATTACATTAGACCCACCTGGATAATCTAGGATACTTTATATTAAGGTCAGCTGATTAGTAAATGTAATTCTTTCTGCAACTTAATTTTCCCTTTGTCATGTAACATATTTACAGGTTTTGCGACTTAAGATAAGGACATTATGGGGTGAGAGGGGGGGTCATTATTCTGCCTACCACAACCAGCCAGAATCATGAGAAGCTTCTTTTTAAAGGCATATTTTCTTTTCTTTTCTTTTCTTTTTTTTTTTTTTTTCATTTTTCTGAAGCTGGAAACAGGGAGAGACAGTCAGACAGACTCCCGCATGCGCCCGACCGGGATCCACCCGGCACGCCCACCAGGGGCGACGCTCTGCCCACCAGGGGGCGATGCTCTGCCCATCCTGGGCGTCGCCATGTTGAGACCAGAGCCACTCTAGCGCCTGAGGCAGAGGCCACAGAGCCATCCCCAGCGCCCGGGCCATCTTTGCTCCAATGGAGCCTTGGCTGCGGGAGGGGAAGAGAGAGACAGAGAGGAAAGCACAGCGGAGGGTGGAGAAGCAAATGGGCGCTTCTCCTGTGTGCCCTGGCCGGGAATTTTTCTTTTCTTTTTTAAGTGAGAGGAGGGGAAATAGACTCCTGTATGTGCCCAACAGGGATCCACCAGCAACCCCTGTCTGGAGCCAATGTTCTGACCATCTGGGGCTGATGCTCACAACTGAATTATTTTTAGCACCTGAGGCAGAGGCTCCACATAGCCATCCTTAGCACCCTGGGTGTATGTACTCAAATCAATCAAGATATGGCTGCAGGAGGGGAAGAGAGAGGGAGAGACAAAAGGGGGTAGGAGGAAGGGAAGAGAAGCAGATGGTCATTTCTCCTGTGTGCCCTGACTGGGAATCAAACTGAGACTTTCACATGCCAGGTTGATGCTCTACCACTGAGTCAACCCACCAAGGCTGGACATCATATTTTCTAAAAACAAAACAAAACAAAAAGCAATAATACAACCATTATATTTTTGGAAAGGCAATTGTATGAATGCAAAATAACTTTTAGCTTAAAGTTATTCTCATATAACATTTTGCAGAAATTGAAATGCTTTCTTTAATTCTGAATATTTAGATTTAGGACCAGTTTACAATTTAAATAATTTTTTTTTACACATAAAAATTTTATTAGTCGATTGATTGATTTTAGGGAAAGAGAGAGAGAAACATCAATTTGTTGCTCAATTAATTTATACATTTATTGGTTGATTCTTTTATGTGGCCTGACTGGGGAGGGTTGGGGTGGGGTGGGAGCTGTGGTGGGATTCAAATAATTTAACAACTGGTTCTCTGCCTAATTGACTTTTTTGTTTTGTTTTGTTTTGTTTTTTGTATTTTTCTGAAGTTGGAAATGGGGAGGCAGTCAGACAGATTCCCACATGAGCCCGACCGGGATCCACCCGGCATGCCCACCAGGGGGCGATGCTCTGCCCATTTGGGGCGTTGCTCTGCCGCAATCAGAGCCATTCTAGCGCCTGAGGCAGAGAGGCCACAGAGTATTCCTCAGCGCCCGGGCAAACTTTGCTCCAATGGAGCCTTGGCTGCAGGAGGGGAAGAGAGACAGAGAGGAAGGAGAGGGGGAAGGGTGGAGAAGCAGATGGGTGCTTCTCCTGTGTGCCCTGGCTGGGAATTGAACCCGGGACTCCCGCATGCCAGGCCGGTGCTCTACCACTGAGCTAACCAGTCAGGGCCCCTATTGACTGTTTTAAGTATAAAATAAGATACAGTTGGCCTGACCAGGCGGTGGCGAAGTGGATAGAGCATCGGACTGAGATGCCAAGGACCCAGGTTCAAGACCCCAAGGTTGCCAGCTTGAGCATGGGCTCATCTGGTTTGAGCAAAAGCTCACCAGCTTGGACCCAAGGTCGCTGGCTCGAGCAAGGGGTTACTAGGTCTGCTGAAGGTCCACGGTCAAGGCACATATGAGAAAGCAATCAATGAACAACTAAGGTGTCGCAATGCACAATGAAAAACTAATGATTGATGCTTCTCATTTCTTCGTTCCTGTCTGTCTATCCCTCTCTCTGACTCTCTCTGTCTCTGTAAAAAAAAAAAAAAAGATACAGTATACCGAAAAGTAGTTTATTGTTTCATGAATTTAATACTTAAATAAGAACAATAAAAGAGGTACACATAGCTAGATTATGTTATAAGAAAGAGTTTTAGCCCTGGCCGGTTGGCTCAGCGGTAGAGCGTCGGCCTGGCATGCGGGGGACCTGGGTTCGATTCCCGGCCAGGGCACATAGGAGAAGCGCCCATTTGCTTCTCCACCCCCCCTCCTTCCTCTCTGTCTCTCTCTTCCCCTCCCGCAGCCAAGGCTCCATTGGAGCAAAAGATGGCCCGGACGCTGGGGATGGCTTCTTGGCCTCTGCTCCAGGCGCTAGAGTGGCTCTGGTTGCGGCAGAGCGACGCCCCGGAGGGGCAGAGCATTGCCCCCTGGTGGGCAGAGCGTCGCCCCTGGTGGGCGTGCCGGGTGGATCCCGGTCGGGCGCATGCGGGAGTCTGTCTGACTGTCTCTCCCCGTTTCCAGCTTCAGAAAAATACAAAAAAAAAAAAAAAAAAGAAAAAAAAAAAAGAAAGAGTTTTAAAATATTGAGCCTGACAAGGCAGTGGCACAGTGGATAGAGCGTCAGAATGGGATGCGGAGGACCCAGGCTCAAGACTCCGAGGTCGCCAGCTTGAGTGCAGGCTTATCTGGTTTGAGCAAAGCTCATCAGCTTGGACCCAAGGTCGCTGGCTTGAGCAAGGGGTTACTTGGTCTGTTGTAGCCCCATGGTCAAGGCACATGTTAGAAAGCAATCAATGAACAACCAAGGTGTCGCAACAAAAAACTAATGATTGATGCTTCTCATCTCTTTCTGTTCCTGTCTGTCTGTCCCTATCTATACCTCTCTCTGATTCTCTCTCTCTCTGTCAAAAAAAAAAAAAAAAGAGTGACGTCATAGATATGGCGCCGTGAGAACACGGACCAAAAATTCTTCCCAAAATTTCTTTTTTTTTTCTTCTTCATTTTTATGAAGCTGGAAACAGGGAGAGACAGTCAGACAGACTCCCGCATGTGCCCGACCGGGATCCACCCGGTACGCCCCCCAGGGGCGACGCTCTGCCCACCAGGGGGCGATGCTCTGCCCATCCTGGGCGTTGCCATGTTGCGACCAGAGCCACTCTAGCGCCTGAGGCAGAGGCCACAGAGCCATCCCCAGCGCCCGGGCCATCTTTGCTCCAATGGAGCCTTGGCTGCGGGAGAGGGGAAGAGAGAGACAGAGAGGAAAGCACCGCGGAGGGGTGGAGAAGCAAATGGGTGCTTCTCCTGTGTGCCCTGGCTGGGAATCGAACCCGGGTCCTCCGCACGCTAGGCCGACACTCTACCGCTGAGCCAACCAGCCAGGGCCTTCCCAAAATTTCAACAAGTTCAACAACCAGAGACAGAAAAACCTATTCTTGGAGCATCCAAGAGTTTCACACCCTGAAGGCGAAGTGCTATCAACAAGACCACCCTCAGATGCCATTAAGAAAAAGGAAATCGGCCCTGGCCGGTTGGCTCAGTGGTAGAGCGTCGGCCTGGCGTGCAGAAGTTCTGGGTTTGAATCCCGGCCAGGGCACACAGGAGAAGCGCCCATCTGCTTCTCCACCCCTCCCCCTCTCCTTCCTCTCTGTCTCTCTCTTTCCCTCCCGCAGCCGAGGCTCCATTGGAGCAAAGATGGCCCGGGTGCTGGGGATGGCTCCTTGGCCTCTGCCCCAGGCGCTGGAGTGGCTCTGGTGCAACAGAGTGACACCCCAGAGGGGCAGAGCATCGCCCCCTGGTGGGCAGAGCATCGCCCCCTGGTGGGCGTGCCGGGTGGATCTCGGACGGGCGCATTCGGGAGTCTGTCTGACTGTCTCTCCCTGTTTCCAGCTTCAGAAAAATACAAAAAAAAAAAAAAAAATGAAATCAAATTCATGGATACAAAAGAAAGAGAAGTAACACAGATAGATGTGGAAAAATCTATGGAGAAAAAAATTTAATATATTGGAAACCTTGGAGCTAAATGACAGAGAATTTAAAATAGAAATCCTAAAAATACTGAGAGATATACAAGAAAACACAGAAAGGCAATTTAGGGAGCTCAGAAAACAACTCAATGAACACAAAGAATATATTAGCAAGGAAATTGAAACTATAAAAACAAATCAAACAGAGATGAAAAACCTCAATTCATGAACTGAAAAACGAGTTAACAAGCTTAGCTAATAGAACAGGCCAGATAGGAGGTAGGATTAGTGACATAGAAGACAAGCAACTTGAAGCACAACAGAGAGAAGAAGAGAGAGACTCAAAAATTAAAAAAAATGAGAAAGCCCTACAGGAATTGTCTGACTCCATCAAAAAGAATAACATAAGAATAATAGGTATATCAGAGGGAGAAGAGAGAGAAAATAGGATGGAGAATTTATTCAAACAAATAATAGACGAGAACTTCCCAAGCCTGTGGAAAGAACTAAAGCCTCAAATTCAAGAAGCAAACAGAACACCGAGTTTTCTTAACCACAACAAACCTACTCCAAGGCACATCATAATGAAACTGGCACAAACCAACGACAAAGAAAAAATTCTCAAGGTAGCCAGGGAAAAGAAGAATACAACATATAAAGGAAGGCCTATTAGATTATCATCAGATTTTTCAGCAGAAACTCTACAAGCTAGAAGAGAGTGGACCCAAATATTTAAAGTCCTGAAAGAGAGGAACTTTCAGCCAAGAATACTATACCCATCAAAGTTATCCTTCAAGTACGAAGGAGAAATAAAATCATTCACAAATACAGAAAAGATGAGGGAATTTATCATCAGAAAAACCCCACTCCAGGAAATACTAAAGGGGGTTTTCCAACCAGATCCAAAGAACAAAACAAAACGAAACCACAAGTAAAAGCTCCACCAAGAACACAATAAAACCAAATTTAAACTGTGACAACAAAAGCAAAAAAAAAAAAGGGGGAGAGGACAGAGATTAACAGTAGCAAAAGACGATGAAGTGCAGAAACACTCGCAAGATAGGGTACTACAATGAATATGGTAGGTACCCCTTTCATTACTTAATGGTAACCACCCTTGAAAAAACCACCACAAAAGCAAATGACTTAAAAAAGGTAGCAACAGAGGAAAGAAGTATGGAATACAAACAAACAAAAACAAATGATAGAAAAACAAAAGAGAAGAATCAAACAAGATACAAAACTAACAGAAAACAATTTATAAAATGGCAATAGGGAATCCACAAGTGTCAATAATTACACTAAATGTAAATGGATTAAACTCACCAATAAAAAGACACAGAGTAGCAGAATGGATTAAAAAAGAAAATCCAACTGTATGCTGCCTAAAAGAAACACATCTAAGCAACAAGGATAAAAACAAATTCAAAGTGAAAGGCTGGAAAACAATACTCCAAGCAAATAACATCCAAAAAAAAAGTAGGCGTAGCAAAATTCATATCTAATAATGATGACTACAAGACAGCAAAAGTACTCAGAGACAAAAATGGTCATTTTATAATGATTAAGGGGATGCTAAATCAAGAAGACATAACAATCCTTAATATATATGCACCAAACCAAGGAACACCAAAATATATAAGACAGCTACTTATTGACCTAAAAATAAAAACTGACAAAAATACAATCATACTTGGAGACCTTAATACACCACTGACGGCTCTAGATTGGTCATCCAAACAGAAAATCAATAAAGATATAGTGGCCTTAAATGAAACACTAGAGAACCTGGATATAGACATCTACAGGACACTTCATCCCAAAGCAACAGAGTATACATTTTTCTCTAGTGTACATGGAACATTCTCAAGAATTGACCATATGTTGGGCCATAAAAATAACATCAGCAAATTCAGAAAAATTGAAATTGTACCAAGCATATTTTCTGATCATAAAGCCTTGAAACTAGAATTCAACTGCAAAAAAGAGGAAAAAAACTCCACAAAAATGTGGAAACTAAACACCATACTTTTAAAAAATGAATGGGTCAAAGAAGAAATAAGCACAGAGATCAAAAGATATATACAGACAAATGAAAATGACAATACGACATATCAGAATCTCTGGGTTACAGCAAAAGCAGTAATAGGAGGGAAGTTCATATCACTTTAGGCCTATATGGACAAACAAGAGAGAGCCCAAGTGAACCATTTAACTTCACACCTTAAGGAACTGGAAAAAGAAGAACAAAAACAACCCAAAACCAGCCGAAGAAAGGAGATAATAAAAATCACAGCAGAAATAAATGAAATAGAGAACAGAAAAACTATAGAAAAAATTAATAGAACAAGGAGCTGGTTCTTTGAAAAGATCAACAAAATTGACAAACCCCTGGCAAGACTTACCAAGGAAAAAAGAGAAAGAACTCATATAAACAAAATCCAAAATGAAAGAGGAGAAATCACCATGGACATCGTAGATATACAAAGAATTATTGTAGATTACTATGAAAAACTTTATGCCACTAAATTCAACAATCTAGAAGAAATGGATAAATTCCTAGAACAATACAACCTTCCTAGACTGAGTCATGAAGAAGCAGAAAGCCTAAACAGACCTATTAGTAGAGAAGAAATAGAAAAAAACCATTAAAAACCTCCCCAAAAATAAAAGTCCAGGCCCAGACAGCTATACTAGTGAATTCTATCAAACATTCAAAGAAGACTTGGTCCCTATTCTATTGAAGGTCTTCCAAAAAATTGAAGAAGAAGCAATACTTCCAAACACATTTTATGAGGCCAACATAACCCTCATACCAAAACCTGGCAAAGATGGCACAAAAAAAGAAAACTACAGACCAATATCTCTAATGAATACAGATGCTAAAATACTAAACAAAATACTGGCAAATCGAATACAACAACATATTAAAAAAAATAATACATCAAGATCAAGTGGGATTCATCCCAGAATCTCAAGGATTGTTCAACATATATAAAACGGTTAACGTAATACACCACATCAACAAAACAAAGAACAAAACCACATGATCTTATCAATAGATGCAGAAAAGGCATTCGATAAAATACAACACAACTTTATGTTTAAGACACTCAACAAAATGGGTATAGAAGGAAAATATCTCAACATGATAAAGGCCATATATGATAAACCATCAGCCAACATCATACTAAATGGCATAAAACTGAGGACTTTACACCTTAAATCAGGAACAAGACAGGGTTGTCCACTCTCTCCACTCTTATTTAACGTGGTGCTAGAAGTTCTGCCAGAGCAATCAGACAAGAGAAAGAAATTAAAGGCATCCATATCGGAAAAGAAGAAGTAAAGGTATCACTTTTTGCAGATGATATGATCCTATACATCGAAAACCCAAAAGACTCTACAAAAAGATTACTAGAAACAATAAACCAATACAGTAAGGTTGCAGGATACAAAATTAACATACAAAAGTCCATAGCCTTTCTCTATGCCAACAATGAAATATTAGAAAACAAACTCAAAAAAATAATCCCCTTCACGATTGCAACAACAACAACAAAATACCTAGGAATAAACATAACAAAAAATGTAAAGGACCTATATAACAAAAACTACAAAGCATTGTTAAGGGAAATCGAAAAAGATACAATGAGATGGAAAAATATCCCTTGTTCGTGGATAGGAAGAATAAATATAATCAAAATGGCCATATTACTCAAAGCAATATATAAATTTAATGCAATTCCCATCAAAATTCCTATGACATTCTTTAAAGAAATGGAACAAAAAATCATCAGATTTATATGGAACTATAAAAAACCCCGATTAGCCAAAACAATCCTAAGGAAAAAGAATGAAGCTGGGGGCATTACAATACCTGACCTCAAACTATATTATAGGGCCACGACAATCAAAACAGCATGGTATTGGCAGAAAAATAGACACTCAGACCAATGGAACAGAATAGAAAGTCCAGAAATAAAACCACATATATATGGTCAAATAATTTTTGATAAAGAGGCCAACAACACACAATGGAGAAAAGAAAGCCTCTTCAACAAATGGTGCTGGGAAAAGTGGAAAGCCACATGCAAAAGAATGAAACTCGACTACAGCTTGGCCCCTTGTACGAAAATTAATTCAAAATGGATCAAAGACCTAAATATAAGACCTGAAACAATAAGGTACATAGAAGAAGACATAGGTACTAAACTCATGGACTTGGATTTTAAAGAGCATTTTATGAATTTGACTCCAAAGGCAAGAGAAGTGAAGGCAAAGATAAATGAATGGGACTACATCAGACTAAAAAGTTTTTGCTCAGCGGCCCTGGCTGGTTGGCTCAGCAGTAGAGCGTCGGCCTGGCGTGCGGGGGACCCGGGTTCGATTCCCGGCCAGGGCACATAGGAGAAGCGCCCATTTGCTTCTCCACCCCCACCCCCTCCTTCCTCTCTGTCTCTCTCTTCCCCTCCAGCAGCCAAGGCTCCATTGGAGCAAAGATGGCCTAGGCGCTGGGGATGGCTCCTTGGCCTGGGTGCCCCAGGTGCTAGAGTGGCTCTGGTTGCGGCAGAGCGATGCCCCGGAGGGGCAGAGCATCGCCCCCTGGGGGGCAGAGCATCGCCCTCTGGTGGGCAGAGCATTGCCCCTGGTGGGCGTGCCAGGTGGATCCTGGTTGGGCGCATGCGGGAGTCTGTCTGACTGTCTCTCCCCGTTTCCAGCTTCAGAAAAGAAAAAAAAAAGTTTTTGCTCAGCAAGAGAAACTGACAACAAAATAAACAGACAGCCAACTAAATGGGAAATTATATTTTCAAACAACAGCTCAGATAAGGGCCTAATATCCAAAATTTACAAAGAACTTATAAAACTCAACAACAAACAAACAAACAATCCAATAAAAAAACGGGAAGAGGACATGAACAGACACTTCTCCCAGGAAGAAATACAAATGGCCAACAGATATATGAAGAGATGCTCATCTTCATTAGTTATTAGAGAAATGCAAATCAAAACTACAATGCGATACCACCTCACACCTGTTAGATTAGCTATTATCAACAAGACAGGTAATAGCAAATGCTGGAGAGGCTGCGGAGAAAAAGGAACCCTCATTCACTGTTGGTGGGACTGTAAAGTAGTGCAACCATTATGGAAGAAAGTATGGTGGTTCCTCAAAAAACTGAAAATAGGCCCTGGCCGGTTAGCTCAGTGGTAGAGCATCGGCCTGGCGTGCAGAAGTCCCGGGTTCGATTCCCGGCCAGGGCACACAGGAGAAGCGCCCATCTGCTTCTCCACCCCTCCCCCTCTCCTTCCTCTCTGTCTCTCTCTTCCCCTCCAGCAGCCGAGGCTCCATTGGAGCAAAGATGGCCTGGGTGCTGGGGATGGCTCCTTGGCCTCTGCCCCAGGTGCTAGAGTGGCTCTGGTCGCAACAGAGCGACGCCCCGGAGGGGCAGAGCATCAGCTCCTGGTGGGCGTGCCGGGTGGATCCCGGTTGGGCGCATGCGGAAGTCTGTCTGACTGTCTCTCCCTGTTTCCAGCTTCAGAAAAATAGAAAAAAACAAACACCTGAAAATAGAACTACCTTATGACCCAGCAATCCCTCTACTGGGCATATACCCCCAAAACTCAGAAACATTGATACGTAAAGACACATGTAGCCCCATGTTCATTGCAGCATTGTTCACAGTGGCCAAAACATGGAAACAACCAAAAAGTCCTTCAATAGAAGACTGGATAAAGAAGATGTGGCACATATACAATATGGAATACTACTCAGCCATAAGAAATGATGACATCGGATCATTTACAACAAAATGGTGGGATCTTGATAACATTATACGACGAAGTGAAATTAGTAAATCAGAAAAAACCAAGAACTACATGATTCCATACATTGGTGGGACATAAAAACGAGACTAAGAGACATGGACAAGAGTGTGGTGGTTACCGGGGTTGGGGGGGAGGGGGAGCGCGGGAGGGAAGGAGGAGAGGGGGAGGGGCACAAAGAAAACTAGATAAAAGGTGATGGAGGACAATCTGACTTTGGGTGATGGGTATGCAACATAAGTGAATGACAAGATAATCTGGACATGTTTTCTTTGAATATATGTACCCTGATTTATTGATGTCACCCCATTAACATTAATAAAAATTTATATATATATAAAAAAAGAGTCAGGAATGGTACTGGCCAGATAGCTCAGGTGGTTAAAGCGTCGTCTGGAAGCACAGAGGTTGCCAGTTTGATCTCGGTCAGGGCAGATAAAAAAAGAAATGTTCCTGTTTCTTTCCTGCTTTCTCCCTTCCTCTCTCTAAAATAAATAAAATAAACATTTTTTAAAAAGTAAGGAATGTAAATTTCTGATTTCCACATTAGAGAGAACCCTGATTACAAGTGCCATTTTAAAAACCGGTTCATCGAACTCAACAAAAAATTAGATATCAGTTCTACTGAAGGGGCTGAATCCCACCACTGGGTGGGAGGTAGGGTGTGAAGTTAGGGGATTTCGACGAACCCGCAACCTTGGCATATCAGGATGATGCTCTAAACAACCGAGCTATCTGTCCAGGGCCTATCAAATACTTTCTAAAATTAAGTTTGATTATCTGCCACATGAGATCCACTATTGTTTAATGACAGATTCTCTGTTTCACAACTTAAATCTCATAAAATAAGTAGAAAGGACACAAATGACAGGTTTTTCATACGATAAGTTGTCCGGAAACAAAACATGGAAAATTAGCAAGTAGCTCTTTTTTTTTTTTTTTTTTTTTTTGTGGCAGAGACAGAGAGAGTCAGAGAGAGGGACAGATAGGGACAGACAGACAGGAAGGGAGAGAGAGGAGAAACATCAATTGTTCGTTGCAGTTCCTTAGTTGTTCATTGATTGATTTCTCATATGTGCCTTGACCATGGGCCTTCAGCAGACCAAGTGACTTCTTGCTTGAGCCAGCGACCTTGGGCTCAAGCTGGTGAGCCTTGCTCAAACCAGATGAATCCGCACTCAAGCTGGCGACCTCGAGGTCTCGAACCTGGGTCCTCCACATCCCAGTCGCTCTATCCACTACGCCACCACCTGGTCAGGCAGCAAGTAGCTCTTGGGACCTTGCAGTGTGTTGAACACAAATATTTTCCCCTGAAGTCTTTGGATCCCTGTTAACTTAAAGTTTCTATTTTACTGTAGGAAAAGGTACCACTACAGGCAAAAGGCAGTTGAATGGAAGACTTTACAAAACACACACACACACATACATACATACATAATACACACATTTATTGTGTGTATATAAATATATAAATAATATGTATACATATATGTATGTGTGTTAGTAACATATACATACATAGCCCTTGTTTATAAAAGTAATTTACACTCTGAGAAAATTTCAAACATTATATCACAGAAATATTATGTTGAACTGTATGATATTGCCAGTTATTTCACTATTTTTAACTACAAACACGGCAATTTCATACTGTTCAACCTAACAATATAGCCAGGAGAGCTCTCTGTAATCCCCAGGTTCCAGAGGGAACTGCTGGCATTTGGCATGTATTCCTCCAAGCTGGAGGGTATGCCTGTGCACCATTATACTTAGTGAATTTTTTTTGTATTGTATTTTTCTGAAGCTGGAAACAGGGAGGCAGTCAGACAGACTCCCGCATGCGCCTGACCGGGATCCACCCGGCATGCCCACCAGGGGGCGATGCTCTGCCCCTCTGGGGCATCGCTCTGTCTCATCCAGAGCCATTCTAGGGCCTGAGGCAGAGGCCATAGAGCCATCCTCAGTGCCCGGGCCATCTTTGCTCCAGTGGAGCCTTGGCTGCGGGAGGGGAAGAGAGAGACAGAGAGGAAGGAGGGGTGGAGGGGTGGAGAAGCAGATGGGCGCTCCTCCTGTGTGCCCTGGCCGGGAATCGAACCCGGGACTCCTGCATGCCAGGCCGACGCTCTACCACTGAGCCAACCGGCCAGGGCCTGGACTTTTTATCACTAAAATGGAACATGGATTATTTTGCAATCTGCTTTCTAAATGTTTTGTAGAGTACAGGAAATCCTAGCCCTGGTTGCACTACTTCCCCTCTCTGGAGCCTATTTCCTTTTTTTTTCTTTTTTACAGAGGCAGAGATAGACAGGGACAGACAGACAGGAACGGAGAGAGATGAGAAGCATCAATCATTAGTTTTTCGTTGCGTGTTGCGACTTCTTAGTTGTTCATTGATTGCTTTCTCATATGTGCCTTGACCGTGGGCCTTCAGCAGACGGAGTAACCCCTTGCTGGAGCCAGCGACCTTGGGTCCAAGCTGGTGAGCTTTTTGCTCAAGCCAGATGAGCCCGCGCTCAAGCTGGCAACCTCGGGGTCTCGAACCTGGGTCCTTCCGCGTCCCAGTCCGACACTCTATCCACTGCGCCACCACCTGGTCAGGCTGGAGCCTGTTTCCTCATATGTAAAAATGGAACTAATGATTCTGTGCCAATTACAGTATTTTTCTTTTTCTTTTTCATTAAGTGTGAGTCAGGGTGGCAAGGAGGCAGAGAGACAGACTCCTGCAGGCGCAGGACCAGGATCCACCTGGCAAGCCCCCCCCCTGGGTGACACTCTGCCCATCTGATCCACTGCTCGGCAACTGAGCTATTCTAGTGCCTGAGGGGAGGCCGTGAGCGTCCAGGGCCAACTCGCTGGAACCAATCCAGCCATGGCTGCAGTAGAAGGAGGGAGAGAGAAGGGGAGAGGGAGAGGTGGAGAAGCAGATGGTTGCCTATCCTGTGTGCCCCGACTGGGAATTGAACTTGGAACAACCCGGGACATCCACACGCAGGGCGACGCTCTACCACTGAGCAAACCTTCCAGGGCCAATTCTGTGCCATTTATTTATTGCCTTAAGCTCTAAATTCATCACGTTTGTCTGATCTGGGTCCTTTATTTTTCCTTCATCAGATGGCGCAATGTTAAGTTTTGCCAGTAGAGGGCGCGGACAGCATTTCTTGAGGAAGAGGTTTTGCTTCCTTCCTGGTTTTGACCTGCTCCTCAGCCCGCTGCAGCCGCCGGGGCTTGCCAGCGCAGCTCCTGTAGGGGGCGCGGCCGCTTTTTCAGTACCAGGCTTCCGCAGCGCGGGGGGCCAGCAGCACTCCACCCCCACCCTGGGAGCAGTGGAGTGCCTCTTCTCCCGTACTCTAAGGGAAGGTTTTCCAGGAGGTTCCGTGAGGCCTACACGGCTCTTCACAACTTCTCTGCCATCCAGTGAGCCACAGTCATTTCCTTCTCCACCAGGTGTGGATCTCACACCTGGGGCTGCACAGGGGCTCTTGTCAGGGGCCGCTCTATCTCAGCCCTAGAGGTGGGGGCTGATCCTTGTACCTGCTAATCCTGTGATTTTTAGCCTTCTCTTGACTTCTTACTAGCCGATCCCTTGTTATTCCAGTCTCCTTTTATAGTTAATAATTCTTTTACATTAGACTTTCCCTGGTCAGATTACGTACTTTGTGATTTCTCAGATTGAAACAGGTCTGGTGAAACAGGTCTGGCATATTGTAGGGAGGATCAGAAATGACCATGCAGGAGTACTCAGAAGGCAGCTGTGACATCGTGATTGTGATTGTCTCTTGCCTCAACAGAACAGCTTTTTATCTTGTTAACTGTTGCCCTGGTTCCATAGTATGGAGGGAGTTTCTAATCACTCCACTCCGGGTGGACATTTGGATTGTTCCACTTTTCCATTATTACAAACAGTCCTATGGTCCACACAACGGTTGTCATTTACTGAGCACTCACTATGTGCTAAACACTGAAGCTGATACACATATTAACTCACAACATGCCTTCCATATTGGTTTCCTCTGGCTACTGTAACAGATTACCACACATGTTGACTTGAAACAACAGGTGCTGCTCTGGCCAGATGGCACAGTTGGTTAGAGCATCATCCCAGTAAGCAAAGGTTGCAGTTTCAATCCCCAGTCAGGGCACATACAGGAACAGATTGATGTTTCTGTCTGTCTGTCTCTATCTCTTCCTTTCTTTCTGAAATCTAAGTAAGTTTTTTTTTTATTAATTTATTCATTTTAGAGAGGAGAGAGAGAGACAGAGAGAGAGAGAGAAGGGGGGAGGAGCTGGAAGCATCAACTCCCATGTGTGCCTTGACCAGGCAAGCCCAGGGTTTCGAACCGGCGACCTCAGCATTTCCAGGTCGACGCTTTATCCACTGCGCCACCACAGGTCAGGCCTAAGTAAGTTTTTAAAAGACACTTATTATCTTACAGTTCTGGATGTCCATCTGAAGGTGTCAGCGGGGCTGTGTTCCTTTGAGAGCTGCAGGGAGAATGCTTCTTTGTCCCTTTCCGCTTCTGGAGGCCGTCTGCGTTCCTTGGCTTCCTGACTTCAATCCAGTCTCCTGCTCCCATGGACATGTCTCCTACTACTCACTGTGAGCCTCCTGTCTCCTTCTTGTAAAGATCCTTGTGACTATATCAGGCCCACCTGGATGATCCGGGGTCATCTCCTCCTCTCAAGACCCTTAACTTAACCAGAACAGCAATTATGTTCCCTTTTACTGCGTTAAGGTAACATAATTCACAGGATCCAGGGATTAAGAAGTGGACATCTTTGAGAGGATGTTTATCAGCCTACCACACCTATGGAGCAGATATGATTATTCCACCCATTTTACAGGTGAGAAAACTGGGGTGCAAAGAGAGTAAGTAACTTGGCCAAGGTTGACAGCTACAGCTCATAAACAGCCGAGCTGGGTCCTGCAGTCTGGCTCCATAATACAGGGGTTGAAGTGACTTGCCCAAGATCCCACAGAAATGGGATTCAGATCCAGGCGTCTGCCTCCAAGTCCTGCCTGCTTGATATCCTACTGTATTTTATCTGGAGCCCCTGGCCTCCTCATGCCTCCGCAGACCCCATGGCTGCCTGCCCTAGGTCATCCATGGGTCGTGGCAGGGTTTGCAGGGCTGCGTGGACTTGTCCTGGCTGATGAGGGAGGAATAGGTGGCACAGTGGCTCCGACCCTGCCTCTTCCTACTGTGTGAGCATCCAGAGCCTCAGTTTCCTCATCTGTGAGATTGGAACAACACTGGTCCCCCCACCAAGGGGCAGTTGATGAGGAACTGGTATTATCCCCATTTTACAGTGGGTGGAATGGAGGCTCACAATGAGAGGCCAGGGCAGGCATAAGGTGAGAGCTTGTAAAGGCATGGTGTCTCCTTTCTAAGATGGCAGCTTCCCCGTGCCGGGTTCTGCTGCAGAAGAACAGTTAGCAGAGAATCGGTGGGGCAGCTCCCTTTACTGGCTCTTCAATTGTAACTACGCTTTGTGGTGTGCTGTGCCCAGGCTGATGTAGATTTGGTGTCTACCTCCTGCTGTTCTGTGCACCAAAGACTCCCAGATCTCCCCCAACCCCATGGTCCTGCCCTTCTGCACCTGTTTCCTCTCCAGGCAAGGCCCCACACAATGCACCAGCCTAACATTTGGTAGGTGCTAAGAGAATGTGCCACTAATTAAATACCACCACATGAATCCTATGTTCTCTTCCCTCCAACCATGACCTCCACCCCAAAACATCACCCTAACCCATCTTCCCCTTGCCATCACTCAACGCTCACAAACACTTCGTCAGTAGGATCAAGTCTGGACTACATCTTCTGGCACTTAAGACCTCTGCTCCCCTCCAGTGACAGGATACTTCTCATCCCAGTATGACCAACCCCACAGTCATAATGCCATCACTGTCTTCCTATCAAAGTCACACAAGAAGATCTATAGTCATAATGTCTACTCTTTCCCAAGCAGCTTCTGTGTGACTGTCCTGCGTAGGTACTTGCACCAGAAAAGATAGAGAACAAATCTCCGCTGAGTGGTTGTTCTGTGTCAAGTGAGGTGCAGGGTGCCATTCACCCCAATTTATAAATGGGGAACTGAGGTTCCCAGAGGGCAAATGAGTCCCCACAACCAGTGAGAGCGGCTGAGTCGGGATTTGAACCGAGCTCTGCTGCCTTTGGCATCCTTGCCCTTGAGTCTGCTCCCAAAGGCATCCTAACCAGATGTTTCATAATCAGTTCCAGGATCTCACCCATACTCCATAGGTTGTGGCTGTGGGACTGTCCCCAACTCTGGGTCCCCTGAGACCCTACCTGCAGAGGGGCCATTGCCTGCCTAGCCACTCCTGGACCTTGGCTCTGTCCAGCTGAGGGGCTGGGTCTGCAGCAGCATGACTGGCACTTGAGCCACTGACAGTGCTAATCTGCACGGGCACTGTGAGGCCTGCAGGAGATGCTGGCCCTGTCGACTAGAAAGCTGGGTCTGCTGGGCCCAGGAGAGCAGGAGCCCTGCCTGGCACTCTGTTTTCTGGACTTGCTGGGTTGTTTCTCTTCCCACTTTCTGGGGTCTGTGCCTCTTTCCTCCCTTGGTCCCCTCCCCCTCCCCCAGGGTTCCTGAAGCTCCCTTGGATCTTTGCTTCACTCTCTGGCCCCCACCCATTCCTTCTCAGGGGCTCTGTCTCCTTGTGCCTTTCGCCTGGTCACTTCCT
This sequence comes from Saccopteryx leptura, assembly GCF_036850995.1. Taxonomy (NCBI): domain Eukaryota; kingdom Metazoa; phylum Chordata; class Mammalia; order Chiroptera; family Emballonuridae; genus Saccopteryx; species Saccopteryx leptura. Next base: position 7,803,807 of record NC_089503.1, on the reverse strand, counting down.
CGTTCTAACACGGACCCCTGCTGGATCCTGGAGGCGCCTACTGGCTGGTGGGAAAGCATATCTTGGCTTGGGGATAATCGCCTTCCCTGTTTCTACCTCACTGATCTCTGCATCCCTTCTTGTTTATGGGTTGACTTCCTCTTCATCTCTCTCCCCATCCCTCCTCCTTGCCTCGGTTTCCCCATTTTTCCCTTCTCAAGTTCTCGTCTTTGTAATAAGGCTGGAAGGTGAACTCTACTATCACCCACATTTAGATATAAGGCCACAGAAGATGAGAGAATTTGGGTGACCTCAGAAGCGGATTAAGGTTGGTTGAGGCCCTGGGCGCAGAAGAAAATATTGGGCCCCTCAAAAAAAAGAGAGAAAGAGAGAGAGACAGGGAAAATAAAAATACATGTTAACTATATTTTTAAATAAGTAAAAAGTATTATCTACTATTAATGTTAAAGTTGCACATATGAAACCAAAATTGGTGTCATTCGAAAAAAGTGTAAAGTTGGGGTTTTGCAGGGCCCTTCAGGAAGAAGTCTGGGCCCAGGGCGCGCACCCAGTGTGCCCACCGTTAAATCCGCCTCTGGGTGACCCGCCTCTGGGTGACCCCGCAAGCACCGCGCCCCAGCCAGAAACTGGTGACGCCGGATGAGCGCGAGCACAGCGGGGCGTGGGAAGTTTGGACCAAGCTTACCCCGGGCTTCGGACCCTGCCCCGCCCACCCGCCGGGCCCCGCCCACCGACCCGGCCCGCCCGCCGGGTTACCGCACTGCCCCTCTGCCCCGCCCCCCGACTCAGGCCCCGCCCCCGGCCCGCCCCGGCTCGGCCGGCGGAGGACTCCGAACTGAATCGCCCGAGACCCTGGTGGCGGGGCGACGATGTGGTTCTTTGCCCGTGACCCGGTCCGGGATTTTCCGTTCGAGCTCAGCCCGGAACCCGCCGAGGGCGGCCCGCCGGGTCTCTGGGCCCTGCACCGCGGCCGCAAGAAGGTGAGCGCGGCTCCACTCCGCAGGCCTCGGTCGACCTCGGCCTCGCCTAGTCAGCGCCGCCGGCCCCGCTGCGTCGCTCCCCGCCTGACGTGGCTGCGGAGCCGCCGGGACAACGGGCCGAGGGAGGGGGACGGGCAGTGCCAACGTGGCGGGAGGAAGGGCCGAGGGGCCGACAGGCGGACGGAACCGGGGTCACGTGAGCCCGGCGCTGGCCCTGAGGACCGGCCCGGGGAGAGATCCGGCGGCGGCCTTTCCCTCGGGCTCTGGCTGCTCTGGGGATCCTCTCGGAGCCGGAGGGTCAGCCCCCTGTCCTCTCCCAGGCCGCGGGCAGCCCGGTGTCTGTCTTCGTGTACGACGTGAAGCCCGGCGCTGAAGAGCAGACCCAGGTGGCCAAAGCCGCCTTCAAGCGCCTCAAAACTCTCCGACACCCCAACATTCTGGCCTACATCGATGGGCTGGAGGTACCCGCTGCCCCCCTCTGCTTCCCACTTTCTCCCGGTTTCCACCCCCTCTCTCCCAATCATGTCTCTCACTTTCTGCCCTCGTCTGGTCCCCCGCCCTAATACCCCCCTATCCCTTTTCAGACAGACAAATGCCTCCACATAGTGACAGAGGCTGTGACCCCGTTGGGAGTGTACCTCAAGGCACGAGCGGAGGCTGGTGGTCCGAAGGAGCTGGAGCTCTCCTGGGGGCTACATCAGATTGTGGTGAGGTGGGAGGCAATGGTGATGAGAGCAGGGGTTGGGGGGCTTGGAGTGCTGGAGTGTAATGGCTTCTTCTGCCCCCAGAAAGCCCTCAGCTTCTTGGTCAATGACTGCAACCTCATCCACAACAATGTCTGCATGGCCGCTGTGTTTGTGGACCGGGCTGGCGAGTGGAAGCTTGGGGGCCTGGATTACATGTACTCAGACCAAGGCAATGGTGGGGCACCCCCCCGCAAGGGGATCCCCGAGCTTGAGCAGTATGACCCTCCAGAGTTGGCTGATAGCAGCGGCAGAGCTGTCAGAGAGAAGTGGTAGGTGGTGGGGTGTGGGCAGCAAGGCTCAACCTGCTGTGTGCTGGAAGCCCCTGCAGCCTCAGGAACCCTAGGCTAGCTGGCGCACAATCCCTTGTCCCCTGCTGCCTGACTGGGGAGGGAATCAGAGTTCTCCAGGTGGGAAACACTCCTTTGCTCCCAGCTCTGCAGGGAGATGGGACAGGGTAAACACAGGCTTTGGGGTTAGGTGGTTCTGAATTTGAAAGCTGTGTGACCTAAGGCAGATGTCCTTGCTTCTCTTAGCCCCAGTATTTTATCTGTCAAATGGGCTAATGAAACCTGTTTCTTGGGGCTGATGGAAGGATCACCTGAAGGACACAGCCCAGGGTCTGCCATGCACTGTGTGCTTGGTGCCCAAGGCAGGTTGGAGGTCTAGGATGGCAGGTGGCAGGGCCTTGAGCAGCTCTGGTCACTGCCTCAGGTCATCCGACATGTGGCGGTTGGGCTGCCTCATCTGGGAAGTCTTCAATGGGCCCCTACCTCGGGCAGCCGCCCTACGCAACCCTGGCAAGGTAAGTGTCTGGCTCCCCTAGTCCCCTCCCTGCCAGCCAACCAGCCCTGCCCCAACACTGACCCTTCTCCCACAGATCCCCAAATCGCTGGTGCCCCATTACTGTGAGCTGGTTGGAGCCAACCCGAAGGTGCGTCCTAACCCAGCCCGCTTCCTTCAGAACTGCCGGGCGCCTGGTGGCTTCATGAACAACCGCTTTGTGGAGACCAACCTCTTCCTGGAAGAAATTCAGGTGAGTACACCCCCACCCTAGGCTTTGGTCCTGCATTGTGCACCCCCACCCCCTTCCCCACTTTGCAGGCTCTCTCATAATTAGATCTTTGTAGACCACAGTAGACTGTGGAGTTAGGCTCACTGGATTCAAACTCTGACTCCTGCTCTTTGTTGTGTGATTTCTCTTAGCTAAAGCACAGTCCTAATAATAGTACCTACTTCCAAAGGGCATGGTGAGGATTCAGCGAGTTTAAAATGCATAGTGCTGTCTGGCATATAGTAGGTGCTTAGTGACGGTCCTGTCACACCATTGACTCCAATCATCTGTTCTGGCCCTGTTCCTGCTGTGTGCCATGCCCTGTGCTGGTCTGCAGTGTGGGAAGGAAGGTGGAGAAAGGAGTCAGACCTAGAGCCCTGCTCTCAAGGGGCTAACAGGGAGCAAAGGGACCAGGTCCTGCCTTAGGGACTCTCGTTGGAGAGGAGGGACAGAAAACACGTACATGAGGACACGTGTGCTCTCTGGAATGGGGCTAGGGCAGGCAGGAAAATGGCCAGGCAGAGTGCTCAGGGAAGGGCTCTCTCAGGGGTGGCATTGGAGCTGAGGCCTGAGATGCGTGAAGCTGGGATGGGGACAGTACCTGGGGAAGAGTGTTCCAGGCCGAGGGAACATGGGGAGGGAGCCCTTGGCTTAGCCTCTCTGAGCCTCAGTTTCTAAATCTGTCTCGTGGGGGTGACAGTCGTATCTGCTGCCCATAGGACTGTTGTAGGGAATGCCAGGGGAGGCTCTGCCCTGGAGACCTGCCCAGGCCTGGCTGTGCTGGGGGCGTATGGAGAAGTGACAGAACCCGGAGTCAGGAGGGGTGACAGTTACTCTCACAGACCTTGAGTGTCTGGAACCTTGGCTCAGCCTGAGCCTGGAAGGACCGTGGGGGAGGAGGACTGGAGCAGCACTTTGAAGATGCGCTGGAAGCACTGAGCCCTGTTGCCTCCCGGTTGGTGTAGGGGCAGCAGGAACCTGGTTACCTGGGGTTCGCCTCGTGTGGCTGGCTCTGTTGGGCTGCCGTTCTTCTTCAAATGCACTTCATAGGAAATGGGCTTCTCTGGCCAGGAGACTGTGGGTGGGCAGCGCCCAGATGACAGAGCAGTGGAAAGAGCCCAGCTGCGACTCTCTCAGTGTACGACTTTGGATGTGGTCTGGCCTTTCTCTGGGCCTTGGCCCCCAGAACCCTACTGTCAAAGCACCAAGCTTGCCTCCCACATGGAGCTGTGCCGCTCAAGAGGCAGCTGGGTCCTCCTCATCCCCTGTGAGAGGCCGCCTCTACCGGGCTAGGCGGTAGCTGCAGGGTGAGGGTGCAGCAGAGGGCACAGAAACCTTGGAGTAACACAGGACCGGCCACTCTTGGCAGGTGGACTTGAGTCTCAGCCTCCTCCTTTGTGATAGGAACCACAGCTCCTGCATAGGCGGCAGCACAGCCGGGCTCCCAGCCTGCTGAGTTGAACCCTTCCCTGCCTGCTTGCTTCCTAGTGTGTGACTGGACAAGCTCCTTGCCTCTGTGCCTCAGTCAGCTTCCTTGTTGGACTAAGTATGGATTCTATTGGTACCTTTATAAAGTTATGAGGATTACTTAATTTGTTTAAAGGTTTTAGTTTGTAACCCTGCTTGGCATGTCGTCTGTCCTCAAGAAATGCGCGTTGTGGGTATTATGGCCTCTGGGAAAACTTTGAGTTGACACCCTGATCCATGTAGTCTCTGAATGGGAGGACCAGGTTTGAGGGTAAACTGCACCTAATCCTTGCCTTCCCACAGTCTGCCATGAACTTTGCCTGGCACAGGGTTGCAGGTGGGCCCGACCCAGCCAGGGTCAGGGAATGGAGTAAGCCCTGTCACCTCTCTGAGCTGTACAGTTTGGGTTGTGAGTAGAGGCAGTGCTGATAAAGGGCCTGATCCTCCTAGTGGCTGCTTTCTTAGCAGCAGGTCAGGTGGCAGTAATAAGAATGACACTGATTCAGCACCTGTGGAATGCCAGGCACTGTGCTGACAGCTGTCTGTCATTTTCTGGTTGAATCCTCAGAGCAACCCCGGGAGGTAGCGTGGCTATTTTCCCATTTAACAGATGCAGGAACTTGTCCAGGGTCGCATAGTGATAAATGGGAGAGCCCACACAGTTGAATTCACAAGTCTAAGTTATTCTGAGTTAACCCCAGGCTGGCGTGACCCCGTTTTTGCCTGTGGCAAAGCAGAGCCGTGACCAGGCTGATTCCCTCCTCCCTGCACCCTGTCCTCACTGCCGCAGATCAAAGAGCCAGCTGAGAAGCAAAAGTTCTTCCAAGAGCTGAGCAAGAGCCTTGACTCGTTCCCTGAGGATTTCTGCCGGCACAAGGTGCTGCCCCAGCTGCTGACTGCCTTTGAGTTTGGCAACGCAGGGGCCGTGGTCCTCACCCCCCTCTTCAAGGTGAGTGGGACCAGGGGCCTCAGTGAGGGGAGACTGCAAGGCCTCGGGTACTTTGGGGCCCAGAGACTGACTGGTGGATCAGATCACAAGGGAAGGCCCTGGAGTGGGGGCTAGCCCTGTGGGGCCGTCTTGGGGAGGAGCAGCCCAGTTAGGGTAGACCCGAGCCCACACGAGGAGTTGCTTCCTGCCGACATCTCAGTAGCTCAGCCAGCCAGCCGTCAGGGAAGCTGAAGGGACTTCGTGTCTTTGGGGAGAAAAACCCTGGTCCTTCACAATTCTTTTTCGGAAGACTCCTTGCTTCAGAACCTCAGTCCTTCTTCTGTGTCCCCAAGACAGCCCTCCTGGTCTGACCTGTGTCCCACACTAGTTTCCAGGGCCCAGGGAGTCACCTGCTCCCCACCTCACTTTGCATCCTCCCTCATGACCACTTGGCACTCAGCTTCCTGGCTTCTGTGGGCTAGGTCCTTATCCCCCTCCTCAGACCACAGTCCGCCCTTAACTGGGGACCTGCCAGTTCCCCTTCTGCCCACTTTGGGGAGAACCCTTTCTCCTGAAGGGACTTGGCATGGGGGAAGTAGGGAAGACAGCAAGCAAATCCTGTATCACTGGGAAACCCCAGAAATTGTAGGCAGAATTGTGTGTATATGTGTGTGCATGTGGCATGTGGTACCTGATTATAGGAGAGGCGCAGTGCTTTCAGCCTCCTGAGAGAGGCTTGACCCAGAACGGTTAAGGGCAGGGCTAACTGAGATGGAACATGGGCCGAGGAGCTGCTGAGAAAGTACCTGTTCCCCTCACCCCCCACCATCCCCCATTCCCACCTTGGGAAAGCAGTAGTATGATAAATGAGCCCAGTGACATCCTCCATTTTTGTGGCTATAGCTAAGCCCCTCTTTCTGCTCCCTCACTCAGGTGGGCAAGTTCCTTAGTGCTGAAGAATATCAACAAAAGATCATCCCTGTCGTGGTCAAGATGTTCTCATCCACAGATCGGGCCATGCGCATCCGCCTCCTACAGCAGGTAGGGGCCCCAGCCAGCCCTGCCCACCTCCACGCCGCCCAGACCCCACTCTGGCTGCTGGGGATGCCCCTGCCTGGCACCCCAGAAACCCCTTCCCAAACATGCACACAGATAAGGGACCAGTGAGGCCATGCTCTCTGGAAGTCAAAATAATCACAGGACTCATTGGCAGCTTTGGGAATGCCTAGCTTGCCCAGCTGCAGGGCTCAAACATCCCCCACCCTCATCCCATCTCCTGGCTCAGTCACGCTAGCTCTCTAGAGGGAGGATAATATCTCTCCTGCCAAGCTCAGGACAGCTGGGAGTATAGGACAGGATTGATGGATTGAGGGGGGGGGCCCACTGTGAACCAGGAAATACCTGGTGGTTCTCGGGTATAATTCCCTCTCCTCACAACAATTGTCTGGTCAGGGGTTTACCCCCTTTTACAAGAAAGGCAGCGGAGGGACTGAGAGGGGCATGACACAGCCTGTTGAGCAGGACCAGAGGCCAGACCCTCCGACTCCTAGTTCTTGGCTTTTCCTGGCACCCTCCTGGCCTCTTCACACCCCTTCACATTAGCTTGAGGCCAGAGAGGAGCCAGATTTGAGGTGGGCAGCTCAGGGGACTCACTCCCTTGGCCAGGATCTGCCAGGTGCAGAAACCAAGCCAAGAGTGGTCCTGTGACTGGGGAGGGGGAGCAGGGGGGAGGAACTGATTGAGTTTTCACACCAACTTGGGCCACAGATGGAGCAGTTCATCCAATACCTTGATGAGCCAACAGTCAACACCCAGATCTTTCCCCACGTTGTGCATGGTTTCCTGGACACCAACCCTGCCATCCGGGAGCAGACTGTCAAGGTGAGTATGGCCAGGCCCAGAGTTGCCACCCCTAGTTTTCCAAGGATTGGAGGGAATTTAACACCAGGACACAAAGGTCTTGGGTTTGGTATGTAGGTCTGAGAAGGTTATGGGAAGGGCAGGCACCATCCTGCATGTGTGTCTAGACTGAGGTCCCCAAACTTTTTACACAGGGGGCCAGTTCACTGTCCCTCAGACCATTGGAGGGCCGGAATATAAAAAAAAACTATGAACAAATCCCTATGCACACTGCACATATCTTATTTTAAAGTAAAAAAACAAAACGGGAACAAATACAATATTTAAAATAAAAAACAAGTAAATTTAAATCAACAAACTGACCAGTATTTCAATGGGAACTATGCTCCTCTCACTGATCACCAATGAAAGAAGTGCCCCTTCTGGAAGTGCGGCGGGGCCAGATAAATGGCCTCAGGGGCGCATGCGGCCCACGAGCCATAGTTTGGGGACCCCTGGTCTAGACTATGGGTACAGCTCAGCAGCTTTTGGGAGGAGCACGGTGGGCATGGTCTTTAGTCCTCTGTTCAGTAGATATGGGCTGAGCACCTCACTGGGATGCAGTATGTACAAGCAGACCAAACTCCCTACTCTCATGGAGCTTCTTTTGAGGGATGGGGTGTGGGCTTGGCACACAATAAACAGAATTAGAAAATATGTATATATTAGAAAGTGATAGAGTGTGGAGAGAAGGGTTTTCAGTTTTGTAAACAGTGGTTAGGGAAGACATTGCTAAGGAGGTGTCATTCAAGGAAGGAAGGTGAGGGATTGAGCTGTGTGGAGATCTAAAGGAAATGTGCCTCCTGCAGAAGGAGTAGCATGTGCAAAGGTCCTGAGGCTGGCATGTGCCTGGAGTATGGAAATAGCAGTGAGAATTTTAGCGTGGCTGAAAGGGCATGGTATGTGAGGTGGAGCCTGAGAAGTCATGGTGGGGATGGGGGACCTGATGCATTCAATGGGAGTGAGATCGGAGCCACTGGGGAGTGAGCTGAGCACTAACCTGGTCTAACCTGTTTAAAAAGAATTGCTGTGTTAAGAATTGACTCTCAGAACAAAGGTAGAAGCTGAGATACTGTTAGGGGCTGTTGCAGTGGCCCAGGTGAGAAATGACAGTAGCTGAGATGTTAGTGGGAGCAGCAGGTGGAGAAAAGGGGCCACATTCTGAAGATGAAACCAATGATACTCACTGATGGATGAATATGGAGTCAAAGGAGGCTCTGAGGTTTTTGGCCGGAGCAACCGGAAGATTGAGCTGCTGTTGACTGAGAAGACGGGGAGGGACAGGTGTGCAGGAGGAGTTGGGCTTAGTCTTGGCCATGTATGTCAGACAGCCAGTGGAGATGTCACATCTGGTCGTGCACATGTGCAGTTTAGGGAGGAGTCTGGGCTAGAGGTTCACATCTGGGCATTGTCAGCTAATGGGCATCCAAAGCCAAGGAATGGGTAAGATCAGCTGGGGTGGGATGTAAAAGAAAAGGCCTGGGGAGGAGCTCTGGGGGTCTGAAGTAAGAGCTCAGTAAAAGGAGACCAAGAAGGAGCAGCTGGTGAGGTCTGAGAAGACCCAGGGAAAGGTGGTGCTTTGGACCCCAGACCAAAGTCTCAAGGAGGAGGGAGAGCTCAGCGGTGTCAAAGCTGCTAAGGGTCAAGTTTGGTGAGGACAGAGAATTGGCCATTGGATTTAGCAACACAGAGGTTCACTGGTGACCTCAATCCAAGCCAACTGGTAAAGAGTGTGTGGGGAGTGAAAGTCTGAGTAGAGTGCGTGTGTGCAAGAGAGAGCAGACGAGAGAGATGGGAGACAGGAGTGCAGACAGACTGGAGGTTTTGCTGTAAGGGAAAGAAACATGGGGTCCCCTTCCTCAGTATTGTGGGTAGGCCAGGACCAGGTTGGGAGGGCTTTGGCAGGTCTTCTCAATGTCCAGGGCCACCCCTCCCCCCAGGAGGCTGTTCTTCATGTGACCCTTGGCCTGCCCAGGCCCACAGTTTCCCTGTGCCCACCCTGCAGTCCATGCTGCTCCTGGCCCCGAAGCTGAATGAGGCCAACCTCAACGTGGAGCTGATGAAGCACTTTGCTCGGCTGCAGGCCAAAGACGAGCAGGGCCCCATCCGTTGCAATACCACCGTCTGCCTGGGAAAAATCGGCTCCTACCTCAGTGCCAGTGTGAGTGCCCTGCACAGCAGCCAGGAGTTCTGTCACTGTCATGGGACCTAGCCTCCTCCAGGGCCAGGTCACCGTTTATGGGCCATCTTCCTCCCAGGGACCTAGGTCCTAGGTCCTCCAAGCCCTGATGTCTGAGGGGTGGGGTCAGTTGCACCAGGTCACACAGCCAGAAGGAGTTGGATCTGGGAACCGAACCCAGGCCTGCTTGGCCCCGTGGTATTGTGCATCCTCTCAGCCAGGGTTTGCAAATGCAGATGCCTGTGGTGCCCAGCCAGTTAGCAGGAATGAATAAATGGGGCCAGTGGGCAGGTGGGGAGGCACAGTGCCCCTCCCAGAGCAGCTGCTCTTCCAACCCCTGTCACCATGGGGCAGTCAGTGTAAGTCCAGTGATCTAGGTTGAGAAGCCAAGATCCAGAATTTTAAATAAATTCTTCCCCATTTATTAGTGGTTAACTCACAGTTTTTAGACTCGGGGGCCCTGTGGACAGCCTCTGCTCTAGGAAGTGAGGCGGTTCTGGGCTCCAACTGACCCTACACTCAGGAACCCTTTCTCCTGCCCTGCCCCAGACCAGACACAGGGTCCTCACCTCTGCCTTCAGTCGGGCCACTAAGGACCCATTTGCACCGTCTCGGGTTGCCGGTGTCCTGGGCTTTGCCGCCACCCACAATCTCTATTCAATGAACGACTGCGCCCACAAGATCCTGCCTGTTCTCTGTGGTCTCACTGTGGATCCTGAGAAATCTGTACGGGACCAGGTGAGGCGCAGCTGGGGCTCAAGGGTATCGGGACCCTAGCAGGCCTCATGGGCTCACAGGAACCCTGGAGGCCCCAGCTCTGCCCCTTGCTACCCCACAGGCCTTCAAGGCCATTCGAAGTTTCCTTTCCAAACTGGAATCTGTGTCAGAGGATCCCACCCAGCTGGCTGAAGTGGGTGAGTGGCCCACATTCATGTACCTTCCTGCTACATCCCTGACCGTTACCTGCTGGGTCCCCTTCGTCCTCACTGGAGTATCTGAACACTGGGAGAACCCAGGAGAACAGACCTGACACCACCCTCCCCGGCCTCCATCTTGCAGATGAGAGAAGGCAGGCCTGGAGAAGGGGGCCCTTGTAGTTCCCTGTTTCACTTACCGCCCTGTCGCACTCCCTGTGGATGCCTGAGGTGCCTATACCAGCCTCTCTCTCCTGTCACTGCCCAGAGAAGGATGTCCATGCAGCCTCCAGCCCTGGAGTGGGAGGAGCCGCAGCCAGCTGGGCAGGCTGGGCTGTTACAGGGGTCTCTTCGCTCACCTCCAAGCTGATCCGTGCACACCCCACAGCTTCCCTGGGTGAGCCCAACATCCCCCAAAGACCCACACCTGACGGTGAGTGTCCCAGACTGGGTGCATCCGGGACAGTGTTGGGAGGTGCTGGCACCCAAGAGCTATAGGGTGGTGATGGGGACATAAGGGACAGGGGAGGGTGTAGTCCCCTGTGAGCTTCCCCTCCCTGCACTGTGCCCAACTCCAGCAACCTCTGCCCTGTTCTAAAACATTCCTGGGCCCCAGTGTGTGGGAACTCAGTGAGTCTCTGCTCCCCAGGACTTCCTGCCCCAGCTCCCACTCCTATCCCTCCCACACCTATGACCTCAGGACACTGGGAGGCACAAGAGGAGGCCAAGGACACAGTAGAGGACAGCAGTGCTGCCGACAGATGGGATGATGAAGACTGGGGCAGCTTGGAGGTGAGGGGGTCTGAGGGGCCTTCCCTGGGGACCCCAGCTCAAAGGTCACAGGCTGCCATTCAGGGAGCTCATGTGGGCTTGGCTCGAGTCGGGCTGTCCTCATCTGCACAGTGTTCCTGGTGAGTAGGCATCACGGAGTGGCCGCTGTGGGCCAGAGCTGGCAGCTGAGCTATTCAGCTCCAGGAAGCAGGGTGGGAAGTGAGAGGCGGGGAGGGCACAGGGTAGAGCTGCCCACTGATCTTCCTCTCATCTGCCCCCTGTTCTACCCGCTGCTTCAGTGCCCGGCCAGCCCATCATCAAGGAGGGGCCACTCCCAGGCCTAGAGCCAGGCCTCCCTGAGAGGGGTGGGCGTGTTCAGATGGAGTGGGGCTTTGCTGAAGGAGATTGGGGCAAAACTGGGCCCAGTTTCCCCACATGGCTGACAGCAGTCTGTTCCCCAAAGCCATGGGAAGTGGTGTGGAACTCTGGATCTGTCCCCAGTCCTCTTAGAAGAGTGACAGCAGGCCAGGTTCAATGTGTACACCTTACAGATGTGAAGTAGGGCGTGAGGAGCTAATGAGATGGGAGGCCAAAGGAGAAACAGTGGACCCCATGGTTAGAATGGGGCTAGAGGGCTTCCTTGCCATTTTGGGTGGGGGGTTAGGAGGGCAATAATTGTGTTTTCCTTCTCACACTGCAGCAGGAGGCTGAGTCTGTATTAGCCCAACAAGACAACTGGAGCACTGGGGGCCACGCCGGCCGTGCTGGGCAGGTGAGCCAGGTGGGACAGAACGTGTGTGTATGCATGGCAAGCTGGGCCAGGTCCCTCCCTGCCTGGTGCTACCTCCCACCTCTCTTCTGCAGACCAGCAACCCCAACCACAAATCCCCCGAGGCACACTGGAGCAGCTGGGAAGCTGACGGCTCCTGGGAGCAGGGTTGGCAGGAGCCAAGCCCCCAGGAGCCATCCCCTGAGGGCACACGGCTGGCCAGCGACTATAACTGGGATGGACCAGAGTCCAGTGATAAAGGGGACCCCTTTGCTGACCTGTCGGCACATCGGGAGGTTGGTACCCAGGTAGGTACTCAGCACCAGTCTAGTGGGAGGGTACAGACCTGAGATGGACCGCCGCAGGGAGCTGGTCTCCATTCCAGGCCATGTTTCCTTTTTCAGCCGCGACCTGATTCATGGGGCGATGACAACTGGGAGGGCCTGGAGACCGAGAGCCGTAAGTGCTTACCCCAAGAGGGCCGACACTAGCGCAGTCCCTGCCGCACCTCTCTGGCAGGCACAGGCTGGGCATCTGAGGTCCTGCTCCCCTTCGTTCTCCAGGGCAGGTGAAGGCTGAGCTGGCCCGGAAGAAGCGGGAGGAGCGTCGGCGGGAGATGGAGGCCAGGCGTGCCGAGAAGAAGGCCACTAAGGGCCCCATGAAGTTGGGGACCCGGAAGCTGGACTGAACCACTGGTGTGGGCACTTCCCAGCCACAGAGAGCCAGCCCCATGGATGTATTTATTGTACAGACCATGCCAGCCTGGCCAGCATGGCCAGGCACATCTCACGTGTACATAATCAGAGCCACAATAAATTCTATTTCACACCCCTGGGCTGGGCTCAGTCTAGCCCCTCCGAGGAGGCTGGGGTCTGGCACTGCCCTGCAGAGTCCATGCCCACCACAGACATGAACATCAATTTGCTTCGAAAGCCAAGAATAAAGAGGCATGATCTGATTTATCAGTTTCCAGGAAACACCTTCTGGGAGGAATGCCGGGGCTGGGCCCGGGGGAGACAACATCCACTTGTAAACCAGGTGGACCCCAATGGGCACCCTTGGGACATGGGGCTCTGAAAGGGGTCTGCAGGCCCAGAGGGTCCCTGGATCCGAGCCCCTGAGTCTAGGCAGAAACTAGAGGCTGAGCTTGCCCCAGTGTCTGGTGGAAACCGCTCGGTGGTCGCTGAGGTCTGGCCAAAGATCGTCAGCGGCGGCGCTGGGGCACGCAGGCCCCGTGCGGGCGGCTGCGTGCGAAGCCAGCTTTGCAGACGCAGCGGAAGGAGCCGCTGGTGTTCACGCAGCGCTCACTCTTGCACAGCAGCCCGCGCTGGTTCAGCTCTCGGCACTCGTCGATGTCTGGAGGTGAGGGGACAGGTTTGGACATAGCGAGGGCTCTAGAACTGCGCTGCCCGCTCACTTCTGGTCTCAGTAGGGTTCTGCAGGGCCCCGCCCCACCGCCAGCCGCTGGGCTCGCTACTCGCTGTCCCGCTCACCCACGCAGCGCGCTCGGGAGGTGTCAAGCTGGAAGCCACCCGGACACTCGCACACAGCACCACCTGGACGTGGCACGCAGCGGCCGCTCATGCAGCGGCACTCGTCAGAATCCTCTTCTGAACTGTCTTCTTCTGAGCCGGTGGGCAAAACACACATGTCAAAACCATCCCCAGCGAAAGCTGTGGCCCTGCCTCTGTCCCCTCTGTACACTCACCTCGCGGCGGCTTCCCTAGCAGAAGCGGACTCGCGTCCCAGAAGGAATTGCTCTCACTCTGCGATGTTGGGCACTGGGATCCTGGGAGGAGGCAGTCAGTGGTCAGTGTGTTTGTGCACCTCCGCTCCTGCCCCCGTACTCACTCTGGGCCAACCCTTCCCTGATCGGCTCACCAGCGCCGCGCGGCGGGCATGGGCGACACTGGGCACCCCAACCGCGGCCCTGGCGACAGCAGCAGTCCTCAAAGGTGAGGGCGGGCCCAGTCAGGGGGCTCGCACACATGCCGTCCTCTCCACGCTGGGCCCAGCACATGTCCCGCCGCTCCGGGGCACGCTCTGCGGAAGGGAACCCGGCATCAGGGAGAAGCCCGGAATAAGGACCGCCCATCTGTGTCCCAGGGCTTCACACGGCAGACAGGGAGGGCCCTGGAGTCAGCCCGGGACGACCCTCGCCCTCACCAGCCGGGCTCTCGGGGAGCTGGCAGTCTCTGCCGGAGGGCCCAGGCACCCAGGGCGGGCGACATTCGCAGCGGTAGGAGCCTGGCAGGTTGACGCAGCGGCCAGGGCGGCAGGCTGCGGGGTCCTGGCATTCGTCTACGTCTACGGGCAGCGAGGGGATGGGGGGACGTGGTCACAGCCCGTCCCGGGCCCCGCCTTCTCCCCAGCCTGCAGGCCCGGGCCTCACCCATCTCCTCCGGGCTTAGGCACTGTCGCTGCGCCGGGCTATACTCGGCTGGGGGTGTGCAGGCGCAGCGGTAGCCGCCTCGTGTGTTCTCACACACTCCATTCCGGCAGTTGGACTCGTCCAAGCACTCGTCCACATCTGTGGGATGGAAAACGAGTGGTAGCAGTCGGCCCCGAGTCGTTTATGTCTCCTGCCCGCTTTTCCGCGGTCACTGAGCTAGCTGCACTCACCCACGCACTCCAGCAGGTTGCCGTCGTAGTAGAAGCCTTGCTTGCAATAGCACTCGTAGCCAGGCTGTGTATTCACGCACTTGCCCTCTTTGCAGATCTCCGCCCCGAACAAGATGCACTCGTCGATGTCTGTGGAGTGACAAGCCGTGGGTGCTCAGCGGACTGTACCTGAGTGGCCACTGAGGCCCAGTAAGCCCAGCATGTGGGAGCCGGCGTACCACCGTAGCAAAGCACACTCAATAGGAGAGGCTTTTCTAGGCACTGATGTGTGATAGAGGCGGGGCGTGGTGGAGGGCGGGACTTGGTGGAGGGGCGGGGCTTAACCCAGCCCTTGAACCTAACCCAGCAAGCGTCCGCAGGGTCGGGTCGGAGAACTGTCCTAACCTTGGTGGGTGGGGCCTTGTCGGTTCTTACCACGGTGGGCTGGGATGCCGTAGTTGACAATGTTGTTGTCCTGGGTATAGCCCTTCCCATCCGGGCAGAGGCTATGGAACTCAGCTGCGGGAAGAGAGCGGAAGGAGGCAGGATTCTGACACGTGTTCTGGCTGTCCGCTCAGGTCCGAGCTCTCCGCCTGATTTCCCACGTACCCAGGGAGGAGCCATTTCCCCCAATTCGTTTCCTAATGAACAAACTGAGGCTCTCGGAAGGGAAAGGGCCTGCTGGCTCCTGACCTGAGCTATAGACTGGGCAGGGATAGATCTCGCAGTGGTCTCCCCAGCCAGCCCCCAGCGAGCAGCAGCACTCTTGCTGGGTGACATTGGTAGCCAGTACACTGTCGCAAAACACCGTGTCATCGAAGTTAAGGTAGCATTCCTTCTTGTGGTGAGGCTGCTCCACCTCTGAGGGGAGGAAAGGGCAGCTCAGGGTCCGAGAGGCTGTATCTTCCTGTCCACACTGCCCACCAACCTCACTCCTCTGCGTCCCCACATTCACTGATTCCCCAGAACACCGTGCTCAAGATGACACCCTCCTGCCAGGTCTGGCCCCACTGGACTCTTCCAGGCAAAAGAGATTTCTTCATGTTTTCCAAATTCCAGAGGGTGGGACCAGGATACATCTCTGAAGTCCAGCTGCAGTTCAGGGGAATCATCTGGTCAGAGGAGGGAGCTGGGAGGCACTCACCATCACAGCCGTGCTGGTCCTGGGTGGGCGTGAAGCCCTCATCACAGATGCAGACATAGGAGCCCTGCAGGTTCTCACAGGCCCCATGGGGAAGACACAGGCCTGGGTCCTGGCTGCACTCATCTATGTCTGCAGGAGGAGGGAGTGAGGAAGGCAGGAAGAGCTGCTCAGAGGGAAATCAGCCCTTCTTTCCCTGGGGGTGTGCCTCAAGGGCCTCACACAAGTTCAGAACCCATATTTCCACTTTGATTTCGATGTACACACAAACAACAGGAAGTCCCCTCCTGTCTGTCTGCATGTGGGTAGATATGTGAACATAAGCAGACTTTATAAATCCTAGAAGTGAATTTGCAATTATTGTTAGCAGATAGTCCACATTCACTACATTACCTTCATAAAATCTTCAGTGGCTCACACTGACAACAGAATGAAGTCATAACTCTGAACTCAGCATTTGAGAACTTTTCATTTTGGTCTCCTAATATTTTTAAGACTCATCACCCTTTACTCTAAACCACCAAAACACTCTGCTCTGTGTTTAGGGTACAGGTATCTACTCTCTCCTAAAAACACAGCTAGATCTCTTCCAGATCTCTGCTTTGCAAATACCATTCTTTGGGCTTGTGATACCATTCCATGTTTGTCTCTGCTTAGGGAACATATTTATGCTTTAGAGATCCTATTTATGCTTCAGGCTCCAATTTAGCTGTCCCCTCTCCATCACAAGTGATCACTAGTCCAGACCACTTTTGACACCCAGCATCCTGAACTGTAAGAATCCATTAACACATCAGCCTCCCCTACCTGGGAGCCCTGGGTCATTGCACCTGGCAAATAGTGGATTCTCAGTAAACTCTTTGTTGGTTGAATACTTGTGAGGGTGAGTTGGCACAAAGTAGGTGCCATGTAATTACTGTCATTGTTACTGTTATTCTAAGTGAAAGAGTAGAAGGACGATGAGTGGATGGATGGACAGAAAGACAGTGTGTCTGGGAGATTACTGCTCCCTGCCATTCCTCCTCAAGGGCTCACATCCAATCCCCCCATACCTTGACACTTCCTGCCGCCTACCAGCCGGTACCCCTGGGGACAGAGGCATCGGTAGGAGCCATTGGTGTTGATGCAGTCACCCCCAATGCAGGCTGCAGGAAAGTCACACTCATCAATATCTGTAGGGGATCAAAGAGGTAACGAATCTCAATGCTTATCCCTGCACACAGTCTGAGGCTGCCAAGGCTTCCTGCAGAGTCCAGGGTGGGGCCCACACTCCATGCCCCATCTGGCATCTGGATGGATGCTGGACATGAAAATGCCGGGCTTGCTTACAGGTAGATCCTGGACTTGGGGCCTGGGAAGTGGAGGTTTTGGGGTAGAGAGGAATTGGTCACCCCCCAGCTCTAGGGCCCCCTTTACCCTCGCAGTGGCTCCGGTCCCTTGAGAGATGGTAGCCAGAGAGGCACTGACACTGAAAGGAGCCTTGCGTGTTGGTGCAGATGCCATTGTCACACACATCCCCAGTCTCACACTCGTCCACATCTGCAGAGTACAGGGGGTGTCAGAGGGCCAGGATGGGGGCATCTCGGGCCTCTGCTACCCTTTTCCAACTCCTAGCCCTAGCCTGGAACATGAGAGCTGAGGCCAGTGGAGTTCAAGAAGCATGGGACCGCCTGACCAGGCGATGGCACAGTGGATAGAGCGTCGGACTGGGATGCGGAAGACCCAGGTTCGAGACCCCGAGGTTGCCAGCTTGAGCGCGGGTTCATCTGGTCTGAGCAAAAGCTCACCAGCTTGAGCCCAAGGTCGTCCTCTTGAGCAAGAGGTTACTCGGTCTGCTAAAGGCCCGCGGTCAAGGCACATATGAGAAAGCACTCAATGAACAACTAAGTTGTTGCAACGCGCAATGAAAAACTAATGATTGATGCTTCTCATCTCTCCGTTCCTGTCTGTCTGTCCCTGTCTATCCCTCTCTCTGTCTCTGTAAAGAAAAAAAAAAAAAAAGCATGGGACCCTCACCCCACTCCCATGTGGCATGGCTGGTGACCAGGCCAGGTAATGCCAGGGACCCTGGTCATGTCTGATTCCAAAGAGCTGGAGCCTAACCTCCTTCATTCATCCTCACCTTCCTGCATCCCCTCTTCCCATACTGCCCTGTGCTTCTGTGACCCAGCTGCTCTCACTTCTGCTCTTATCCTCCCCCCACCTGCCATGGCTCCCTTTCTTCCCACGTAAGTGATGCTTCCTCTATGTCATTGTCCTTTCTGCAGAATAACTTCTTCCGCTTGTGCAGTGAAGGAACCTGGCTGCCCCCGAGAACATGTTTCCTTGCAGTCCTTTCTGGTGGAAGATTGTCACTGTCCACACCCCAGACCCCTTCCAAACCATGCTCTTCCTTGGAGGTGCCCGTGGCCCCCACACCAGCCTCCCTCTTCTCTATTCTATTGCTGTCAGCACCCACCTTCCTAGTCCCTCTCCCTCTGTCTTCCTCTTCAACCTAGAAGCTTTCACATCCATCCATCCATGCGGACAGCCAGGCCCAGCCTCTGACCATACATTCCTTGACCCCCAGTTTGTGATTTTTACCTCAATGCCAGATGCTTGCTCTTGGGACAAGGGTCTGGGACCTACCCACCTTGGGCATCTGTCTCAGAAGCTACTTCTTCCCACAGCCACAGCTGCTCTCAAGTCTGTCCCTTACTCTACCCTCTCTTGCAGGAGCCTGTGGACACCTCTCCTTTCTCTTCACTGGTCTGGCAAAATCAGGGCCACAGCCTGCCTCTCAGCCTCCAGATCCTGAGTGCTGAGTGGGGCTTGAGCCAGCCACCAAGCTGGGCACACTGGCCACAGCCACTCCCTCTGGCTGTAACCCCACCCTCTCCCATCTTCTCTGCCCTTGACTCCTGGAAAGCCCCCAGGGCGGTTCTAAACCTTGACTGTTCTCAAGTCTCCTACTCTACTCTGTCCCTTGACTGTCTGGTGAGAGAATTAAGGATAATACGAAAATCATTATCTACCCCCATACCCTTCTTGCTCCCATTAGAACAAGAAATGTCCCTTTTCCTATCGATGGCTCCTCTCCCAGCTGCCCCTGTTGTCTCCTGGCCCACTGTCCTAGCATCTCCTCCTCAGCCTACTGCCCTAAACCCCACCCAGTGACCCCAGCTCTTGCTCTTCCTCATGTGCTGTCTGCATTTCCTGGCCTCTCAGGATCATGCCAAGGCTACTGGGGCATTATTATGTCACCAGTAAGAAAGTTTTACAAGCCTGACCTGTGGTGATGCAGTGGATAAAGCGTCGACCTGGAAATGCTGAGGTCGCCGGTTCGAAACCCTGGGCTTGCCTGGTCAAGGCATATATGGGAGTTGATGCTTCTAGCTCCTCCCCCCTTCTCTCTCTCTCTCTGTCTCCCTCTCTCTCTCTCTCTCTATCTCTCTCTCTCCCTCTCCTCTCTAAAATGAAAAAAAAAAAAAAAAAAAGAAAGTTTTACAAGAACCTTTCTCCTGCATTTAGCACATCCTCCTCTGCCCTGGAAACCTCCCCTCCCCAGCTTCTCGGCTGGTGCTCCCTGGGCCCTCCCACCAGCTCTCTTTCCCCACTTCCCACTCCTGTTCTCCTGCCTGCCGCTGATGTGGCCGTGTCCCCATGGCTCTGCCAAGGCTCCCCTCACCGGATTCACCTGCCTTGGCTGAGCAGGCACATCCTAAAATTCCACAGCCTCCACAGTTCCGGGTGGGTGTGCTGACTTCCCATCCCTATGACCCACCCTCTGCTGGCATCTCCGGCTGAGAGGTCCATAGAGGGACCACCCATCCAATGTATCCAACATGAAACTTAGTATCTTTTTTCTCAAACACGCCCCACTCCTGGGGACCCTAGCTCCACTGAGTCAACCAAACCAGAAATCTGGAGGGCCCCTCAGTCCTTCAGTCTCTACTCTCCCTCACCTGGACATCCAGTTGACAAGCCCGGATAATTGGCTCCAGCATTTCTTTAATATCACTTCATCTCATGACCATGCGGAGGCCACTTCTCTCCCCACATCCACCAGCACCTCGGTCCTGAGTCTCTCCAACAGAGCCCCCGCCACTCTCAATACTGGGCGTCAGGGAACTTCCTAAAGCAACTAGTGAATTTTGTCATTCTTCCCCTTACAATGCTTTAGGTGCCTCTTAACACTGTCAGGATGAAGCCCAACCTCCGGGGAGGGGGACAGAGAGTGGGGACCTGCCCCTCACCAGCCCCCATCCCCTGCTCATGCCTTCTAGCTCCCTGCATGCTCTGCACTGTTTTTCACCTCTGACTCCATGGTGTTGACCCCGCTGTCTGGTCTGCTGTTCCCTCTCACCCTTATTTGCTTTATTTGGCTAATTTCTGTTTCTCTTTTAAGACAGTTCAGGCCTCCCCTCCTCCCAGCCCTCTGGTGTTTCTTAGCAGCCCGCAGACTCCTTCCAGGCCCACTGCCCTGTGCTCCACTGTCTGTGTCTCCTGTTTCCCACTTTCTCTGAATCCCAATCCCCAACCCGCTTCTTAGTGCATAAGAAATATTAGTGTGCCTGACCAGGTGGTGGCACAGTGGATAGAGCATCAGACTGGAATGCAGAGGCCCCAGGTTCGAGACCCCGAGGTCGCCAGCTTGAGCGTGGGCTCATCTGGTTTGAGCAAAGCTCACCAGCTTGGACCCAAGGTCGCTGGCTTGAGCAAGGGGTCACTCGGTCTGCTGTAGCCCCATGTTCAAGGCACATATGAGAAAGCAATCAATGAACAACTAAGGTGTCGCTACGAAAAACTGATGATTGATGCTTCTCATCTCTCTCTGTTCCTGTCTGTCTGTCTCTATCTATCCCTCTCTCTCTCTCTCTCTCTGTCTCTGTAAAAAAATAAAATAAAATCAATAAAATCTTTTTTTAAAAAAAGAAATATTAGTGTAACGTGGACTACTAATTCTCCCCCTCCATTCTTTTATCCTATTTTCTTCCAAGTCAAGTAACGTGCTTTGCAAAGCAGCTAGCTTTAAGCCTTGCCTCCTAAAACCCTTCTGACATGAAAATCCTGGTGGCCCTTCCACCGGCCAGGCTCTCTGAGAAAATGAGTGAATAGATCGGTGAACGGAGAGGTGAATGAGCTTCCTCCTGCCCACCCTTCTGAGAGACCCGGCCGCCCAGTCCCCAGCCAGGGCGTGTGAGTGGGCAGAGGAAGGCGTTGTGGTGGAGGGCCGCTGCTCACCCAGGCAACTGCGGCCGTCCGGCGCGGGCGCGTAGCCCTGCGCACACGTGCAGCGGAAGGAGCCTGGGAGGTTCTCGCACCAACCCGGTGAGCAGGGGCTGCCTTCGGCGCATTCGTTCACGTCTGTGGCGAAGAAAGCTTGTCTCGGATTCCGCTCCAGTGCACTCGGTACCGCGGGTGGGAAGGAGGGAACCGCGAAGGCCCCGCCCTCTGGGAGACGCCCATGGTCACGAGCCCCGCCCACCCCGCCGGAGCCCCCTCGGCTACCTCAAGGGAGCAACTCCGAGACGAGTCCCCCAGTTTGCCTTGGAAGCCCCGCCCCCTAGCCGAGCCGCGACCCAGATCTCGCCCTCACCTCGACAGGCCCCGCCTCCCTGGCTGCGGTAGCCCGGCTGACAAGCGATGCACTTGAAGCTCCCGGGTTTGTTCTCGCATTTGCCGTCCGGGCAGGAGCTAGGATCTCGGCACTCGTCGACGTCTGCGCAGGAGGGAGAAGAAGGACCCATTTGGGAACAACGTGGCCGGCCGGGCGCTCAAAGCCCTCGGCACGGCCTCCCTCCTTACAGATAAACGAGGCGAACCCGCCCCTCTGGGCTCCCGGAGCCCAGCGTCTGAGAGGCCTTGCGCTGGGCAGGACCAGCTCAGGGCCCCTGCTCCCACCCCAGGAAGAGGAACAGCTGAGGACCCCGGTCGGTCTAGATGGCGTTTCCCCCACCTTCGCACACAGGCGGCCGGGAGGCTTTGAGTCGGTAGCCAGGGTAGCAGTTGCACTTGTAGTGACCGGGGAAGTTGATGCAGAAGCCGCCATCGCCGCACAGGTGGGGCTTGGCGCACTCGTTCAGGTCTGAACAGAAGGAAGGGGGCGAAAGCAGAGTGCGAGGGGCGGCGGTCGGGAGGAGGGCCCCCCCATACACTCGGCCCCGCGCCGCCCCCGCCCCGGTGCTGCTCACCCACGCACGAGCGCCCCCCGGCGCCCACGTGCAGGCGGTAGCCGCGGTTGCAGTGGCAGTTGTAGGAGCCGCCGGTGTTCATGCACGTGCCTCTGCCAGTGCCGCACGGCTCTGCCTCGCACTCGTTCACGTCTGAGAAGGGCGCGCAGGCAGAGAGACGTCAAACAGGGGTCGGGAGCCAGGCCTTTCCCCGGGCCACCCGCCCTCCCCGCTCACCCACGCAGTAGTGGTGTTGCGGGTGTGACCGGTAGCCCGGGTTGCAATGGCAGGAATAGCCGGAGGGGCCCTGGATGCACTCGCCGTGGCCACAGATGTTCTGGTTCAGCCGGCACTCATCTGTCTCTGTGGGCAGGGTGGGGGAGGGGCAGGTCAGGGTGCCGAACCCGGAACACTCACTTTCTGCCACGTCCCCAGTGTGGACCTCGATACCCTCCCTATTCCTAATAATTCAGATACATGAGCCTGGTCACACAGTGACCTCAGGTCCCTGTACACCCACATTCCAATCCTAGGATTTCCTACACCTCCATCCTAGAAAACCCCAAACCATGACCCTTGGTCCCTGACATCCCTATCCCCTCAGCTCCAGGACCTTTGCTATTCTATCCCACTCACTATCCTCTGACCCCAGTCACTCCAGTATTTAAAACCCTGCAGCCTCAGTCACACCAATATCCTCTAGCCCAATGATCCTCAACCCCCTTTGCCTCAGGGACCTGAGCCCCAACTCCAGAATGACTGATTTCCTCCCCAACCAAGGCAGATAGGAGCTGTTTTCCTGGGAACCGTGACTTGTCCCGTGGTTGTACAGAAACCCCCCTCACCCTCTTTGTCACCAATTCCAGGACTTCCTGCCTCCCACCTCTCCCTTCTTTTGGTCCCTCTCCTGAAGCAGCCTCCTCCCGTTCCTATGCCCCCCAGACCTTGAAGCTGAACTCTGCCCACCCCCCACCACATCTTGCCAGTGCGCTTTCGCTTTTGTAGGTTGATCTGCGCCTAGAATGCCTCTCCCTAGGCGTTCTTAACGCCCCTCTTTTGAGAATCCTCCCCAGTTGCCTCTTCCTCCACATTCCCCTAGCCCCTGGGGCTGTCACAGGGTTGTTCTAGCCTGTTCAGGCCTCCAGGGCAGCCATCTTCAACCCCAATCCCTTATCCCAGGAGCAAATCTAGCCTCCAAATCTAGCCTTCAGGTTTCAATCAGGCTGGCAGCTCCCCTCCGGCTTTGGAATCCACAAAGACATGGTCTTGATCTAGCTCAGCTGTGTGACCTGGAGCAAGTTAGTGAACCTCTCTGAGCTTCTGTTTTCTTATGGGAAAATGAGGCCCATAGTGCTCACTTCACAGAGTATGAGAGGCTAAATGATATTTAGTATGTAAAACTCTCCAGTCAGTGCCTGGCACAGGATGACTGCTCAGCCACAGCTAGCAATTACGATGCCCCAAACCCTGCAGACACTTCCCACAGCCTTTGGGATCAAACCCAAGCCTCTTAACAAGCCTCCATGTGCCGCCCCTGCCCGGGTTCAGAAACACTGATCTGTGTGTGGTTTCTCCCTTCTCTACCAGTTTCATGTTCCCGTCCGTTGCTTTGCCTAAACTTAACTTCATTTGGAGTTTTTTCACCAACTTTCTCCTCTTTAATTTCTAACAATCTTTAAAGCTTTCTCTCATTACCACCCTACATATTATCACAATCCCCAGACTTCCTTTTTCTTTTCTGATTTATTTTTTTCATAGCATTTATGAGACAGACTAGATCTTTATTCATCTATTTGTTGTCTGCCTACTCTGCAAGGAGAGGGAATTTTTGTCTGTATCCTAGCACCTAAACAGTGTCTGACACATAGTAGGTGCTCAATAAATATTTGTTGACTGAATGAAGGAATAAATGCCTTCAGACTGGCTTGACCACCACAATACCCAGATCATTTGAAGTCAGAGTGGATCTTTGCTGCACACAGAGGGGTCCCCAGAGCCTGGCACACAGTAAACCCTGGGTAAGTGTTATCGCTCCAGAATGATTGGAGGGAAGTAGAAGAGGAGGTAAACTAGGTAGGCGGGTCTTACCTGTGACCTGAGTAGGGGCGATCTCTAATGGGGGCAAGTCGGGCAGAAACCAGCGAACGGTAGAGGGCGAGGGCCGGGAGATCAGCTCTGGGGGAAGCAGCGCACACCCATCATGGAGTGAGGAGAGTGAGAGAGCCGCCCTTCTCTCCCCAGGTCATTGGCTGGGAACTTCAACCAGCTTCACCGCCCCCTGGTGCCTAGGCTGTGAACTGCCCCCAGCAGTGACAGCCCTAGCCGACTGGTCCCTGCAGTACCCATCTCACCAGGGTAGGGCCTAGCAGGAGATGTGGTGGCGGTCGGGTGGCTCTGCTGTGCTGACTGCTCCTCAATCACTGGCTGCGGGTGACAGCAGCATAAGCCCTCTGTGTCTTCTTTGCCTCCCTGTCCCTCCCACCTGGGTTCTTGTACTCACTGAGTCTGTGCTCACCCCTGAAAGGGAAGAAGATGGAGACATTGAAGTGTTGGGCTGAGAGAAGGGAGCCAAGTCTGGGGTCAGCAGTTGGGTATTTGTGGTTAGCGTTCTAAGTGTTTAACAATCATGTCTCTGGGTCAAGTGTCAAGGGTTACATCCTGAGGTCAGGAAGGGTTTGCATCACAGGTCAGGGGAACAGGTATGCGGAATGATTGATTGGTCAAGGTCCTTGGATTACAGAACAAGGTTTAGGAGGTTATAGCTAGGGTGAAATCCCTGGGTCAGGGGTCAGAAGGCCAGATCTAGGGGCAATATTTGAACTGAATCTATGCCCTGATCTGGAAATCAAAGGGGTTCTGAGGTCAGAGGAATAGATATTGATGGTCAGATTCTGTCAACTGGGGGTTAAATCCTGTGGTTACAATCTTGGTTAGGGTGAGAGGGTCGGCTCTGGAGGTCAGTGGATAGGACAGGGATTAGGAGTTAGAGGTTAGTCTCTGAGGTCATGTCTGTGGATCAGGAGTCGAGGGAGGGTCAGGCCTAGGGATTCAGCATCTGTCAGAGAATGGAAAGGGTCAGGCCAGACCTCTCTCTTCCTCTGTGTTTTCAGGTGGTGGCCCTCGGCTGGGGCTCTCAGGAAGCTGCTGGGGCTTGAGTGGCCCATCCGGGTGCAGGAAAAGAGAAAATTCACTTTCGCCCTGAATGGTGAGCGTCTGGTGGGAAGTGAGGATGTGGTACCCCTTTCCAGCTGGACAGATCTCCTTGAAGGCAGCTGTGGCCAGAGCAGGGGGCCGAGAATTGAGTGATTCCTGGCCAGGCACACAGTCAGCCCCCTAGCCCCGCACCCTGGGCTCACCAGTGCCATCGGCGGGGCAGCGCTGGCACCTGGAACCCCAGGCCTTGCCGACGCTGCAGCAGCAGAGCT
Source organism: Saccopteryx leptura (assembly GCF_036850995.1). NCBI lineage: Eukaryota > Metazoa > Chordata > Mammalia > Chiroptera > Emballonuridae > Saccopteryx > Saccopteryx leptura. The sequence goes on along the minus strand of NC_089503.1, from coordinate 7,778,784 downwards.
GGCGGGTGAGGCGTGTGGTCAGCGGGTGCTGGCACTGGTGTTCAGGGCTCACCAGGCGGAAACACAGGCTCTTCTCTTCCGGCTTGTCTGCTGCAGGGGCCGGTGATAGGCATGGACATCTGGGCCTGAACACTGCCCATGTCCTCCCTCTTCCCAGCTGCTCCAGACCTTGCCTCTCTGGCCAGACAACCCTTGATCCTCTTGTGATCCCTGACCCCATATGACCTTGAATTTATGTGACCACTGACTTGTTGCTCTGAGCTTATGTGACCCCTGCAACTCTGTGACCACTACTCCAGTGACCCAATTCTAATTGCTCTAGACTTTATCCCTTCTACCCATCAAGTCCATGATCTCATATAACCCTAACTCCATGTAGTCACTGACCCCATGTGACCTCTAACTCCAGATCTCAGGTAACTCTTGACCCCACTTCTCTGGGCTTTGTTTCTCCTGCCCTCAACTCTTGATCCCACTCTGACCTCTGACCCTGCTGCTTTACCCTTTTAGCCCATCCCTTGTCACCTCCCAGGAACCTAAGTCCCCAGTCTCACCAGTGCACTGTGTGCGGGAAGAACCCAAGCTATGGCCAGGTGGGCAGACGCAGCGATAGGAGCCGGGGTTGTTGAGGCAGTCACCATGGCGACACATGCCAGGCATTGCACATTCATTGATGTCTGTGGTTAAGTGGGAATTTGGTCTCTCTAGTCTGGACCCATCAGGCGACAGCAAGCTGCTCCAAGAACCTCAAGGCCCGACCCCAGGCTGGCCTCCTCCCTCGCACACCTTGGGACCTCCCCCATGGACAACGGGCCTGCCCCTCCAGCCCACAGAACCTCCTGGCTGGCCGTACCCTGGCAGTGGGTGCTGTTGAGTCTCTTGTAGCCCTGGGGACAGTCAGCACCCACCTCCCCACGTACAGGCCCTGGCTTCTGCACCCCTGTGTCTGCAGAGAGAGGAGAGTGTGGCAGGGGAGGGCACTGAGGGCCTGGAGGGAGAGGAGGGAGGGCACGGGAATGGCAGAGTGGGACATAGAGGGATTGGTGGGCAGTGTTAGAAGGCTGAACCAGGCCGGGGGGCTCTGAGAGGGTCCATTCCGGAGCAGGGGTGTGCCTGAGCCCGAGCACTCACACTGCAGCTGGGGGCACTTGTGGCACTTGCTCTGGCCCCAGGCAGTACCGATGCTCCCACAACAGTCCTCCTGCTTGGTAAGGCCTGGGAGGGGGTTGCTGCCACACTAGGGGGAGGAATATGGAGGTCACAGGGTGCCCGTCCCCACCCTGCCTCTCTCCTGAGGCCCTGGTCTTCCCCCCTCAGCCCACAGACCCTCTTTTTGAGCAATCCTCATGAGTCGGGACAAGGCCACCCTGAGAAACCAGAAAGCTGGTTCAGCTGGAACGGTGGATTCACTCACAGGCTGCTTGGGCAGCGTGTCCTGGAAGCAGCGGCCCAGGGGCTTCTGGGTCGGTGGCCGAGGGTGCTGGGGTTTGGGGTGCGGCAGCAGGTGCTGGGAGGGGGCTGGGCCCTCGGCATTCACACCCTCGATGCGGTGCACTTGGACGGAGGCCTCGGGCGGGTGGTGGACACGCACGTTCACCACGGGGGGCGGGGCCTGCACTGGGGGGCGGGGCATGGTGGCCTCAGGGCCGTCCCGCACCGTGGCTGGAAGCTTGGCGCTCCTCCAGGGCTAGCCTCCGCTGGGGTCCCGCCACCCTAGCGCCAGCCCGCCTCGGCCTCCCCTGGTCCTCCCATCACCTGTCACCTGGTACCTTCTGCTGAGATCTGTCCTGGCCCTAGGGGCACCAGGAAGGCCGCATGCTGGGCAGGGGGGCCCTCCCCGGGCCCCGGCGGATCGGCGATCACCTGGACCGCGTAGATAGCGTGCTTGCTGGCCACAGACTCGCTCTCTGGAGCCAGGGGCGGCAGCGCGCCTGTGGACAGGGCTCCAGCCCGGCCCAGCCCAGGGCCTGAGCCGCCAGTGCCCCCGCCGGCTCCTCCAGCCGGCACCTGGCAGAAGCGACCCGTGAAGTCCGGAGGACACAGGCACTGGTTTCGGGAGGAGCACTGGCCGCCATTCATACAGGGCAGAGGACACACCACTGGGGAGGGGAGGTGGATCAGGGCTCAGGCCGACCCCTACCCCCAGCATCCAGCACCCAGGCCCAGTCCCTCACCACATCGTCTGCCTCCCTCCTTCCTACTTCCTTGCCACCCACTGGCGCCGTCTTCCCTGAGAACCTGGTTTTAGTACCATGTCATAAATACAGAAACTGCCCTCTAGTTCCCCAGCATCCTTCTACCCATGTTGGCTTCTGGAGCTTTAAGCCTTGGACGTAAATCCTAGCTAGGAGGCCATGTGCCAATGGTGTGGCCCTGAGAACTCATTTCCCTTCCCTGTGCCTCAGTGTCCTCATCCGTAGGGATGTTATGTCTTAAATGAGGGAATGCCCATACAAATGCTTAGCACAGGGCTGGGCACATAGAGGGTACTTAACAAGGACTAGCAAATGATGACAATGGAATAGCTTTTTCCTCTTCTGGCTTTCCTTGGGCTTGTCCTGGAATGTGAGCTGCACCTAGCACTTCCTTCTAAATTCTCCCCAATTCAGACCTCAGCCCTCTCTGGGCTCCATCTGTCTCCCTCCCTCCCACTGGCTTGCCACTTCAGGGCCCACAACCCACTGCTGCCAACAATGCCCACATCTATAGCTACCGCTCCCTGGGACCTTTCTCGGGTACCTCCACCCAAGAGACACTGTCAGAAATCAGCATCCTGTCTCCCCAACTCCTCTGACCTTGGACCATCAGTGATTCTTGCCTGCCCTGGTCACTCAGCTGAGCCTGGAGGCTCCATCTCTCGGGCTCCCACCCTGTCCAGTTCTGGCCTCTGTACTGTCCCATGAGTCTGTCTCCCCTCCTCCCCATGTCATCTGCCCCTCCCTTGCTTCAAGCCTTGTCACCCAGACTCCTCCCAAGCTCCCTGGCCCTCCCTTGCCTGTCCACATCCCAGAAAACCCCCACTCCACAACCCTCCTCAACCAAAGCCCTGTCACACACCTGCTCATGGCTGGCTTCTTTGCTGAGACATTAAAGGCGCTTCATTGCCCAGAATAAAGCTTCTTTTAGCCCACCTCCCTCTGTGTTTTCCACATGCACCCCCACACCCCAGGACACATCTCCTGCCACAAAGGAGTCACATCCTCTGCTTCCAGGGCTTTATTCATGCTACTCCCTCCACTTCCGAGCCCTGTCCCCATTCTGTATGCTCAGATCTTATCCTTCCAGTGTTAGTTTCTCCTCCTCATATCCCACCACCCCTGTTCCCTCTCCTAAGTTATCACCCTCTGCTCCAGCTCTGTCTGGCACTTGACTTGGTACCATAATCATGTCTGTCTCTCACACTTCAAAGGGCAGGGCCAGCTCTGCCTCAGCTCTGGGTTCCAGAGCAGGTGCAGTGGGAATGAAGGAAGGAGTGACTAAGTGAAAGGATGGGACCTCTGTCTCTGTCACACTCACATCCCATCCAACATCCAGCCTTAGGGCCCTGTGCTCACACACCAAACCTGGCCCCTCTCCTGCCTGCCCCATGCCACCCTCACTTTCCAGGATGGGAAGGTAGGGTGCTATTCTCCTGAACACCTGAAGGACTTCAGAGGGTCGGTCCACATCCATAGTCATCAGGGCCTGGCTAAAAGCATCCCAGCCCAGTCTATCCTGCCTAGCCTCTTGGGACCAGGATTTTCAAGGCAGAAGGGGTGTGTCCTGGGCTGGGGGAGGCAGGATCCTCTCCTTCCTGCCTCCCAGTGAGTCACTCATAGCGGTGAGTGTGACCTCCCAGTGACACCCGCCCACTGTGGCCTGGGCGCTGAGCCTGGGGGATGTGGGCAGCAAGGATGGAGACAGCAGCCTGGGCAGGGTGGCCAGGGGGCCTGGGAGGTCTGGCCCACATACACTCACACACACAGTCATCTCCTCTCACACTCACACTCACAGACTCATTCTGACACCAATTCAGGTTCACATCAATACTCTCAAAGTGACTACAGACATTCACCCAAGACAACAGTACAAAGAAACCTGTACTTAATCACAGTGTGCCACACCAAAGCCCATGCATGCCTGTGTATGTGCCATGTGCACACACATGCACATATGTACACACACATCTCCTGAGAACTGTGAACCATATTGGTTCCTTGGGTCTGTGAGTATAGGAATGTGGAAGAGGGGCTGTTTTGCTGGTGCCATCCTGGGCCCAGCCTAATTACCCTGTCCAGGAGGATAATTACTGCTGGGACACCTCCCTCTGCCTGGCCCACAGGGCCCTGGGGGAGGAGAGCTGAGCCCTACTGGCCCTTTGAAGAGAGATGCTGGGAAAGGGGTAGGCTCCAAGTGGAACTGGGGTGTCCTGAGGGCTTGTTGGCAGGGAAACTGAGGGCCTCTGAGGCAGAGCTGTTGAGAGCTTGTCCTCCATAACTGCACAGATAGGACACCAGGAAAAGGAGGGCTGAGGAAAAGGAGGCCTGCTTCCAGGCCTGCACTCCACTTGTTGGGCCTCAACACCCCTCTCCTCCCAGACCCAGGTCTTGCGGGTAACTAAGTCACTCACCCCCAGCCCTGACCTTAGCTCCTCCTCCCAGAGAATGCAGGTGTCTCCCCTTGGCAGGCCTGACTTCAGACATTTTTAAAGACTTTTCCTGTTTCTTCCCAAAAAATCTGTTTCTCGGGGTAATATTAATCCCTTCTTTGAGAACTCCTGCCCCCAGCTCGCACCCCTCAAAGCCCCTGTGTGCTAACCCTGTCTGTCTCCTCAGAGCCCAGCACCTTCCTAGAAGCCTGTGTCACTCAGGACCTCAGCATTACCCCACACCTTCCTTAGGCCTCAGCCCTAACCCAGAGTTGTGAAGTCCAAGCAGCTATGCAACCCTCCCAACTCTGGCCCCAAGACTCCAGTCTTTCAAGCCCCTGATGCACCCCGCGGGGGTGGGGGGGTGGCAGGTCCCCAGAGTGTTGTTCTGAGTTTCCCCGGATCCCAGTGCCTTATGACCTACACTGCCCTGTGTCCCCCGTCTGTCCTGGTGCCAGCCTTCCCCACTCCCCCAGCCCGTGCCCTCTGGCCCTCACCCACACGGAAGCCGGAGCCCGTGAGCGTGTCGGTGCTGTGGCCGTTCTCTCCGATGAGCGTCATGTTGGAGCCCTGCTGACAACTGTCCCGACACTGGCCCTTGAGACAGGTCCGCTTGCAGATCACTGGCGCAAAGACCACCTTGAAGCGCTCGCGGGCCAGCGCCCCGCCCCCGCCGGCGCCCCGCTCGCCCGCCGGTCCCCCCTGGGCCCCGCCGCCCGGGCCCAGCAGCAGGAGCAGCAGCGGGAGCAGCGCCAGCAGCCCCGCCGCCCCCGCCCCGCGCATCTCAGGGGCCAGGCCGCCAGCAGCCCCTCGGGGCCCGGGCATCCGGGGCCACAGGACCCGGGGGGCGCGCCCGGGCGCGGGCTATGGTCCCGGAGCCCGAGGCGGGCAGCAAGCCGGGAGCCCCGGGAGAGGGTAGCGAGGGCCGCGAGGGCGAGGGACAGAGGAAGCGCGCAGGGAGGGACAGCAGGCACGGGCGAGTTGGGGCGGGGGGAGAGGCCAAGAGATGGAGGCTGGATCGCGGGGAATCCAGAAAGTTCCACCGCCCGGAAAGAAGCCCAGCCACGAGCCGGCCCGGGGGCCTGCGAAGGCCCCAGACGGCGGCAGACGCGAGGAGGCCGCAGCAAGTCGGGGCAGAGAGGAGGAGCGCGGGAGGAAGGCCGGGCGGCCGGGCCGCTCTGCGCCTTCCCGGCCGGGCTGGACTCCGGGCGCTCGGGAAGCAGGGACGCGGGCAGGACGCAGGGAGAAGTGAGCAGTTGTTTTCCCTGGCTGCGGCGCGGCGACGGCGAGGGGGCTGGGACGCTGGCCCCCAGCCAGGGAGACGGTTTTTTTTTTTTTTTTTTTTTCTGTTTAAAGCGTCGCCGCTCCCGCCTGGAGGAGCGAGGGGGTGAGGGCGGGTGGAGGCTGGGGGCGGTCCCCACCCCAGATGCCCGCCCCGCCGGAACCGCCACCGCCCTCTGGGCCCTTTCCAGAGGGCCCTCACCTGGGCCCGCTGGCCGGGCCACCAGATTCCTCCGGGCGGGGCAGGGAGGCTGGCCTAGACCTCTGCGCGCCCCATCAAAGCGGGAAAGCGAGACTGAGGGCAGAAGAGTGGCCTTGCTCAGGTCACCTGGAGGAGGGGAAGCCGGTGGGGCTGGAACCCAGGCCTCAGCCTTTTCTCAGCTGCCCTTGCACATGTGGATGTTCTATCACCCCAAAGACACTTTCCAATTGTACTGGTCCACTCTCCTTTGACGAGGGACTCAGTGAGGGGTCCCTGAAGAGGACCAGAAAGAACAAAGCTGGAAACCCAGCTTTCCTGCCAACCCCCCTCTAAATGGCTTCCTGGTGCCCACCCTATACCCCCCTCCCCCTTCTCCTTGTCTGGCGGGGCTGGTGGGGCTGGCTCTGGGCCTCAGACACTCTGGAATCGCCAAGGTCTGAGCTCAGGGCCTGGCCCCCTTCCCAGGCTAACAGCCGGGAGGAGGGGGTTGCTGCTTGAGGGCCCAGGGGCCTGGGGAGGGGCAGAGGAGGGCCCCAGGGCAGGGGTTGGCAGAGGCTGGCAGGAGGCCGTAAGTTTGGTCAAGGCTGGAGAGGAGCCAGCCCTGTTCACTGGTCTAGAAGGGAGGCCTGGGAGGGCTACAGTGTCCTGGGGCCCAGGCCACAAGCAGGAAGACCTGGCCAGGACACCCCAGGATTTAGTCTCTGACTCACAGAACTCAGCAGGGGGTGGGTGTGACCAGGGTATATCCAGAGCAGGACACTGCCAAGTCAGGGTGGCACCAAACCTTCTCCTTTTGGGCACCAGGGATGACAGTGTGATTGAAGAAGGTGGGGGTGGCTCCAGATTTGTCCTTCAGGCACACCTGTCCAAGAAACTTACGGTTTTTACTTTGAGGGGAGTTTATTTGGGTAGTTTTGGGAGGACTGAGGGAAATCCTTTGCTCAGGCTGGTGTTGCAGGGATGAGACGGGGCAATCCCTTGTTCCCAGGTGTCCCTGCTGGTGGGATCCTTGAGAGGGTGGGAGGGACAGCTCCACCCACTCTCAGGACGTGGGTCACAAACTGAGGCCAGGAATAATCCTGAGTGCTTAGCACCTGCCAGCTGTGTGGTTGAGCATTTGATCATCACTTTTTTTCTCACACTCATCTGCACCTGACCCTCCTCTGCCTGGACCAGGCAGTGCTCACCTTGGAACACAGCATAATCAATAGGCCAGGGTTGGGGACTTAATCTCCCTAAGCCTCCTCTTCTCAGATGTAAAATGGGAATCTAGTCATTCAACAGACTGGGAACCTACTATATGCCAAGCTCTTGCGAAGAACCAGAACCAATCCCTGCCCTCCTGGTGCTTCTGTACTAGGGGAGATGGACAGGTGACACATCAATTCACACATGGCTGTGGCTACAACAGGGGTCAGTGCTATGGCAGAAGTGCAAGGAGCTGGGAACAAGGGAGGTGATGGGACTTGAAGGTCCAGGACACTCCTCTGCCGAAGGGACTTCTAAGCTGGGACCTGGAGGAGGAGCAGGAATTAATGGGGTGAGCAGCCGCCAAGCCAGAGGGGCGCCTGCAGGAGGCCTGAGGGATTGAGGGGACTGTGGTGAAGAGGCAGTTCACAAGGGGGAGTGCAGGGTTGAAGGATGGGGAAGAAACTCAGGTTTTCGAGGAATTAAGAGATGATTGGTGGAGCAAAAGGGTAGGAAGGGGGAGAGACAGCATTGGAAGTTGGGAGGCATAGTGTGGAATCTGGGTTTTATTTTCATTGTGCTGGGATTGTATCACGGCCAGAGGGGGTGCTGTTGCCATCATCCTGGGAGAGCTGATCTAGCTTGGATGTGGTGGAGCTGTATTTGAGAGGTGGAATCTAGAAACTGGGTAAAGTGAAGGATGCCGGAGAGGCAAGTGGCATGAATGGCTCTGGTTGGGACTTGCTGAGACTGAGATGCTTGTGTCATCCACGTGGAGACACCTGGAGATGTAGAGTCAGGGTCCTCAGCATTCGGGGCCATTTTCAGCCATGGAAAAAGATAGACTCAGCTCAGGAGAGAAAAGGGCCAGGGTGACCCAGGGAGGTCACCACTCCCAAGTCTGGGAGAGGAGGCAGAGTTTGAAGTGACTCAGAAGAACAGTCAGAGTGGGCAGAGAGGAAAACCAGGAGTGTGATGCAGGCAGGGCCAAGAGGAGTGAGTGTGTGGGGAGGAGGGCGTGGCCAACAGGGTCTAATGCTGTGAGAGTAGGATGGGGTAATGACAACCCTTCTCAGGGGCCACTCAGGGGACTCAGTGACTCAGAGCAGTGAAAGCAAACCCCCAGCTCAGTGCTTGGCACATAATGAGTGCTCAATAACTTACCTATTGTTATTGCCAAAACTCTAAGCTCATGGTGACCCAGCAGGAGACAGAGAGCACCTGCAAGTGGGTGGTTGAGGGGACTAGAATCAAGAAACCGTTTAGAAAGGGCTAAGGAGACCCCCGAGGGCAGCAGAAGGAAGCAGAGGCCCGCTAAAGTAACTGGAAGAGAGGGCCACTCTTCAGTGAGCCTACCCCTGCAGTGGGGCCCGGGAGCTGGAGCTGTGGCCTTCAGCACAGCCCTTCTACAACACCTGTCCACCTGCAGCCCACAGCCAGGGAGCTAGGGGAAACATAGTACCCTAGTCTCCTCCTGTCTGGTCGGGCCTCCCAGGGGCTGAACCCAAAAGGAAGCCTTCAGGCAAGACAGCCTGAGGGATACAGCACTCATTAGCCTCGTGGCGTGGAGCAGGAAGGACAAGGACGCACAGTGGGTCTGCAGGGCAGACTGCGACAGTCCACACGTGGTAATTTTGGCTTGGCCACCTTGTCTAGCCTCATCTCCTATGTTACCATACCCAGGCACACCATCATTCTGGAATCTACTGGCATGTTTTCATGCCTCCAAGCTGTAATTTCTGTAAGTCCAAGGTGACCATAACCTCTGCGTCATTCGAGATCATTTCTGCTCTCTAACAGGTCTCCTCACCACCATTTCTTCCTGCTCTGGTCCGTCCTCCACCTGGTGCCAGAGTTGCGTTTTAAAAACCTAATTCCGCCTGACCAGGCGGTAGCTCAGTGAATGGAGCATCAGACTGGGATGCGGAGAACCAGGTTCAAGACCCCAAGGTCGCCAGCTTGAGCACGGGCTCATCTGGTTTGAGCAAAAGCTCACCAGCTTAGCCCTGGCCGGTTGGCTCAGCGGTAGAGCGTCGGCCTGGCGTGCGGGGGACCCGGGTTCAATTCCCAGCCAAGGCACACAGGAGACTCTGTGGCCTCTGCCTCAGGCGCTAGAATGGCTCTGGATGCAACAGAGCAATGCCCCAGATGGGCAGAGCATCGCCCCCTGGTGGGCATGCCGGGTGGATCCCGGTCAGGCGCATGCGGGAGTCTGTCTGACTGCCTCCCCGTTTCCAGCTTTGGAAAAATGAAAAAAACAAAAACAAAAACAAAAAACAAAAAAACAAACAAACCTAATTCCAACTATGTTCCACCCCTACTTAAAAATCCTCCAGTGTCTTTTCTTTGCTCACCTGTCCCTACAAAGTCCTCTGTGCCTCAAAGGTGCTGAACTCTTCTTCGCCTGGGTGATTCCTCAAGTCCAGGGTTTCTGCCTCTGGGAGGCATTTCTGAATATCTTCCTCTAAATAGCCACCCTGGCCCTCTGGGTCACGTCATCTGTTTGTTTCATGCTGCTACTCCTCATAACCTGAAACATTCTTCTTTATGAGTTTGTTTACTTGCTTATCGTCTAGCTCACCACCCTCCCATGAAGGTGCAACCTACAGATCCCAGCCCAGGCTGCACATAGAGGGTGCTGAAGTTTGTTGACTGAATGAAGAGAGGCCCCGAGAGCACCCAGCATTGGCCCTGGCTGATTTGCTCAGCAGTAGAGCATCAGCCCAGTGTGTGGAAGTCCCAGGTTTGATCCCTGGTCAGGGCACACAAGGGAAGCACTAATTTGCTTCTCCACCCTTCCCCCTCTTCTTTCTCTCTATCTCTCTCTTCCCCTCTCACAGCCAAGGCTCCATTGGAGCAAAGTTGGCCCAGGTGCTAAGGACCGCTCCACGGCCTCCGCCTCAGGTGCTAGAATGGCTCCAGTTGCAGTGGAGTAATGCCCCAAATGGGCAGAGCATCACCCCCTGATGGGCATGCTGAGTGGATCCCGGTTGGGCGCATGTGGGAGTCTGTCTGCCTCCCTCTCAGACCCCCCTTCTCACTTCAGAAAAGGACAAAAAAAAAAAAAAAAAAAAAAAAAAAGGAGCACCCAGCATTTACTGTGTACTTGACACTGTTATGGTATTTCGTCCTTCCAGCCACCCTACAAAGGAGGAACCGAGACTCTGCAAGAGGAAGCAATTAGAATCAGGTCATCTGGCAATAAGATTCAGGGACTGAACTCAAGTCTGCCCGATCCAAAACCTACACTGTGCTCCTGAGAGGGCAGAATTATGGGGGATCCCACAGATGTCCTAAAGGTAGGGTGAGTGGGGCCAAAAGCAATGAGGGACTTTGCTGGAATGGGACAAAGAGCAGCCATGGGACCCAAGCCCGGGGACTAATAAGACTGCCTTTTTTTTTTTTTTTTTTTTTTTTTAACAGAGGCAGAGATAGACAGGGACAGACAGACAGGAACGGAGAGAGATGAGAAGCATCAATCATCAGTTTCTCGTTGCGTGTTGCGACTTCTTAGTTGTTCATTGATTGCTTTCTCACACGTGCCTTGACCGTGGGCCTTCAGCAGACTGAGTAACCCCTTGCTGGAGCCAGCGACCTTGGGTCTAAGCTGGTGAGCTCTTTGCTCAACCCAGATGAGCCCGCGCTCAAGCTGGCGACCTCGGGGTCTCGAACCTGGGTCCTTCCGCCTCCCAGTCCAACGCTCTATCCACTGCACCACCACCTGGTCAGGCAAGACTGCTTATGTGCTAGGGAAGAGCTACTTGTGCAGAAGGGTTCTTGAGGCCTGGAGAAGGCAAGGCACATGGCTGAGGTTATACAGCTGGTCAACTGCAGAGCCAGGACTCAAACCCAGGCTCCCAATGCCTCGTTAGAGGGATTGGCTGGAGCAGCAGCCGCCTGCATAATGGAAGTTATGTCGCAGGAGACAGCATAGCACAGCCGTTGTTTTCTAGCACATTTTTTCCTGTACTTACTAAGTAAATGAAAAAATTTCAACTTCTCTATGCCTCAGTTTCTTCATTTTTTTTCATTCACACCAGATTTATTGACTTTAGAGAGAGAAAGAAAGAAGAGAGAAAGAGATTTAAGGAGTCAGGAACAGCCTGACCAGGAAGTAGCACAGTGGATAGAGCATCAGACTGGGATGCAGAGGACCCAGGTTTGAGTCCCTGAGGTTGCCAGCTTGAGTGCAGGGTTGCTGAATTGAGCGTGGGATTGTAGACATGACCCTATGGTCACTGGCTTGAGCCAAAGGTCTCTGGATTGACCAAGGGGTCACTCACTCTGCTGTAGCCACCCCCTCCTTCCGTCAAGGCACATATGAGAAAGTAGTCAATGAACAACGAAAAGTGCCACAACAAAGAATTGATACTTCTCATTTCTCTCCCTGTCTGTCCCTCTCTCTTTGTCCCTGTCTCTCTTGCTAAAAAAAAAAGGTCAGGAACAGTGATCTGTTACTGTGTGACTGGGGATCAAACCAGCAACTGTTGTGCATGGGCCGACACTCATAACCACTGAGTTATCCAGCCAGGGCGTGTTTCCTCATTTGTAAACAGAATCAAATGAGCTGACATTTAGGAAGTCCTTAGCAGATACTGGCCACATAGTAAATACTCAGTATACATGAATTGTTTTCACTATTGTTTGGGTCTAGGAGCCAAGATGGGCTGGCTAGTGGGAGGAGAGGTACCCCTGAAAGAAGGCTGAGTGTCACCAGATAATGTGCCTCCTCTCTGAGTTCTGAATGTCCTTCTAATTTTTTTTATTGATTGATTGATTTTAGAGAGAGAGGAGAAGAGAGCGAGAACATTAATTTGTTGTCCCACTTATTTATCATGCACTTATTGGTTGATTCTTTTATGGATCGATCCCCCAACCTTGGAATATTCAGATGATGCTCTAACCAACGGAGCTAACCAGCTAGAGCTGAGTTCTGAATATCTTCGGGAAGCCTTTAGGCCCTGGGGGCGGGGGATGCACATCAGTTCTAAAGGTGAGGGTTGGAAGTTTCAGAGGCCTGGGGGAGAAAGTTGTGTCCTGAAGCATCTCTCTTAAATGATACTTTGCTGGAAGTGGCTGTCACTGAGTCCCTGTGACGCACCGTTCACTGTGATGAAGGGCACTGAAAGATGGGTTTGGAAAATGAAATGAACCTGTCTTCACTCTTGATAAATCAGAGAGGATCTTCAGCCCCACCATGCTTTCCTATCTTTCAAATGCAGAAAAAGTCCACTGATAAGAATTCAGACACATGCTGCCTGGGTGGAGCCCCAGCCCTGCCACATCCCAGTAGGGTGACCATGGATAAATCTCTTAACCTGTCCAAGCCTCCACTTCCTTATCTGCAAGTTGAGGATGATGATAAGTCCTAACTCACAGCACTGTCCTGAGGATTAAATGAGAATTCATTAAAAGCTCTTAGCACAACAGCCCAGCCCAAAGAAAACATACACGAAAAGTTGAGTATTATTATTTTTATTACTGTATCATCTGGCTCTTCCCTATTTCACAGATATGCCAGGTCAATTCACAATGCAGTAAAATACAACACGGAAAGCCAACCCCTTTACGGAGCCTGTTACTGTGAAAATACAATAACGTCAGTTATGATTTGCAGAGCCACAGCTATGCAGCATAAGCTGCCCGTTGCCATGTGAACCTGGCGCCAAATGAAGCAGGCAAAAGGGAGCTGTAATTGAGCTGTGTGTGAAAATGCCACCATTGTGTGGGCTATCACTCAGGAATGGGTCTAACTACTGCCATGTCAACAGTGCCACAGGTGTTGGGCTGGTTCACAAAAGGCTATGCTAAATTCTTTGGTGAGAGAAAGGTATGAAAGAGTCCCAGCCCACTGCTTCCTAGACAGCTGGTCTGCCCACCATAGCTGCTATAAATTGGCTTGACTACTAGCACGTCTGGGTCCTTCTATGTGCTTACGCCTGTCAAGGACTCAGAAGCATAGAGTTCTTTACTCTGTGCTCACTCAATGATGGTTGACCTGTTGCTATGTCTGGTACAATGGTGGATCTAGGGAGGAATGGAGATAATCTGGGCAGTGCAGCCTCGAGCAATAGCCCAGGCTGTCAGTCTCATCAAAGAAGTGGAGCTTAGGCCTGACCTGTGGTGGTGCAGTGGATAAAGCGTCAACCTGGAAACGCTGAGATTGCCGGTTCAAAACCCTGGGCTTGCCTGGTCAAGGCACATATGGGAGTTGATGCTTCCTGCTTCTCCCCCTTCTCTCTCTCTCTCTCTCTCTCTCTCTCTCTCTGTCTCTCTCTCCCCTCTCTATAATGAATAAATAAAAAAAATCTTAAAAAAAAAGGAGCTTAGTGTGGGCAGCTAAATAGTGCTCTAGGTCAGCTGTAATTTGTTTCTACAGTTAGCTGAAAACATTGCCATCAAAGCTCTCTATTGGGCAGCAGGGTTATTACTGACATTATCTATTTCAGTGGTTTCCAACCTTTTTACTCATGGGGACCGGTATAAATAGGAGGACTATTTCAGGGACTGTTAAGGCAGAAATCACCGTGAGCATAAGCAAATCCAACTAAAATTATTGGGTCTATAATCTTCATACAACATCGGGGTGGTTAACTTTCATGGACCGCCATGAAATTTCTGGTGGAGCCTGACCTGTGGTGGCGCAGTGGATAAAGCATTGACCTGGAAATGCTGAGGTCACCGGTTTGAAACCCTGGGCTTGCCTGGTCAAGGCACATATGGGAGTTGATGCTTCCAGCTCCTCCCCCTTCTCTCTCTCTGTCTCTCCCCTCTCTCTCTCTCTCTCTCTCTCTGTGTGTCTCTCTCTCCCTCGCTCTCTCCTCTCTAAAAATGAATAAATAAAATAAAAAAAAAATAAAAAAAATGTGTTTAAAAAAAAAATTTCTGGTGAACTGGCAGTAGTCCACAGATTGGTGGTTGAAGGCACAGATCTGCCTGACCAGGCGGTGGTGCAGCAGATAGAGCGTCAGACTGGGATGTGGAGGACCCAGGTTCGAGACCCCGAGGTCACCAGCTTGAGTGCGAGCTCATCTGGCTTGAGTGAAAAAAAAAAAAAAAAGCTCACGAGCTTGGACCCAAGGTCGCTGGCACGAGCAAGGGGTTACTTGGTCTGCTGAAGGCCCATGGTCACGGCACATATGAGAAAGCAATCAATGAACAACTAAGGTGTCGCAACGAAAAACTGATGATTGATGCTTCTCATGTCTCTCTGTTCCTGTCTATCCCTCTCTCTGATTCTCTCTCTGTCCCTGTAAAAAATAAATAAATAAATAAATAAAATAAAAATGCCCCTCATCTGTTTCTTTAAAAAAAAAAAAAAGAAAGAAAGAAAGAAAGAAAGAAAGAAAGAAAGAAAGAAAGAAAGAAAGAAAGAAAGAAAGAAAGAAAGAAAGAAAGCGGCCCTGGCCGGTTGGCTCAGCGGTAGAGCGTCGGCCTAGCGTGCAGAGGACCCGGGTTCGATTCCCGGCCAGGGCACACAGGAGAAGCGCCCATTTGCTTCTCCACCCCTCCGCCGCGCCTTCCTCTCTGTCTCTCTCTTCCCCTCCCGCAGCCAAGGCTCCATTGGAGCAAAGATGGCCCGGGCGCTGGGGATGGCTCTGTGGCCTCTGCCCCAGGCGCTAGAGTGGCTCTGGTCGCAACATGGCGACGCCCAGGATGGGCAGAGCATCGCCCCCTGGTGGGCAGAGCGTCGCCCCATGGTGGGTGTGCCAGGTGGATCCCGGTCGGGCGCATGCGGGAGTCTGTCTGACTGTCTCTCCCTGTTTCCAGCTTCAGAAAAATGCAAAAAGAAAAAAAAAAAAAAAAGAAAGAAAGCAAGCAAGCATGAATCTATTTCACATCTGGGACTTTTTGATTCAGCAAGCACAGCCACATTGCTTTCCAGCTGGAGCTGCCCTGCTAAGTAGGTATAACTAACTGGTCCTGTTCTGCAGATAAGAAATTGAAGTTCAGAGAGGTGAAGTAAATTACTCCAGGTGACATAGCCAGTAAGCAGCAGATCCAAGATCAAACTCAGGCCTGCTTGTTTCCAGGCCTGTGTCTTGTCCACCCTCTTGTGGAACTTGAGGCAGGGAGAGGCCTTGAGTGGAGAAAAGTGATGGGAATCCCCTTAAGTAGTGGGAGAGGAAGAATGCAGGGAGTGTGGGAGGAGATGAGGGAGACAAGGGCCAGATTTGTAGGACCTTGGAGACCATAGTAAGAACTTTGGATTCTCATCTAATTGTGATGGGGAGATGCCAGAGGGTTTTAGGCAAAAGTGTGACATGATCTGATTTATATGTTAAGAGAATTACTCAGTTTCCTGCTCTGTAAAATGGAGATAACAGTAGTACCTACCGCATAAGGTTGATACGAGAAAATGAAAGGGATTAAATTGGAGGATGAGTATAAGGGTCTTAGTTGGTGCCAGGCCAACACTAGGCTGTTTATTGAATATTGGCCATGATGATGACACAGAGGGTGCTTTGAAGAATTCAGGGTGGGGCTGGGAGATGAAGACAGTAAAGACCAGGAAGGTCACATGGCTCTCCAAGTAAGCAGGAGGCAGCAAGAGTCAGAAAGTAGCATAAAGCCAGGAAGAGGGCACTCAATCTTCAGGAAACATTGCAGAAGCATGTGCTGTCTAACTAAAAGAGGTGCTGATGAGATTTATGGGGGTCTAAGCTCTAGTGCCTTTTCCACTGTCCTGGTGCATAGCCATAGACACTGCAGGCTGCACATCTGGACACCGCTGCCTGCCCCATCTGGCTTCTCCAAATCTAATAAGGGAGAGGATATGTATGGAAAAGAACACAGAATAGAAAAAAATAAATTCACCAAGACCAATGTTAGGGCACTAGTAATTTTAATAGCAACCCACCCAAGAAAAACTTAACAGTCATCTGCATGTGTAATAAGCCCTTCAACCCCACTCTCCAGCAAGCATTACTCAGCTGGCCACTACTGGAACCGCACGTGCCCAGTACAGTGCTTTTCCGTCAGCAGGCTGTTTGAGGGTTTAACTTTAAAAAAAGTTAGGAGCTGACTTTGTATCAATCAGGCAGGGGATGGAGAGACTGGGACACCAAGCGTGCAAATAGGCCGAAAGGTATAGAAAGCGAGAAACATCTCTGCTGGTAAGCTTTGCAGGTTGCAGGTTGAAGTACTGAGGCCCGAAAAGGCTCCACGCGCGAGCAAGGGGCCGTTTGTTATTAGCAAGGGTGTTGTGATGATGTCACTATCCCGCCATTCAATCGCCTGTCCTGTGCAAAGGGGAAACCTCAGGAGAGGTAGAGGGAGGCCAGCGGGGATTTCTCGAGCCAAGAGGTTCCCTCCATCCGCTGCGGGCAAAAAGGCAACTACGCTGTCACTTTCGGGGCCTGAAATCTGAGCTCAGTTACCACCGAGGCCTCGACGGTCTAAAAAGTTTTTGTCCCACTGGGTTCCCGCTGGAGGGCGCGAACTGCGCAGTGTCAAGTGTGCAGCAGACACGCCCCACTCTGGGCACCGCGACGCCTAAGAAGCATACGTCATTTCCGCCCTTGCTCTTCGCCAACTTACTGGGGGTGGGGCCAAAGAAAGGCGCTCTACCTGGCGTCACTTCCGTTAAGCCTGGCGGCGACAACGGCAATATGGCTCTCAACGGCGCTGGTGAGGACTTGATCTGCGGGCGTCTGCGTCTGCGGGGTACGGGAGGCAGACTGCTTCGGCAAGAGCCCCAGGTCCCTTGTGCCTTTCTTCCCCTAGAAGTCGACGATTGCTCCTGGGAGCCTCCGACGGAGGCGGAAACGAAAGTCCTGCAGGCGCGACGGGAGCGACAGGATCGCATCTCCGCGCTCATGGGCGACTACCTGCTGCGTGGTTACCGCATGCTGGGCGAGACGTGCACAGACTGCGGGGTGAGGAGAGACTGGAGATGTGGAATAGGGGATGGGACCACAGACTAGGCCGCACGGCCCTTCTCCAATCTCTCCTCTCTGGACTCCATTGCCCGGCGTCTCATCCCAGCCCCTTGTGCTTTCTGGTCTCTAGACGATCCTCCTCCAAAACAAACAGCGGAAAATCTACTGCGTGGCTTGTCAGGAGCTCGACTCAGACGTGGATAAAGATAATCCAGGTGAGGGGCTGAGTGTGCTTGGTGAAGCATGGTGATAGAACCTGGAAACAGACTTGGGAGGTGACAGTGGCATCCTTGGGTGGGGCAGAGGTAAGTGCTTTCTCCTTTTAGCTCTATAGAGAAGCGTTCATTCAGTAAGAGCATTGAGCACCTCCTTCCTGCCAGACACCATGGAGAGTCCCAGCTCAATCAGGCATAGCCCTGACGGAAGAGATGAATCAAGGACATGAGTTAAATCTGATACAAAGAAGAAAATGAGTTGCCCTGTGGAGTGGCAGGGAAAGCATCACAAGCACAGAAAGAGCAGAGCAGTAGAAAGTAAGGAGGTGGTCCAGGGCTGCAGTGGGCTAGGCATCCTGACCTTCCACCCGATTTCTCCTCTTTCAGCTCTGAATGCCCAGGCTGCCCTCTCCCAAGCTCGGGAGCACCAGCTCGCCTCTGCCTTGGAGCCCCCCTCAGGCTCTCGGCCCACCCCTCAGCCCCCGGTACCCCGTCCAGAGCACTGTGAGGGAGCTGCAGCAGGGCTCAAGGCAGCCCAGGGGCCGCCCCCTCCTGCTGTGCCTCCAAATGCAGATGTTGTGGCCAGCACACAGGAGGCCCTCCTTCAGAAGCTGACCTGGGCCTCAGCTGAACTGGGCTCTAGCACCTCCGTGGAGACTAGCATCCAGCTGTGTAGCCTTATCCAGGCTTGTGCTGAAGCCCTGCGCAGCCTACAGCAGATGCAACATTAAGACATCCCCCCACCCCACCCCTGAGAAAAACCCTCTAGAAAAACTACTGTACCTCTTGTGTGGTTTGTTCTTTTCTTGGTTCTGAGTATCCATGCCAGCCCCAGCTCCACATGCCTTTTTCCTGCTTTTGGTCCCTACCCTACCACTATCTGATCTTCTTGATGCCGTGAGACATGAGTTGGGCTTGTTTCTGCTCAGTGTCCCTGCCCAGAGGATGATAGGGTGGGAGAAGACTGTGTGATTGTTGCCCCCTCAAAGGCAGGAACACGGGGGACGGACCTATGCACACCTACCCAGCATCCTGAGCCTTCCAGTGCTCATTTCCCACCCTTGAGTGGGACTGGGACTCCGATCTTCTTGGTAGCTTCTTTTCCTTCCCTTAAGCATCCTGACACCTTCATCCTTTCCCACCTCATGCTCAGCCCAGGTACTCAGACACTGACAGGGCGTCAGGTTGCCCGTTAGGGACCAAATATGGATTTACTCATCTCCTGACCCCCACTTTTAGATCTTTTTCCTTGGGAGTTATAATTAGAATAATTAAACCCAGTGTTGGGGAGAGAGCATAAAGAACTGTGAAGGAACTGTGCTTGCCACTTTTGGTCTCTTCTCTCCCCACGCTTTCTGTCGCCCTTCTGTCTGTGACCATTCCCTGTTACTCAGCTTTCCGCGACACCAGGCGACTTGGTCCCACAGCTCTTGCCCTTTTAAGAGAGGCCCCGCCCATGCGGAGGGGGCGGAGCGGAGTCGGAAGCATCCTGGAAGGAACAAAGCGCGGCCTGCGGGCGGCGGCTAGGCTCGGCCGGTGGGGCCTGGGGGTGCGGGGCCTGCGGGCGGCAGTCGGGGCGGAGCGTTGGAGGGAAGGAGGCGGCTTCGTCCGCGCCGGCCGGGCCATGAATGGGCTGCCTTCGGCCGAGGCACCAGGCGGCGCGGGCTGCGCGCTGGCTGGACTCCCGCCGCTGCCGCGCGGCCTCAGCGGTCTCCTTAATGCGAGCGGGGGCTCGTGGCGGGAGCTGGAGCGCATCTACAGCCAGCGCAGCCGCATCCACGACGAGCTGAGCCGTGCGGCCCGCGTTCCTGAAGGGCCCCGCGGCGCCACAGGCGCCACCAACGCCGAACCTGCCGCCGGTGTCCCCCGCCCGCGTCGTCCTGTCAACCTCGACTCGGCATTAGCGGCGCTGCGCAAGGAGATGGTGAGTAGCTGGGCCCCGGGCCAGGGGGTTGGAGGGGGTGCTGCTGCCCAGCATGGGAGGCCCGAGATGAGGCGGAGCAAAGAGGCTCGGAACCGGGAACGCGCGGCCTAGGTGTCAGAACATGCAGAAGCTGTTTGGGTCAGAAGGGATGTAGTGACAGTAATTATAGTTCGCACTTATCGTGTCTTATTTCATTCCATCCTGCTGGATGAACGTTATCCCCTTTTTACAGATGAGGGTTAGTGACTTGCCCAAAGATTCACAGCTTGCAGGTGGTGTCTATGTCCACGAAAACTTGTGCTTAGAAAGTGTGGGAAAATTGGCTAGGATTTTGGCTTGGGTTGGGGTGGCCTGGACCCCAACTCCAGCCCACCCTCAGTCTTTTGCAGGTGGGCTTGCGGCAGCTGGACATGTCCCTGCTGTGCCAGCTGTGGGGCCTGTATGAGTCAATCCAGGACTACAAGCATCTGTGCCAAGACTTGAGCCTGTGCCAGGACCTGTCATCCTCCCTGCATTCAGACAGCTCCTACCCACCTGACGCTGGCCTATCTGATGACGACGAACCTCCTGATGCCAGCCTGCCCCCGGACCCACCACCCCTCACTGTGCCCCAGACGCACAATGCCCGTGATCAGTGGCTGCAAGATGCCTTCCATATCAACCTTTGACGAGCTAGGGGGGAGGGGCATGTCCCTCTGCAAAAGCTCAGAGATTCACCCCTCAGCAAGTACTTAAGACTACAGTGCCTGCTTTCCCCCTTACCACCTCACCCCGCAGGAAGGCAAGGCCAGGACCCCTCAGAGGCAGAACTGCCAACCCCCCCTCTCCTGTTTGGATTAGCTGGCCCTGGGGCAGGCACCTGCGGGGTGCCCATGGCATTGGACCTCCACTTCTTCCACATGTGTGCACCCCAGCTTGGCCAACCTTCAGCCTGGCAGTGGGGCCCAAAGCATTTTGCACTCCCCCTGGCATCTCTGGAATTGGGATGAGTGCCTATGTCCCATCTCCTTTTCACCTTTTGCTGCTGTTGGCAGCTGCTGGCTCAGGGGCATCCCCCCTCTGGTCCCTGGGTTCCATTGTTCCAGGACCCGTTCTTGCACCCACCCACAGCCAGGAGGGCCAGAGCTCCGTGCTGGATATTTAAGTTTAGGGGCCAGCCTCCTAGGCACGTAGATAATAAATACTCAAGCGTTCCAATGTTCATGACTGCTTGGCTCTGGGGCGGGAAGAAAATGTTTCTGGCACTTGCGGCCCCGCGCTCTGCCGGTAGGTGGCGTCGAGGCCCTGAGTGGAAAAAAGGCTTGGCGGTGGCGGGGCGTGAATCTATTCCCCGCCGGCTTGCGGAGCGTTCCAAGCTGGCTCAACCTGCTCCCGTGGTTGAGTGTTTGCGAGCGAGTCACTTCCCCTCTCTGGCTGGAGGCTCCTTCCCCACTTGCTTTGGGCTTTCCTGAAAGGAAGGAGAAGGAGCCGCCCATTTTGAGGAGAGAAACTTTCCGCCCCAAGTTGGGGCAGCACAGGAAATGGGTGGGCCCGAGCTCGTGGGCGAAGGGGCCTCTCGGCGAGAGAGAGGGGAAGGTGCCTCCAGAAAGGGCCTGGGAGTTATGGAGTGCCCTGTGGGTGGGAGGAAAGAGCTGCAGAGGTAGAAGGAGGTGAATTCGCCGCCCCCCAGGCCTCCCAGAGGCCAGAGAAAACCGGAAGGAGAGATGGCTGCAGGGCTCCAGGCTTTGCAACCCGGCGGTTAGGGGTGATTGGGGTCCCAGACACTCCCCATTCCTCAGTCATACAGGCCTGGACCCGCCCCACAGCTCTTGGGAGCTGAGGGCTCTAAGCACAAGGTTTTCTCTTACAGAGGAAAAGGAGGGCCACGCTGCTGAGACTGGGATTGAAGCCTGGTTGTCAAGCCCACCAGGGGAAGCCTGTGCATTTGGGGACGGTGGGTGCTCATTCTTTCACACCTGCACACAAGCATCCGCACGAATTCCGAGACAGACAAAGGGGAGGAGAGGGGACCTTGAGGTCGCACACTTAGGCTTTTGGGTTGCTCATACCCACGCCCTGCTTAGTTACTTGCCTCCTGGAGACAACTCAGCTGGTACTCCAGGCAGAGATGTTCTGCTCAAGCTGAATAGCGTCAGGCTTCGGTGCATTGCCAAACTTTGCAGAGCTGGCAGGGAGGGAAAAGGCTGGTGTGCTGCCCCAGGAGGTTCTCTAACCCTGGGCCTGACAACTGCACCTCATTACCATGCAGGGCGGGCTGGTAGGCATGGGCTCTAGTCTAGGTGTGAACTGAGTAGCTAACGCCCAAGGCAGACTTCTCAGGGGAGGGAGAGGAAAAATACACACTGCCCTGTTGGTGATAACGGGTTCTACTTTATGAACCTCGCAAAATCAGCCAGGCTCCGTACTCAATGTAGGGTTTCCAAGTACAAATACAAATTTCCAGGGTTTCATTCTCTCAATTTTTTTGTAAAAGGTGGAACTATAATATAATTATCCCTACTTAACAGAGGTAGAAACTGAGGCCCAGAGTGGTAGTGCTTTGCCCAAGGTCACACACTTGTAGGAAGTCTGGATTGGAACCACCAGCTGCTTGTGAAATGTTGGGACTGTCCTCCCACTTGGCAGCTGAGGAGTCAGGTTCTGAGACTGGCAAATGGGTGCTGTCCACAGGTAGAGCCACCTAGGTGGGTACCTGACTGCTCCTTCCTGCTCTGGTTAAGAAGTGGGTGGCAACAGGAGTCTGCCAGCCCGGTGCTGAGGACGGTGGGCTGTCGCTCACATTCGCACTGTGATCCTGACCTAGTCTCTTCCTTTTCTGGGTCTCTGTTTCCCAGCCTGTGAAATGGGGCCACCAGCGTACCCCGCAAGGCTGCGGGCAGAAAGGGAGGTGGCCCTGGCAGCACTCGCGAGGGCAGCACCAAGTTGCTGGTTGCCCTCTCCCTGGCAAGCGCGTTCACACAGCTCCGGGGCGCAGCGAGCAGGCGAGGCGGTCCTGGCCTCCCCCGGCCACTTCGCGGTCGAGCAAAGGCCCCGGAAGCCTACCCGCCCCGCCCCCGCCAGAGCCCCGCCCGCCTTCAGACGGGGGTGCGGCTCCAGGAAACGGCGCGCTCTCCGCTCAGCACTCCAGCTACCCGAGGCGCCCTAGTGGACCCCGCGGATTCAGCCAGACCATCCAGCGGACCCCTGAGGAGGCAGCGGGGACAGCAGCCCAGGGTCTGGCCTTGGTCACCTCCTTGGTCACAGACGGGGCGGGCAGCGCGGCTAGGAGCTAGGGAAGCCATGGGGATCTGGGCCAGGCCAGCGATGGCAGGACAGCGGGAGCCCCAGATCTAAGGAACAGGCGGCGGGGCGCCGGGGGGGGCCATGACCTCGGTGTGGAAGCGTCTGCAGCGAGTAGGCAAGCGGGCTGCCAAGTTCCAGTTTGTGGCCTGTTACCACGAGCTGGTGGTGGAGTGCACCAAGAAATGGTGAGTGGACGGAGGCCTCAGGGACTCCCAGACTGGCTAGGACCCCATCCCACCATTGGAGCCTGAGAGAACCCTGTCCCCAGCCCCATGGCTAAAGTGGCTCCTACCTCCAGCTTGGGCCCTGCTGTCCCAGGCACAGAAGCTCAAAGGGGCCTTTGCAGCTTGTGGGACCCCCTAGAGTTGAGGGGTGTGGGTGCTTTGGGGGAGTGGAGGTTAGGACTTCCGGCCCTGAGAATCTCTCTGGGCTCACACTTCCCTCAGCTGCGCTCAGGGCTGGGGGGAAGGGAGGCCTCCTGCTTTTGGCCAGAGGGATGGTTCAGGGTGGCATCAGGAAAGGGAGCAAGTTTTGAGGTGTGCTGACAACCAGGCTGGGGCAGAACCCTCATGGACCTCAGTCCAGCTCAGAACAAGGATGCTGTCCCCTCCTTCCCTGCCCACTTGAGCCAGAGGTCTAGCCTTCAGCTAGACTGGGCTTTGGGAGGCTGGATTCATCTCCACAATGCCCTTAAAAGGGGAAACTGAGCACTAGGAGGAATGAGGAGGGAGGCGGGAGTGGCTTAAAGGGGCCTGAGGGCCTAGGAGCTAGGAGACTGTGAGTCCCAGAAGAGAAGGCCTGGAGAGGCGAGGTGGCAGGGTGGGGGGTCTGTGGGGGCTGCAGGACCTGGCTTGGACTGCCGAGGGGCCCAGAGGCATCTTATTCACATGTCCCCACGGCAGCTGCCTAGGCCCCTGCGTCACTCCCTAAATATATGTGCTCACTGGTGTCAGCTTCCCTTGGCTGGATTAAGGCACAGCTGTGGGGATCTTACCGGCCAGGCAGGGCTAAATTTAGGCTCCCAAGAGGAAGGGCTGCTGGGGTACTCAGGGACCTTTGGGTCCAATGGGAGGGGAGTGAAAGGAGGCTGGGGTCCCTCGGGTAGCTGCCATACATATTCCTGGTCTTGATGGGCCAGCCATGGGCCATGCATTTCTTTCAGTGAGGCCCAGAGAGGGCAAGGGCTGGCTGGGATAATATAGCACAGGGCTGGTCTTGAACTCTGGCCTCTGGCTTCTACCTTCTTCCCCAGCACCCTGGGTAAGGACAGAGGGATGCTGGGCATGGTCTCAGAGAGCAGGCCAAGGGTGTGGCCAGTGTCAATGCTTGTGAGTCACAGGGGGCAGTCAGGGCCTCCTGGGCTCCTGCGTCTGGAGCCCAGGTTAGGAAGCTGCCCAGGAGGGTGTGCCCAGCCTGAGTCAGGCTGCTTGACCAGGCCCCGCCCCCCCAGACACCCCTTGTCCACTTCCCTTTTCTGGGAAGTCCCCATGGATCCCCTTACTCAGCTACTGCCTGCAGTTTGGGGTTGGGGGGAAGAGCTTGGCTCCAGGCCAGAGGACTCTATGGTCAGTTGTGTGACCTTGACTCCCCCAATTTCTGGGTCTCAGCATCCTCAGGGGTTGACAAGAGAGGCATTTATCTTGGCTTAGATTCTAGAGGGGCAGTGAACTGGGTGAACCTGAGTCCTGGCATGGGACTAGGTCCTGGCACTGAGGACTCTTGTGCAGCCCTCAGCCATTCCCACCCTCCTGGCCAGCAGTTGAACCCACTAACCCAAAGGGGTCCTCTCGCTCCAAGGCCCCGCTATGTGTCAGCTTCGTGTCTGGGCCCTGCAAGGCGATTCTGTCTTCTTGATTTGTCCATCTCCTCACCTCTCTGCCTGTCCCCCAGGTGTGTCCCACCAGCACATGCTGTTCAGCTTGCTGTGATCTGGAAGTCTTCCTTGATGCAGAACCTTCCCCCCAAAGCTCTGGGTTTGAGAAGTGGGGAGCATGGCAGACTCTCCCGGCCCCTGAGCCCAGCAAAGGACTGAGCATGGGAGGCCCTAGGAGGGTGTCTGATAACAAGCGGACCCTCTGCCTCTCTGACCACTCATCCTCTGACCCCAGGCCTCCCCCTACTCTTGGGCCTTACATTTACCATTCCTTCTGCCTTGAGCCCTCCTCCACTCATGCCTCTGCTCCCACACCCAGCCTCAGGGGGCTCTCTCTTGTCTCCCTGAAGTCAGCTTGTTAATTTCTTTTTCTTCTTGATTGGCACTCTTCCCTCACCTTTGTTGTCCTCAGCCCCATTAAGGTCTTGCCCCTTCTCCCAACTGGGCTGGGTATATGGTATGCACTCCACAAATATTTTTATTTATTTTTTATTTTATTTTTATTTTTTATTTTTTTTGTGTGTGTATTTTTCTGAAGTTGGAAATGGGGAGGTAGTCAGACAGACTCCCGCATGCGCCCAACCGGGATCCACCCAGCATGCCCACCAGGGGGCGATGCTCTGCCCATCTGGGGTGTCGCTCTGTTGCAAACAGAGCCATTCTAGCGCCTGAGGCAGAGGCCACAGAGCCATCCTCAGCGCCCGGGCCAACTTTGCTCCAGTGGAGCCCTGGCTGCGGGAGGGGAAGAGAGACACAGAGAGGAAGGCGAGGGGGAGGGGTGGAGAAGCATATGATTGCTTCTCCTGTGTGCCCTGGACGGGAATCGAACCCGGGACTCCTGCACTCCAGGCCGACGCTCTACCACTGAGCCAACCAGCCAGGACCCACAAATATTTTTGAGTGAATGGACTTGTTTTACCCTGGTCTGTGTCTCTTGCAGGGTCCTTGCTGTGTTTCTCTGTATCTCATAGTCTCTGTGTATGCCTGTCTCTCTTTATGTCTCTTTCTCCCTGTCTTTCTTCCTAATCCCCGCTGTCCCACATTGGGCTTTTGCCCTTCTGCCCTGGGCCCCACCCTGCTTCAGCAGCCCCACCCTGCTCCCTGTGGCCCCAGATAAGGGGCTGTCCATGCCCTCTCTTGGGGGCGGGGCATGTGGGCAGAGGGAAGATCCCGGAGAAGATGGAGAGGCTGGGAAGCCTGACTGAATAGACCCCTCTCCTCCTCCACCTCTCCCAGGCAACCGGATAAGTTAGTGGTGGTGTGGACCCGGAGGAACCGACGCATCTGCTCCAAGGTGGGGGAGATGTTAATTGGGGACCCAGATTAGGGGTGGGGCCAATGAGGGAGTGTGAGTGAAGTGGGTGAGGGCGGATGGAGTCATGGAGTCAGGTTCAGATCATAATCCACAGAACGGAGAAAGATGTGATCAAGGTTGGAGACAGGGCAAAGGGTGAGGGGAGAGTTAAGATTGAGGGAGGACTCAGACTGCTCCTTGTAGGCCCACAGCTGGCAGCCGGGCATCCAGAATCCATACCGGGGCACTGTGGTATGGATGGTACCTGAGAACGTGGACATCTCCGTGACCCTATACAGGGTGAGTCTCTAGCCCCCCACATAGAAGGGACTGGGCTGGGGATTACAGCCTCAGGCAACCACAGGGTTCCCTGGGTGGGTTATCAATCCAAATTGGAAAGAACAGAGTGGTGAAACCAACAATCATAGCAGGAGCCTACTCAGTGTGAGTAGCCAGGAGGTCTCCCTGGAGGAGGTCACATTTACCCTCCACATGTGGTAGGAGAAACAAGTAGGATAAGAAGCTGGGGAGCAGCCTGACCAGGAGGTGGCACAGTGGATAGAATGTCAGACTGGGATGCAGAGGACCCAGGTTCAAGACCCCGAGGTCGCCAGCTTGAGCACAGGCTCATCTGGTTTGAGGAAAAGCCCACCAGCCTGAACCCAAGGTCGCTGGCTCCAGCAAGGGGTTACTCGGTCTGCTGAAGGCCCGCGGTCAAGGCACATATGAGAAAGCAATCAGTGAACAACTAAGGTGTTGCAACGCGCAACGAAAAACTGATGATTGATGCTTCTCATCTCTCTCCGTTCCTGTCTGTCTGTCCCTGTCTATCCCTCTCTCTGACTTACTCTCTGTCTCTGTAAAAAATAAATAAATAAATAAAAATTTAAAAAACAAACAAACAAAAAAAGAAGCTAGGGAGCATCAGGGCAGGACAGACCAGCGTGCGTGAAGGCCCTGACTGAATGTCCCCTGCGCCAGCACAGGCTCCTTGCCCTGCACTGCCCCGCACTCACCGGTGCCCCCTTTTCCCAGGACCCCCATGTGGACCAGTATGAGGCCAAAGAGTGGACGTTCGTTATTGAGAATGTGAGTGACTGGGGCAGGCTGGACTCTGGGCTCTAGGGGACTCTGGGGCAGCACTGATGCTCAGTCCCCTGGCCCACAGGAGTCCAAGGGACAGCGGAAGGTGCTGGCCTCTGCCGAGGTGGACCTGGCCCGCCACGCAGGGCCCTTGCCTGCCCAAGTCCCACTGCGGCTGCGGCTGAAGGCCAAGTCAGTCAAGGTGGTGCACGCGGAGTTGAGCCTCACGCTCTCGGGTGTGCTGCTGCGAGAGGGCCGTGCCACGTGAGTGCCAGCCTGCCCTCCTTGGCCCTAGTCTCAACCACGACCCCAGCCCTCAACCCTGACGTCTGACCCCCAGGGACGATGACATGCAGAGTCTTGCGAGCCTCATGAGCGTGAAGCCTAGTGACGTGGGCAACTTGGACGACTTTGCTGAGAGTGATGAGGAGGAGGCTAATGGTCCGGGGGCCCCTGAGGCACGGGCTCGTGCTCCCCAGCCAGGTGGGTTCACAGCCTGCCATGGATTGAGACCACCAAAACCTAGGGAGGGTGGGCAATATATATAAGCCGCTTGCCGTGTTGGGGCAGAGCCAGCTTGTGCACGTCCAGTGATGTGAGCTCACTACTGCCCAGGCGGCTCTGACCTGCCCTGCAGCTCTGGTTGTCCGATCTTGGCCCCTGTGGTGGCCTGGGTCCTTAGCCAAGTCCTGCAGGATGTGTTCCCAGTGCCTCCCCATGCCCCGGCCCTCTTCTTACCCCTGTGTGGGTGCCTGTCCAGCTTTGTGCCTGCCCTCCCATAGCTGCACCAAAAGCGCACACCCCGCCCATCGCATGCTCAGCCACCAGCTCCTCATCCCTCCCTTTGGCTTATTAAGGCTTTTTTTCTGTCTGTCCTTGTGGTTCTCTCTCTCTCTCTCTCTCTCTGCCTTCGTGGGCCTGTCTCTTCTCGCAGGCCGGGGCGCTGCCCTGAGGCCGGGCCGTTTCCCAGGTAGGCCCAGCACTCTCGTTGGAGGGAGGGGTCAGATCTGCAGCACTGGGCCCTGGGCTGACTCTGCCCCCTCAAACCCTCCCCCAGATTCCTCTCGGGAGCTGAAGACACTTTGTGAGGAGGAGGAGGAGGGCCGAGCACGGCCCCAGCAGGCAGGTGAGGTCCAAGCTAGGGTTCAGAGGGGATTGGACCTGCAGTCACAGGGCCCAGGCCTCAGCGCCCTCCTTCCTTCTTCTCCAGCTGCCAGACCTTCCAGTGCTGAGGATACCAGCCCAGCCCCTGTGAGTGTCCCTGTGCCCCCAGCGAGGGTCTCCCGAGGCCAGGGGTCAGAGCCAGCTACTGTAGCCGGGGGCCAGGTAGGACCTGACGCCCCAAGGTCCCCCGGTACCCTGCCAGAGACACGGTGAGCTTTGGAACCAGCTCCACCCCCCCCCCCATGCCCTGCTCACCCCCTGCCAACCTGCTTTTCCATTGCCCCGGCAACCTGAAGGGGTGGGGGTGGGGCTGAGGGTGGGGTCCCAATGCCTCCCTCAGTGCCCGCTCCTGCTCTCTCCTCAGGTCCTCAAGACATGCAGGCCAGGATTTGGCCCCCATCCCGGCTCCTCGGCTCCGGAAAGGCTCTGATGCCCCCTGGCCCTCAGTCCCCCAAGGGAAGGATGAGGCCCCCAAAGCCTCAGGGGCTCCTCCGGCAGGAGTGGGTCCTGCTGGCAAGACCCAGGCCCAGGCAAGCCCTCTGGAAGGGACAGAGGCCAAAGGAGCCAGGCCGAGTGCAGGCATTGAGCATGGAGGCTACAGAAACTCTCTGGGAAGGCAGGAAGCTAAGGTTGAGGAAAGCCCCCCTGAGGACAGGGCAGAGGCCAGTGTGGGGGACACTGAGCAGGGGTCAGGAGTCAGAGGTGTGAACACTGAGAGATCAGAGGTCAGAGCTGGGGAGGCTGAGGAAGTTAGTCAAAGGGATGCTGAACAGAAGTCAAAGGTGAGACATGTGGACACTAAGGGACCAGAAGCTACAGGGTTGATGCCTGAGGCAAGATTCAAGGGGACTCCCGAGGCTCCTCGGAGGGGCTCTCAGGGGATGACAGCGGTCAGGACCAGAAATGAGGCTCCTACAACCCAGAGCTCTCCCCCAGCAGAGCCGGCGGGGCATCCCGGGCATCTCAGTGACACCCAGGGGGCTAGGGCCGCTGCAGGCCAGGAGGAGGGCTCGCCCACAGCTGACCAGGGGGCAATGTCTAGGGATCTGGGGGTCTGGAAGGTAGAAATTGGGGACTTGAGGGGCCTGGGAACAGAGGCAAGGGTGGCAGACTCAGAGATTTTGGGGACCCAGGAGACAGAAGCACAGGGATCAGGACTCCCAAAGATAGAGACTGGGACAGCAGAGGCTGAGACACTGGGGGCCCCGGATACAGTGGCAGCAAGGCCAGGGCTCCTGCAGTCAGAAGCTGCTGGGATGGCAGAGGCTGAAGGACTGGGGGCCCAGGGGCTAACTGGGGGCTCAGGGGTGCTGAGGAGAGAAGCCAAGGTAGCAGAGCCTGCAATATTGGGGTCCCAGAAGACAGAGGTGGGAGCTTCTGAGGTGCCAGTGATAGAGGCTGGGAGGACAGAGGCTGAGACACTCGGGACCCAGGAGACGGAGGTGGGGGGTTTAGGGGTCTCAGTAATACAATCTGAGGGATCAGGGACCCAGGAAACAGAGTTAGGGAGTTCTGAGGTTCCAGGGTTTGAGACTGAGGCAGCAGAAGCTGAGATATTGGGGACCCGGGAGAAAACAGGTGAGGGTTCAAGTATCCCAGAGATAGAATCTGAGCTAGCAGGGGCCCAAGAAACAGAGGTCGGGGGGTCAGAGGTTCCAGGGGTGGAGACTGAGGCAGCAGGAGCTGAGATATTGGGGACCCGGGAGAAAACAGGTGAGGGTTCAAGTGTCCCAGAGATAGAATCTGAGCTAGCAGGGGCCCAGGAAACAGAGGTTGGGGGGTCAGAGGTTCCAGGGGTGGAGACTGAGGCAGCAGGAGCTGAGATATTGGGGACCCAGGTGATCACATCTGGGGGCTCAAGGGTCCCAGAGATGGAGACTGAGACAGCAGGGGCCCAGGAGGCAGAGGTGGGGGATTTAGGGGTCTCAGGGCCAGAGTTTGGAATAGCAGAGGCTGAGGGACTGGAGACTCAACAAACAGAAACTACAGTTTCGGAGTCTGAGAAGGCTGAGATCTCAGGGGTCCTGGCTGCAGAGCCTAGGCCTGGGGGAAGCCTCCCGTACAAGGCTTTACAGATTCCAGTTACTAAGCATGGAGGTTTAGGGCCTCAGGGAGCAGAGGCAGAGACTTCAGTTTTGAGGGTCCAGGAGGTGGAAGCTAGAGTTTTAGGGATTTATGAGGCCAAGTCTGGGGCTTGGGGGGCCCATGAAGCAGAGATGGAGGTTTTAGGTCCTTCAGAGAACCAATCTGGTGTTTTCGAGGCCCAGGAAGCAGAGGCTGGGGTCTTTGGAACCCAGAAGGGGAGAGAAGCTGAAGCCAGCCTGCCTGAGGCACAGGTGGCCAGTGGGGCAGGGGCTGGGGTGCCCACGCCCTCGGGGGCCTCTTCCCCAGAGGAGCCCGAAGAGGACAGGAGGCTGCCAGGCAGCCAGGTAGGGATGGGGGCTGCCGAGGGCCCAGTCTTCCACTTCCCACTAACCTGGGGCTGAGCTAACGGCGGCTCTGCATGGCCCCACCTGGTCGGCTGGGCTGGGCTGGGGTGGGCCAGGGGCTCAGCTTCAAGGAGCCCCCTCACCCCTTCCTCTCAGGATGCCCTGGCTCCCCATCCTATCTTCCCTGGGCTGCATGGAGTGCGGCATCCCTAAACTGATTTTCTGGGCTGACCTTGAGGTGTGACTGCTGGTGACCTCTGATCTTGCCTGGGGGCCACTGATATTTTAGGCAACTTGGGCAGATACAACCCCAGAGCTGGAAACCCTTTTGCCTGGCTCCAAGGCTTTCTGGCCAGTGGTCTCTGCTGACTCCTGCAAACCCAGAGCTGGGGCTGTTTTATACCCAAGAGGCAGAGAGCACATGGTCACGTTCCCTAAGCTCACTCTGTGTCCCCAGGCTCTGCCAGCCCTGGTCAGCTCCAGCCAGTCCCTACTGGAGTGGTGCCAAGAGGTTACTGCTGGCTATCGTGGCGTCCGCGTCACCAACTTCACTACATCCTGGCGCAACGGTTTGGCCTTCTGTGCCATCCTGCACCGATTCTACCCAGACAAAATGTGAGCTGCCAGAGGTGGTGGGAATGACCTGGAGCCTGCCCTGAGGGCAGTGTGAACCCAGCTCTGACCAGGCTCTCTCCACAGTGACTACGCCGCCCTTGACCCACTCAACATCAAGCAGAACAACAAGCAGGTGAGATGGGAAGGGAACGATGGCTGCAGGGAAGGAGGGTCCAGAGCCAGGCCGAGGTCCAGGTGTGGGGTCTGTCTGTCTGTCTGGAGAAGAATTTGGGCTGCAGGGAAGGAGGGTCCAGAGCCAGGCCGAGGTCCAGGTGTGGGGTCTGTCTGTCTGTCTGGTGGAGAGGAATTTGGGCTGCAGGGAAAGAGGGTCCAGAGCCAGGCTGAGGTCCAGGTGTGGGGTCTGTCTGTCTGTCTGGAGGAGAGGAATTTCGGCTGCAGGGAAAGAGGGTCCAGAGCCAGGCCGAGGTCCAGGTGTGGGGTCTGTCTGTCTGTCTGGAGAAGAATTTGGGCTGCAGGGAAAGAGGGTCCAGAGCCAGGCTGAGGTCCAGGTGTGGGGTCTGTCTGTCTGTCTGGAGGAGAGGAATTTCGGCTGCAGGGAAAGAGGGTCCAGAGCCAGGCCGAGGTCCAGGTGTGGGGTCTGTCTGTCTGTCTGGAGAAGAATTTGGGCTGCAGGGAAAGAGGGTCCAGAGCCAGGCCGAGGTCCAGGTGTGGGGTCTGTCTGTCTGTCTGTCTGGAGAAGAATTTGGGCTGCAGGGAAAGAGGGTCCAGAGCCAGGCCGAGGTCCAGGTGTGGGGTCTGTCTGTCTGTCTGGAGAGGAATTTGGGCTGCAGGGAAAGAGGGTCCAGAGCCAGGCTGAGGTCCAGGTGTGGGGTCTGTCTGTCTGTCTGTCTGGAGGAGAGGAATTTGGGCTGCAGGGAAAGAGGGTCCAGAGCCAGGCTGAGGTCCAGGTGTGGGGTCTGTCTGTCTGTCTGGAGGAGAGGAATTTGGGCTGGTGGGCTCCACCTATGGCTTTTGGAAGTTCTGTTGCCAGCTTTTATCCTCATGTTATTTATTTTATTTGGGTTTTTTTTTTGTGGTGACAGAGTCAGAGAGAGGGACATAGGGACAGAGAGACAGGAAGGGAGAGATGAGAAGCATCAATTCCTCGTTGCAGCACCTTAGTTGTTCATTGATTGCTTTTTTTTCTTTTTCTTTTATTTTTTTAGATTTTATTTATTGATTTTTTATTTTTATTTTTGTATTTTTCTGAAGTTGGAAACCGGGAGGCAGTCAGACTCCCACATGCACCCGACTGGGATCCACCCAGCATGCCCACCAGGGGGCGATGCTCCGCCCATCTTGGGTGTTGCTCTGTTGCAACCAGAGCCATTCTAGTGCCTGAGGCAGAGGCCTTAGAGCCACCCCCAGCGCCCCGGCCAACTTTGCTGCAATGGAACCTTGGCTGCAGCAGGGGAAGAGAGAGACAGAGAGGAAGGAGAGGGGGGAGGGGTGGAGAAGCAGAAGGGCGCTTCTCCTGTGTGCCCTGGCCGGGAATCGAACCCAGGACTCCTGCACGCCAGGCCGACGCTCTACCACTGAGCCAACCGGCCAGGGCTTGATTGCTTTTTTGTTGTTGTTTTGTTTTGTTTTACAAGGACAGAGAGAGAGAGTCAGAGAGAGGGATAGACAGGGACAGACAGACAGGAAGGGAGAGAGATGAGAAGCATCAATCATCAGTTTTTCGTTGCAACACCTTAGTTGTTCACTGATTGCTTTCTCATATGTGCCTTAACTGGGGAGCTACAGCAGACCGAATGACCCCTTGCTCAAGCCAGCGACCTTGGGCTCAAGCTGGTGAACCTTGCTCAAACCAGATGAGCCTGCGCTGAAGCTGGCGACCTCGGAGTCTCGAACCTGGGTCCTCCACATCCCAGTCCGACACTCTATCCACTGTGCCACCGCCTGGTCAGGCTGGTCTTTTAAATTGTTCATTTTCCTTAGTTTAGTTTTTTTTTTCTTAAATAAAAGCATATTTCCAACAACAACAAAAAGCCATATTTCCACTAGATTTTTCCAAAACCACCCTTTCGTGAGCAGTTGCTGGGTAACACCAGTCCCCGCCCTGTTGCTCCACTTCCCTCAATAGGAGGGTGAAGGTGTTGCTAGGCAGATTCGGGCATTCAGGTCGTGAGGACCCTCCGCGGTCCCGGGCGGGACCAAAGCGTACCTGGCGAACACCGGCCTCCACTGACCCGAGCACACCGTTCCTAGGCCTTTGATGGCTTCGCGGCCCTGGGCGTGTCGCGGCTGCTGGAGCCCGCGGACATGGTGCTGCTGTCGGTGCCCGACAAGCTCATCGTCATGACCTACCTGTGCCAGATCCGCGCCTTCTGCACTGGGCAGGAGCTTCAGCTGGTGCAGCTGGAGGGCGGCGGCGGCGCCGGCACGTACCGCGTGGCCAGCACTCGGCCCAGCCCCGCCGACGACCTGGACGCCAGTGGCCTGGCGCAGCGGCTGCGTGAGCACCGGGCCGACGGGCCCGAGGGGCCCAAGGAGGCCACAAGCCGCGTGGAAGGAGTAGCCCCCGAGGTGGCCTCCAAGGACCGCGAGGCCGAGGCTGCCCAGGAGGCGCGCTCCGCGGAGCCCCCAGCCGACCGCCCGCGAGCCGGAGCGTCGGCGCCCCTGGCTGAGGGGCTGGTGAATGGGGCCGGGGCGCCGGGCGCGGGGAGCGTCGTGCGGCTGCGGCGGTCGTCGGTGAACGGGGAGGCCGGGCCGGTACCCCCGCCGCGTGCGCACGGCTCCTTCTCCCACGTGCGGGACGCCGATCTGCTGAAGAAGAGGCGCTCGCGACTGCGGAACAGCAACTCCTTCTCGGTGGACGACCCCGACCCGGGAGCCGTGGCTGCGGTGAGTGGGGGGTAAGGGGCAGATCCTGAGGGGCCCCACGGGCGGAGCTGGCGTGGGACGGGGGGTCCCCGTGGGGGAACACGTGCGGGAGACCCAGCTGGGCTTGGGGAGGCGCTGTCTGATCAGGGGGACCATGGTGCCTGCGGAAGAGCCAAGTGAGGAGCAGTGGGCCTGCAGTGATGCGGGGCAGGTTCCGGGCCCTCGCTGCCAGCCCTGCGTGTATTCTGGCGGTTTTTAAGTCTGGGCATGGAATCAGGGGCTGTAGCAGGAAGTTCCTGGAAGGCTTCAGGTTGTCAGCGTTCAGCTGCAGCGCTGCTGCGCATGGACCATGAAGTGGGCTGCGGCCTTTCTTTCCCTTTCCCTGCAGGTGGCCGGCGGGGGATGGGGGTGGGGTGAGGGGGTGGAGGGGTGGAGGGGTGGAGGGGTGGGGGGCGGTGTCTATAGAGCAGTCGCTGTCCTGGAAGTGGGGAGTAAGGTTTCTATCCTCAAGGGGGCTTTTCAGGGCCTCCCAATCCCAAGATTCTCTGACTTGGGCCTTTAACTTCGCATGCTAGAGACCTATTTCCTCTTTTCTGTGATGGGAGGTTGGAGACTGGAGTCTCTACTGGGCACCCATATCTTCCCACCCCCTGCAGATCTCAGGTCAGAGTCTGCCAGGGTGTCCCGTAGTCACCACAACTCTTTTACAAATTTTAAATTTATTTATTGATTTTAGAGCAACAGGAGCAGGGCTGCGGGGGGGGGGGGGGGGGGGAGACACTGATTTGTTGTTCCACTTATCTGTGCATTCATTGGTTGATTTTTGTATATGCCCTAACTGGGGATCAAACCCCTACAACCTATGGTTAATAAGTTTCAGTTTAGTTCTGTAATGTCAAGAATTTAAAATTAAAAAGTGGATTGGTTAAAAAAAAAAAAACCAAACAAAAAAAACCCCTACAACCTTGGCATATCTAGACGACTCTCCAACTAGCTGAGCCACCCAGCCAGGCCTGGTCACTGCAAGTCTTAAAGGGGAGATGGTCCCAGGAGGGCAGAGGTTTGCTCAAGGACTCAGAGCCCACTGAAGTCTAGGCCGTGGGCTTTCAAGCTGGGACCGCCTGCTACCTCAGCCTGCCTGTGACAAGCAGGAGCAGCTGTCAGGCCACTTCAAGCCTTCAGCTGCCTGGGAGTGGCTCCTGAGTTCCAAGGAAAGGAGAGAATCAACTGGGAAAGACTTTCTGGAAGAAGCAGCCATTTGAGCCAGGCCAATAAGACGGGCAGGTTTTCCAGGGGAAGGGTGGGAGGGGTGGTTCTAAAGTGGAAGGACCTGCACAAGCAAAATATGGCGGCAGGAAATCCCGGTCTCACGTAGGGAGCTGCCAGGCATCTCCCATCAGGTTCCCAGGTGGTGCGAGGCCGGCCTGGGGGACAGTGCAGGGTCAGAGGCGCAGCACTGAGCCTGTGATGAGAGGCAGGCTCTGTCACGCTGGAGATGTGCAGCCACCCCCAGCCTGTATGCCGACCTCTGGGCGCAGCCTTGTTCATGTGTCAGTAGCTTTTTAAATATTAAAACGCAGGCTCCATCCTACAGTCTCCTGAGCCCAAGTCCCAGCATCTGATATCCTTCCAAGGCAGGCCCCCCTCCAGCTCTTGTCCCACAGGAGATATTTGACCAGTGGGTCTGGAGGGGACTTTTCACTGGCCACTGCCATCCCCCATGCCCAAGTGGGAGGATGGCAGGCCTGGTCTCGCCCTTGGGCACTCCTGGAATCCTGGAGTGGGATGAAGTTGGGCACTTTGGAGCTGGGGTGGGGCTGACGCAAGCCGTTAGGAGGGCAGTGTGCCTCTGGTGCAGTTCACCAAGGCTTCCTGGAGCGGCCGTACGAAGGGAGTAGGAAGGGGCCTTGGGGCAGATACAAGGAAGTACTGGAATTCCCATTGCGGCTGGGGTAAGTAAGCGCAGTTGTGCTGAGGTTGTGGTTTCTACTCCCCTGCCTCTGCCTGCTTGGCGGCTGAGCTCTCGCCTGGCCTGTCCCCACACCCCTCATTGACTCCTTTTAAGGAGGAATGACTATCCCATTTTGCAGGTGAGAACACTGAGGCTCAGGGAGATGAAGAAAGAGGCAAAGGGAGTTATACATGTATGAACCTAGGTTCTGAACTCTCTTTTTTTTTTTTTTTTTTTTAAGATTTTACCTATTCACTATAGAGAGGGGAGAGAAAGAGAGAGAGAGAGAGAGAGAGAGAGAAAGAGAGAGAGAGAGACGGGGGGAGGAGCAGGAAGCATCAACTCCCATATGCGCCTTGACCAGGCAAGCCCAGGGTTTCGAACCGGCAACCTCAGCGTTTCCAGGTCAACGCTTTATCCACTGCGCCACCACAGGTCAGGCTCTTTTTTTTTTTTAACAAGAGAGAGGGAGAAAGAAAGACAGGCAGGCAGGAAGGGAGAGAGATGAGAAGCATCAACTCGTAGTTGCAGCACTTTGACTATTCATTGTTTTCTTCTCATATGTGCCTTGATGGGGGGGGGGGCGGGGCAGGGGAGCTCCAGCCAAGCCAGTGACCCCTTGCTCAAGCCAGCGACCTTGGGCTCAAGCCAGTGACCATGGGATCATGTCTATGATCCCATATTCAAGCTGGTGACCCCATGCTCAAGCCAGCGACCTTGGGACTTGAGCATCCCAAGTTGATGATCCATCCTCTGCACCACCACTGGTCAGGCTGAACCTGAACTCTTTGGTTTTGTTTTGTTTTACAGGGACAGAGAGTCAGAGAGAGGGATAGATAGGGACAGACAGACAGGAACAGAGAGAGATGAGAAGCATCAATCATCAGTTTTTCATTGTGACACCTTAGTGGTTCATTGATTGCCCTCTCATATGTGCCTGACCGTGGGCCTTCAGCAGACTGAGTAACCCCTTGCTCGAGCCAGCGACCTTGGGTCCAAGCTGGTGAGCTTTGCTCAAACCAGATGAGCCCGCACTCAAGCTGGCGACCTCGGGATCTCGAACCTGGGTCCTTCCGCATCCCAGTCTGACGTTCTATCCACTGCACCACCACCTGGTCAGGTGAACTCTTTGTATTTTTTATCTTTTTTTTTTTTCCCCTGAAGTTGGAAACGGGGAGGCAGTCAGACTCCCGCATGCGCCCCACCGGGATCCACCCGGCATGCCCACCAGGGGGCAATGCTCTGCCCATCTGGGGCGTTGCTCTGTTGCAACCAGAGCCATTCTAGTGCCTGAGGCAGAGGCCACAGAGCCATCCTCAGCGCCAGGGCTAACTTTGCTCCAATGGAGCCTTAGCTGTGGGAGGGGAAGAGAGAGACAGAGAGGAAGGTGAGGGGGAGGGGTGGAGAAGCAGATGGATGCTTCTCCTGTGTGCCCTGGCCAGGAATCAAACCCGGGACTCCTGCACGCCAAGCCGACGCTCTACCGCTGAGCCAACTGGCCGGGGCCTTTTGTTTTGTTTTGTTTTGTTTTTACAGAGAGAGAGTCAGAGAGAGGGATAGACAGACAGGAATGGAGAGATGAGAAGCATCAATCATGAGTTTTTCGTTGCACATTGCAACACCTTAATTGTTCATTGATTGCTCTCTCATACGTGCTTGACCGCGGGCCTTCAGCAGACCAAGTAACCCCTTGCTTGAGCCAGCAAGCTTGGGTTCAAGCTGGTGAGCTTTTTGCTCAAACCAGATGAGCCCTCGCTCAAACTGGCGACCTCGGGGTCTCGAACTTGCGTTTTCCGCATCCCAGTCTGATGCTCTATCTCCTGCGCCACCGCCTGGTCAGGCCTCTTTGTTTTTTTTAAAGATTTTATTTATTCATTTTAGAGAGAAGAGGGGGAGGGAGAGACAGAGAGAGAGAGAGAGAAGGGGGGAGCAGGAAGCATCAACTCCCATATGTGGCCCTGGCCGGTTGGCTCAGCGGTATAGAGCGTCGGCCTGGCGTGCGGGGGACCCGGGTTCGATTCCCGGCCAGGGCACATAGGAGAAGCACCCATTTGCTTCTCCAACCCCCCTCCTTCCTCTCTGTCTCTCTCTTCCCCTCCCGCAGCCAAGGCTCCATTGGAGCAAAGATGGCCCGGGCGCTGGGGATGGCTCCTTGGCCTCTGCCCCAGGCGCTAGAGTGGCTCTGGTCGCGGCAGAGTGACGCCCCAGAGGGGCAGAGCATCGCCCCCTGGTGGGCAGAGCGTCGCCCCTGGTGGGCGTGCCGGGTGGATCCCGGTCGGGCGCATGCGGGAGTCTGTCTGACTGTCTCTCCCTGTTTCCAGCTTAAAACAAACAAACAAAAAAAAAACAACTCCCATATGTGCCTTGACCAGGCAAGCCCGGGTTTTGAATGGGCGACCTCAGTGTTCCGGGTTGACGCTTTATCCACTGCACCACCACAGGTCAGACCTGAATCCGAATCTTGAATGGTGCCCTCCACTGGGCCCACCACTATTGATTGGCTGATAAAGCCACTTAACCTCTCTGTCCTTTTGCTGAAGATGAGAGGCAAAGGCATGAAAGCCCTTTGCAAAGTAGTCTTTGGACACCACTTTGGGGTGCTTTCTGAAAAGGGAGCTGTGTTTTCCTCAGACGCCTGTCCAGAGCTCTCAACCCTAGGTTGCAAAGGTCTGGGCTTGCTTCCCATTTGACATTCCAGAAGACAAACAGCGGCCCATGGGTGTGTTCAGCACAGAGGCAAACAGTAAATTGGTGGCCAAGTTTGGGAACAAACCTTTGGATTAGACAGCCCTGGGCCCTAGGCCAGGCTGCATGTGAACCTCATCTCTGACCCTGTTTCCTCACCTGTCGAGTGGGGTAGTAGTCGTCCCTGCCTCCCAGGACTGTTGGGAGAACTGAACGAGCCAGTACGTGCACAGTGCCCAGTATATGAATGCTTAGTTGATGTCAGCTATTACTTAATAGTGTTCATGTTAAATGTTTTTTTATTAACCTCATATTATTATGTTAATTAGTGTACCCTGAGTGCATTCTCTGGGTGCCATCCTGTCTGCAGGGGCTACCTCTGGTCAGGGAGACAGGGGTCACCAATAGCCATGATGGGGCAGGGGGTGGGGTCGGAGCTGTGATGGGGAGGAGGCGCAGGGGGACATGGGCAGAACACCTGACCAGCCTGGGACTCAGGGGGTGCTTCAGGAAGCGTGAAGATCAGGGAGGGAGCCAGAAAGAGGTCTGGGAGGTCTAAGGAGTCTCTGGAGGAGGTGGAGATGAGCGAGTCATGAAGGTCAAGTTGGAGTCTCTTAGACTCTAGACTGAGGAAGTTACTTGGGGAAGTGAAAGTCAATGGCTATAGCCAGAGGGTGGAGCCTGGCAGGGGTTCAGGTAGTGGGGGTTGAGGCTGGAGCTGCCAAAAGGCCTTGGCAACAGGCTGGGGGCTGAGGTAGGTAGGTGTGGTGGAGGTGTCAGGAAGACCCCTCAGTTGTGGCTTGAGGGTACAGTCAATAGGCAGGGCATGGGTAGTGGCTGGGGTGGAGCCACCACTGACCCAGGCCAGAGAGGATAGAGCCTGAGGAAGGGGTGTCCAGGGCTGCCTCTCGGGGAGTTGCATGGTGGGGCAGACAGTGAGGTGGTCCAGCCCCTTTCCCTGCCCTGTGACCTAGAGAGGGGCGAAAGCAGGGAGCCATCAACGGGCCTGGTGATCAGCTGAGCTGAGAGTTGGGGGTCCCCAGGTCTGACAGTCCCAGGAAGTTGACAGGGGCAGGGCACATCAGGGGCCAGGCCTGCCCTTCCAGGCTAAAATTGGTAGTTTCAGCCAACCTGTCCTGTTCTTAGGTAATGTGAAGTAGGGCAGACTGTAGGCACTGATTACTGGAGAGTGCCCCCTTTTGGTCAGTATGTGGAAGTGCTGGCTCAGGATGGCTACATCAGGGCAGCTTTGTGTCACTGTGTGGGGCCTTAGCCACCCATGATAGAGATACCAGCTCTACCTGACTAGAGTGACAGGTGGCCTGTGGGAGTTCCATGGAAAAGGGGCAAGAGGGGGAAGGAGAGGCCCCAGCTGGGTTCTTCACAGTCTTTGCTCTTCTTCACTGGGAGACCCCTGTCTCCCTGACTCTCACCAAAGCCTTGTGCAGCTCCAGGAACAGGGATGATGGGGCCCAGAGTGTGGGAATGGACTGGCCCAGGACCACAGGGAGGGTGCAGGCCATGCCCTTTGAGGGGGCACTTTTCCTAGAGGCCTAGAGAGGTGAGCTCTAGGGTGTGGGCTGGGCAGGGTATGGAGCTCCGGCTGGCCCCAGGGCTGGGCTGTTAGGGAACCTCTCCATGCCCTCACTGTCTCCTTCTTCCACAGGAAGGCCTGAGCCCGGCCCCCAGCGCCCCCTTAGCCCCACAGCAGCCTGCCGGTAAGTTGTTTTGAAGGGGTAGTGACCCAGCTTAGCACAGGCTGCTCATAGATCCTGCACTGGGGACCTCTGGAGTCCAGTGTCAGGTAGAGGTGCCTTAGCCTGGTCTCTGTCTGCAGGAGAGAGTCCCACACTGGAGGAACCCCCTGCAAGCCCAGGGGAGGAGGCTGGGCTGGTAAGGTGGGCCGAGGGGGGAGGGCTAAGAAGTGGGCGTTTCCTAGCCAGACCTGGGCGGAGTCCAACACCCCCCTTTCCCATCCCCCCCTTGGACCCCAGCAGCGGTTCCAGGACACAAGTCAATATGTGTGTGCAGAACTGCAGGCCCTGGAACAGGAACAGAGGCAGATAGATGGGCGGGCAGCCCAGGTGGAGACGCAGCTGAGGAGCCTCATGGAGTCAGGTAAGCTGGGCATCTCAAGGCCGCTCCCAACACGTCCCACCGGATCCGCCCTATCCTGCGCCTGTCCTGACCTTGGGAGGAGCTGGGAGGAAGCCATACTAGCTTTATCATCCCCATTTACAGTGGGGCACACAGAGACCCTGAGCAGGGAAGCAGCTTGCCGGAGGCACACAGCCCTGGCTTCTGGGATATCATGACAGAGCCGGCCCCGCCCCAGCCCCACGGGGGTCAGTGGCTGGCCTGGTGACTGTCCAGGCCCGGTTCAGGTGCCAACAGGCTTCAGGAGGAGGTGCTGATACAGGAGTGGTTCACACTGGTCAACAAGAAGAACGCTCTCATCCGGAGGCAAGACCAGCTGCAGCTGCTGTGAGTGCTGGCCCCCAGCCGCCCCTCCCTGTCCACACACTGCCCTGGCCCTCCCAGGGCCCACAGAGCAGAGAAACTTAGCTACTTGGGTTCGAGCAGCTCACTGCTTTCTCTTTCTGTGAAGATCTTTTTGAAAAGTTGCTCAGACATCTTAATTGTTTTCTCTATCTAATTTTCTGTACAGAGTTGTGTACATCTTAAACTGGTGCTATTTTTACTAATGAGAGAAAAATGTGGTGCAGACGGGTCTGGACTGAGTGCCCCCAGTTTGACCCTCTTCTTTTACAGTTAGGAAAGCTGAGGCCCAGAGAGATCTGAGCTGGTTTCCTGAGTGGGGTCAGAAGCCTCTCTGGCCATTATGGCCTTTGTAGTCTTACATGATGGAGTTGGTTTAGCCTCCCTTTTGCATTTTGGATCTTCTTTTTTTGAATAATTTGTTTAATGCTTGCTATTTATGAGTAATGTTCATACAAATCAACCAACTTATTATTTTTATGTGAAAGGAGGGGAGATAGTGAGACAGACTTCCACATCTTCCCAGACTGGGATCCACCCAGCAACCCCTGTCTGGGGATGATGTTCGAATCAATCAAGCTATTTTTAGCACCTGAGGCTGACATACTCAGACCAACCAAACTATCCTCAGCACCCGGGGCCAACGCTTCAACCAATTCAGTCACAGGTTGCAGGAGGACAAGAGGGAAGAGGAAGGGGGAAAGAGGCAGATGGTCGCTTCTTCTGTGTTCCCTGACCGGGAATCAAACCCAGGACGTCCATACGCCAGGCTGATGCTCTAGCCACTGAGCAAGCTGGCCAGGGACAGGTTTTTTTAATTTTTTTTAATTTTTATTTATTTATTTATTTATTTATTTGTATTTTTCTGAAGCTCATGCCTCTGCTCCCACACCCAGCCTCAGGGGGCTCTCTCTTGTCTCCCTGAAGTCAGCTTGTTAATTTCTTTTTCTTCTTGATTGGCACTCTTCCCTCACCTTTGTTGTCCTCAGCCCCATTAAGGTCTTGCCCCTTCTCCCAACTGGGCTGGGTATATGGTATGCACTCCACAAATATTTTTATTTATTTTTAATTTAATTTTTATTTTTTATTTTTTTTTGTGTGTGTGTATTTTTCTGAAGTTGGAAACGGGGAGGTAGTCAGACAGACTCCCGCATGCACCCAACCGGGATCCACCCGGCATGCCCACCAGGGGGCGATGCTCTGCCCATCTGGGGCGTCGCTCTGTTGCAAACAGAGCCATCCTCAACGCCCGGGCCAACTTTGCTCCAGTGGAGCCCTGGCTGTGGGAGGGGAAGAGAGAGACAGAGAGGAAGGCGAGGGGGAGGGGTGGAGAAGCAGATGGGTGTTTCTCCTGTGTGCCCTGGCTGGGAATCGAACCCGGGACTCCCGCACGCCAGGCCGACGCTCTATCACTGAGCCAACCGGCCAGGGTAATTTATTTTTTATTTATTTATTTATTAAATGGTCCTGTTCAATTTTTTTGTTGTTGTTGTATTTTTCTGGAGTTGGAAACGGGGAGGCAGACAGACTCCCGCATGCGCCCGACCGGGATCTACCTGGCATGCCCACCAGGGAGCGATGCTCTGTCCATCTGGGGCGTGCTCTGTTGCAACCAGAACCATTCTAGCGCCTGAGGCAGAGGCCATAGAGCCACCCTCAGCGCCCGAGCCAACTTTGCTCTAATGGAGCTTTGGCTGCGGGAGGGGAAGAGAGAGACAGAGAGGAAGGAGAGGGGGAGGGGTGGAGAAGCAGATTGGCGCTTCTCCTGTGTGCCCTGGCCAGGAATCGAACCTGGGACTTCTGCACGCCAGGCTGACGCTCTACCACTGAGCCAACCATATTTTTTAAAGAGGGGTAGGACTTGATCAGGTAGTGGCACAGTGGATAGAACGTTGACCTGGGATGCTGAGGACCCAGGTTTGAAACCCTGAGGTCCCCAGCTTTAGAGCAGACTTACTAGTTTGAGGGTAGGGTCACTGGCTTGAGCATGGGATCATAGACATGACTCCATGGTTGCTGGCTTGAGCCCAAGGAAATTGACTTTGCTGGAGCCCCCCCCCCCCCCACTTCAAGGCACATATGAGAAGCAATCAATGAACAACTAAAGTGACAGAACTGAGTTGATGCTTCTCATCTCTCTCCCTTTCTCTTTCTCTCTAAAAAAGGAGGGGTTCAGGGGTAGGAGGAGACAATATAAACATCCAGCAGTTGGGGGAACAGAAGAGATGACCAAGTCCAGGCTATAGCTCTGCCCTCAGCCCAGCCCTCTGCAGAACTGGGAGCCCAGGAGTGGTCAGGGCCCTGGGCCACCCCTCCCATTCCTCTTTCCCTGACCTGGCATCCCCACCCCCAGAATGGAGGAGCAGGACTTGGAGCGGAGGTTTGAGTTGCTGAGCCGGGAGCTCCGGGCCATGCTGGCCATCGAAGGTAGGAGAGGGGGCCGGAGGAAAGGGTCTGGAGCTGGGGACTGGGCAGCGGCTGGTGTCTCCTGACCCCCGCCTCCTCTGCCTTCAGACTGGCAGAAGACTACGGCGCAGCAGCACCGAGAGCAGCTCCTGCTAGAAGAGCTGGTGTCGCTGGTGAACCAGCGCGACGAGCTGGTCCGGGACCTGGACCACAGGGAACGGATGTGAGTAGGGCCGGGCCGCGCTGGGAGCCGGGGCGGGGCCGGGTGTGCACTCCCCGAGGTGTGGCTGGCCCGCCCCCGGCTGACCCTCCCGCGTCTGACCCGCGCCCGTTCCGCCCAGCGCCCTGGAGGAGGACGAGCGCCTGGAGCGCGGCCTGGAGCAGCGGCGCCGCAAGCTGAGCCGGCAGCTGAGCCGGCGCGAACGCTGCGTGCTGAGCTGAGGCCGCGCCCACCTGGGGAGTCTTCAGCTTTTCTGTCGCCGCCCCGGGTCACCGCCGTTGGAGGGAGCTCCAAACGACCGGGTCCTCCGGGCTGCCGCGCGCGGCCTGCAGGGGCCGCCTTCACCCTTGACCAGGAGAGGCAGGGAGGTCCTTCGGGCGTAAGAACAGGAGCGGCTGGGCGGCCGTCGGGCGTATTTATTTGAACGTGTGTTTTGTGTGTGTGTGTGTATTCGTGGGGCTGGGGGTCCCCGACAGCAGGGCCCCGGTGTCCAATCCAGGGGATCAGGACGGCTGGGAACTGCTGTGCCCTCTCCCCTCGGCTTCCTGTACCTTGTGAACAATAAAGTTGGACAACGCGACAACGGCGCTGGCTCTGAGGA
The DNA here is from genome assembly GCF_036850995.1 of Saccopteryx leptura. Taxonomy (NCBI): domain Eukaryota; kingdom Metazoa; phylum Chordata; class Mammalia; order Chiroptera; family Emballonuridae; genus Saccopteryx; species Saccopteryx leptura. The sequence goes on along the minus strand of NC_089503.1, from coordinate 7,734,538 downwards.
CGCCTGTGGTTTCAATAGACGGAAGGGGTTGGCGCTTAGGCAGATAAGGTCGTCTGCGATCCCACATGGGGCTGTGCAGGCCTGGGGCTCCCAGATGCCAGTGGAGGCGGGACCTAAGCCCTGGAAGGCGGATGGGGGTTTAGGTTGTTGATCACTGCAGGAGAACCATTTTGAAAGAAGACACAGAAGCACAGTTGAGGTTGTTGCCCATTTTATTTTTCATTAACATTTTCTAACGTCCTCACACCCACCCCTTCCCTCCATCTCTAGAGGCTTCCTGCTCAGGGTTCTTCACCTGAAAGATGTTAACTCCGTCACCTGACATCTGTCAGCAAGCTGGGGCCTGTTGAGGAGCTGCGGTTGATGAGGGCAGGGAGCTCAGAGCCAGTTCATCCTGGCCGAGGATGCCACCTTGGTCCTCACCGGTCAAAGGACCACTGGCCCCGAAGAAGTTCACCATGGCACGGACCTGTGGCAGCTCCGAGAATGTCTCCACTGCCAAAAGCATGGCCAGGAGCCCCAGGAGCAAGTAGCCTGGGAGGAAAGGTTGCTAGAACTTTTGGGGTGCCGATGCTGCCCCCTACCCACCTCTTAGCCTGGTAACCCACCCTGCCACCTGATACCACTCACAATTCTCTGCCATCTGGATTCTTCCAGCTATAATTCCCTCTACCTGAGAGGCTTAGCCACCCCAGTGGTTTATGGGAGTTGTAGTCCAGGCTCCTTTTCCCATCTCTCCTCCCACTGGCACTCCTTGGCAGCTGGACTCACCAAGAAGTGCGATCTGTCCAAGGTGGTAAAGCACTGGATTCAGGTCACGACCACGACCAGGCAGCAGGTCCCCCAGGCCGATGGTGCTGAGTGAGCTGAAGCAGAAGTAGACGGCCTCCAACAGGCTGCAATCACCTTGCACACCCCACAGCACCAGGGCTGGCAGCAGCACGAAGGTACCAGCCACTAGCAGACCCAGTCCAGCTGCCTGCAGCAGCGCAGTCCTGGCAGGGGCCAGCTGCCAGCATACTGCTACCCAGCCAACCGGGCGACTGAGCAGAGGCAGCAGGCAGTGGCGCAGCGTGGCTACAAGTACTAGGGAAGCTGGCAGCCCCAGGGCAGCGTAGACCACACAGAAGGCTTTTCCACCTGCAGATAGTGGGGCCATGTGGCCAAAACCTGGAGAGGAGACAGTGGGTAATGAGCACTTGGGGTCCTCACCTCTCCCAGCAAGCCTCTGCGGAAGGCTGCCCTCTAGTGGTTGAAATTGCCGACACAGTTCAGGCCCATTCTCTGGGTCGGTTCCTCATCCACTGCCGGGACTTGGGCAAGTCCTTTACCTCTCTGAGCTCCTCTTTTATTTTCTGGAAAATTAAAGAATTAAACAGCCTTGGGGAATAAAGAGAGAGAAAGAGAGAGAGAGAGAGAGAGAGAGAGAGACTGTCCTCAGGCCTCTTGTAACTGGGACAATTTCTCAGAATTGCTGTCCTGCCCCAGAGGGATCCTGGCTTTCTGAGATTCCTCAGCTCTGCCCTTGACTGATACTTCCACATCCACTGGGCAGAACATCCCCCACTCTTTCATTCTCCAAAGGTGTATTGAGTTATCCTGTGTGCGGGCCTTGCACTGGAATCAGTCTGCTCAGGCCCAGCCATTTGGAGGGAAGACAGACAGGAAAATCTGTGAAGACACTTGCTATGAAGAGCAGTGGAAGAGGCAGCAGCATGAGAAAGCATTCGATGCCAGAAAAGCATGTGCAAAGGCACAGAGATGAAAGGCAGGAGAACAGGATCAGCTAGTCCAGAGCTTGTGCCAGGTGCGAGACAAAAGAGTGGTGGGCACTGGGGTGCCCTGGAGAGCGTGCGCGCTGCCCAAAAGGGCAGGCCTGTTCCACATCCGCTAGTATGTTGCCTGGCAGGAATTCTGGCTCAATGCAAATAGGTTTTCTGATTTTTCCAAAAGAAGTTGGAAAACAGACTAATTTTTTTTTTCTGTATTTTTCTGAAGCTGGAAACGGGGAGAGACAGTCAGACAGACTCCCGCATGCGCCCGACCGGGATCCACCCGGCACGAAGCTCTGCCCACCAGGGGGCGATGCTCTGCCCCTCCGGGGCGTCGCTCTGCCGCGACCAGAGCCACTCCAGCGCCTGGGGCAGAGGCCAAGGAGCCATCCCCAGCGCCCAGGCCATCCTTGCTCCAATGGAGCCTTGGCTGCGGGAGGGGAATAGAGAGACAGAGAGGAAGGAGAGGGGGGTGGAGAAGCAAATGGGCACTTCTCCTATGTGCCCTGGCCGGGAATCGAACCCGGGTCCCCCGCACGCCAGGCCGACGCTCTACCGCTGAGCCAACCGGCCAGGGCCGAAAACAGACTAATTTTTAAAATATTTAGAGACTTTGCAGGACAAAAAATTTTTTAAAAAATCCAGGGCTGTGGGTCCCCTTATTTTAGCTCTTTGAGCCTTTACACATTGTACCCTCCGCCAGGAATGCCTTCATCTCCCATCAGGACTTCCTTCCCTGGGTGCCTTCTCTCTCGTTCCCTCCTGAGTTCATGTTCACTCCATTTCCCTCCACCCAAGAATCTATCCCACAATGTGTTCCTTGCCTTGCTTTTGGCCCATGGGGTCTGGGCACCTCTCCTGGGTCTCAAAAGTATGGCTGGGGGTGGAGCTGGGGAGGCCACACCCCTCCTGGCGGCTGAAGTTGAGGCGCCAGTTGGGGTGTGTTGCTGTGGAGAGCCCCAGCTGTGATGTCAGCTCTAATAGGGCCTGGGCTCTGTCTAGCACTTTGGGGTTGGGGGAAGGGCTACACCCCCAGGGACAACAGGGAGCGCTGGAATCAGGGCCCCCTCCTGCCTGGCCACCTGGCAGCCTTACCGGTAGTGGTGAGGATGCTGGCGGTGAAGAGCAGGGCTGAGGGCAGATCCCAGGTCCCGGCCTCTGAGCCATTGCCCAGGATGGAGACCCCATGGGCATGGGCTGCCAGGGCGGTGCCCAGCAGTTCCTCCAGTGCCCCGGTTGGCAGGCAGGCTCCATACTCCCCCTGGAAAGCAGCCAGCTCAGCCCTGAGCTTGTCCTGGAGCTGGAGTGCTGGAGGCCCCTCCAGAGCCCGGAGCAGCACAGCCCCGAGCCCCAGAGCCAGCAGGTAGGGCACCATCAGTAGCCCATACCGGGCACAGGGCCTCAGACGCCCCATGGTGTGCCACCTGGCAGTCTGAGGTATCCTGGGAGCTGGCGGCTCCACCTTGGGCACCTGGGAGGGGCCGTCAGGTGGGGCTGGGAGGAGTGCTGTGTGGGTGGCTGAGAGTGGGAAAAGCTGGAGTGAGTGTGAGTGGAAGGGAGAGAGGCAGTTGAGGCGTGGAGGGGAGCTGGATCACTCCTCCCAGTTTCTGGGGCCATTATTTGCCCAATTCCTCAAAGTTGGGGTAGTGAGGGCTGGGTGGAGGAAGGTGATGCCCAGAGAGGTGAACGACCAGTGAAAACCACACTGCGGTGGTTTACTCAGGGACACGCTCTCTGTCACACACACGCCATTCATCCACTCAGCAAGGACTTAGATCCTGAGGACAAAGGGAAAGAGGACAGACAGGTCTCTTCCTTCCTGGTGTTCACAGAAGAAACCTGTTAGCAAGGGAACATGACATGTCCACATTGTCATACGGTCCCTGAAGGAAACCCTTGTGTAATGGGAGACAGCTCTGGGGGAGGGGAGCTCTGGGAAGGCCCCTGTGGAGTGACATTTTAGCTGGGGAATAGAGGCCACTGAAGGTGGGAAAGAGCTGGGGTAGGAGAGGGACAGGGGGCTGGCTATAGGGGTAGACACAGAGCCTTGGGGACAACGGTGGCCCGGGGACCTCTAGGGGAGGCGCTACCGTAGGCATTCTGGGTGGGAGGCGGCGACCTGGGCAGTTGAGTGGGAGACGAATATGGGACTTGGGATGGGTCTGATGGGGACAGGGTTGGCGAAGTAAGGTGAGGACACGCAGAGCACCCTGGCAAATGGTGCAGGCAGGTCTCTCTTCCAGGTCCTTCCTGACAGCCTTTTGTGCCCCATCCTCCTCAACACTGGGGACAAAGTGAGTCTGGCTGCCACAGAGCATGAAGGAGAGGAAGGCCGGGAGGGGAGCCCAGACTGAAACTCCCAGAACCCACAGACCCCCGTGGTAGAAAGGTGAGTAGAGCCCGGTGCCAAGCCAGATCCATTTTCCTGGGTTGGACTCTGGGATAGAAGCACCCCGGATAAACCCCCAAGACACTGTCCCGAGGGCTGCAGTGTTCTGAGTTCAGCAAGCTGCCCGGGTTGGGAGCAGCATGGCCAGGAGTCATCCCGGGGGAGGGAACATTGAACCAACCTAAGGACAAGCAGGGACCTTCCAGGAGGACAAATCAGGGTGAAGAGTCACTTGCAATGGTGGGAAAGGCCTGGCAAGGGTGGGGAGGTGGGTGAGGCCAGTTCGTGTGGTTTGTGCCAGGGAGGTTGGCAAAGGCCTTGAATGCCTAACTGAAGCTGGGGTACTTAATCCCAGGAGAGGGGTGTGGTTTGAGGCACCAGCCTAGGCCAAGGCCGACTACCCATTATGCTGGTGGCATGAAGTCATGTTATGGGTTGGATCCCTGGTTACTTCCAAGAAAGGTGACAGGCTGTGCTTAGGAAGACAGCTTGGGGAGTTTATTTGGCTTCATTGGATCCTGAGGCCGAGGCCCCAACCCTGGCCGGGGCAGCAGGAAGGCACCCAGAGAATCCTGGCCCCTGATGACCCCCAGGGCAGGGGGGTCCAGGCACTAAGCCCCGGGGCAGGGGCCACAGTAGCAGGACTTGGTCAAAAGTGCTGGTGACAGCTGAGGCTAGCCCCTCTCCCTTGCACCTCCCCGCCTCCCTGCACTACCCCCGGCGGCAATTCCCTGAGACAGGCTATGGTCCTCCCAACCAGCTGGATACAGTGTTAGGCCCCAGCGGGGCAGGTCAGTCGGGGGCCCACAGGTTGCAGGTGTGTGCGGGGTGCAGGACCCCCATCCAGTGTGAAGGCTTCCTGTGCAGTGTAGTGTTCCTGACCCCCAGAGACGGCTGGGGCCCTGGGGGAAAGTGAGGCAGCCTGTTCCAGTGTATGCTGTGGCTGCTCTGGGGCAGCCGGAGCTGGGGAAGCAGCGGCCCTCTCACGGCCCCGCCTCTGGCATCCACGGGGCCTGGGCACTCATGTCTTTGGTCTGCGCCCTGCAGTCCTGAGGGCCCCCACGGAAGGGGTTGGCAGGTGGAGAGTCCCAGAAGGGGTCCGAGTCTGGAAACAAGGTCCAGGGCGCCCGGCGGGGCGCAGGCTGTGGTGAGGGCAAGGGCGAAGGCCGTGGCCCGGCGGACACGAAACTCCATGGGTCGATGCGGCTGCGAAGGGGCGAGGGCCGAGGTCGGCTGATGAGGCCCAGGGGCGGTGAGCGCGGGGTGCCTGGGGTGCCCGGAGCAGAGCGGGAAATCCCTGGTGGGGGTGAAACAGTGCTTCCTATGGAGGGTGGGAAGGGGCACAGGGTTAGGCAGTTACCTCCTCCAGGCTGTCCCCAGGAGGCACTGCCTGCTCTGGGCCTCAGTGCCCCATCTGCACAGTGAGCAACCTGACTCATCACTTCCACGGCCCCTTTTGCTCTACAGTGTATCTGTTTACAATGTAGTGGCCTCTGGAACAGACAGGCCGGGCTGGGATCCTAGCCCTGCCACTCACCTGTGGGAGCCGCGAATCCTTGTTCTGCCTTAAATTTCCTCCTTTAAAAAATGGGTCTAGCCTGACCTGTGGTGACACAGTGGATAAAGCATCGACCTGGAATGCTCGGTCGCCAGTTCAAAACTCTGGGCTTGCCTGGTCAAGGCACATGTGGGAGTTGATGCTTCCTGCTCGTTCCCCCTTCTCTCTCTCTCCTCTCTAAAATGAATAAATAAAATCCTAAAAAAAAAAAAAAAGGGTCTAACAAGAGTAGCTAGTTCACAGGGTTCTCATGATAAGTGAGACAGTCTCTGTAAAGCACCAGACAGAACCTGGCACAGTAAGCACCAGCAGGAGGCGGCCGTAGTCACCACCACTGCAATCACTGTAGTACGCCGGCTATCTCAGACAGCCTGGCTGGGCCCCACTACACCCCTGACCACTGGGTGGCTGAGCTTGAAATTCAGTTCCTTTCATGCGTGCCCAGCGCGGAGTGTGAGGGTCAACAGAGGAGGACGGGCCTGTGGGCCGAGCCTGGCTGCCCTGCCCCCGCTACCAGCCTTCCTGCCTTCTCCATCACCTCGCAGCAGGTGTGCACAGGGCCACTCACCGCGCCTCTCCTCCTCGCGCCGGGGGCTCTTGGCTGACGGCTGGCCCGCGGAGATGCCCAGCTCCAGCAGCAGGGGCGCTGGGGCGCATGGGCAGGAGGCGTTAGGGCTCAACCCGGAGGTGGGAGCGTCGGGTGTCTTGGGGGAGAAGCGGCAGAGCCGGGCGGGGAGCGGAGAGGGGGACTGGGCGGGAGACGGCGTGGCCAGTGGCGTGGGGGACACTGGCAGGGGCTCCCCGCGCTCGCGGCCCGGGCCCCCGGGCGGCTGCAGGTCGCGGCCGAGGCCCAGGGAGGCGAGCAGGGCGGTGCCGCGCAGCAGCGCGCGCTGGATCAGCTTGGGTGTCCCGGAGCCGCTGCCACGTTCCACAGGGGGCTGCCGCCTTGGCTCCTCTGGCTCCGGGCTCGGCCGCGGGGGGTTACCTGGTGGCGAGGGCGGGCATAGGTTAAGTCATCTTCAAGAGGGGAGCCCTGGGGCCCCCCAGTGACGGTGGTACAAGGATTGAGGTCTGCTCCCCGCATCCTCCCTGCCCCGCCCACCCGCCGCCCCCATCATGCACACAGCCCAGCCTTTCAGTAATGGAGGGTGGGGAGAGGGCGGTGCCGGCCGAGGTACGAGGGACCCGCAGGGCAAAGCCTGGGAGGCAGCCAGGTGTCCTGGAGCCCAGAGACCGGGGATGTAGGGGAGCAAAGGGGGACAACCAGTTGGAAGCTGAGGCCACATCACCATGGGTCTCAGTGGTCTCAATGGCCTGCCAGGGGCATCTGCAGGGACAGGGACAGGACTAGGACCTGTGCCCTGTGCCCATCTCTCCTGGCTGGGCAGAACCTGGTCCTTCTGTCTGCCTGTCCCCCCTCCAGTGGTAGCTTATCTGGAGTGCACAGGCAAACTCCAACGTACACAACAGCCCCAGAGACATGCATCACTGTCCCTATTCCAGAAATGAGGAAACGGGTTCAGAGAGGTCAATTGCTTGTGCCAGGCCCCAGCTGAATGATGTAAGGGTATTATGTTATCTGATCCTTATGCCCCAGGAGTCCCAGGCTCAGATAGGTTGAGGGCTTGTCTAAGGGTGCACAGCCAGTGTGCAGTGGAGCTGGCCTCAGTCCAGGCAGGGGCAACAGAGCCTTTGCTCTCCACTACTTTCCAACCAGACTCTGCTCTGGATTTCAGGACCTCTGTGTCCTACCTGCAGGCCTAGGGGACCTGCCATTGGGAGGTAGAAGGTCTATGATGGCCTCCCACAAACCCTAATTTTGTCAGGTCTTCCTTGGCTCTAGACCTGGTCATGGCTCTTCACTGCCACTAGAAGTAAGTCCAAGCTCCTTAACTGCTTTCAAAGCCCTCCCCAGCCTTGACCCTTCCTTCTGCTTCCCCCTTTCTCTTTGGGCCAGGAATGGAGTGGGCCTGCCTGGAGTGGAGCACTGGGCTGGGTGCTGAGAGGAAGAAATGCAAGGCTGGGGGAAAAGGAGCTTCTACTATGAACCAGGACACGGCTGAGTGGGGAGAGGGTCCCTTTCTCAGCCACACCCTTACCCAGTCTCTATGCCTCTTTTTTTTGTTTTTCCAATAGATTTTATTTATTGATTTTTGGAGAGAAGGGAGAGAAAAAGAGAGGAAGAGCGAGAAAGGGGGGAGAAGTGGGAAGAAGCATCTACTAAAAAGTAGTTGCGTCCTGTATGTGCCTTAACCGGGCAAGCCCAGGGATTCGAACCTCAGCGTTCCGGGTAGACGCTTTATCTACTGTGTCACCATAGGTCAGGGCTCTTTGCCTCTAAAGACAGTCTCTGCATAGGAGCTCCCCATTTCCAGGCCCTTCCTCAACTGGCGCCTGCTTATTTTTCCAGCTTTGCTCACTCATTCACTCAACAAACTTCTGCTAACATACATGCTGGGGCTTCACTGGGCTTCACAGACCTGGGAGGTGCAGGCCTAGCCCCTTCCTGCCACTCCCTGGCTTTCAATTCCCCTCTGACTTCCAGCCAGGCTTCCTCTTGCCCATGTCTGGTGAGCCCCATGCCCACACACACCACTCCTTCTTCCCAGCACACTGCCCACCCATCTAGACCCAGCTCAGATGTCACTTACTCTGAGAAGCTGACATTGTGATTTATGTATTTGTGTCCTCCTCTCATTTCCAGCACGGAGCTTCTAAAACCCTGGGAATTTTGTAAGTGATAGAATGTAAAGGTACAAGGAGCACCTTTTTAATTCATAACAAGTCCCTTTTAACCACACCTGAGTTTATATGAATGGAGTGACTTTTGCAAAATCCCTAGGAATAGGGGTCTGGTTGCCAGAGGAACCAACCATGTCATTAGAGGGCTGGAACTTTCAGCTTCCTCCTACCAGGGAGGGGAGGGGCTGGAGATTGATTTCAACCACCAATGATTCCATCAATCCATAATGTCCACTTAATGAAACCCCCATATTCTGCCTGACCAGGCGGTGGCGCAGTGGATAGAGCGTCGGACTGGGATGCCGAGGACCCAGGTTTGAGACCCCGAGGTCGTCAGCTTGAGTGCGGGCTCATCTGGTTTGAGCAAAAGCTCACCAGCTTGGACCCAAGGTCACTGGCTCGAGCAAGGGGTTACTCGGTCTGCTGAAGGCCCATGGTCAAGGCACATATGAGAAAGCAATCAATGAACAACTAAGGTGTCGCAATGCTCAACGAAAAACTAATGGTTGATGCTTCTCATCTCTGTTCCTGTCTGTCTGTCCCTGTCTATCCCTCTCTCTGTAAAAAAACAACAAAAAAACAAAAAAAACCCTCCAGCTTCAGGAGTTTGGAGCGCTTCCTGGTTAGTGAACACATGGAGGTGCTGGGAAAGGTGCCTCGGAGGGGGTTGGTGCCCGTGCCCCTGCCCACACCCCTTGCCCCACACATCTCTTTGATCTGGTTGTTCTCTATCTGTATCCTTTATAATAAACTGGTAATCTAGTAAGTAAACTTCCTGAGTTCTGTGAGATGCTCTAGCAAGTTATCAAACCTGAGATCGTGGTGATTTCTAGCCTGTTGGTCAGAAGCCCGGGTGACAACCTGGACTTGCCACTGGCATACTAAGTGGGAGCAGATTTGGGGGCTTGAACCCTTCACCTCTAGGGTCCAGGTAACTAACTCCAGGTAGTGTTACAAACTGAATTTGAGTATAAAGAAGTTCTTGAAGTCACTGGCCTGAAACACTGAGGTTCTGAGAGGTAAGGGACTTGCCAAGGTAACTTAGCAAGGGCTTAGTTGCCTCTACACTTCCTGGTAGTAAGAGCTGGCAGCCCTGCTGTTTAGAAGAAAGCAGCACAACCATTCTTGACCCAGAAATGAAGGTGAAATCACTTCAGAACGACCTCACAGAGAGGATAAAGCCATGTGGTAGTTATCAGCTCTAGGACAACGAGCATCAGAGGGCAATTTCTGTCAGTGTAGCCTGACTGCATCCACCAATATGCAAGTCATTGTAAACAGCTCCCCAAGGGCCCGAGTATCCAGGAAGAGATAGGGGTGGGAGATGGGACTCCCCAATGTTGGGGCTTATGTCTGGGACAGTCTCTGATTCTGGGGACTGGGAAGTTAAGGTCACGGACTCTCATAGAGTGTAGGCTTGTGATAGGGGAATCCAGTGCTCAGCCAGTAGCTGGGCTGGGCCAGGGATGTCCTTTCAGGTAAGGCGGGAAGCTGGAGAAGGATGGGGGTCTAGCACTTGTGTCCGTGCCCTGGTTGCTCAGGGAGCGCAAGGCCAAAGGGATCTGTAGAACATGGCCGGGGACGGCTTCACAGGACCTCAGGGTCTCCATCAACTCTTCTGCCTGGTACATCCTAAACCAGGGGAATCCAAGCAGGCCTCTTGGCCTTCCAAGTCTTGGTTCAGTCCCTGCTTCACCGTTGGCCTGGAGCAATGCACTGGCTGGGCAGAAAATGGTGCAGCGGACGGGGGTCCAGGAGTCAGACCCGGTTCAGATCGCTGTTCTGCTGTGTCCTAAGTCAAACCACCTCACCGCTCCGTACCTCTGTTTCATCCTCCAGAAAGTGGAGCTGATCATAATGCCCGCCCGACAGCACTGCCGGGCACATCGAAGGGCACATCGAAGGGACCCGGTAAGTGTTAGCTATTGTGATCACTATGAAAAATGGCTTGGGTGCTGGGAGCTTATGTGCTGGGTGGGGTGAGAGAAGGGAGTCTAAAGTGTCTGCTGGAGAGGTCACTGGCCTGACAGCTCTAAGCCAGGTCCTGTGCTCCGCTCTGAGAAGCAGGGGCAGGTGAGGTCTCTGAAGCGACCCACAGGCAAGGAAGGCTGCAACTTTCTAGGCCCTACCAATGCTGGGCAGTGTTGGGCTGAGCCCTCCCCTCTCAGGGAGTCCTGCTCCCTGCCTGCGCCCTAGCTTCCCAAGCAGTTTGTATGTGAGAGACCTTTCCTTCACATAAAAGCTTCCAAGGGGGCTAACCCGGAGCACGGGAGCCAGTCTCTCTGGATTCACTTCGTTAGCCGGGGTCTTTAGGTAGGTTACCTCACCTCTTGGAGCCTCAGTTTCCTCATCTATAAAATGGGGATAATAACGGCACCTCTCTTATGTGGTTGTTGTTTAGATGGAATGCCTGGCACATGCTAAGTGCTGTTATCATTGTGGAGAAAAGAAAAGCCCAGAACTTCCCCAGATGCAGCTGGGCTCTGGATCTCTGCCTGCTCAGCTTTATGGTCCCCCTCTCCACTACAAGCTCCCCCGAAGGGACTCTGAGAAGCACAGTGTGGCAGCCATTTGTCTCTCTCCACCTCTCTGGGCCCAGATTCCCTTGGGTTCCAAATTGGAGGGTACCATTTCATCTTCCTTCCCTCCCTAGAGCCTGCGGAGGGCACAGTGACTGCCACGGGGCCAGGAAAGCACCCTCATGCAAGCCAGGCCTGAACAGGGAGATCAGTCTCCAGGATCCTTGAAGCTTGGGCTGTACCCAGCATAGTAGTATGCCTAAAAGTCAGAACTGGGTTCTAGGGCTAGCTTTGCTGTGGCTGCTGGCAGTCTCCCCATAGTACCCCCAGAAAGAGAAAGAGTGCAGCAAGAGTCTGCTGACGGGCAACAAGGCCACTCACCATTAAGTGTTGGGGGTGTGGAAGGAGATCCTAAGGGGGATGAATCATCGGAATCCAGGTACCAGGTGGCTTCGTCCATGCGGGATCTTCTCCTGGTTACAGGAGGGGAGGGGAGTTGTGCTTTGTGAATCTCAAGACTGTTGGGAGGCGGATGATACTGAAGTTGGGGGTACTCAGGCACTCACCTCCCATTCTGGGCTTCCCCAGGCTTGGGAGAACTGGGACCCCAGGCCCAGCATGCTCGACGCTCTCCATTGCTTGAGTCCTCCTGACGTCGGGGAGACTGACGGCCCCATGCTTGGCCTGGTTCTGCAGGCTCCACTGTGGGAGGAAAACCAATGGAGTATGAGCTGAGGTCAAGAGCCCCGATCCTTGTTCTCTCCCATCATAGGAGTCAGCCTCCACGGGTAATCTCTTAGAGATGGGAGCAGGCTGGGCCCCAATCCATCCCTAGGGTAGACTTCGGGCCACAGAGAACAGAGCAGAACTAGGGGTGGGTAGGGAAGTTTGGGTCCTGGGGCAGGCAGTAGGGTGGGGCATCTTATCTAGACCTTCACCTGGCATTTGCTGCTTGGTAGTACAGACACTGCAGAAACTTAAACTGACTAGATTTGAACTCTGACTCTTTTTTTTTTTAATTTTTTTTACAGGGACAGAGAGAGAGTCAGATAGAGGGATAGATATAGACAGACAAACAGGAACGGAGAGATGAGAAGCATTAATCATCAGTTTTTCGTTGCAACATCGTAGTTGTTCATTGATTGCTTTCTCATATGTGCCATGACCGCAGGACTTCAGCAGACTGAGTAACCCCCGGCTCGAGCCAGTGACCTTGGGTCCATGCTAGTGAGCTTTTTACTCAAGCCAGATGAGCCCACGCTCAAGCTGGCAACCCCGGGGTCTCGAACCTGGGTCCTTCCACATCCCAGTCAGACACTCTATCCACTGCGCCACCGCCTGGTCAGGCTGAACTCTGACTCTTATTAGCTGTGGAATGTTAGGCAAGTTACCTTTATTAGCTTTTCTCATTTATAACACTTAATAAGGACAGCTACCCAGAAGGTTATCCTGAAGAATTAAGCTAATATTAGCAAAACATTTAGAAAAATGAGGAGTCATACACTTAGAAAATACACTGCTCACAAAAATTAGGGGATCAGGGCACATGCAGATACTCCAGTATTTTCAGCCTTTTGTATAGTGCATTGTCACCAATGAAATAAAACTTGGTTTTATATCTTATTTGCATAATCAAACAACTTTCTTTGACTTGTCCTTTTTTTTTTGTATTTTTCTGAAGTTGGAAACGGGGAGGCAGTCAGACTTCCGCATGCGCCTGACTGGGATCCACCCGGCATGCCCACCAGGGGGCGATGCTCTGCCCATCTGGGGCGTTGCTCTGTCCCAACCAGAGCCATTCTAGCACCTGAGGCAGAGGCCACAGAGCCATCCTCAGCACCGGGCCAACTTTGCTCCAATGGAGCCTTGGCTGCGGGAGGGGAAGAGAGAGACAGAGAGGAAGGAGAGGGGGAGGGGTGGAGAAGCAGATGGGCGCTTCTCCTGTGTGCCCTGGACGGGAATCGAACCCGGGATTCCTGCACGCCAGGCCAACGCTCTAGCACTGAGCCAACCGGCCAGGGCCTTGTCCTTTGCTTTTCTTTCTTTCTTTCTTTCTTTTCCCCAGAGACAGAGAGAGAGTCAGAGAGAGGGATAGATAGGGACAGACAGACAGGAACGGAGAGAGATGAGAAGCATCAATCATCAGTTTTTCATTGTGACACCTTAGTTGTTCACTGATTGGGGAACCTTCAGCAGACCAAGTAACCCCTTGCTAAAGTCTGTGACCTTGGGTCCAAGCTGATGAGCCTTGCTCAAACCAGATGAGCCCGCGCTCAAGCTGGAGACCTTGGGGTCTCGAACCTGGGTCCTCTGAATCCCAGTCCGACGCTCCATCCACTGCGCCACCACCCGGTCAGGCTCTTTTTCTTTTTTCTTTTCTTTTCTTTTTTATTATTATTATTTTTTAAAATTTTTTTACAGGGAGAGAGAGAGTCAGATAGAGGGATAGATAGGGACAGACAGACAGGAACGGAGAGAGATGAGAAGCATCAATCATCAGTTTTTCGTTGAGACACTGTAGTTGTTCATTGATTGCTTTCTCATATGTGCCATGACCACGGGCCTTCAGTAGACTGAGTAACCCCCCACTCGAGCCAGCAACCTTGGGTCCATGCTAGTGAGCTCTTTGCTCAAGCCAGATGAGCCCGCACTCAAGCTGGCAACCCCAGGGTCTCGAACACCTGGGTCCTTCCGCATCCCAGTCCGACGCTCTATCCACTGCACCACCGCCTGGTCAGGCTCTTTTTCTTTTTTTTCTTACAGGGACAGATAGAGAGAGAGATAGATAGGGACAGACAGACAGGAACGGAGAGATGAGAAGCATCAATCATCAGTTTTTCGTTACAACACCTTAGTTGTTCATTGATTGCTTTCTCATATGTGCCTTGACCGTGGGCCTTCAGCAGACTGAGTAACCCCTTGCTTGAGCCAGCAACCTTGGGTCCAAGTTGGTGAGCTTTTTGCTCAAGCCAGATGAGCCCACGCTCAAGCCGGCTACCTCGGGGTCTTGAACCTGGGTCCTCTGCATCCCAGTCCAACGCTCTAACCACTGCGCAACCACCTGGTCAGGCTCCTTTGCTTTTCTGATGTTCTTGTTTAATAAAAAAAAAAAATCAAATGCTTTTTTTTTAATCACTTCATATTAATTTTGAAATATCCCCTAATTTTTGTGAGCAGTATATTAGTGTCAAACAACTGTTTGACTTTTAAAAAAGTAGTAATGTAAATGCTGCTTGGGGAACTCAGAGGTACCAGTATAGAATGACAGACAGGGCAGGGGGACTGACTGGGATCCAGCGCCAAGGAAAAGGTTTGACAGAAGGATAAGGGGCAGGGCAAGGACATGAGAGAGGGGGTTGCTTACACTGGATGGCCCGAAAACGGGGAAAGGTGGGCGAGTCCCCAGCTCCGACCTCAAAGACGTTTCTCCTCCGGTCCAGGCCGGGCGAGGCCTGCACAGTGATGCGATGTTTGAAGTCTGAGTTTGGGAAGGAAGCAGGGTGCCGGTTTGTGGTGAAGATGAACCAAGATCTCAGTCCACAAGGACCCTCGACTGACTCGTAGGCAGTGCAGGGCCCAGGCCTGGCATGGTGGCCGTGTGACTAGGGCCAGCCTTACTGCCCTTCTGCGCCCCAGGCTCTCGGTAAGGAAAGCAGACGGCCTGGATGCCACCATCCGGCAAGCGCCGTGCAGTCGGAGATTCCCCGGAGCCCGCAGGCCCCGCCCCTCGGCCTTCCCAGAACTTCCCTGATCCCCGCCCCTCCCCACTCCCAGGCCGACATGCAAATATTTCCCCCAAAACCCGCCCACAAACACGCCATATCCCAACCCCTACCAGCCTTTAGCTCAGGGACCCACCCACCAACACCCTAAACCAGTCCAGCACGAACGCCTAAAACCACTCGGTCCACGCAGCCAATGGCGGGAGGCGTGCTGGGGCCGGCCTCTTACCCAGTGGCATGCTGATGCGCTCGCCGCCGTCGCGCGCGCGGAGCTTGCTGCGCTTGAAGGTGCCGCGGCGGCGGCGCACGTGAGGCCGTTCGCGGTCCACCTGCTGCAACAGCAACGTCAGCTCGCGCTCGAACACCTCCAGCTCCCACTGCGCCAGTAGGTGCTCTCGCCGCCGTAGCTGCTCCGCCTGTGACCGCTGCTCGCGCGCTGCCCGGGTCAGCTCCTCCTCGCGGCTCAGTAGCTCCTGTGCCCCGGACAGTGAAGGCAAGGCGGTGGGGTCAGTCCGTACGGACCCTGGAGCCCGCCCCTACCCTCTGCCCAATGGGGACCGGGGAGACAGCCCTTCCAGGCGTCGTCTTCTTCCAACCCAGGGTCCCTGACTCCCACCTTTTCCTTGGCTCGCAGCTCGTCGAAAAGGCCTTGGATTTCTCTCTTCCAGCCTTCCTGCATGGAATGGAAGGAGTCCCGCGGCATTTCCCGCAGGACCTGCGCCTCTAGCGCCTCCAACTGCTTCAGGATGGAGGCAAAGTCGGGCCTGCGGTGGGGGTCCTGTGCCCAGCAGTCTGAGGACACAGTGTGGAGTAGGGACAGAATAAGAAGAGTTCTGTGGATGTGTTCTTGGGCCAAGCAACTCTGCCCCTCACCCTCCCGCGCCAGTTCCTTACCGGCCATGAGCTGTGCAAAGGGCTCAGGACAAGTGGATGGGATGGGCAGTGTGAGCTTGTTAACAGCCACTCCGTAGGCCACAGCAAGGCAGTCGATGCCACGGTAGGGCACCTCGCCGGTCAGCAATTCCCACAGCAGCACCCCAAAGCTGTGGGGGAGACAAAGGGTCTGTGTTCCCTCTTCTCATTACTATTTCACCCCAAAGCAACCAGGAACTATAATGCTCACAAAAATTAGGGGATATTTCCAAAATTAATACGAAGCTATAAAATATCCCCTAATTTTTGTGAGCAGTGTAGATGGTTTGGGCTCCTTCACCCTGGGCTCCGCCTGTCTGCCCAGCCGTAGATTTTGGCAGCCACCTCAGTCCCCCGGCAGCCCAAACAGGCCCTGGCCAGCCTCTACCCGGTCCGCACCTCCAGACATCGCTGCCCTTAGAGAAGGTGGAGGCCTTGATAACCTCGGGAGCCATCCAGGCATAGGTGCCCGCAGCACTCATTTGTGTGGTTTTGTGCCACTCGCGGGCCAGGCCGAAGTCGGTGATCTTCAGGGTCTTGTGCTCCATGTCATCACCCTCAATGGGCTGCAGCAGCAGAACTAGGGAAGAGGAGGGGCGGGCTGTGGTTGCCCCAGGCTCAGATGCTGGGGACAAGGGAGGAGCCGGGAGCAAGCTGTCATCTGACAGACGTCTGGCTAGGTACTGGGGCAACAGAGGTGATCTTTCTCTGGAGAGCTCACCGCTAGGATTGGGGTAGAGTCAGACAAAAATAACAATTCTGGGAAATGTTTATGGAGGGGCTACTATAAGCCAGGCATTTAGACTCAGCTCTAGCAGTCACACAAAAAATTTGTGAAGTAGATATTTTTATCCCCATTTTACAGATGAAGAAACTAAGCAAGAAAATGACTTGGCTAAGGTCATAAGTAAATTAAACAAAGATTCCAACCTACTCTGTGTGGTTCCAAAACCAGTCCTGAACCTTTTCCCTAATACTGCATTGTATGGAAGCCAGCAATATAGCAGCCTCTCAGCCTTTCTGGCTTTAATTTCAAGAGTACCCCATGTCTTGTCATTTCGCTAAAGCAGGAATGTGAATCAGAACCTCCCTTGGGGTGAGGAGCAGGAGGGAGCCCTTTGGAGAGAAAGGAAGCCCAGCAGGCACCACAGGCCCCTGGTGCCCATATCTCCGGCTAGTACAGCCACTCCCAAGGGAGAGAGACTCTAAAAGATAACTACTCATGCAGTTGGATGTGGAGAGAAAGGGAGGGGTCTGAGAAAATGATGGTTCTTGGCCAGAAAGGAGGAGCTTTGGATAAATGTAGGAGTGGATGGTTAGCCTTGGCAGGGGCTCATGGCTTTGACCCAAGTGGGGCTACCATACTCTGTACAGAGAGAAGGAGTAACTTACAAACCTCTCATCAGGAAAAGCATGGCTCAAATTAGAGAAGTTTTAGAGGAATAGAAAAAGGACAAAGCCATAGAATCATCAAGGGCCTCTCTACTTTTCTGGTTATAGAGAAGTGCACGATAGAGAAGTGACATACAAGCCAACTACGCTTCTGAGTATGTGTCATTTCAGGGCATATCTCTCAGCTCTCCTGCTCAGGTGACAACACTGTAACAGGGACAACACAGGGTACTTGGGGTGGAGTTCCAGCATGCCCCTCGGTAAGGGGCGGGCCCCACAGCCCAGTGAGTCAGAGAAGACTTCTCAGAAGAGGTGGCAGAACCAGGGTATTCACTTTTCTAGGCCTAAAGTCACAACTCCTGATCCTGCTTCTGGTCAAGCTCTTTAGGCTTTGTGGGGGTATCGGTACTGCTACCCAACAGTTCCCTGATGTCCTTGGCTCCTGGGGCCTCTGGCTGCTTGTGCTGTTTCCTTCAGGGCCTCCCCTACTCTCAGCCCTTTCAATGCAGGTGTTCTTCAAAGCCTGGCCTCTCCTCAACCTCTGCCCACTGCCCCCGGACTGTCTTGGCCTCTCTGAGGTACCAGCCACCCACTGACATCTCCCATATTCAGAGCTCTAGACCAGAAGTCAGTTCAGCTGCCCACCAGCTGTCCCACTTGATGGCCTCAATAACTGCCTTCATCATCCCACCATATCCAGCAAATCTTCCTGCTATTCCTCCTAATTGAGATAATGGTCCTGAAATCCACCCTCTCCTCTGAGCCAGACTGGGGCTGAGTCCTGAGTCCTGAACAGTTAATAAAGCTGGGGATGATAACAAAAGCCACCTCGGAGGATTGTCATGAGTATTATACAAGATCCCACTTTTTTCTTTCTTTTTTTTTTTACAGAGACAGAGAGAGGGATAGATAGGGACAGACACAAACGGAGAGAGATGAGAAGCATCAATCATCAGTTTTTTGTTGCGACACCTTAGTTGTTCATTGATTGCTTTCTCATATGTGTCTTGACCGTGGGCCTTCAGCAGACTGAGTAACCCCTTGCTCGAGCCAGTGACCTTGGGTCCAAGCTGGTGAGCTTTGCTCAAACCAGATGAGCCCGCGCTCAAACTGGTGACCTCAGGGTCTCGAACCTGGGTCTTACATATCCCAGTCCGACGCTCTATCCACTGCACCACCACCTCAAGATCCCACTTTTTAAAGCACGGGGTCTGACATCCAGCATGAGCATGCTAAATGCCAGTTGTCCTAAAGTTTCTGTCGTTTACTAACACCTCTCTGTAGACCCTCTCTTCTCCATCCTTGATCACAATTTACTCCCAGCTTCACTACAGCCTCCAGCCTGGCTGCTGGAGGCTCGGAACTGGACCATTTTGTAAGCCCTATACGAGCTCATTCCTGAGAACCACAATAGGCTGGTAGCATGTGGCTGGAGTGGGACCAAGCAAAGGGGTCTGTGTGCCAGGGCTGGGGAGAGACTCCTGCCTCCTCAGGTGGCAGGACCAACACTTGCTGCTTCCTGGCTGTGTCTCTAGCCACACGTGGTACCCCACTGACTAGTGACACACTTTCTGTACCAGTATCTCAGACTGGAAGGCCAGCCTCTCCTTTTTAGCCAGCTAATCTGAGACCCAGGTAACTCACCAAAGTCTCAGGACTTCTTTGTACTCATGGCCTTTCTGCCACCCGCCACCCCCCGCTTGACCTTACATCTTCAAAGCCTCCTCCTTTCCTCTGCATCTCCTTTCAAGTGCCTTGAATTTGTCTCAACCCAAGTTGCTCTTCTGGTGTCAGATGGAGACCCTGGGAATACGGTAGTCAGGAGCCACCTGGAAGTAGAAGGCTGGAGATCCCCCTCTCAGGGCCCCTTAAGGCTCTTTGGCCCCCAGCCCCATCCCAGGCTGTCCTCTGTGGGACTTGGGAGTGGCCTAGGCAGCTTACACCTCTTCCGCTTCCCTCCCATGGTCCCTACTTCTCCTTTCTGGGGGCCTGGCCCAGGTCTCAAACTGGGGGGAGTCCTTTGGGGGAGAACTGGGGGAGGTCAGGCCCAGGCCGGGCTGGCTAGTCAGTCCTGTGACTCGTGGGCCTGGAGAATTCCCCCTCCACTCCCTGCCAGGCTTCCTCACAAGGCCCCCATTGTCCAGGAAAATCATGCCATTGTTTCCTGCCTGTGCCCCCCCAGTCCAGGGACTCCCCCGCCCAATCCTGCAGACAGCACCCAGGCCCAGAACTGGGGTCTGCAAGGTGGGAGGCCAGGCTTAGGGAGGCCGAAGACACCCTGCCTGCCCTTCAACACCACTCAGACTCAGGGAGGGAAGCAGGGGAACTAGAGGGGAGTGGGGGTGCGATCCTTGGCTCCTTCCTCCCACAAACCCCCCACCCGGCTCTTTCCTCCCCTGCAGGCAGCTGGGCTGGGGAGGGAGCAGAGGCTGGAGCAAGGGCAGGAAGCCGGCTCAGGGGCAGCAGGAAATGCAGGAAATGGTGGGGAGGGTGGGGAGCAGGGGCCTGGGCTATTGTTCCATTTTCTCTGGAAAGAAAACTGGAGGAAAAACAGAAGATGGAGTCCCCTCCCCCTGGAGCATTCGGGGAATCCCCTAAGACTGGGGTAGGGAGTGGGGGTCCCTAGATGGCTAGGATCCACAAGATGAAGCTGAGAGGTGGAAACTGCTCCCTACTAAAGATAGGAGTGGGTGGGGTGGCTGGCAGGCGTGCCCAGGCCCCTCTAGCCTGGCTAGAGGGGACTTGGATATCACCAGGTCCTGGTGTTCTGCTCCCCCAGGTCCCTTGTCCATGGTCAGTCCAGTCCAGGAGGCTCAAAATATCCATGCTCACCCCTCTAAGGGCTGCCCATGCCTCTCCTGTATCCCCATTGGCCCCACCTGCACTTCCCTTTGCTCCATAGTCTGCACCGTGGGCCCAAGCAGGCTCAGCCTGTGTCCTCGCTGCTGTGCTGGGCCCTGCCTCCTGGCCGTTGCTCCTGTCAGGCCCTGCCTGGACACCACGCTAGGTGCCTTCCTGAACGCTGCCTGCTTTTGGCCTAGTATAGACAGTAGCCTGCTGGAGGAAGCCCTCTGAGCCTGCCACTATCGTGTGGGGCCTGAAATGGCTAGAGATGGCGGGCCTAGTCCCACCACGCCCACCCCAAGTGCTGATTCCAGGTGAGGCACTCTTGGTGATCCAATCCCCAAATGTCCACACCCACGGCTGAGGACCCACTGAGTGCTGGCATCAGACACCAGGGCCTGCCAAGCCATTTACCACTCCCTGTTACTCCCTTCTTACAGTCTTAAATTGAGGCCCTTAGTTTAAATAATCACTTAAAGCTCATGCAGCCAGGGGTAGGGCCGGAACTCCAGCTCTGGCCTCAGCCTTAGCACCATGACCCCCGGGCTTTCCCCTTGGAGATCTCTGTTCTGGAGTACCTGTCCATCACAAGTGGAGGGGAGAGCAGAGCACTAACAGAACAAGTGTCAGCTCAGGGGCTGGGGGGCTGAGGAGTGCCAGCAGCCAGTACTCTGCTTCTTTGAGGTGGTGGCCATGGTTAGGCAGGGTAATTACAGCCCACCAGAGAGATCCCAATTTTTTAACTTGGCAGCTGTGAGCTGGGGTCAAGGACTTCTGCAGCTGGGCCATGAAGGACTCTATTAGGTGCCTGGAACTCCTGGGAGTCTCCTAGAGGGCAAGAGCTCCAGCCTGTAGTATCACAGAGGCCAGGGAGCCCCAGGTAGGTTCAGCTGAGAACTGGCAGTATATGTGTGCTTGAGTTATGCCACCCTCCAACCATGCTCCCCCAAACTCACTGTTGTTGGACTTGAGGTCTCTGTGGATGACAGGCACCAGGGCCTCACAGTGCAGGTAGTGCATTCCGCGGGCAATCTGCACCGCCCAGTTGACCAGCACGTGCGGGGGCACGCGCCGCCCAGCCAGGGCCCGGCTGAGGGGCCCCCCAGCTGCGTACTCCATCACAAGACACAGGTTGGGCTCCTCAAGGCACACAGCCTTGAGGGCAATGATGTTGGGATGTGCCAGCATGGCAAAAAGCCGGGCCTCCTGGCGCACACTCTCAGCTGTCACACTGATGTCTTCATCGGGGTCCTGTCGAGCTGCCTTCACAGCCACCAGCTCACCTCGCCAGCTTCCACGGTAGACCTTGCCGAAACCACCAATGCCGATCACCTCCTCCAGCCGCAGCTCCTGGAAGCTGGCCACCTCGCAGGGGGGCGGGCCGCCCCGAGACACATAGTTGGACGGAAAGATGCCTACCTGGCCGCCTACCTGGCCCGCCCACCAGCCCTCATCGCCGGAGATTGCTGCATCCCGGGATAGCACCTCCACACGGTCACCCTTCCGCAGGGCCAGCTCGTCCTGTCCGTTGGGCTCGTAGTCAAACAAGGCTGTCCACACGGGGTTGGCATAAGCCGCTGCTTTCGAGGACCCCTCTGGCCAGCCTCCGCCGCTGCCCCCACTGCCCCCGCTGTTCCATGACCCCAGCGGGCTCTTGAGGAAGAGGTTCTTCAAGGGCTCCATAGCTGGGAACCAGCGCTGGGGCGTGTGGGGGACCTTCCCTGGGTGCCCCTGGTCCCCACCCCTGCTGGCTGCTGAGGCCCTCAGCCCCAGACCCACGCCTCTCTGAGGAGCCAGGGGTGTCGCCTCCTGGCCCGCCGCATCTCCAGCTTTTGGAGGAGGGCCACCCAGGGCAATGTGGTCAGGCTCCAGGGGTGGGACCCCGGTGTCTCTGGCGTCTCACCATTGCCAGCTCGGAAGCCCGGGTGTCCCTCAGTCCCAGAGCAGTCCTGGGGAACTGGCTCCAACACCCGCCAAGTGTAAGATGGGGCCAGCGATGGGCAGCGCCTTAACTCCGGTTGGATCTTTTCGTGCAGGGGTGGCTGGAGTGTCCCTAGCTGGGCCGAGCTGCCCCTTCCTGGCCCAGCTCCCTCGGCCGATGGCTCCAACCCCCGTTCCCTTCTTCCTCCTCCCTTTGTACTTTGGCCCCGGGGGCGGGAGGCAGAGGTGGAGGGTGGAGTTTCACTTTTTTCCGCTCTTCTCCCTCTTGCAGGAAACAGCATCAGATGACGCGAGCGGGTAGCACCTCTCCCCTCCCAGAGGCTGCGGGAGACCGAGCCGGGAGTTCCCGGGTCGGCGGTCAGGAGAGACAGAAGGAAAAGAAGGGTAGCTGCGACCCCGGTCGAGGTTATCTTTGCTAAGGACTGGCCACCCCTGCCCTCTGCATCGGCATCAACAAAACAGGGTGAAGAACCTGGCTTGGAGTGGGGCAAACCCGAGTCTGGTCTTAGCTCCGAAGTTGTGACCCATCCTCTCTGCGTCTCATTCCCATATCTGAAATGGGGACTAGAAGCTCTGCTTTGCATAGCTAGTAGGGTGGGGTCGGGGGATATTGGAGGAGGACAGAACTGGCTGCACCTTAAGTTCTTGGAACTGGTTGGCTAAGGCTCTCCTCCTCTTCCCCTCACCTGGGAAGCTATTAACTTCTTCATGCTCCCTCCCCAGTGAGTTGAAACCTGAGACTGTTATCCCTAACTTCGCCTGGCGACTGGATTCAGAATAGCTAACTAACTCGCACAACCACAGGGTTGACCCCAATTGCCTTGAGTCTGTCCCTTTAAGAAAAACGACACTATCCTATTTCGACTATTCTTGCCTGTTCCGGACGGTCGCTTTCTACAACTCCAAATCTAAGCTCTGACCCGGAAGTAGAGGCAGCTTGGTCAACACGTTCGTGACGTTTGAGGTCCAACACTAAAAGGGGCCGACCAAGAGGGGTATGCTCCGGTGGCTCTAAACTCTGGCTGGCGATCTAGGAAGTCCACGTTTCTAACTTTTTCCCCATCTCCTGTAACTCATTGAAAGAGCTTTGCGCCAATTAACAGATCCTGCGCCAAAGGCTGTGGGCCCCGCTCACAGAGCAACTTGAAGTTGCTCTGGTTTTGCGACCCACACCAGAGCAACTTTAGTTTCACCCAGTGACGGTTTTAGCTTGGTTGGCAACACATACATGTGCACATGCGCTCAAGCGCTTCTGCCTTTTCGATTCTACTTAGATTTGAACTCTGCGCACGTTCATAAGGCTCCCCCGCTCCCTATCGCTCCACCACCTTTCTACGCATGCGTATTCGTGCCGTCAGCTTTTCCTTTTCCGGGTCCTAAGTGGGCCCGTCGGGCGCATGCGCTACTGCAGGCTGGCCGCTCGCGGCTCCTTCTTCCGGCCTTCCGCTTGGGCCGGCTCCTGCAGAAACCAGGCGAGTGCGGATCCCAAAGCGAGTGACCTGTGACCCCGGAAGTGGACCTCAGGGTCCCGGGGTTCTCCCCGGTCCGGAGCCGGGGACCCGTCGCCTGAACCTCCGGAGCACCCACTCCACGCCCACCTCTGGATGCCGCCGACGGGTGCCCGGCCCGTGCCCCGCGTCTGCTTACGGGCTTGGCCTCTCGAAGCAGTTCTGGGCCAAGTGTGGGGGCTCGGACCCCGCCCCTGATGCAGCTCCACCGCCGCGCCCGAGCCTCGCACCGCTGACTGCCCCGGTCGGCCCCGCCCCCTGCCAGCTCCCTCTCACCGCCGACCCCTTTTCTCCGCTGGGGGAAGCCATGGCGTGAGCGCGCGACCAAGCCCCGGGGCCCTCGGGCACCAGTCGGGGCACAGACCGGGGGCCGCCCCCATGAGGGTCCCGGGAGGGGGGCGCGCGCAGCAGCGGCGGGGCCATGGGGTCGCAGGTGTTACAGATCCTGCGCCAGGGGGTGTGGGCCTCGCTCACCGGCGGTTGGTTCTTCGACCCACACCAGAGCACCTTCTCCAACTGCTTCCACCTTTATGTCTGGATCTTCCTGCTCACCTTTCCCTTCTTGCTGTACATGGTGAGACGCTGCCACCACCTACTTCTAACTCCCGCCAGCGAAAGTGAGGGCAGGTGTCACAGAGGGTTGGCAGCCTGGCAGAGATGCGGGACTGTGCCCTAGGTGGTGGGGTGTGGACGGAGGAATCTCCGCAGAGTATGGGATGTGCGGAGGAGGGGCCAAATATTTCCTCTTCTGGTCTGGGTGACCTTGAGCACCTCACGTAATTTCTGCAGTTAGAAGACAGAACCCTTGACAGAGTATTTGTACTAGTTTCATTGAGGGGTGACAAATCCTTTTGTGAATGTGTGAGTCCTAGCCCCGACTTTCGTGGTAGGTTCGCCCCACGGTGGCAGACTATTGAGGGACCTGACTTGCTCTTGCGGGCATCTCCAGGTCCTGCCCCCCAGCCTGATGGTGGCGGGCGTGTACTGCCTTGTGGTGGCTGTTATCTTTACTACTATCAAGACTGTGAACTATCGGCTGCATGCCATGTTCGACCAGGGCGAGATCGTGGAGAAGCGCAACTCTACCATGGGCGAGCAGGAGGAAGAGCCTGCCCAGGGGGACGGCAATCTGCTCAGGTGGGTGTGGCAGGGGCTCTGTTAGGGATTGAGAGTTCTTGGTGCCTGGACCTGAGCATTGGAGGGTGAAGGAGGGGCTTAGGGAACGTTCGCTCCCTGCATGTTGAATACTTGTTCTCTGGTTGGCTCTGGAATTGTGAGGGAACCCTTGAGAAGAGAGAAGTGGTAGGGATGGCAGAGGAAGTACTATATAAAGAGTAGGTGAGCTCAAAGCTGATGTTCTTTCCCACTGCCAGGGACCCTGGAGTGGAGATGACAGTGTTTCGGAAAGTGAGTTCCACCCCCCCAGTACGTTGTAGCTCCCAGCATTCCTTGTTTGGCTTCAACCAGGTCTCGGTGAGTGATCCTAGCCCTCAGCCTCCTGAAAGCCCTCTCCACCATGGGTCTGTCCTGGATCTACTTCCTGCCCTATTGATCCCCTTCCCCCTTTCTCTGTCTGCTCAGGAGTTGCTGCCCCGGATGGAGGACTCTGGGCCTTTCAGAGGTAGGTGGCTGCTGCTCAGGGCTGAAGGAGGTGGTGTGGAGTGGGATGGCACGCAGTTCCCCTTGGGTCCTGCTGAGGATGCCTTCGGGGCTGTGATTGCAGACATCAAGGAGCTGGTGCGGGAGCAGGGCAGCAACAACGTGATCGTGACCTCGGCTGATCGAGAGATGCTCAGGCTGAGCTCACAGGAGAAACTGAGTGAGTGGGCATGACGTGGCAGGATTTCAGAGGGGGAACTAGCTATCTTGTCATTGGGTCACCCCAACTTGGCTTCCCTGGTACTCTCTTGTTCTGGAGGGTGCCTTCTCAGGGTCCTATGCCAGCTGGGTTCTCAGGGAAAGCAGAGGCCGTAGGACTCTTTAGCCACCAGTTCCTTTCTCAGTGCCGTTCACTCACATTCTGCCTTCCTTTCTTGTGACAGTTGGAGACCTTCCGCAGACGCCTCCAGGGGCTGCCCCAGACCCCTCTCTCCCCAGCACAGACTCTTCAGAACGTTCTCCTCCGGCTGGAGATGGAGCCCCATGGAGCGGGAGCAGTGTTGCTGACACTCCTATGAGCCCCCTGCTGAAGGGGAGCCTCAGCCAGGAGCTGAGCAAGAGCTTCTTGACCTTGACCCGCCCTGACCGGGCCTTGGTGAGAACCAGCAGTCGACGGGAACAGTGCCGAGGAGTGGGTGGCTACCAGCCCCTGGACCGACGGGGCTCAGGGGAGCCCGTGCCCCAGAAAGCCGGCTCCTCAGATTCCTGCTTTAGTGGCACTGACAGGGAGACGTTGAGCAGCTTCAAGAGTGAGAAGACCAACTCAACCCACCTGGACAGCCCCCCTGGTGGGCAGGCTGCTGAAGGCAGTGACACAGACCCACCCTCTGAGGCTGAGCTGCCAGCATCACCAGATGCTGGAGTCCCTTCAGATGACACACTGCGTTCTTTTGACACAGTTATAGGAGCAGGGACGCCCCCAGGCCCTGCTGAGCCACTCCTGGTTGTGCGGCCCAAGGACTTGGCCCTGCTTCAGCCTAGCAAACGGCGGCCGCCCATGCGGAGACACTCGCCCCCTGGTCGTGCCCCTCGGCGGCCCCTGCTGGAAGGCGGGGGCTTCTTTGAGGATGAAGACACCAGCGAGGGCAGTGAACTGAGCCCAGCCTCCAGCCTCCGATCCCAGCGCCGCTATAGTACTGACAGCTCCTCTTCTTCCTGCTACTCCCCTGAGAGCTCCCAGGGTGCAGCAGGGGGTCCTCGGAAGAGAAGAGCCCCCCATGGGGCTGAGGAAGGGACTGCTGTGCCCCCCAAGCGGCCCTATGGGACACAGCGGACGCCTAGTACTGCCAGCGCCAAAACACATGCTCGTGTGCTGAGCATGGACGGGGCGGGGGGTGATGTCCTGAGGGCCCCCCTGGCTGGCTCCAAGGCTGAGTTGGAGGCCCAGGCTGGGGTGGAGCTGGCTGCCGGTGAACCCACTGTGCTGTCTGCCGAGGCCCGCCGGGGACTTGCTGCCAACCAGCCTGGTTGGCGGGGGGAGCTACAAGAGGAAGGTGCTGTGGGGGGAGGTAAGTGCTACCTCTGGGGCTGGGGGCACTATGAGCCAGGGAGGACTTGGGTTTGGCAGGGAGTGGTTGGAGTGGACCTCGTCAGTTTGCTAGCCTGTCTCCATCGGAAGATGGATGTTAACTCAGCTATTGAGTGGCAGTCCGTCAGAACCCCCCCATCGGCAGGCCTGCAGCAGTTGGAGACGGGCGAGAGCTCTCTGGCCCAGGAGGACTCAGCATCTCCAGTCGTCATCCTGGGTTAAGGCGGATCCCACTGTCCTTATTTCCCAATGTGAAAAGAGTAGCCTGAGGAGTTAGGTGACCCGACAGCCCAAGAGCCAGGGCATGGTTGGATTAGGCCTGATCTTATCTTCCCCTGGAGCGCCTGTCCTGCCCCTATCCCTGGCTCTGTCTGAGCCACTGTCACTCATACCCTGGGGTCTTTCTCTGAGCAGCAGCTGAGGAGACTGGCAAGAGGGACCACTCGAGCAATGTGAGGCGGACCCAGGCCATCCGGAGGCGCCACAACGCAGGCAGTAACCCCACTCCTCCAGCATCTGTCATGGGCTCACCCCCTAGGTGAGTGCCTGCCGCCAGGTGGAGGGGGCGGGGCCGGCGGCATCTAGGTGGTGCTCACCCACGGCTGACCCTCTCTAGCAGCCTGCACGAGTCTCAGCGCGGCCGAGCTGCCTCCCATTCCCGGGCACTGACACTGCCCTCTGCCCTGCACTTCGCCTCCTCACTGCTGCTCACTCGGGCCGGAGCCAATGTGCACGAGGCCTGCACTTTTGACGACACCTCTGAGGGGGCTGTGCACTACTTCTACGATGAGAGCGGTGAGCCCCTCCCCGAGTCCTGTGGCCCAGCACCCCTCTCTCTCCAGCGGAGGGTCTTCGTCATTCCCGCTGCAGTGCTTGCAGCCGTGCGTGCACCGCCCCTAGTCCTGTGCTGAGCGCATGACCAGCACTGCCTGGCATTAGACTTGCAGTCTCTCTGAGGTGTGGGTATTTTCATCATCCCCATTCTGCTGATGAGGAAACGGAGGCACAGTGTGATGTTACAGGCTGAGTGAGTGATAGAGCGGGCCCCACACCCAGGGTGGCTGACTGCAGGGCCCAGGCCCTCGGCCAGCAGGCCCTGTCCTCTCCAGCTCTTATCCTCATGCTGTGCTGCCATGCGGAGGGACACGACACAGGGCTCTTCTTCTCTGAAGGACCCTGGTGCCGCATGGGTCAAGCCTTGGTGCTCTTATCCCTGACGTGTTGCTACATATCCCACACCTCTGCACAGGCGTGCGGCGTTCCTATACCTTCGGGCTGGCTGGAGGCGGCTATGAGAACCCTGTAGGACAGCAAGGGGAGCAGGCAGCCAACGGGGCCTGGTGAGTCTCCCAAGTGTGGGCTCTTCTGGGCCTGCAGCTGGTGGGTGGCAGTTTCCGGGAAGTGTTCTCTCCAAGGTAGAGCTGGAGGCCCAGGTGGCGGTGGAGGTGGCTCTGCCTTCTCGTATTTCTCTGCTCGTTGGGGTGGGGGGAAGGGGCAGTTCTGAACCTCTAGGAGGAGGGGAAATAGGGAGCAGTGAAGGGCAGGCCTACAGGGATTCCTTGGGTCCCTGACTCCATTACACTTTGAAGCAGGAGCTTTCTAGGCCCTTCCCGGAAGCCCAGTGCCACCTGCCTCCTCTGGACCTCCCTAATCTGAGCAACACACCCTTTTGGGTCCTAGTAATGGCCTGGTATCAGCCTCAACCCCACCCTGTGCCGGACTCCTCAATGACCCTGACTCACACAGCTATGGTTCCCACAGGGACCGTCACTCACATTCCTCCAGCTTCCACTCAGCTGACGTCCCTGAGGTGGCTGGTGGCCTGAACCTGCTACAGCCGAGGCCCGTGGTTCTGCAAGGCATGCAGGTGCGCCGCGTGCCTCTGGAGATCCCGGAGGTGAGGAGCCGATGGGAAGGACTTGCAGGAGGGGGCAGTGATGGGAGGTGGCCACCAAGCCCTCCCCCAGGTACCAGAAGGGACAAGTCATTGGCCTTTGATGGCTGGCACAGGATCTGAATGGTTCAAGGAGCTGCTTATTCAGCAAATGCGGCTGGAGTATCTTTATTTATTTTTTTGGTGACAGAGACAGAGAGAGTCAGAGAGAGGGACAGACAGACAGGAAGGGAGAGAGTTGAGAAGTATCAATTCTTCATTGCAGCACCTTAGTTGTTCATTGATTGCTTTCTTATATGTGCCTTGACCTGGGGACTACAGCAGACTGAGGGACCCCTTGCTCAAGCCGGCGACCTTGGGCTCAAGCCAGTGAGCTTTTGCTCAAACCAGATGAGCCCGTGTTCAAGCTGATGACCTCAGGGTCGCGAACCTGGGTCCTCTGCATCCCAGTCTGACGCTCTATCCACTGCACCACCGCCTGGTCAGGCAGTATCTTCTTTATTCTAGAGCAGGCATTCCCAAACTACGGCCCGCGGGCCACATGCAGCCCCCTGAGGCCATTTATCCGGCCCCCTGCCGCACTTCCAGAAGGGGCACCTCTTTCATTGGTGGTCAGTGAGAGGAGCACTGTATGTGGCGGCCCTCCAACGGTCTGAGGGACAGTGAACTGGCCCCCTGTGTAAAAAGTTTGGGGACCCCTGTTCTAGAGGGACCCATAGTCAATGGAGATGATGGGTATTAGTAATGATACCTGCAGCAGGGGGAGTTTAACTTACCAGATGGTGACTGTTGATCACTGCCCTGGGCACCTGACACATGGGACAACTTGGGGATACTGTCCATGCTTATAATCTCAGCAGTTGTTAACAGTGCCCCCTTTTACTCCTAAAAGTGTCCTGATTTGGACAGTGATTTTCAGGGTCAGCCTAGTACGGGAAGTACCAAGAATGTGTGGAACATAGATTCAGAGTTTAGAGAATAGTGATGGCCTGACCTGTGGTGGCGCAGTGGATAGTGCTTTGACCTGAAACGCTGGGGTCGCTGGTTTGAGACCCCCAGCTTGCCCTGTCAGGGTGCATGCGAGAGGCAGTTAATGCGAGTTGATGTTTCCTGTTTCTCCCCGTCCCCCCCTAAAATCAATAAATAAAACCTTAAAATAAACAACAGTAATAAAAGAGGCACACAGCCTTTATCACCCAGAGCCACAGGCTGACCACGAGCATCTCCCAGAAGCCCCCAGTTCCCATACCTGATGTGTATATTCTTAACTTTCATATGGGGTAGTAGTGTTGTCCTTGCACAGCTAACAGCCACCTCCAGAAGGGGGGACTATGTGTATTTGGCTGTCCATTGTCTCTCCAGAGCCTAGCACAGGGCCAATCCCAACGTTACACCCCAAGAGTACTTTTTGAATGAGAGACCCAGGAAGCTCAAAGAGCTTAAGTAGTTCGCCCAGGGACTGACAACACTGATATTAGCACCAGGCCTATCCTCAGGGCTGGTGCTCTGTGTGCGCCAGGATGGGCTTGTCAGAGTGATCCCAATGGCTGTCTGGTAAATGGATAACATCCGTGCTGCATCCTGGAGGACAAGGTGGATTTCAGTGAGCCCAGGCAGAGGCAGGAAATGGTACCTGAGTGGGGAAGAGACGCAGGAGCTAGTAACCTGGCAGCCCCGCGAGTCCTTGGCAGCCACTGAGCCATGGCCTGGGAACCTGGAGTGATAAGGAGGCCCTTGCAGTGGAGAGTCAGGGCCGGCCATGGGGCTGCTAGACGGTGGGGACATTCTGTGCTGTAGGACACGGTCGATCAGCCAGTGTGCACTGGGGGCTGAGGGTGGTGAGCAACCATCTAGGGGGCGAGGGGCTGATGGCCCCGGCTGTGGGGACTGCAGTTTGACCTGCTGGACCAGGACTCCCTGCACGAATCCCAGGAGCAGACACTGATGGAGGAGGCGCCCCCCCGTGCCCAGCACAGCTACAAGTACTGGCTTCTTCCTGGCCGCTGGACCTCTGTGCGCTACGAGCGGCTCGCCCTACTGGCCCTGCTGGACCGGTGAGTGCTTCCCTGGAATGTCCCTAGCCCCTGGCCTTCCAGGCCTTGTGAACATGTGGAGCCTGTCATGGCATCAGAGAACCAAACTCCCGGGGGTCACTGAGGGTGCATTGAGGGCTGGTGTTTACGATGGGTTTCTTTAGGTTCCTCTGGGGTACAAAGGGATTGCCAAGTGGGTGGTGCTGTAGTCACCCCTTCTCCCCAAAGCTCTGCTCAAAGTGAACTATTCCTTCCCATTCTATTATTATTTGCTGCTGTAGTATGTTAGGGTAAATTGAGTCCAGTACCGTGAAAGAGCTGACAAACCATTTGTCTTCCCATTCCTCAGGGAAAACTGAGGCCCAGGAAGTGAGATAGAAAAGTCAGATAACTTGTCTCTGTGGACGTTTTCAGCCTAGACCTGTTTCCTGGTTTCCTGTGTTCTGGGTTTCTCAAGGCACTGTGACCACTGCTTGTTGGGCACTGCTTGTGTGCATAGTGTGGGATGCCTGAGCAAGTCCCAGGAGTGGTGGTACCTGGGACCCTTGGGGTTTAGAGGAGGCAAAGATTGGGATGCAAGGTAGTCCCCACAAGGTGGCTTCCTGGAACAGGTGAGACCTGGCCACACTGAGAGGTCACAGGTCAGAGGATGAGGGTTGGCATGGGGACAGGCCCAGATGGGGGCCTTTGTGGCCGAGTTCCACCCCCCCCCCACTTGTTGCCTCGGTAGCAGTGAGGAGGTAGCTGTGCCCTGACCCCGCTTTCTCTCCAGGACGCGGGGGCTGCTGGAGAACGTCCTCGGTGTCGGCCTGAGCAGCCTGGTTGCATTCTTGGGCTACCTGTTGCTGCTTAAGGGCTTTTTCACCGACATCTGGGTCTTCCAGTTCTGCCTGGTCATCGCCTCCTGCCAGTATTCACTGCTGAAGGTCAGGCCTGGCTTCTCCCCTACCCCTTCCCAAATGACCCACTTCCCGTGACCCGCCTTGAGGGGGTGAGCTAGCCAGAAAGCAAGTAAGATGCCTAAGATCCCGTGTAGCCAGCCCCCGCCCTACATTTGAGAGAACTGAGGCTCAGGACAGTTCAGGATCATTCCCTGGTCACTCACAACAGCCCAGCGCTGGAACTGAGCAGCTCCTGGGCCTCTGACAGCCCTGTGATGCTGACTCTTGTTGCCAGTGTAGCTCCTCTCTCTTCCAGAGTGTCCAGCCTGACGCGGCCTCTCCCATGCACGTGAGTACTAGAGGAGCAGCACCTGGGGCCCAGAGACCAAAGGGGGAGGGCTCGGCTAGCCCCAGGTCCTCCATCTGTCTGCCCCTATCCCGCCAGGCTCTGTCTGGGGTCCAGAGCCAGGCCTGGCGCATGTGAGTATGCAGGTGCACGCGTGAGTGTGCACGCGTGCGTATGGGGTGGTCAGCGGGCGAGGCCCAGCTCTTCACATGCCCACTCCCCAGGGCCACAACTGGGTGATCGCGTACAGCCGCCCGGTCTACTTCTGCATCTGCTGCCTGCTCATCTGGCTGCTGGACGCCCTCGGCTCGGCTCAGCCCTTCCCGCCCATCTCCCTGTACGGCCTCACGCTCTTCTCTGCCTCCTTCTTCTTCTGTGCTCGTGACGTGGCCACCGGTGAGACTGGGCAGGGCTGCAGTGGCATGGGGAGCACGGCCTCAAGGCTGGGCCCAGGGACAGCCAGCAGGCTGACCAGGCCCTTGCTCCCCTCCTCCCAGTGTTCACCTTGTGCTTCCCGTTCGTCTTTCTCCTGGGCCTCCTGCCCCAAGTCAACACCTGCCTCATGTACCTGCTGGAGCAGATAGATATGCATGGCTTTGGGGGGACAGGTATGGTGCCCACAGGTGGCTTGGGGGTTGAGGGGTAGGTGTGGGATCCAGGAGGGGCCTATGCATTGGGTCTGGGGCTCTAGAGCCTTCTACCACAGCAACCCATGAGTCCTGATAGCCCCTCCCCACCCCTCCCTGAGAATGGAGAAGCGCTGCGGGCCTCTCAGGGCTGGGAGAGCAGGGAACATCGGGCTGGGGGGGGTCCCAGGGAGGTTTGCTGGGGGGGGGGGTGAGCAGTAGGAGGAGGGCTTTAGCTATTGCTCCATACCTCGCAGCCGCCACCAGCCCACTCACTGCGGTCTTCAGCCTCTCCCGCAGCCTCCTGGCTGCTGCCCTGCTTTATGGCTTCTGCCTGGGGGCCATCAAGGTAGGAATGATCTGTGGGTTGGTGAGAGCCAGGGTTTTGTTGGGACAGGGCTATGAATTGGGCTTAGCTCAGCAATGGCTTCTCCCATTGGGGTGGAGGGCAGCACCCCCTCACCCTACCCCCAACCTCCCTTGGTCCCCATGCCTACCCTCACACCCCCTGACCAGCATGGGTTCTCTCTCCAGGCTCCTTGGCCGGAGCAGCACGTGCCAGTCCTCTTCTCAGTCTTCTGTGGCCTCCTGGTGGCATTGTCCTACCATCTGAGCCGGCAGAGCAGTGACCCCACTGTGCTCTGGTGAGTGCCTGCGTGTGCCTATGTATGTGTACCCACGTGTGTGTGTGTGTGTCTTTGCATGGCAGGGGCTGGGGGTCTGTGGGTATGTGCACGTGCCTGTCACCAACTGACCCTGGGGCCTTTGGGAGGAGGGGGTGGTTTCTCCAGACTCGGGCACCCGACTCTTCTCCCCCACCCCAGGTCCCTGATCCGGAGCAAGCTCTTCCCTGAGCTGGAGGAGCGGAGTTTGGAGACAGCCCGGGCTGAGCCCCCAGACCCACTGCCAGAGAAGATGCGCCAGTCGGTGGTGAGGGGTTGAAGTGTGGGGCTCAAGGATTTGGGTAGGGGGCTGAGGGGGTGAGTGGTCAGCCACTGGGTGGCAGGCACCCAAACTGATTTTCCTGGTCCTGCAGCGAGAGGTCCTGCACTCTGACCTGGTGATGTGTGTAGTGATCGCCGTGCTAACCTTTGCCATCAGCGCCAGCACTGTCTTCATTGCCCTGAAGGTTCGTCTGGACGGGCCCCACCCCTATTCCCCTTGGTCCTTGCAGGAGCCTGTGTGACCTAAGGGCCCTGGGCAGCTGCGGCCTCATGTCCCCTCAGCGCAGGCCCTCTGTAGCCCCTTGCCCTGCTCTCTTAGCTTAGCCTCTGGCCTCTCCCTCTTGCAGTCGGTGCTGGGGTTCGTTTTGTACGCACTGGCTGGGGCCGTGGGCTTCTTCACACATTACCTGCTGCCACAACTCCGCAAACAGCTGCCCTGGTTCTGCCTGTCGCAGCCCGTGCTGAGGCCGCTGGAGTACAGCCAGTACGAAGTGCGTGGTAAGTGCCTGCCCCGAGCTCCTGGCTGACCACAGTGTGGCCCTCCCCGGTCAGAGAACCAGTGAGGGCAGCCTCTGCTTGTGCCGCCGTGGCTGCTTCACTGCCCTCTGTGCCCTCTCCTGCCTGCTAGGCCCCAGCTTGGCCCCTGCCTCGCTCTCACCCTGTTTGCTCTGCCCTTTTCTGCTTACCATGTGTTCTCCAAGGAGATGGAAGAATTCCAGGGCCTTAAAGGGATCTCTTGTCCAGAATTACAAACTGGTTACCAGTGGACTAAATCTGCCTGGAGCATATTTTCACTTGGGTGATGCAACAAACACACCCTTGAGCCTGAATTTAAACATCTGGATTTGCTATACAAAGGTCTACATGTCTTTTTATTTTATTTTACTTTTTTAAAGACTTTATTCATTGATTTTACAGAGCGGGGTGGTGGACGAGAAGTAGTTGATTCACTCTAGCTGTTCGTTGGCTGCTTGTTGTATGTGCCTTGACTGGGCAAGCCCAGGGCCTTGAACCAGCAACCTCAGTGCTCCAGGTCGGAGCTCTATCCCTGCTCCACTACAGGCCAGGCGTACATGCCCTTTTATTAGACGAACAAAAAAATAGAATGAAAGATTTAGCATACTGGGCCAGCATTCCATGTGGCTATAGTTAGTTCAAGCCAAGTGGCAGTTGCTTCTTCAGAAGGGCCCTACAGCTCTGGGTCACTGTGTACTTGGCCTCACCCAGCCTGCCCTAGCTGCAGTGCGCATCCGGGAGGTCCTTGTCGAACCTTAGAGCACCTTCCCTAAACCTTTAATGTGCCCTGCCTGGTCCTCCTTACCTTCATTTCAGTGCCAAAGATCACCCCCTCACTCAGAGTCTCTAGGGACCTGAACACCACATCCTGTGGTCTGGCCTCCCTGCAGGTTTCCTCCGATGGCACACCTGTCCTGGCCCTGCAGCGGGATGGAAGTGCAGAGGGTCAGGTGCTGGCCAATAGTCCCACCTTGTGTTGCAGGCGCTGCCCAGGTGATGTGGTTTGAGAAGCTGTACGCTGGCCTACAGTGTGTGGAGAGGTACCTCATTTACCCTGCGGTGGTGCTCAACGCCCTCACAGTGGACGCCCACACTGTCGTCAGCCACCCGGACAAGTTCTGCCTCTAGTGAGGATCACCCCACCACCCTTCCATCTACATTCCCATTGTGACACATGGGGAAACTGAGGCCCAGAGGAACTGAGATCTGCCTTAATTGCTCAGCAAGCTAAAGTGGGACCCCAGCTCCTGACACATTTTCTAGTTGCCTCTTTGAAAGCAGATGTGTCTCCTAAATGTGTCTAAGGGGAGTGGCCCTTTAGAGGGCACAGACTGGGCCAGTCCAGCAGAGACCAGGCACCACAGCCACTGTTCCCCGGGCTTCCAGCAGGCCCCTGACACCTGCCCCTCACCCCTAGCTGCCGGGCGCTGCTGATGACTGTGGCCGGCCTGAAGCTGCTGCGTTCGGCCTTCTGCTGTCCGCCCCAGCAGTATCTGACCTTGGCTTTCACGGTCCTGCTCTTCCATTTCGACTACCCGCGCCTCTCCCAGGGCTTTCTGCTAGACTACTTCCTCATGTCCCTGCTCTGCAGCAAGGTGAGCTGCTGGCCACATCACAGACCTTGCACTGCGCATCAGAAGCAGAATTCTGCTTCGGTTGGGGGCTGGGGCAGTGACTTCCCAGGGGCCTGTGCCCCTCGTAGCTGCTGTTCCACGTCAGCCCCACTGCGGGCCTTCGCAGGAATTCTTGAGGGGCAGAGGGGAAGCTACAGTCTAAAGAGTGACTTGTCTCAGCCCCCCAGAGAATTGTTGGCCATCTGGGATTTGAATCCGTGTCTTGCTGACTTCACAGCATTTTTCTGAATCACGATACTTGACCACCTTTCTTGTAAGCATTAGATAGGTTTTTGCCTCGTCCTGTGGACACCAATCTCTGAGCTCTGCCCCTTTGCCAGCTGTGGCCCTGAAGCCCAGTTAAGGCCTGGATGTACGTACACGTCTCTGCCAGGCTGCAGGATTCCCCCGTCGGGTTGGGAGGGGTGGGTCACTGAATAAAGGGCCGTTCCCTGGCACCGGACTGGGACCTGTAGTGGGACTGCAGGTTAGGCCTGAGCCTTTTTCTCACTCACATGGGCATTCTTGTCCAGTTCTCTGGTCTGGCCTAGGATGGTGGAGAGCCATACTGTGTCCGCTCTGAGGGCAGGGCTTGTGACCCTACCTTGACTTTCGGTACCATAGTTGAGGCCCAGTCTCATCCCTGACTGAGAGGCACAGCCTGAGCAAGTTATTTTCTTGTTTGCCTTCTCTGAACCTCAGCTTTCCCATCTATAAAGTGGGATAGCAGTGGAGAGTGCCTCGGGCGGTTGCCTGAGTTAAATGGCTAATGCCCCCTTAGAGTGGCTGCTTTGTTGGCGATTGCTAATGGTAATGAGGACCTTGAGCCAGGTCCAGAAAGGGCTGGGAGTAAGCCTGAGATTGACTCCCTTATGGGGCGGCAGCCCTGGGGCTCTGAGCAGGCACTCGGTGGGCCCACCTCTGAGTGACCTCACAGCCCTTTCTCTCCCTCCCTCTGTCTGCCAGCTGTGGGACCTGCTGTACAAGCTGCGGTTCGTGCTGACCTACATTGCGCCCTGGCAGATCACGTGGGGCTCGGCTTTCCACGCCTTTGCCCAGCCCTTCGCCGTGCCACGTACCCGGCCTACTACGCGCTGCCTGTGTGGGGGTGTGCAGAGGGTTGTGGCTTAGAATGGGGGGCCCACGGTGGGCTGTGGGGGAGGGTCCCATGTCCTGGCCGCCTCCTTGACTCGTGCCCAGACTCTGCCATGCTGTTCATTCAAGCCCTGCTCTCCGCGCTCTTCTCCACGCCGCTCAACCCCCTGCTGGGCAGTGCCGTCTTTATCATGTCCTATGCGCGGCCCCTGAAGTTCTGGGAGCGCGACTACAAGTAAGTCTCCTGTGGGGGGAGGAGTGGGGAGCCCAGGCCGGATGGGGTGCAGGGGGTACTGCAATGGGGCTGATGCCTCGGAACAGTGGGCTGCAGGTGGTTGATCCAGTGAGGGCAAAACATGGGCCAGGTCAAGGCCTCGGGTTCACACCCTCAGCTTCCTGGCTGTTTGGTCGCAGGTGAGTCCCCTTCTGCCCCTGAATCTCAGCCTCCTTCTGTATAATGGGGCTGTGGTGGCATCCACTCGGAGCTGGGGGCTGTGGGCTCAAGGCGGACATGATGGTGGGCCGGTGGGAATCATCTGAACCCTTAGCAGCCTTGTCCTCTGGGCCAACCACAATGTTGTTGCTTTTTCTCTGAACAGCACTAAACGTGTGGATCATTCCAACACCCGCCTGGTCACACAGCTGGACCGGAACCCTGGTCTGTACCCAGTCATTGAGGGGGTCTTTCAGGTGGGGCCTCCTGCAAAGGGAGCCTCACTTACTTGTTACTTTGTCCACTTGTCTGTCTGTCCTGGGTCACAGGCGCTGATGACAACAACCTCAACTCCATCTTCTATGAGCACTTGACACGCTCGCTGCAGCACACGTTGTGTGGGGACCTGGTGCTGGGCCGCTGGGGCAACTATGGCCCCGGTGACTGCTTCGTCCTGGCCTCCGACTACCTCAACGCCCTGGTGCACCTCATCGAGGTTGGCAATGGCCTTGTCACCTTCCAGCTGCGTGGCCTTGAGTTTCGGGGTGAGTCTCTAGGCCTGGGCCGGACTCAGGGTGCTGTGTTTCTTAGTGTGTTTGCCAGGTGACCTTGAACAAGGCACTCTTCCTCCCTGGACCTGGGTTTGCCAGTCTGAGCAGCCAGGTGGCAGGGTCTCCTTTGGCCAGGCCTGGCCCTGCGCTGACTTTGGGCCTGCAGTGACTGAACAGGCTGGCGTGGTGAAAGCTTGGGCCTGGGACTCTGAGCGCTCCTGCCGGCTCACACTGGCCTGCTCTGTGGTCTCGGTCTTGGCCCAGGTAGGGTGTCATCCTCACCCCTGGTGAGTGAACTCGCTCTTTGTTCACAGGAACACACTTCAGAAGAGACCCCCAAGGGTGCACAGGGTTCTCAGCACAGCCCACGGCAATGTGAACCTGAGCATGGCACTTCTCTTTGAGCCGCAGTCTTTGTCTCTGTAAACAAGAGACCTGAGTCCTGTTCCCTCCACTCCCACCCCGGGTGGCTGCTGGGAGTCAGGAGGAGAAAGGGGCTCATTTGTTAATTTTCTCACATATTTTCCAGCCCTGCGGGGAGGGGAATGGTACAGGCCTCTGATGCCAGGTCTGGGCACATGCTGGGGAAGATGTAGGAAGGGATGCCTGGTGCCCACTGACCGGGCACCCCTCCTCCGCAGGTACGTACTGCCAGCAGCGCGAGGTGGAGGCCATCACGGAGGGTGTGGAGGAGGACGAGGGCTGCTGCTGCTGTGAGCCTGGCCACCTGCCACGGGTCCTGTCCTTCAACGCTGCCTTTGGGCAGCGCTGGCTGGCCTGGGAGGTGACGGCCAGCAAGTACGTGCTGGAGGGTTACAGCATCAGTGACAACAACGCAGCCTCCATGCTGCAGGTCTTTGACCTCCGCAAGATTCTCATCACCTACTATGTCAAGGTATGGCGGCGGCCCGGCACAGCGGGGTCCCGCTCGGGAGTGCTCACTGACCATGCGCACTCTGACTACCGTCTTCTGGGTTGTTGGGGGCCTATTTTGCCCAAGGGAAGCAGAGGCCTCAGGAGTTTAAGCACCCACCTTCAGAAGGCCCACCTTGGGCCATGAGTACGGAGGGCAGGTAGGCAGCACATGCAGAGGTCCCCACACACAGCTGCGGGCCCAAGAGGGCAGGTGCTGAGGCCAGTCTTCAGAGCGTCAGTCCCCCTGCTCCATGTCCCCCTAGGACAGTGACAGTACTGCTAACGGTCATAGGAGCAGCTGCCAAGCAGCGGTGGTTACCTTACCAGGCACATCTCCTGAGCTGAGGAAAGCCCAGCACATCCTCCAGGACCAATCCCTGTCTCGATGTGAAGTTGGCTTTCAGAGGGGAAAGATTTGCCTGAGGCCCCAATATCAGGAGAAAGGCAGCGCCAGGCTTAGACCCTGCGCCTCACTGTCAGCTTGTGCTCCAAGGCCAGCCTAAGGGTCTTGGGGCAGTAGGGGTTGTGAGGATCACAATGTGGGTCTAGGAGGAGCTAGGTTCTGGGAAGCATGGGGTGTCACCTCCCTGACAGGCCTCAGTTTACCCTTTAAAAAAGAAGTGGGTATCATTGTAGTTCTGTAGGCTGTCAGGAACTGTGAGGCTTTGTGGCCCATGGAATAAGGGCACTTAAGGGAGTGGGGCTGGTAGTCACAGTCCAGGTCCCCTCGTGCTCACTTAGTATGTGCCCTAGGGCTCCCTGCCAGGGCCTGGAGAGGTGACCTGCTGGGACTCAGGTGAGCCTGCCTGTCCGAGCTTCTCTAGAGCAGTGCTGTGCATCCCCCAGCTGTCCGCTTGCTTCCAGAAGACACCCCATCAGTCACACATAAGAGCTGTAACTTCACTGTCGTTCTTCCATCCACTCACCCCTCCTGGGGATGGGTCTGTAAGCTGCTCATCCCTCACCTGGACCAAGGAAGCAGCCATAGTCCAGATAGGGACATGCCCAGCTCCAGATTCCCCAGGAGTCACAGTTCTGGCTCCCTTCCCTTCCCGTCACAAGAGGGAACATGCCCAGATTGCCCTGCTTCCTCCCCTGAGCCCTGTCCAAAGCCAGCAAAGCCTTCTCAGAGCTGTGCACTGTGTACCCAGACAAGCCTGTGGCAGACTGAGAGGACCGGAGCCACTGGAGGGGCCTGGACGACCTGGGGGAGGCTCTGCTGAGGATGTGGTGGGGCTGTAGTTTGGAAAGACAGTTGCAGCTGTTGAGAGCAGGGCCTGGGGCAGCAGGTGTGCAGCCCCGCAGGCCTGGGCGCTTCCGAGACGTGTCCTGTGCAGCCTGGGGGGGTGGCAGCCCAGGCGAAGCCCGTCCCGTGCCACTTTGGTCCCCTTCAGCACCTCCTCCCACACCTCACCCTGCCCTGGGAGTCGCTGAGTGCCGCTGGGTGAGACACTCGATCCAAACCCTGCTGCCACGCAGATGCTGGCCCCACATAGCCCATAGCCAAATGCTGGGTCCTCAACATTTCCAAGCCCAGGCATCTTTGCTAATCCTGTTTGATTCTTTCAGCTGATGTTATTGGCCCCTTTATACTTGAGAAAACTGAGGCTCCCAGACCGACTCTTTAGAAATGCTCGCAGATGGGGGCTATGGCAGCTGAGAACCCTTCCGAGGGCTGGCTCCCAGGATAGCTGAAGTTTCACAAAGCACATTGCCGCTGGTGGAAGTTAATGGAGCACTTCCTATGTGCCAGGCCAGCTCCTCCCTACACTCAATCAGGAGCTGGCCTGCAGAGGGGCCCAAAGCGACCCCATAGCCATCCTGCCCCTGCTTGCCCCATTAGGCTCCTGGTGCCCCTTCCTCTTGTTAAGGGGGTAACCCAGTCCAAAGCCAAGGTGATCCTGGGGCTGTTTCCATTTCAGCTGCCATATTGGAAACTGATGAGACTCCACCCACAGCCATGGCCTCTAGGTGGTGTCCTCCAGGGAGCTGTGGGATATTTGAGGCCCTTGGCTTTTTTTTTTTTTTAATTTTTTTTTAATTTACTTTTTTAGATTTTTATTTATTTATTCATTTTTTATGAGAGAGAGAGGGAGAGATTGAGAACAGGGGGAGGAGCAGGAAGCATCAACTCCCATATGTGCCTTGACCAGGCAAGCTCCGGGTTTTGAACCGGCGACCTCAGCATTTCAGGTCGATGCTTTATTCACTGCACCACCACAGGTCAGGCGAGGCCCTTGGCTTTTTCCAGCTTGTACTGTGGTCATTTGACCTAAGTAGGCTCTTGGCCTCCATATGCCCCACCAGAGCCCCCTTGCTGGACACCCCTACTGCTTGGATACCCTCCATTCACAGCCAGCTGTACCACCCTCCCGCCCTGGACTTCCCACCCTTCACCCAGACAGAAGGCCAGCCCCAGTGGCTTCATCCCAGGGCAGCACCTGGGTTCCCAGTCATCTCACTGGTCATCAACTGCCAGCCTCACTGCCCATCCACCCTGGCTGTGCCAGCAGCCTGCCTACCTTCCAAAAGCTTTTCTCCATTTGCCCAAACTCTTGCTTAGAAACCAGCAGTCTAAGAGGCCCAGTGGCCCCCGACTTTGGGAACAGAATTCCTGTTTTCTGAGGGTAGGCCCTGTGGCTCCTATACTTCAGCTGCCTAAAGGACTCCAGGCCCCATGCCCCTCTGGGCTGCGGGCAGCCCCACTACCTCAGCCTGCCCTTCCCAGGCCTCTGGGATCTGCATCCCATGGCA
This sequence comes from Saccopteryx leptura, assembly GCF_036850995.1. Lineage (NCBI taxonomy): Eukaryota > Metazoa > Chordata > Mammalia > Chiroptera > Emballonuridae > Saccopteryx > Saccopteryx leptura. Next base: position 7,693,451 of record NC_089503.1, on the reverse strand, counting down.
TCGTCTGGGGATTCCAGTTCTGGCTCAGTCTGACCTGCTGTATAATTTAGGCAGGTCTGTGCTCTGAGCCTATTCCCTTATAAATGGGGCATGTTCTGAGGCAAGCATGCAAGCATTTGTCACAGTGTAGAACTGTCCAGGGGACGCTCTGTAAGGAGGGTGCTTCCTGTCCACTTTCTCAGTCCTCTCCGGCCTGGGGGAGAGGAACAGACTTGCCCGAGTGGCTTCAGGGAGCTGAGATGGAACACTGGGTGAGTGTCCTAGCAGCAGACATCAGCTCAGTGTAAGGGAGAGCCCCCTTTATCCCGACACTTCCTCCTGCGTTGGCCAGGCTAAGGCACTGCTCCTCACTGGCTCGGCCCTGCTGCCTGCTCGCCCTCTCTTCTCAGAGCATCATCTACTACGTGAGCCGCTCACCAAAGCTGGAGGCGTGGCTGAGCCACGAGGGCATCTCGGGGGCCCTGCAGCCTGTTCGGGCGCCTGGCTATGCTGACTCGGACCCCACCTTCTCCCTGAGTGTGGATGAGGACTATGACCTTCGCCTCTCCGGCCTCTCGCTGCCCTCCTTCTGCGCGGTGCACCTTGAATGGATCCAGTACTGTGCCTCCCGGCGCAGCCAGGTCTGGCCGCTGCCACCTCGGTCTGCCTTCTCCCCTCCCTGGGTGGCTTCCTCTCACCTTCAGCCCCCCACAGCCTGGGCCCCACCCCCAAGTTCCCTGTCCCAGGTCTGAGCTGGGCTCTGGGGACGGGGGGTCCTTGTGCCACAGCCCGTGGATCAGGATTGGAATTCACCGCTGGTCACTCTGTGTTTTGGCCTGTGTGTGCTGGGCCGCCGGGCCCTGGGGACAGCCTCGCATAGCATGTCTGCCAGGTGAGTGCCCACAGGTCCAGCTGGGCCTACTGCTCACCCTTCCGCCCTATCCATGAAGAGTTCCAGGCCAGAGTCCCCCAGAAATTACCTCGGTTCTTTCTTTGGTGTGGCTCTCTCATGGGCAAGGCACCTCCTAGTTGCGACATTGTCTGCCCCTTCTCGGCCTGTGAGGGACCTGGAGTAAACACACATTGTCAAGGTGGGGAAACAGGCCCAGCATGAAAAAGGGTCTTGACTCAGACCACTGCATGTGGATGGAGCCAGAACTTAGGAACCTTGGCGCTCACGCCCCTGCTTCCCTTCCAGCCTGGAGCCCTTCCTCTACGGCCTGCATGCCCTGTTCAAGGGGGACTTCCGCATCACATCCCCACGGGACGAGTGGGTCTTTGCTGATATGGACCTGCTTCATCGCGTGGTGGCGCCTGGGGTTCGCATGGCCCTCAAGCTTCACCAGGTGGGGAGGCGTGCCCAGACAGCGGGCAGGTAGGAGGTGAAGCCTCTCCCCGGGCGGGGTCCTGACTCCAGCCCCCGGCCCCCACAGGACCACTTCACATCGCCAGATGAGTACGAGGAGCCTGCCGCCCTGTACGATGCCATCGCAGCCAACGAGGAGCGGCTGGTCATCTCCCACGAGGGCGACCCGGCCTGGCGCAGCGCCATCCTCAGCAACACGCCCTCACTGCTGGCGCTGCGCCATGTCCTGGATGACGCCTCTGACGAGTACAAGATCATCATGCTCAACCGGCGTCACCTGAGCTTCCGAGTCATCAAGGTGGGGAGAGCCCGCACGCCTGCCCCAGCCCCCACCCCGGTGCCGGCCCCCTGACCAGTGCGTGTGGGCCACCTGCAGGTGAACCGAGAGTGTGTGCGTGGCCTGTGGGCCGGGCAGCAGCAGGAGTTGGTGTTCCTGCGCAACCGTAACCCAGAGCGGGGCAGTATCCAGAACGCCAAGCAGGCGCTCCGCAACATGATCAATTCCTCCTGTGACCAGCCGCTCGGCTACCCCATCTACGTGTCACCCCTCACCACCTCACTGGCTGGCAGCCACCCCCAGCTGCGGGCACTGTGGGGTGGCCCCATCAGCCTGGGCGCCATTGCCCGCTGGCTTCTGCACAGCTGGGAGAGGTGAGCCCTCACTGCCGCCCCAGCCCGGGAGGCTGGGTTCAGGGAGCAGAAAGCTGAGGCTCAGAGAGATGAAGTCACTCCCTCCAAGGTTTCAGTGAGGAAGCGCTGGCACCAGCATGGAGCCCTGAGAGCGGACCCCTCCCAGAGCAGACCTAGCTCCACCCCATCCTGCAGCTGAAGGTGGTCTTTAGCCTTAAGAGCTGTTGATAATGCCTTCCTGAAAAGATCCTATAAAATAAATGGCAAAATCTCTTAGAGACAGCACTTCAGGGCTCAAGGATGTTAGGTGACTTGTCCTGGGACTGAACTTCTGTTTGAGGTCTCTGGCCATCCCACCAAACTCTTTGCCTCCCCCTTCGCCAGGCTTCATAAGGGCTGTGGTGCTGGTTGCAATAGTGGTGGGAACGTGGATGACTCCGACTGTGGTGGAGGCGGTGGCCTGACCTCCCTCAACAATAACCCCCCACTGGCACATGCTACACCTGAGAACACAGCAGGTGAGCCCGCGGGCAGGGTTGAACCAGTAGGCGAGGAAAACAGCCTAGCTGATGTCTGTCATCTTATCTGTCTCCCACAGGCAGTGGCGACCAGTCTCTCCCACCAGGCACTGGCTGGGGCCCAAGGCCCTCCCTTAGCAGTTCTGGTGATGGGCGCCCCCCGTCTTTGCCACAGTGGCCGCCCCCTCGGCTCCCTGGACTCCCCCCTGCTTCACCAGCTTCCGCTGAGGGTCCCCGGCCCTCAAGGGCGCCTGGGCCTGGTCTCCTCTGTTCTGAGGGTCCCAGTGGAAAGTGGAGCCTTGGGGGTCGGAAGGGACTGGGGGGATCTGAGGGGGAGCCAGCCTCAGGGAGCCCCAAAGGAGGCACCCCCAAATCTCAGGTAAGGGTCTTGTGGAAAGGGAGGGTCCTGTGCAGCTCAGGTTTGCTCTCCCACCAATCTGTCTCCCTTCCCCCAGGTGCCCCTAGACCTCAGCCTCAGCCTGGACATCAGCACCAATACCTCAGCCCCCAGAGCCGCCCAGGACACTCCTGGCTTGGACAGCAGTGCTCCTGAGAGTGACACCCCCACAGAGGCCCCGGGTGACTGGCCTGCCCCTGCTGAGGAACGCGAGAGCCCAGCCGCCCAGCCCCTTCTGGACCATCAGTACTGAATGGCCCACTCTCTTCTGGATCCCAGCAGGATTCAGTAACTTGGACCCTGGCCTCTGGCCCTCTCTGATGGACCACAGAACTGAGTGTCTTTGGCTTCCACATCTAAACCCTGACCTCTGGCTGCCTTAGCCAGAACACCAGAACTGAGTGGCCCAGATCTCTTACCTTGACCCCTGATCTCATCCCTAGTCCAGGGCCTGGACTCCCCAAACTGAAGCAGGCAGCCTCCCAGTGAGGCCCTAAGAGCCAAACCCATGGGCTGGTCCCGCTTCAAGCCCGTGGCCAGGACTGACTTGGCCTCTGGGCCTGCACTGCCTGCAGGGGCAGCCCCTTGGCCTGGGCCTGGGCTGAAATGTGGGAAGGGTGTTTTATTTCTTTTTTTTTTTTCTGTGCTTCAGAGACACCAGAATTAATAACACTATTTTTGATTTTGGTTGGTGGTTTCCACTTGTATCAGGGAATGTTGGGGTGGAGGGTAGAGGAGGTGGCCAGGTCAGAGTGGATGAGCACAGAGAGCAGGATAAAGGGTATGATGTTAGGTTATATGGGGTCAAGCAGACCAAGGTGGGCTTCACATAGGCCTGGGTCCCCTTCCTCGTAAGCCTGTTCTCCTTCCAAGCCTTGATCTGAATTTCATTTTGTTCAATTTCTCATCTCTAATACCCGAAGATTTTCAGCTCCAGTGGCTGGCTCCTACAATTACCAGCCTTGGCCTTGACCAAGACCTTTCTCTGAACTCAATTTCTCGAGTTATAAAGGTGACACTTGGATGTTTTAAGAATAAATGAGCCTGCCTGACCAGGTGGTGGTGCAGTGGATAGAGCATCGGACTGGGATGTGGAGGACCCAGGTTCGAGACCCGAGGTCGCCAGCTTAAGCACGGGCTCATCTGTTTTGAGCAAAGCTCACCAGCTTGGACCCAAGGTCACTGGCTCGAGCAAGGGGTTACTTGGTCTGCTGAAGGCCCGTGGTCAAGGCACATATGAGAAAGCAATCAATGAACAACTAAGGTGTCACAACAAAAAACTGATGATTGATGCTTCTCATCTCTCTCCATTCCTGTCTGTCCCTATCTATCCCTCTCTCTGTCTCTGTAAAAAAAAAAAAAAAAGAATAAATGAGCCTGACCAGTGATGGCAGAGCAGATAGAGCATCCATCTGGGACATCAATTGGGACACTATGGTCCTGGGTTCAAATCCCAAAGGTCCCAGGATTACCAGTTTTAGTGCAGGACATAATCCCGTGGTTGCTGGCTTGATGCCCAAGATCTCTGGCCTGAGCAAAGGGTCACTGGCAAGCCTGGCGCACCTGCGTGCGCACACACTCGCCGCCCCAGTCAAGGCACCTATGAGAATCAGTAAACAACTCAAGTGCCGCAACTACTACTTGATGCTTCTCATCTCTCTCCCTTCCTGTTCCTCTCTAAAAAAAATAATAAAAATAAGAGTGTGTAGAGCAGGGCCCAGTACTTAGCAAGTGCTAGACAGAAATAGTCTCAGTTCCGAAGCACCTGTTGTGTCCTGGAGTAGCTGGTCACTAGGTATCCTGCTCTAGCCCTCAGCTGGTCTGGATGGCAGGTACACTTATTCTCGTGTCTTCGCCCAGGGCTGGAGAGTGGGGCAGCCAGCTGGGCTGGACCTAGCTCACCCGCGCTCTGCTCCAGGGCTTCCCCGGGTAGCCGGCTCCCAGGCAGGCCCCGCCCCTACCGCTGTGGCCCCGCCCCCAGAGTAGCCCCGCCCCAGGCGGAGCCGGCGCCGGGAGCGGTAGCTGGAAAACCGGCAGCGGGACCTCAGCGCGGGAGGTGGCCGTCGGGCAGGAGCCCCAGAGGTACCGACGGGCGCGGGGGAGCAGAGGCACCACGGTCAGGCTGAACAGGGGAGAACATGGACAGGCGTGGTCTCGGGTGGTGTGTGTGGGAGGAGGGGTCCTCGCCGTGTTCGCTGCCTGTACCTTTCCAACCGCCCTCCGGGCTCCAGCACCAGTCCCGAGTCGGCACGTCTAGTCCCTTGCCGGCAGCCCCCTCTCTGTCCTCTGCGTGGTGTGCGAGCGAGTGGATGCGGTGTCCCCTTACTCCTCTCGGTGACACTAGCGACTGTCCCTGCAGCTGGCTGTGTGCAGGGCTTCCTCTGTTTGGGGGCTCCCCTTCTCTCCGGGCGGCTTCCTCCCCAGTCTTTGCACAGCGCCTCCACTCCTGAGCGAGGCCTGGGAGGAAACATCTGTCGCGCCTCCTGGCAGCAGAAATGGGGTCGTGACCTCCAGATGTGCTGGGAAGCGTCCAGCGCCTCCTCCTGGGGCAGCCCGGGCCTTCCGGATCTGTGGGGGCGGGGCCACCCCCCACCCCCAGTGACACAGGCCAGGAGGAATGTCCCGGCCTCAATGGACCCTGTGTGAAGCTGCTGGGTGGGGGGCAAAGCCCAAGAACACTCCCCAAGGCAAGGCCAGAGCCCAGCACTAGGCCAGAGCAAGAGCTGCCCATGGGCTGTGCACGTATACACACAGCTTATCCCATACAGAGCAGGAGTCTGCCTGCACAGATCCTCTCTCATGTCCCCTCTCTCCCCCAGCTCACACCACAGCCCAGGCCCAAAGGTTGGCACGTGGAGCCAGGGCCTGCATCTGCTCTACACACTTAACACAGGACCAGCTTCACTCAATTCACCTTCCTATCTCCCCACTGAGTTGAGAAGGAATAGGAATACTTAACCCCATTCTAGAGATGAGAGAACAGAGGCTCAGGGTAAGCATCAGAGGTTGTTCTAGGAGAAACAAGGGAGGAGGCACATTGAACTTTGGAGGCCTACCCTTGTTTGGGTCTGGAGCTTTAGTTGAGGGGTGCTTAGAGCCCCCACCCCTTCCTGGCCAAGCCCCACAGAGTGTTACTGGATGATGTACAAAGACCCACTAGCCGGTGCCTGCACCCTTAGTGGCCAACTCCATCCTGGGTTCACTTGGGTAGCTCCCTTCATGTTCTCACACCACTCTTTGCACCTGCCCTTGGCCTCGAAACATTTCCGCACCTAGCAGGTCCCTGGGGCCTCAGATGTCTCAGTCTTACATCCTGTGAGATCTTGAGCCTCGGCCCAACCCCCCATCCACCCCACTCATATACACACAGGGACAGGAGTGGGCAGGTGCAGTGCTGTTTAGGCCCTGGAGATTGACAGACCCAGGTTCAAATCCTGGCTCTGACATGAAATTGCTTTAGGCAAGAGCATCCCCTTATCTGGACCTCAGTTTGACCATCACATTGGGTTCAGACCTCCCTATCAACATCAGTGAGGCCAGACAGGCAGAGGTCCCCACAGGTCCCAGTTCCAGCAAAGGGGCCCAGTCATTGTGACTCACTCCCCTACCCCCAGGCATGGCCACAGTAGCCTGTAACAGGGTGAGCCAGGGCCTCTCCTTCAGGCTAGGGTGACATAGGTCCCATGACTGAGCTAGTGTGACCCCACCACCTTCCTCAGGATGTGGGGCTGGGCAGGGGGCTGGGCCCAGAGTTAAAGCCATTTCCTGTGCCAAAGGAAGTCCTCTTGTCATTCCTGCTGCCCTGCCAGTGCCCCCCGGGCACCCTTGTGTCCTTGAGGTTTTGAGGTCATGAGGCCATGGGCGTTGAGATCTGGCCTCTGGGTGCTCACCTCCTCAGGGACCCCAGAGGAAGTGGGATGGGCAGAAAGAAAGGTCTCTGGGGACAGGACGTCCTCCCTTTGTCAAGTGGGCAGTGGCCCCACGGGTTTTCCGTCCCAGCCGAGACAAATCATCTGTCCAGTTGGGCGAGGCCTTGGTGGGGACCCTCAGGCAGGGCTCAGGCCAAAGCCAGAGTGTGTGAGTGGGAACTACAGGACACTGGCAGCCCCAGGGCTGCCCAGGCCCCAGATCCTCGGGGCCAGGGCTCTGACAGCCTAGACGCTGGCCCTACCCAGCACTAAGCTGGAGGAGGGGGCTGGAAACCTTAGCCTGAGGCAGACGAGGAAGTGGCCAGGAAAGCGGAAGCGGCTTTGATGGTCTCAGAGGGGGCCGGAAGCCCACGCGTGTGGTGGAGGACCAGGCTGGAAGCCTGGGTTCCTGTTTTCTCCCCAGGCCCATCTGAGCGACCCCCTCCTCCCGCAGGGCAGGAACGGACCTGCTGGCTGGGAACCAAGCACCCAACCCCCGTGCCCGCCAATGCGGCCGGGCCCCCGGAAAGCCAAGCCCCCTGCACGCCCATGTGGGACGGAGGCATTGGGAGCCCTCGGCGGGGCACGGCCCCTGCGCCCACTGATGACCTCTTTGCCCGAAAGCTGCGCCAGCCAGCCCGGCCTCCGCTGACACCTCACACTTTCGAGCCCAGGCCGACCCGGGGCCCGCTCCTGCGCAGCGGCAGTGATGCAGGGGAGGCCCGGCCCGCCACACCAGCTAGCCCGCGTGCCCGAGCCCACAGCCACGAGGAGGCCGGCCGCTCTGCCGCAGTCCCCACCCGACTCTTCACTGATCCACTGGCACTGCTGGGGCTGCCGGCTGAGGAGCCGGAGCCTGCCTTCCCCCCAGTGCCTGAGCCCCGCTGGTTTGCCCACTATGATGTCCAGAGCCTGCTCTTTGACTGGGCTCCAAAGCCTCAGGGGGCAGGGGGCCACACAGAGGCCAGCTCTGGGACCCTGGCCTCGGCGAGTGACCGGACTGCCGGCTCAGACCTGCTGCGTGAGGCACCTGGCTTTGTGAGTGAGTTCGGGGGTGAAGGTGAACTGGGCCTGGGTGGACCAGTGTCCCCACCTGTGCCCCCTGCACTGCCCAACGCAGCCGTGTCAGTCCTGGAGGAGCCGCAGAGCCGAACCTCAGCCTACAGCCTGGAGCATGCAGACCTGGGCGCTGGCTACTACCGCAAGTACTTCTACAGCAAAGGTGAGGGAAGGCCACCGGGGCCGGGCAACTCAAGTGCACACAGTAGGACTCATGAACTGTCCTTTCCCGGTCCAGTCCCTGCTTTCTGAAGGACTAGGCTCTGTCTCTGGGCCAAGGCCGGGCCCAGCGTTAACCACTTCCCTGGGCCCAACCCCAGCCTCCACCCACAGCCCGGCACGCCCCTCTGCCTCCCGGTCCATCCTCGTTCTCCTCTGGGTTACAGAGAGATTTTTCTATCTACATGTCTATGAGGTTAAAACTGAGGCCTGAGGACCCTCACAACCTGGAACCTAGTTCTCATCAGTGTCCAAAAGGAAAGATCCCGACATCCTGGAGAATATGGGATAGGTGGGCTGGGGCGTGGCAGGACCGAGGAGGAAGCAGGCAGGTGCTGAGGCCCTGGATCAGAGGAGGTGTGCTTTGGGCCGGGATGCAGAGGAGGTGGGGCATAGGACCTGGTGTCTGGGAGCAGTACTGGGCTTGGTAGAATGTGGGTGGCGCTTCAGAGGGATGGAACTCAGTGTAGGGTCTGCATGACGAGATGGGGCCTTTGCCCGGACCTAGTAATGGACGTGGCCCAGTGAGGGTAGGACCACAGCGGTGCAGGACTGTTCATCCCCTGCCTGGGGTCCCCCCAGAACACCAGAACTTCTTTGGACTGGACGAGGCACTCGGTCCGGTAGCAGTGAGCCTGCGGCGGGAGGAGAAGGAGGGCAGCGGAGGGTCCACCCTGCACAGCTATCGTGTCATCGTGCGGACCACGCAGGTACGGGATGGGACTGCGGGTTTCGTCCTCAGCCACCTTTACCTGTCCTGAGTGCCCCTGCATTCCCTCCTCAGCTCCGGACCCTCCGTGGCACCATCTCAGAAGAGGCACTGCCTCCAGGGCCCCCACGGGGTCTGTCCCCAAGGAAGCTTCTAGAGCACGTGGCACCCCGGCTGAGCCCGACCTGTCTGCGCCTGGGCTCGGCATCACCGAAGGTGCCACGCACGCTGCTCACACTGGACGAGCAAGTGGTGAGCGGCCGGTGTGCCCCCAGCCCCACTAATAGACCTGGTCCAAGCCTAGCCTGCCCAGCTCCCGGACACCTACCCTGATCCTGTTCCTGGACAGGACTGAGTCCAGGGAAGCTGACTTTTCAGAGAGAGGGTATCAGAGGTCATCTGGTGCTTTGCCTCTCAAAATAAGATAGACCAGCAGAATTCACATCATCTTGGAGCTCGTTAGAAATGCAGGTGCTTGGGCTGGCCGCAGACCTATTGAATGAGAGCCTGAATTTTAAGACCTGAGGGATTGTGAGGAGCTGGGGTTTAGGAGCTGGGGTGGAAGTGGGGAGCAGGGGTCGGAGGAATGAAATTAAAGTGGGAGCTATGGCTGCAGACAATTCCTGTGAAGAAGGGAGGCCAGAGCTGGCGGGGCACAGGGCGTGTTTACACGGGGTCAGAGTGCTTTGAGCTGTGCAGTTAACCCCAGATGGAAAGGAGCCAGGAGCAAAGTGAGCAGAGTTGTGGGGGTCAAGGCCTCCAGAGGCTGAGGTGGGGGTGCCTGGGATTTGAGGGAGCAGAGATAGACTAGCTTTGAGACGAGGAGGATGACAGTGTGAATATTTATTGGGATCAAGTGCAACATGGTTAGGGCCCTTTCCATGAGTCACCTCCTCTGTGGCCGCATGAGAACCAACTCCTCCCAGTCCTGTCCTGCCTGTGACCTCCTGTACCCTCCTGAGCACTGGGAGCAGGACGGACCAAACCCCTTGGCAGGTGAGGACACAGATGGCTTAGAGAGGGTAGTGCTCAGGACCAGGCAGCAGGCAGCCCAGCCTCCAGGCCGGGGTCCCATCCATTCCCCCAGGCCAGGTGGGGGGGATGCTGGGGGGGGGGCTGAGGCGTGTACCTTCTACCTGTGCCCTCCCTGCCCCGCCCCTAGCTGAGCTTCCAGCGCAAGGTGGGCATCCTGTACTGCCGGGCAGGCCAGGGCTCGGAAGAGGAGATGTACAACAACCAGGAGGCAGGACCCGCCTTCACGCAGTTCCTCACTCTGCTGGGAGACGTCGTGAGGCTCAAAGGCTTTGAGAGCTACCGGGCCCAGCTGGACACCAAAAGTGAGGCCCAGCGGGCTGGGGGGTGGGCGGTGGGGACCTACCCATGCTGAGGGACAGGCTACCTTGGTGAGAACCAACTGTCTTGTTACTTCTCTGTCCCATACTGCCCTAGAATTGGGACCAGGAGTGAAGAGTTCTTTGGGTAGGCTGCGGATAGGGATCAGGGCTGCCAAGGCCAAGGCAGGGGCTAGGAGGCGGGGTTGGGACTGTCCCCAAAGCCTTGGTGCCTTACTGCCTGAGCTGGGGCCAAGAGGGTCTGGGGGCACTGCCCTCTCCATCAATCACACACATACCACCGGCCCAGCCCCCTGGGGGTGCCCCTGCCTCCTGGTTGGCGGGGCCCCTGGGAAGTGTTTTCATTGAGCACCTTCTGCTTGCCTTCCACTCTCTTGCTGCTCCACACATGCTGGTGTCTGGGCCGACATCTGTCCTCTCCTAGGACATCTGTCCTGCCTCCTTCTTAGCAGGCCATTTCTTATTTCTGTCTTCATTCCATCTCAACACCCCCAGCCTGAGCTAGGCTGGAGGCTGGAGCCTGTGGGGGGAAAGGAAGGGGAACAGCCAAGGCTGAAGACCTCCGACCTGGACATTGGCTGGTGGCATGAAGGGGCTGTCCCTCTGCTGGTTGGGGGCACAGAGGCTGCAGGTGGCAGGCAGGTAGGTTCAAGCAACCCAGATTGTTTTCTCTCCCTCTGTGTCCCAACTCCCTGGCCATAGCGGATTCAACGGGCACGCACTCACTCTACACCATGTACCAGGACCATGAGATCATGTTCCACGTGTCCACAATGCTGCCTTACACCCCCAATAACCAGCAGCAGGTGTGAGAGGGCTGGGCTGGGGGTGGTCAGGAGTTTCTGGGGAACATGGCGGGATGCTGTGGGGGTGGCAACATTTGAGCCTTGGCCTAAGCTCTGTTGACCTCCAACAACCCTCCCAGCTGATAACCCTCCTCGAAGATAAATACCCAGGGGCAGGTGGTGGAGCCACTGGTGGCAGGCTCTGTCCTGCCTGAATGAGGAGGGACGTTGGAGAGCAGACAGGTCCCACTCATACCCCTTACCGTCTAACCCGCAGCTCCTGCGGAAGCGCCACATCGGCAACAACATTGTGACCATCGTGTTCCAGGAGCCAGGCAGCAAGCCCTTCTGCCCCACCACCATCCGTTCGCACTTTCAGCACGTGTTCCTGGTGGTGCGCGCGCAAGCGCCCTGCACTCCGCATACCTCCTACAGGTGGGCGCCCAGTTCTGCCCCCGCCAAGGTTTCCTGGCTCCTTCCTGTTGCCCCTGATTCCCGTCTCTCTCCCCATAGGGTGGCTGTGAGCCGCACCCAGGACACCCCGGCCTTTGGTCCGGTTCTGCCCCCTGGCGGAGGCCCTTTCGCGGCCAACGCCGACTTCCGGGCCTTCCTGCTGGCCAAGGCGCTCAATGGCGAGCAGGCGGCGGGCCATGCACGCCAGTTCCACACCATGGCCACGCGCACGCGCCAGCAGTACCTGCAGGACCTGGCCACCAACGAGGTGACCACCACGTCGCTGGACTCAGCTTCGCGCTTCGGCTTGCCCTCCCTAGGCGGCAGGCGGCGGGCGTCCCCTCGAGGCGCAGGCGCCGAGCTGCAGGCAGCTGGTGCGCTGGTGTGGGCAGTGCGCGCGGCGCCCGGGGCCCGGGGTGCAGCTGGGGCCCCGGCCGGCGGCCCCCATGAGGCCGAGGTGTCCTGCCTGCTGGGCATCTCTGCCGAGGCTCTGGTGCTGGTGTCGCCGCGCGATGCTCGTGTAGTCTTTAACTGTGCCTGTCGCGACGTGCTGGCCTGGACCTTCTCGGAGCAGCAGCTCGACCTGTACCATGGCCGCGGGGAGGCGATCACCCTGCGGTTCGACGGGCCCCCTGGGCAAGCAGTAGGCGAGGTCGTGGCGCGCCTGCAGGTGAGACCCAGGGGCGAGGGCGCTCGCTGCCGGGGGCGGAGCCTGCCTTGGGACCCTTCGCTCCCCGCCCCCTCCTGTGAAAGGAGGGTCAAAGAGGGCAGACCAAGCCCGGAGCGTGGCAGAGCGGAAGCTGGGGGTCCTCCGGCAGGTGACCCTCGTCTCCGAGCCTCTGGCCCTGATCTGCCGGGAGGGTTGCTAAGGCTCTCCTGGGAGCAGGGAGGTGGGGGGACGATAAGGTCCCCTGGGAGCAGGGAGGTGGGGGGGACGATCACCTCCCTGGGTCCAACCCACTTACTCCACGCTCCGCCCCAGCTGGTGAGCCGCGGCTGTGAGACCCGCGAGCTGGCGCTGCCCCGTGAGGGGCAAGGCCGCCGGGGCTTCGAAGTGGACAACGAGGGCTTCGTCACGCACGTGGAGCGCTTCACGTTCGCGGAGATGGCGGGGCTGCGGCCTGGGGCGCGCCTGCTGCGCGTGTGCGGCCAAACGCTGCCCAACCTTAGCCCCGAGGCGGTGGCCCAGCTGCTGCGCTCGGCGCCCAAGGTCTGCGTCACCGTCCTCCCCCCAGACGAGAGTGGTCGGCCCCGCAGGTCAGGGCGCTGGGGTGCATGCAGGGAGGTGGGAGGACAGGGCAGCTGGCCACCGCGTGGCGCCTCCTGTGTCGCTCTGTTAGCATTCTTGGGAATGCCAGGTGAAGGCTTTTACTCCTTGAGAGAATCCTAGTCTTTTAATCTCTCCGAACTGTACTGTCCTCATGGGTACAATGGAGCCGATCAGTAAAAGAGTGTGGCTGAGTTCTACTAAAACTTTATTTACAGACACTGATTTTCATCTTATATGCCTTTCATTAAATGTTATTTTGATTTTTTTCAGTTGTCTAAAAATGTGAAAACTATTCTTAGTAACAAAAACAGGCACATCTAAAAAAGAAAAGGCAGGGGCTGGATTTGGTCTCCAAGCAGTAGTTTTTGGATCTCTATGCTCAGTGATTGACCTGTGTTATTATTTAAGTCCTCACAGCAAGGTAGGAGATGTGTACTGTTACCCCCATTTCACAGATGGAGAAACGGACACTCGGAGTGATTTGCCCAGGATACACAGGGGCAGCCCTGCGATTTGAACCTAGGTTTTGAAAAACATCCAGTAGCCATGCAAACGGTTTTCACTGATAGGGAATTTGGAGAGCCCCGGGCCTGAGAGTGCGCCTCAGACAGCTGGGAACGGGGCCCGGGATGCAGGGTGCCGGGGTGCGATGTCCCCTCTGAGGCTACCCTTCCTGTCCCCAGGAGCTTCTCAGAGCTGTACAGGCTGTCTCTGCAGGAGCCCAGCCGGCGGGGGGCCCCCGAGCCAGTGCAGGATGAGGCGCCTGAAGCTGCCCTGATGCCCTCCACAAAGCAGCTGCTGCACATGTGCCTGAATGATGGCAGCAGTCCTCCGGGGCCCCGAGACCTGGCTGAGGAGAGGACAGAGTTCCTGCACAGCCAGAACTCGCCATCACCCTGCAGGTGCGCCCTCCGGGCCACCCCTTTCAGCCAGCCACCGAGGCTGGGCGGGAAGGCCTCTGAAAGCAAGGACTGTGGGGAACAGCTTCTAGTGCTGAGCTGTCCCTGCTCTCCCCAGCTCCCTGTCAGATGAGGCCCCAGTCCTGCCCAACACCACCCCTGACCTCCTCCTGGCCACCAAAGCCAAGACACCAGCACCTAGTGCTGGCAGGGAGATACCGCCCACCCAAGTGAGTAGAAACAAGGCTCTGGAGCCCTCCAAGCAGGGGTGGGCATAGTGGTGATGGTGGGCATCGCTGCATCCATACCCATTTCTGCCCCTCAGGACAGACCGGCCAGCCCCAGCTGTGGTGAGGACAGGGGTGACCCGGCCCCGGAGCTGAGGGCCTCCTTCCTGCCACGAACCTTGTCTCTTCGAAACTCCATCAGCAAAAGTGAGTCTGGACGGAGGGGGAGCATAGGAGGCGGGCAGGGGGAGGCTGGGCCGGTTTCTCTGCTGAGCCCGCCTCCTGTGTCCAGTCATGTCAGAGGCGGGCAGTGAGACTTTGGAAGATGAGTGGCAGTCCATCTCAGAGATCGCCTCCACTTGCAACACCATCCTGGAGTCGCTGTCCCGGGAGGGTGAGACCACTGAGAACACTGCAGGGAGGGGGCTCTTGTTTCCTGTACCAGCCTGCTCAGATGGTCCCTCTTCCCCACCAGGACAGCCCATCCCAGAGAGTGGAGATGCCAAAGGAACCCCCAAGTCTGATGCCGAGTAAGGCTCCCGCCCCGACCTAGCCCCTCCAACCATGCCTATGGGACCGCCGCCTCTGCCCACCCACTGAAGTTAGGCCTTGTCCCGCGGGCCTGCTTTCCTGTACCCATGTGTCTGAGGAGACTGGGGTTGGGCCCTCCCATCAGCTGGGTCTGGGAGCCAGCTGTGGTGCTGTCCCTGCCCCTGTCCCGCTGACTCCTGCCCCCACCCCGTGTCCTCAGGCCAGAACCCGGGAGCCTGTCAGAGAAGGTCTCGCACCTGGAGTCCATGCTCAGGAAGCTGCAGGAGGACCTGCAGAAGGTAACAGAGTGGCCTTGGATCTGTCGGGGCATCACAGGGCTGTCCCAGGAACAGGCGGCCATTCTGACTCCTGCTTCCTCCCCAACTGCCCAGGAGAAGGCAGACAGAGCCGCGCTGGAGGAAGAGGTTAGGAGCCTGCGGAATAACAACCGGCTGCTGCAGGCGGAATCAGAGAGCGCGGCCGCCCGCCTGCTCCTGGCTTCCAAGCAGCTGGGCTCGCCCACCTCTGACTCGGCCTGAGCCATCAGGCCCAGCCTTAGCCTGGCTGTGGACTTGCTCGGAACTGCCCCCGGTCCCCCTGGTCCCCCCAGGCCCCCTCAGGAACTCTGCCTGCACAGAGGCGCGTCTTAGCACTGCCCCTACTCCCCAGCCCATTTTTTGGTGGCAAAGCTGCCCTGACCCCATTCCTGTTTGTAAATATTCTGTGAAGGAAAGGGGATTTCAGGAGTAAAGAAGCCACTGCTATTTGTGTCTGTGCTTGATGTTCATGACATGACAGGGGAAGGGCTTTTACCCCCGGGAGCCCCAGCCAAGCTCCTAGGAGCAGTCAGAAAGGCAGGCCCTGGGACGTTGGCTCGAGTTGGTCTGGCACTCACCGAGGGGTTCTCTGATGCTAGGCCACCCTTTGTCTCCTCTCCCACAGACATTTATTTGGTCTGTTGGGAAGCATGTGACCACACCCCATGCCTGTTCTGCTCTGTTATCCAAGCTGGGCCCAGCCCTGCCTCTGCCCTAGAACCAGACCTGAGGGGCTGAGATGAGGGTCAGAGAGGGGATCTGTAGAACAGGGAAGGGAAGTAGCTCAGGAGTCAAGGAGAGCTTGACCACACCCCCTTATGAAGGCCTTCTCACCTTGCAAGGACCTATCCCCCAGTGCAGGCCCCACCTCTCTGCACTGAGCCCCAAGTTTGGCATTCCCTCTACTACAGGGCCGTATTCTGCAGGGCCCGGTTCCGGAAGTGGTGGTGTCTGTGCCTCAGTTGCCTGGGTGATGTTTCCATGTCCTGGTGGAAATCAGCCCTTGACCTGCTTATCTCCTCACCAGCCTATGACCCCTCATTTTTCACCAGGCTGGGCCCATCCCTATGGGTGCCATCAGCAGGTCCAAACTTGGATTTCCTCTAACCTCTTTCTTTCCTGGATCTGAGACCCTGACTCACCTGTCAATATCACCTGCCTAGTCCAGCCCCTGCCATATGTTGGCTGAGGTCCACCCTGCTGAAACTCAGACACTGGGTCCAAACATAAACTTGGGCTTAGGCAGAGGATGAGCTAGGCTTTGAGAAACAACATCAGGGGATCAGGCATCATGGACGAGGTCATGTGAGGGCTGAGTGTTGAAAATTGAGTAAGAGTTCAGTTGAGTAGGCCCTGGCCAGGTAGCACAGTTGGTTAGAGCATTATCCCAACATGCAGAGGTTGTGGGTTTGATCCCTGGTCAAGGCACATAGAAGAATCAACCAAAGGCCTGACCTGTGGTGGTGCAGTGGATAAAGTGTCGACCTGGAATGCAGAGGTCGCTGCTTCAAAACCCTGGGCTTGCCTGGTCAAGGCACATATGGGAGTTGATGCTTTCTGCTTCTCCTTTCTCCTCTCTCTCTAAAAAGAAATAAAATCTAATACAAAAAAAAGTAAATAAAAAAGAATCAACTGAAGATAGCATGAATGAGTGGAACAACAAACTGATGTTTTTCTCTGTCTCTCTCCCTTCCTCTATCTCTAAAATCAATAAAATAAAAATATTTTTAATTTTAGTTTTTTAGATTTTTCTTGAAATCTTTTTTTTTTATTTTATTATTATTTTTTTTTGTATTTTTCTGAAGCTGGAAACGGGGAGAGACAGTCAGACAGACTCCCGCATGCGCCCGACCGGGATTCACCCAGCACGCCCACCAGGGGGCGACGCTCTGCCCACCAGGGGGCGATGCTCTGCCCCTCGGGGGCGTCGCTCTGCTGCGACCAGAGCCACTCTAGCGCCTGGGGCAGAGGCCAAGGAGCCATCCCCAGCGCCCGGGCCATCCTTGCTCCAATGGAGCCTCGGCTGCGGGAGGGGAAGAGAGAGACAGAGAGGAAGGAGGGGGTGGGGGTGGAGAAGCAAATGGGCGCTTCTCCTATGTGCCCTGGCCGGGAATCGAACCCGGGTCCCCCGCACGCCAGGCCAATGCTCTACCGCTGAGCCAACCGGCCAGGGCCTTGAAATCTTTTTTTTTTTAAAGATTAAAAAAAAAATTTTCCAGTGGGGCAAGGGGAATTAGAAGTAGTTGCTTCACTGTAGCTGTTCCTTGGTTGTTTGTTGTATGTGCCTTGGCTGGACAAGCCCAGGGTTTTGAAGCAGTGACCTCAGTATTCCAGGTCTATGCTTTATCCACTGTACCACCACAGGTCAGGCTTATGTTTTCAATTTCATTTATTGATTTTTAGAGCGAGAGAGAGTTAGAGAGGGAGAAGCAGGAAGCATCAACTCATAGTAGTTGCTTCCAATATGTGCCTTGACCAGGCAAGCCCAGGGTTTTGAACCAGCGACAGCACTCCAGGTTGACACTTTATCCACTGCCATCTCTGGGTGTGTGTCTGCAGAGACCTGGGATCTGGTCGTGTCATTAAGATGTTCAAGGGGAGGACAATAAGGTGAGATTTGGGTGTCAGGGCCCTTTGGCAGCGGAGAAAGCAGACCTCGGGAGGCGGCTGTAGCAGCAGCCCCGATGGCAGGTAGTGGGGGCTTAAAATCGACGGTAGGAGAGGAGATGGGGAGAAGTGGGCAGACTTGCCAGGGCCCGGTGAGGGAGAGAACTTGGGAAGAAAACAGCTTCTTTGGTGGTAGCTAAGTTTCTGGCTGGAACCTCCCAAGGAGGCCATGGCCATGGCTGAGACGGGGAGGGCAGCCCAGGATGGCTCTGGTCGTTTGGAACAGGGCTCATTTGGGAGGTCTGAGGGACATCAGTGTGAAACGTCCAGTGGGCTGGCACACAGGAAAGAGAGGTCTAGGACGGAGACAAGGATTTGGGACTGGTGAGCCATGAGCAGGATGAGGTCACTCAGGGAATGTGGGAAGGACCGTTAGAAGGCTTCCGGGGGGTCACAGGAGGACACTGGGTTTCAAACCGGCGACCTCAGCAGTCCAGGTCAATGCTTTATCCACTGCTTCACCACAGGTCAGGCCCCATGGGAGGACAATGGAAATGCTAAGACGAGCGAAACGCGGCGCGGCTGAGCACCCCCTGCGCCTCAAGGGGGCCGCGCTGCGGGCAGCTCCCCCACCCGCCTTCTCAGGTTAAGAGCCTTCTGGGCAGACCCGGCCCCTCCTCCAGCTCGCCCTAGCGCTCCCAGAGCCGGGGTTCTACCAAGCTCCGCTTCCCCAGACGCTGCCCGGCAGGTTCGCCCAGGACTAGGTCCTGACCCCGCCACTCCGATTGGGTTCCGCCCCTCGCGTGGAAGTGCTGCTGGTACTGGCTCCTGAGTCGCCCACAGCGTCTCAGGCCCCGCCCCGGCCCGCCCCCTAGCAGAGAGGCTGCAGCGAGCTCGGTGCCACGGACATTTTCCGGTTCTACAACATTCCGCCGTCCGCTGGCCTGCTCCCCTGCAGGCACTGTCCATCGAAGTCAGCACCAAGGGCCTACTGGGTTCCCATGGGATTCGCTAGCGTTGCAGCAAGTCCCAATGCTAACCTGCCTGCCCCTGCAACAGTGCAAAGCCCGGAACGTGGACGTCACCCGCCTCAGGGCCGGGGTTTTCCCGAAACGCATTACCTGATTACCAGAACCTGATTATCGAAATAGCTAACCAGGGTCTTTTCGCATGCGCAGACCGTTTTACTACGCATGCGTCAGACCAAGCCGGAAGTGCCCTGGTCTAACCTCTTGGGTCGTGATCTGACTTTGTTTGACCTCTTGGGGCTCGGGATTTAAAATTTCTTGGGTCCTTGGTCGTAGCAGAAGAGGATATCCAACCACAGACCTTTACCTGTCGCTTCCCCAACAGACGCCCTCTCTTCCTTAACCACGCAAAAGACTTCTTAGCCCAGTGTTCATCTTTTACAGCCTGGCGCTATTGAACCTTTCCAACATCACTGTCTTACCCTACTCACCACAAATGCTGGTTAGCTTCTCTTCGATATCCACCTTCCTTTTCTTCTTTTTTTTGAACAGAGACAGAGAGAGTCAGAGAGAGGGATAGACGGACAGGAACGGAGAGATGAGAAGCATCAATCATTAGTTTTTTTTGTTTTTGTTTTTGTTTTTCTTACAGAGAGTGAGAGTCAGAGAGGGATAGATAGGGACAGACAGGAACGGAGAGATGAGAAGCATCAATCATTAGTTTCTCGTTGCGCATTGCGACACCTTAGTTGTTCATTGATTGCTTTCTCATATGTGCCTTGACCGCAGGCCTTCAGCAGACCAAGTAACTCCTTGCTCAAGCCAGCGACCTTGGGCTCAAGCTGGTGAACTTTTGCTCAAACAAGATGAGCCCGCGCTCAAGCTGGCAACCTCGGGGGTCTCGAACCTTGGTCTTCCGCATCCCAGTCTGTCGCTCTATCCACTGTGCCACCGCCTGGTCAGGCTCAATCATTAGTTTTTCATTGCGCATTGCGACACCAGTTGTTCATTGATTGCTTTCTCATATGTGCCTTGACCGCGGGCCTTCAGCAGACCGAGTAACCCCTTGCTTGGCCAGCGACCTTGGGTCCAAGCTGGTGAGCTTTTGCTCAAACCAGATGAGCCCATGCTCAAGCTGGCGACCTCAGGGTCTTGAACCTGGGTCCTCAGCATCCCAGTACGACGCTCTATCCACTGCACCACCGCCTGGTCAGGCTATTTATTTATAATTTATTGTTTTTTTTATTTGTTTATTTTTAGAGAGAAGGGGAGTAGCAGAAAGCATCAAATCCCATATGAGCCTTAACCAGGCAAGGCCCGAGTTTCAAACCAGGGACCTCAGCATTAAAGGTCCGCTGCACCACAGGTCAGGCCTTTTTTATTTATTTTTATTTTTTAGGTTTTACTTACTCATTTTTAGAGAAAAAGGAAAGAGAAAGGGAGAAGCAGGAAGCATCAACTCCAATATATGCCTTGACCAGGCAAGCCCACGGTTTCAAACTAGTGACCTCAGTGTTCCAGGTCGACGTTTTATGCACTGCGCCACCACAGGTCAGGCCTTTAAAAAAATTTTTATTTACTCTTTTTTTTTTCTCAAGCCAGATGAGCCCGCGCTCAAGCTGTGGACCTTGGGGTCTTGAACCTGGGTCCTTCCGCATCCCAGTCCGACGTTCTATCCACTGCGCCACTGCCTGGTCTGGCTCTTTATTTACTAATTTTAACGAGACGGAGACAGGAACATCAATCTGTTCGAACTAGCCACCTCTGCGCTTCCAGACAATGCTCAAAACCAACTGGGCTAATCTGCCAGGGCTCCACCTTCCTTTGTTAATCTGTGAGTTGATGCTCCCAACAGCCAATGGGCCTGACTGGGCTTTTACTACGCTGGGAACCCCACCTTCCTTAGCTACCTACTTTCATCCACTGAATAGCAACTAATTTTCAAGGGCACCCTCAGCCTACAAGCTCCCAGATGACTGTAAATATTCATCCAACTCTGTATCACCAATGCCCAGCCTGATATGACCAGCAAGGAGTGTGATGAAATAAGGGCAAATCTCTGATTGGCTTGGCAACAAATTTATTAGCTCAGAGTAGAAAAAGCAAGAGTCTAATCACTTTGATTCTTCAGTGAAAATGAGCCTCTTATCTGGAGAGCTGCCAGCCTGCCCCTTGCCCAACTTTCCCTTCTATTAAGGCACTTGAAAGAAGGGGGAACAGAGAAGTCTCAGACCCAACCTTGCTAGATCCTGGAGGGCCAGGGCTGTCCCACCAGTCTCTTCAGCCACAGCTGAGCAAGGAAAAAGCTGACAGAGACCTCAGCAGGGTGGGAAGTCCAGCCCTTCAATGCTGCTGTTAGGTACAAGGACAATGCCAGCATCACAGGAGAGCTGGTAATGGGCATTATTTTGGTTCAAATGTAAATAAGTCCATGATTTGAGGAAGACACTTGATAATAAGGCTTTGTGGCCTCCAAGGCCAGAGCTCCAACCTGTCCCTCTCTCGAGGAGCAATAGAAGCTGGAGGGTGGGGACGGGCCCCCCAGAATTCCCTATACAGAAGGGAGGTGAACATCAGGTTAGGGGAAGGAGACGTTTGAGTCCTCCCAGCTCCATTTCCAGAGAAGTTAATGCTCTGCTTAAGCACCTCCAAAATGAGAGATAGATACTGCCAATAAAAGAATAAAATGCAACCCCCCTCACCATGAAGCCATCACCCAAAGAAGTTGGGGGCAGTTGGAGCACCCCCCCCCCCCGAGTCCGTAAGTGCTTGTTTTGGGAGGGCTTCAATCTCCTGCAACCCAGTGCTGAGCAAGGCAGGTGTCATCCCCTTAGGAGCTGATCTGACTCAGAAGGGCTGAGAAGTCCATGTCTGCAATGGAGGAGAAGTCTTCATCCCCTGAGAGGAGACCGTTGGGGAGCCCAGAGGTCCCCAGGGGAGTGGGAGCTGGGTCAGGGGGCCTCTGGGACCCTGTCACCAGGCGTGTTATAGCCTCAGGGTACTCCATCAGCATGGGCTCTGCAGTGTGGGGGGCCATAGATACCCCCTGGTTCAGCAGCTGCTGAAACTCCGAGTTGTCGACAGATGCCAGGTCTGTGAACACGGCTGGGTCAGTGTTATTGCCCAGCAGGGCCCCCAGGTCTTCATCAGCATCAAACTGTAGCTGCAGCAGGGCCTCTGTCAGTGTCCCTTCCCCTGCCTGGGGGGGTTTGGGGGCAGGCGGGGCCACAGCCTGAGCAAGGCCTGAGGCCAGGACTGGGACCGGGGTCGGGGCCTGACCCAGAGCTGGTGCCATGGATGGGGCAGGGGCGGGGGCGGGGGCCGGGGCCAAGGCCGAGGGCTGGCCTGGGATCTGCCCAGGAGAAAATACCATGGGAGAAAACTCCTCAAAGTTGATGGTGCTGAGGGATGGCGTAAAGGGATAGGGCTGGGGAGCTGGAAGAGAGAAACGGGGAATCAGAGAACTCTGAGGCCCACCCTGGCCTCTGACGCCCAGCCCACCAACAGTGCACAGGATCAATCCCTCCCTACGGAGTCACTGCCAGCACCTTTACCCAATCGGACTTAGACTACAGGGTCCAGTTCTGACCTCACTTTCCTGGAGCCCTCCCTGTCTACTCCAGGGAAGAAAGCCTCCTGGCCTTTTAAAGGCATACTTTCAGAGATCAGCTGGCAAACCATCATCTTGCAGCTGAAAAACCAAGTCCTAAGAGGACATGGGCCCAAGGAGTACCCTGTGAGTCTAGGCTGAAGCAGAGTACTTTGTCATTCTTTTTTAAAGCAGACACCAGCACATATATTTTGCTACTTTAGAAGTGATTTTTTTGTTTTCCTAATTCAATTGAGAGCTGAGGGCAGAGATTGTGTGCTTTTTAACTCCGTACCCCAGGCACTGAGGAGAGTTTTAACTGGCAGTGGTTCTCAGATTTCGGTGTGCAGTAACGTCCCAGGAGGTAGCTGGTTCCTAGCCACACCATCAGGGCTTCTGATTCCAAAGCTCTGTGATGGGGCCCAGGAATCTAAATCTTTACTGCTCTCCAGACGGCTCTGGCATGGTAATTAGGCCTCATGCCCTGAGAAACATGAGCTCAACACACTCACCTGCTGGTAAGACTGTTTCCCTTCCAGAGGGTGTGTAAATCACAGGCCGAACAGACTGGAGCCTGTGCTTCCAGCGGGAAGACAGGAGACCCTTACCTGGCTTGGGGACAGGAGCTGAGCTGCGGGAAGGCACAGCAATACGGCGGGACACAGGCCGGGGGTCAGTGGGTCCTGTGGGGCAAGGCTGAGTCAGTTCTCAGAGCCCGGGGTCTCCCTCCCCTGCCTCCTGCCTTCTCTCCGATTCTCCCCACCACCCATCTCACCACTGAAAGGACTCTTCTTCATGATGCTCTTGAAGGTCTCATACGTCCTTTTCCGTTTCTCCTCGATTCGATGACGATCATCTGGAAAAGCAGCAGGGAGAAGTAAGCCTTCCTCCTTTCAGCTGGACCCCTACGCTCTCAAAGGGTCCCCAGGAGGAAGGTGATCAGCCAAGGTTTCCTAAGACCCTTTCTCTGGCCCCTCCCAGTCAATGAGAAAGGTGCGTGCGACTCAACAGCCCAAAGAATCCCTTCTAAGAGGGCCTCTGTTGTCCGAATTGCTCGTCTGAGGGCCACGTGAGTGCATCTGAGTAAAGGGCCCGTGCTCTGGCGAACTAGGAGCCCTCACGGGGCCCTAGTCTCCATTTATCCTCTTCCTCACACTGCTCATGTTCTCGCTCATCTCCAGCATCGAGGCAGGCCTGGCAGGGAGCTCTTTGCACTCTGGGGCAGTCGAGGCTCAGCAGGCTTGCTTCAGGCCTCCACAGAGGCTCCTGCTCAGCTCTGACGCTTACTAGTTCAGTCTAGAGCTATCAGAACTGTCTTTCTAGCGACTGCAGCACTTGGGAAACTCTTAAGTATTCAACACCATCAGTCCAAAGCCAGCCTCGTTCTCTCCTTGTGTGGTGGCACAGTGGATAAAGCACAGACCTCTTGAAACACTGAGGTTGTGGGTTCAAATCCCTGGGCTTGCCCGGTCAAGGCACATACAGGAAGCAACTAGTACAAGTAGATGCTTCCCGCTTCTCCCCTCTCATTTTCACTCTCCCTCTCTCTCTCCTCTCTCCAAAAATCAATAAATAAAATCTAAAAATAACACCAACCTGGTTCTTTCTCCTCTCGTGTTCCCTCATCACCTGTCTGCTCTGTCAACAAAGCCAAAAGCCTTGCAATCATCCTCCACTTCTTCCTCTCGCTCTCACTGTTCCCTGCCTCGGCACACTGACCAAGCACCTGCTGTGTGCCAGATTTCATCCTAGCCACTGGGGATACAGCCCTGAGTAAGCCGATAAGGCTCTTGCTCCCAAGTTGACATCCTAGTGACAAAGGGGCAGGGACACGACCATATACAAGTGATAACAGCGCTAAAGAGACACATGGGGTGATGGTAACAGTACCAGAAGTAATGTCAGGGCCTGATCAGGCGGTGGCGCAGTGGATAGAGCGTCGGACTAGGATGCAGAAGACCAAGGTTCAAGACCCCAAGGTCGTGAGGTTAAGCGTGGGCTCATCTGGTTTGAGCAAAAGCTCACCAGCTTGGACCCAAGGTCGCTGGCTCAAGAAAGGGGTTACTTGGTCTGCTGAAGGCCCGCGGTCAAGGCACATATGAGAAAGTTATCAATGAACAACTAAGGTGTTGCAACGCGCAACAAAAAACTAATGATTGATGCTTCTCATCTCTCCGTTCCTGTCTGTCTGTCCCTGTCTATCTCTCTCTCTGGAAAAAAAAAAAAAAAAAAAAGAAGTAACATCAGGGAGTCTAGCTCAGAGGTGGCCAGGAAAGCACTAGTGTGAGCCCATTACATGAATGTCTGGACGCCAAGTATTTCAAGCAGAGGCAACAACTAGAACGCAAGTCCTGAGGAGACGAGACTGAGCTTGGTGTGTGAGACACAGAAAGGGCCGCCGGGGCTGCAGGGTCACTGAGGAAGATGGCAGCAAGTAGCTTTGTCTCTCTCTGCCGTGCCCTCTGTGAGGGCCACGCTGCGCCTCCTCTCCCAGGGTGGCCCCTGGTCCTCCAGTCTCTCCCTCGAGGGTCCTCCTCACTGTCACCACAGTGTGCTTCCAGATCTGCTCATGTCACTTCTCTGCTCATAAACCTTCGATGGCTGTTCACTGGCTTCAGGATGAATGCCTTGAGCCTAATGTTCAAGGCTCTCCTGCCTGGGCCTGCTCACTGCCCAGGGTCACTTCCCACCACAAAGCTGCCCCCACACTGTGTGCATGCTCCAACATTCCTGCCCTTCCAGGGGCTGGTCCACCTGTCTGGAGAATGGTCTTTTTAAGTGTGGGGAGGGTGCCCGACAAGGGGTGGCGCAATGGATAGAATGTTGGGCTGGGATGCTGAGGACCTAGGTTCGAAACCTCAAGGTTGCCAGCTTGAGCATGGGATCATCTGGCTTGGTGCAGGCTTACCAGCTTGAGGGTGGAGTCATAGACACATCCCCATGATTGCTGGCTTGAGCCCAAAGGTTGCTGGCTAGAAACCCAAGGTCACTGGCTTGAGCAAGGGGCACGTATAAGAAAGCAATCAGCTATAACTATGAGTTGACGCTTCTCATCTCTCTCTTCCTGGCTGTCTTGTCAGTCTGTCTGTCTCTCTCACACACACACAAATAGTGATCCCCCGACCAGTATCCACCTAGCAACCCCGTCTGGGGCTGATACTTGAATCAACTGAGCTATCCTCAGCACCCGGGGCTGTAGCTTGAACCAATCCAGCCATTGGCTACAGGAGGGGAAGAGAGAGAGAAGGGGAAGAGGGAAGGAAAGAGAAGCAGATGGTCACTTCTGATGTGAGCCCTGACTGGGGATAGAACCTGAGATGTCTGCTCACCTGGCTTACGCTCTACCCATTGAGCCAACCAACCAGGGCCAGAATAGGCTTCTTTGAATGCAGTGGTCTCCAGCTCCCAGAGCACACACCTCCCTCCGTTTCCCATGTTACTGTGACTTAAGGATCTGTTTTGCATGTGTCCCTCATATGACAACTTCTGAGGCAGGGAATGTCTTCTTCCCTTTTACATTCCCAGTACCTGGCTCAGGCCCTGGTACCAAGAGAGCACTCAGTAATCATTTGTGAAATGAACTAACGGCTATTTTGGGGGTTGCTTTCCAAATTTATTAGCCTGCTCCTAAGGTAGAGAACGCTCTCGGGCTGGATGGCAGGCTCTGGAGAGGGTCATCCTGGCTGTTCCTACTGTGGTCATGCCCAGAAGCCTTGACCAAACCATGGCTATGTGGCAGTGACAAGAGACACACAATGTGGCAAGAGGCTGAAGCCAGAAAGCGTGGGCTCAAATGCTGACTCTGACTCACTATCTATGTGATCTCAGGCAAGTTAGATGCCATTTCCTACCTCAAGAGGTTCACGAGTATAAAATCAGGTAATGCGCTGATGTGCTTGAAATACAGGCAAACATGTAATAAGAGCTCAGTAAATCTTGGGTATCATTAGCCTGACCAGGCGGTGGTGCAGTGGATAGAGCGTGATACTAGGATGCGGAGGACCCAGGTTCAAGACCCCGAGGTCGCCAGCTTAAGCGCGGGCTTATCTGGTTTGAGCAAAAGCTCACCAGCTTGGACCCAAGGTCGCTGGCTTGAGCAAGGGGTTACTCAGTCTGCTGAAGGCCCACGGTCAAGGCACATATGAGAAAGCAATCAATGAACAACTAAAGTGCCACAACAAGAAACTGATAATTGATGCTTCTCATCTCTTTCCTTTCCTGTCTGTCCCTCTCTCTGACTCTCAAAATCTTGGGTATCATTATTATTAAACGAGGCAAGAGAGAGAATCTGATTACTGTATGATTCCCAACCAGCTTCAGTTTTTTTTTTTGTATTTTTCTGAAGCTGGAAGCGGGGAGGCAGTCAGACAGACTCCCGCATGCGCCCGACCGGTATCCACCCAGCATGCCCACCAGGGGGCGATGCTCTGCCCATCTGGGGTGTTGCTCTGTAGCAACCAGGGCCATTCTAGCACCTGAAGCAGAGGCCATGGAGCCATCCTCAGCGCCCAGGCAAACCTTGCTCCAATGGAGCCTTGGCTGCAGGAGGGGAAGAGAGAGAAGGAGAGGGGAAGGGGTGGAGAAGCAGATGGGCGTTTCTCCTGTGTGCCCTGGCCAGGAATCGAACCCAGGACTCCTGCACGCCAGGCCAACGCTCTACCACTGAGCAAACCGTCCAGGGCTAGCTTCAGCTTTTGACCCTGAACTACAGCCCCAGACATCCAGCCCTGGCCTCGCTCTCCTTGGTCACTGTTACCCTGCCCGGCCATGTACCTGTGTCTGGCAAGTATTGGAACTCCATGGGCTCACTGAGCTCCCGATCTGAAGGTCGCCGCAGCTGCATAGAGACACGCACGGGGGTCTGCAGGCTGGGGTCTGCATAGGGAGGCGTCCGGAACACAATGGCCACTTGTCGGTGTACATCAGCTTGTGAAAAGGAGCCTCGGGCCTCCCAGCCTGGTCCCGTGAAATACACTTCAATGTCCTCTGCAGGAGACGGAGCAGCAGTGTGGGTTGGGGTGCTTAACTCACCCACAGCCCACCGCCCACCCCATTGCTAATACTTGTCTCCTGCGATACATCTCAGTGCTGCCCAGGTATTGGGGGGAGATGAAAGCCAGTTCCGTGCCATTTGCCATCTCTTCCAGCCCCACCCCCTACCTCCTGCTGCAGTCCCGCCCGCTTCCTGGTAGGTACCTTTCTGCACCTTGTCACACAGCAGGAAGATCTCGTCACCCCCGAGGCAGCTCCCGGAGTTGCGGTTCACCCTGCAGATCTTGAGCTCTGCTGTGTTGGGGGCGCCTGAGGGGGTGGGAATAAGAAAGAAAGCCCTGAACCCCTGGAGACCTCCATGACTGCCTACAGAAGCAACATTCGGGTCTGGCCCAGAGTCAAGATTATCCAGAGCTTGCCGACTGCACCTTCAGTCAATGTTCAAGCATTCCCACTGGCCCCTCAACCTGACCAATTCAGCAACGATTTATCTACTGGTCCCTACTATGTGCCCAGCACTGTTCTAGGCAGGAAGAATGTGACAACCCACAAAACCTAACTAGTTCTGCCCTCACGGAGCTTATAGTACAGTGAGAACCAGTCTGCTCATACCTCCTTCCTCCACCTGATCCAAGCAGTCTTCAAGGCCCCATTTATTACACCTACCCTGGCAAAGAACCCTTCTGGCCTGACCCCGTTCATTCTGGTTTCCTGTCCTTAGGGCCTACAGCCCTTTTATTTTCATTTATTTTGTTGGTTATTAATTAAAGATGGCAGCTAATCAATGTCAGCGCAATTCATCTGTGAACTTCCTATGACCTTTCATCACTGAATCACTACTTTATTTTTTTATTTATTTTTTGTGAGAGAGAGGGACATACAAGGACAGACAGGAAGGGAGAGAGATGAAATGCATCAAGTCTTAGTTGCGGCACCTTAATTGTTCTTTTTTTTTTTTTTTTTTTGTATTTTTCTGAAGCTGGAAACGGGAGAGACAGTCAGACAGACTCCCGCATGCGCCTGACCGGGATCCACCCGGCACGCCCACCAGGGGCGACGCTCTGCCCACCAGGGGGCGATGCTCTGCCCCTCCAGGGTGTCGCTCTGCTGTGACCAGAGCCACTCTAGCGTCTGGGGCAGAGGCCAAGGAGCCATCCCCAGCGCCCGGGCCATCTTTGCTCCAATGGAGCCTTGGCTGCGGGAGGGGAAGAGAGAGACAGAGAGGAAGGAGGGGGTGGGTGGAGAAGCAAATGGGCGCTTCTCCTATGTGCCCTGGCCGGGAATCGAACCCAGGTCCCCCGCACGCCAGGCCGACACTCTACTGCTGAGCCAACCGGCCAGGGCCTTAATTGTTTATTGATTGCTTTCTCATACGTGCCTTGACCAGGGCAGGGTGGGGGAGGCTCCAGCCGAGCCAGTGAGTAACCTCTTGCTCAAACCAGTGACTTTGGGCTCAAGCCAGCAACCTTGGGCTTCAAGCCAGAGACCTTTGGGCTCAAGCCAGAGACCTTTGGGCTCAAGCCAGAGACCATGGGGCCATGTCTATAATCCCACGCTCAAGCTGATGACTTCAAGGTTTTGAACTTGGGTCCTCAGCGTTCTAGGCTAAAGCTCTATCCACTGCGCCACCGCCTGGTCAGGTGAATTATTACTTTCTAATATTGTCTTGTTCCTGAGAATTCATTTCCTGGAGTCATTAACACAGTTCAGGCACACCATCCCCTCATCACATATTGGAAATGCCTATCTCCCATCTACTCCCCACCAGCCTGGAAGCAACACAACGACATCTCAGGTCTTCTTTGCCTTGTCGCCCAGGCCAGCAGAGCTGGACACAGAAGAGATGACAAATATACCAGATGAGTGAACGAAGCCCAAGAGCCTCTAATAGGCCATAGCCACCCAACTCCCTTCTCCTTACAGGCCCGTGCCTCTCCCTCTCCTGCATGTCCTGGCCACTCACGGTTGTCAAAGATGGGATGAGAGAGGACAGGTGCCAGGCAGAGGGGTCTGCCTGACGGGTCCCGCACTGTCACCTGGAAGCAGAGTCGCACAGCATTCAGGTCGTAGTCTCCACGCTGCTCTTCTATGGGAACTGCCAGAAAACAGATGGTCAGGCAAGCCAAGGCAAGGCGTGGGGGCAGAGAGCGCTGGGCTGGAAGGGCTGTTAGAGGGTGTGCGAAACAGTAGGAGTCCTAGGGGAGGGAGAGAAAATTCTAGACCCATCACTGACCTGTGTGACCCTGGATGTCATGTCCCCTCTCTGGGTCTCAGTTTTCCCACTAGTAAAATGGGAGTGTACTGAGTGGCCAGCAAGAGTCCATCTGTACTGTGAGTCTTGGCCAGTGAGGGAGAGATGCAGGGAAGGGAGCCTCGGAAGGGTGGCAGGGGGTGGGCCTTTGCCCCTCAGCCCTCACCTTGGAAGGGGTTGTTGTTGGTCTGGATGCGCTGGCTGATGGCCTGCTCCAGGTCCCGCTTTTTCACACACTGGATCCCCAGGTTCTGGAAGCTGAGTCCCCCCAGGCATCAGTCACACTGTCTCCAGCAGAGCCTGCGCCCTCCTGCTTTGCCCAGTCTGCCTCCTCTACCCTCGACCCTCTCACCAGAACACCACCCTCTTAAGTGGCTTCCCACTGAGCTACAAAGAAACCCATTCCTTGCTCTGGCCAACAAGACCCTCTGCCCTGTGATCTGGCCCTGGCCACAGGCCTTGCTGGCTTGATACGCTCAGTCACAAGGCCTTCTTTCCTCTTCTCCAAACATGCTACTTATTCCCACTTCAAGGCCTTTGCCCCTGTTCATTCTGCTTGGGATGCTCTCTCCGTGCTTTTCTCAGCATTCATCATACCTGGAAGGCGCCTGCTCAGACCTCCCAGCTGAAAGGAATGAGCCCAGCTCCCTCGCCTCCCCCACTCCAGGCTATTCTTCCAACTTACTACTGCTGTATTTTCATCAGTAAATGACTCCTCTCAAACAGTTATGTTGCTTATTTATTTATATATTTATTTACAACCTGTTTCTGTCAACTGGTATGTAAGCTCCGGGGGAGACGGTTGATTCTGTGATTTTCTTTCTCATTACAAAAAGTGTGACACTAAGGGACTCACTGTTCCAGCCACAGGGGTGAAAGGCTCAGAGGTAGTTAGGGACCCATCCCTACCCCACAGAGCCACCTCTGCTTGAAAGAGTAGACACATAAACAGATAATTTCAAGACAAAGAAGATGTGCTTGCAGAGACAGGAACAGAGCAAGCACTAAGGAATTCTTCCCTGTGTCCTGAAGGAAGTAACACTGTAACAGTGCCACAGCGGCTCCTCCCCTTGTCCTCCCACCCCACCGGAAGCCCTGCTGGCCTGAGGGAGCCTACCTGTGGATGCAACGGTCCGGGCACAGTTCAGCCTCATAGTAGCCGTCCCGGCAGTCTTTCCCTACCAGCTCGTGGGGGTGAGGCCGGTGCGGAGGGTCCTTGGTGACCAGAGAAATGCGAACTGTCCCCGGCCCAGTGTAACCATTGATCTGTCCAAAGTAAGAAAGCACCCTGGAAACTCAGGAATTCCAGACCCAACTCCCAGACACAGATTTCCAAGGGGCCTGGAGGCAAACCTGCTGGGGACCTACAGTTCTTCCCCACAGACTCCATGCCCCACGGCTGGTGCTGACCTTAATGGTAGGGTGGGTCTTCGTGGTATCCGTGCTCCTCTCGCCTGGGATACTGCCTGCCGAGCGGCCCTCACACTTGTAGCGGAAGCGCATGCCACGCTGCTTGGGCTGCTCAATGATCTCCACATAGGGGCCAGAGGCCTGGGCGGGCTCTGGGGGAGACAGCGGCCAGCCAGCATCAGGCAGCTGTCCTCCCTGGCCCTGGCCCTGCGGGGCTCCTCCTGAAGTCCACTTACCGGATGGGAAGATGAGGGGGAACAGGTCTGAAAGAGGAGGGAGAAAAGGGTCAACACAAGCCCCCTTCCCTCTCGTCTTCACCAGGGAAGGCCTCCCGGGGAAACTGAGTCAGGGCCTGCTCCCTGGAACCTGTGGTAAAACTAAGGGGTAGGAGTAAAGGAGCCCAAAACACCTGTTTCCTGAGAGAACACTAGGTATGGCGTTCTCCCTTTACTGGGGGAAACTGAGTCCGGGCTTCTCTACTTTCATATGGAAAACTAAGGGGCCGCACTCCCCACCCGGGATCCTGAGAGGAAACTGAGTCAGACACATTCTCCCCTCACAAGGAGATCTGCCCCTATGGGGTCCGGGGGGAAACTGAGTCAAAGCTCACCTCGCCCCGCCCCCCCCACCTGAGTCAAGGCCCCATCCACCTGTGGGGAAAGTGAGTCAGACCCCACAACGCCTGCCCCGCCCCGCCCCGCGCCACCATCCGGCCGACCGCTCCCTACACTGCGCCCATCGGCGCAGGGACGGGCGGAAGGCGGCGCCGGGGCTCCCACCGCGGTGTCCGCGGCCTCGGCGCGGCCACCCCCGGGGGCTGAGGGCGTCCTCACCGTCCATGGCCGGGGTCCCGGGGTCCCTGGATCCCGGGGGCGGGGCCGGGGTCGCAGCTGGGGCCGCGGCGCGCGCTACAGCCGAGCCATTCGCCAGAGGCGGAAATGCGCCGCGCGCGCCCGCCGCCGCGTCACTGCCGGGAATCGGTCGCGCCTGCGCGCTGCGCCGCCACCGCCCTCTCGCGCGGGGTCGGTAATCAGTGCGCGCGGCCTCGAGCACCCGTAGGCCGCGTGCACGCCGGGGCCTGGGGCCCGGAGCGAATGCGCGTCGCGCCGGGGATCCAGAGGCTTCTCCTCCAGAGGCAGCTGGCGGAGCTGCTAGGTTCAGTTCGTTCCTAGGTCTGACCCCGCCTGGAGGGCGGATCTGGCGATTACTCACAATGTTTTTAGGGGATTTCAGGGCCCCCTCCGGCGGATCGGAGGAGTTTGATGATGTCACCCGGGTCGAGTCTGGAGCAAAGCCAGGGTTGCCGGGCTGCGGCCGCCCGCCCTGCGCAGGGAAAGGCCCGGGCCTGCTCGCTCGCGGAGGCCGAGTGGCTGAACTAATGGTTACTTAATCGCTAAGAGTTTCTCTTTGTGGTTGTCGCCGCCGCAGAAGCACTTCTTAATTTCTCATCTGCCCCAATTAGATGCAGCAGGCCGGACCTCTCCACCTGATGGTGCTTGGATAGCGGGCCACATGGTGCCTGCTGCACAGGAGGGGCGGCCGAAGCGCCGGCCGAGGGCTCAAGCATGGGTTTTAGGTGCATCACGCTGCCAGTCCTCGGGGGCAGTGAATGAGCAGGAGCCTCGTCTCTGCAGCCTGACGCGTATCTAAGAAAGGCCGGGACCCCCGGTGGTCTCTTGACCCGTAGTGTCACGCTGTCGCTGCTCAAAGCGTTTCCACTAAAATAACTGTCAGGTGACCCCTAAGCTGTGAGTATGGTGCCCAATCAAGCCCAAGGCGGCTGCAGGACCAGGAAGGCTGAGGCTGGAGCACCCGCACTCCAGGACGTCTCCTCATCCCAGAGTGAGGACGCTCCGCGGCAGGTCGGAGCCTTCCCCAGATGGAAAAAGACTATTTTCTATGAATTCGTTCTAAATTAGGGAATCATGTGGGACTTGGAAAAGACCGGAAATTCTGACTTGCTTTCCCAGGCTCTGAAAAAACAGGAAAAGTGAAAGCAGTTATCACCCCT
The DNA here is from genome assembly GCF_036850995.1 of Saccopteryx leptura. Lineage (NCBI taxonomy): Eukaryota > Metazoa > Chordata > Mammalia > Chiroptera > Emballonuridae > Saccopteryx > Saccopteryx leptura. The sequence continues at coordinate 7,661,004 of NC_089503.1, read as the reverse complement.
CCCGCTTATTTTAATTTTCACGTGACTGGCCCAGATTAGTTAAATCAGTTTACTTTTTTGAGGAGGTCAAGTTTAGATGACAGAATAGATTAATTATAACCTTTGGTTAATTACACTCAATCATCATTGACCCTTGCACGATCTTCTTTTAAAAAATTCATATATAATTTAAATCAATAAATTGAATTCCACTGTACCCACTGCAAAACTCGAGGAACTGGATAACACACCACTAGGATCTACATCTACCCATGTGCTCTGCACCTGTCCATCTACTCCATAGCCCCTGTCCAGGGCACCACCATCCAAAACTCTGTATTTGCTCCTCCCCCTTCTCTCTCTCTCTCTCTCTCTTTCTCGCCTCTCTCCTCTCTAATAAAAAAAAATGAATAAAAAATTTTAAAAAATAAAATAAAATAAAAAATAAAAAAACAGGAAAAAAAATTGTCCCTGGCCAGCTGGCTCAGTGAATAGAGCGTCCACCCGGCATGTGAACGTCCCAGGTTCGATTGCCGGTCAGGGCACACACGAGAAGCTGCCATCTACTTCTCTTCCCCTCTCTCCTCCCCTTCTATCTCTCTTCCCCTTTCACAACCAGTGGCTCCATTGATCTGAGCATCGGCCTCAGGCACTAAGAATAACTCAGTTGATTTGAGCATCAGCCCTAGCAGGGGGTTGCCTGAGTGGATCCCAGTTGGAGCACATGCAGAAATCTGTCTATCTCCCCTCCTCTCAATTGAAAACAAAAGAAAGAAAAAAATTTTACTCACATATACATGCCTACACAATAGGTTGTTTGATTTTGCTTAGTTCTGAACTTCTATGAAGAGAGTATCATGTTATTTTGGGTATTTATTTGCTTTTTCACTCAACATATTACTAAGGTTCATGCATTTCATAGTTCATTTACTTTTATGACTGTATACTATTATGTTGTGTAAATACACCACAGACCATTTATTCATGTTGAGGATGGCCATTTGAGTTTCTAGGTTTTTGCTATTAGTTTTTGTAGTGTGATTAGGAGCATTCTTGTGACTGTCTCCCGTTGTACATGTATTCAGGAGTTTTCTTGAGTATATACCTAAAAATGATTTATTAGGGTATAGAATCTCCCTTTATGGTTTTCAAAATAATGCCTTAATTCTCTAGCATCCTCCAAAACTGATCTATAAGCATATATATATACGCACACACACACACACACACACACACACACACATTTTAGGGAGAGAAGCAGGGAAAGGGACAGGAAGGAACATTGACCTGCTCCAGTGTGTGCCCTGACCTGGGAATCAAATCAGCAACCTCTATTCTTCAGGACAACTCTCCAACCAACTGAGTTGTCAGCTAGGGTTTTATTTATTGATTTAAAAATTTTTTTTTAGAGAGACAGAGAGGGGAAGAAAGAGAGAGGAGAGGGGGAAGGGAAGCATTTGTTGTTCCTCTCAGTCTGCATTTTTTGGTTGCTTCTAATGTGTGCCCTGACCTGGGATCAAACCCACAACCTTTTTGTTTCGAGAGGACACTCTTAACCGACCAATCTAACCAGACAAGGCTAATCTATCAGCATTTTAAAATAATCGTAATAAATTCATGGATTTAAACATATGTGGTATGCTTTAATCTATTATAATTATTATTCTTTTTTATTTTTAATTTTTCTGAAGTTGGAAATGGGGAGGCAGTCAGACAGACTCCCGCATGCACCCGACTGGGATCCACCTGGCATGCCCACCAGGGGCGATGCTCTGCCCATCTGGGGCGTTGCTCTGTTGCAACCAGGGCCATTCTAGCACCTGAGGCAGAGGCCATGGAGCCATCCTCAGCGCCTGGGCCAACTTTGCTCCAATGGAGCCCTGGTTGCGGAAGGGGAAGAGAGAGACAGAGAGGAAGGAGAGGGGGAGGGGTGGAGAAGCAGATAGGCGCTTCTCCTGTGTGCCCTGGCTGGGAATTGAACCTGGAACTCCTGCACGCCAGGCCAACGCTCTACCACTGAGCCTACCAGCCAGGGCCTATAATTATTGTTCTTATTGAAGTTCAAATATTTTCATCTTTGGCCAGTGGGAACCTTTTCAAATTGGGTCTTCGGTCAGCTTTTCAAGGAGTCCTTGGTTTCTGTCAGTGGAAAATGATATTTAGAAACTGGGTTGACCCTGGCTCAGGTGCTAGAATGGCTCTGGTTGCGACAGAGCAACACCCCAGATGGGCAGAGCATCGCCCCCTGGTGGGCATGCCAGGTGGATCCTGGTCGGGCGCATGCGGGAGTCTGTCTGACTGCCTCCGCATTTCCAGCTTCAGAAAAATAAAAAATAAAAATAAATAAAAAAAGAAAGAAAGAAACTGGGTTAGTCATTGTAGAACTCTTCAGTGGACAGTTAGGTAATATTTACATTTTTTTTCTTTCTTTTTTTTGTATTTTTCTGAAGCTGGAAACGGGGAGAGACAGTCAGACAGACTCCCGCATGCGCCTGACCGGGATCCACCCGGCACACCCACCAGGGGTGACGCTCTGCCCACCAGGGGGCGATGCTCTGCCCCTCCGGGGTGTTGCTCTATTGCGACCAGAGCCACTCTAGCGCCTGGGACAGAGGCCAAGGAGCCATCCCCAGCGCCCGGGCCATCTTTGCTCCAATGGAGCCTTGGCTGCGGGAGGGGAAGAGAGAGACAGAGAGGAAGGAGACAGGGAGGGATGGAGAAGCAGATGGGTGCTTCTCCTGTGTGCCCTGGCTGGGAATCGAACCCGGGACTTCTGCACGCCAGGCCGACGCTCTACCACTGAGCCAACCGGCCAGGGCCTATTTACATATTTTTTTAAAGCTTTCTTTTTTTTTAATTTTTATTTTATTTTATTTTTTTACAGAGACAGAGAGTGAGTCAGAGAGAGGGATAGACAGAGACAGACAGACAGGAACGGAGAGAGATGAGAGGCATCAATCATTAGTTTTTCATTGTGCATTGCAACACCTTAGTTGTTCATTGATTGCTTTCTCATATGTGCCTTGACCGTGGGCCTTCAGCAGACTGAGTAGCCCCTTGCTGGAGCCAGCGACCTTGGGTTCAAGCTGGTGAGCTTTTGCTCAAACCAGATGAGCCCGCACTCAAGCTGGCGACCTCGGGGTCTCGAACCTGGGTCCTCTGCATCCCAGTCCGACACTCTATCCACTGAGCCACTGCCTGGTCAGGCTATTTACATATTTTTATATGCAGTGCATAAGGAATTCATACTGACATCCCCTTTTCAAATTTAGTACTAGTTTTTTATTTATTTTTGCGAGAGAGTGAGGTAAAGAGGGATAGAAAGAGAGGAAGGGAGATGAGAAGCATCAGTTCTGCATTGCAGCACCTTAGTTCATTGATTGCTTTTGTTTTGTTTTACAGGGACAAAGAGAGAGTCAGAGAGAGGGATAGAAAGGTACAGACAGACAGGAATGGAGAGAGATGAGAAGCATCAATCAGTTTTTCGTTGCGACACCTTAGTTGTTCATTGATTGCTTTCTCATATGTGCCTTGACCATGGGCCTTCAGCAGACCGAGTAACCCCTTGCTCGAGCCAGTGACCTTGGGTCCAAGCTGGTGAGCTTTTGCTCAAACCAGATGAGCCCGCCCTCAAGCTGGTGACCTCGGGGTCTCGAACCTGGGTCCTCCGCATCCTAGTCCAATGCTCTATCCACTGCGCCACCGCTTGGTCAGGCTGATTGCTTTCTCATATGCACTTTGACCGGGAGCTCCAGCAGAGCAAGTGATGCCTTGCTCAAATCAGTGATCTTTGGGCTCAAACCAGCGACCATGGGGTCATGTCTATGATCCCACGCTCAAGCCAGTGACCTCAGGGTTCAAACCTGGGTCCTCAGGGTCCCAGGCGGGCGCTCTATCCATTGTGCCACCTCTGGTCAAGCACAGTACTAGTATTTTAACTTCACCTCAATCATCTTACATATTACTTCCATGTGGGAAAAAAATCTCAATTCTCTTTTTACAGAAATAGAAAATAAATCCATCCTTAAATTTATATGGAATCTTGAGGAACCCTAAGTGGCCAAAAGAATCTTGAAAAATAAGAACAGAGTTAGAGGAGTCATACTTCCTGATTTCAAAACTTACTGCAAAGCTATGGTAAGCAAAACAATGTGGTACTGGCATAAAGACACATGTATAGACCAATGAAATGGAATAGAATGGCCATAAAAATAAACTCACATAGATGGTCAAATTACTTTTGGCAAGAGTACCATGACTGTTCAATAAAAAAAGGACAATCTTGCCTGACCAGGTGGTGGCGCAGTGGATAGAGCGTCGGACTGGGATGCGGAAGGACCCAGGTTCGAGACCCTGAGGTCGCCAGCTTGAGCGCAGGCTCATCTGGCTTGAGCAAAGAGCTCACCAGCTTGGACCCAAGGTCGCTGGCTCCAGCAGGGGGTTACTCGGTCTGCTGAAGGCCCACGGTCAAGGCACATGTGAGAAAGCAATCAATGAACAACTAAGAAGTCGCAACGTGCAACGAGAAACTGATGATTGATGCTTCTCATCTCTCTCCGTTCCTGTCTGTCTGTCCCTGTCTATCTCTGCCTCTGTAAAAAAAAAAAAAAAGGACAATCTTGGCCCTGGCCAGGTAGTTCATTGAATAGAGTATTATCCTGATACACCAAGGTTACAGGTTCAATTCCCAGTCAAGGCACATACAAGAAACAACCAATGACTATATAAATAGGTGGAACAACAAATCAATGTTTCTTTCTCTTCTTTCTAAAAAAAATTTTTTTAAAGGACAATCATTTTAACAAACAGTGCTAGGATAGCTGAATATCCGCATGAAAAAGAATGGAGTTGGACTTTTACCTAACATCATATACAAAATAACTCAAAAAGAATAAGAAAAGAACAACAAAACTAACCCAAAAGGCCTGACCAGGCAGTGGCGCAGTGGATAGAGTGTCGGACTGGGATGCAGAGGACCCAGGTTCGAGACCCTGAGGTCACCAGCTTGAGCGTGGGCTCAACTGGTTTAAGCAAAAGCTCACCAGTTTGGACCCAAGGTCGCTGGCTTGAGCAAGGGGTTACTCAGTCTGCTGAAGGCCCACAGTCAAGGCACATATGAGAAAGCAATCAATGAACAACTAAGGTGTTGCAGCAAAAAACTGATGATTGATGTTTTTCATCTCTCTCTGTCCCTGTCTATCCCTCTTTCTGACTCTCTCTGTTCCTGTAAACACACACACACACACACACACACACACACACACACACACACAAACCTAACCCAAAAGGATTGAAGATGCCTGACCAGGTGGTGGCGCAGTGGATGGAGTGTTGGACTGAGATGCGGAAAACCCAGGTTCGAGACCCCGAGGCCACCAGTTTGAGCGTGGGCTCATCTGGTTTGAGCAAAAGCTCACCAGCGTGGACCCAAGGTCGCTGGCTCGAGCAAGGGGTTACTCGGTCTGCTGAAGGCCCACGGTCAAGGCACATATGAGAAAGCAATCAATGAACAACTAAGGTGTCGCAACGAAAAACTGATGATTGATGCTTTTCATCTCTCTCTGTTCCTGTCTGTCTGTCCCTATCTATCCCTCTCTCTGACTCTCTGTCTCTATATAAAAAAAAAGGATTGAAGACCTAAATTAAAGAGGTAAAACTATAAAACTCTTGGAAGAAACGGGCAAAGTTTCATGACATGATTTGGCAATTATTTCTTAGATATAACACAAAATCACAGGCAACAAAAGAAAATAAATTAGGCCTTATCAAACTTTTGCATTAAAGGAAAATATAAAGAGTAAAAATGCAAACCAATGAATGGTAAGAAATGTTTGTAAATCACATATCTGATAAGGATTAATATTCAGAAATATAAATAACTCCTAAAACTCAACAACAATAACAAAACAAACAACCTAATTTAAAAAAATGGGCAATGGCCTGACCAGTAGTGGCACAGTGGATAGAGCGTTGACCTAGAACACTGAGTCCCAGGTTCGAAACCCCAAGGTCACTGAGTGCCGCGTCGCTGGCTTGAGCACAAGATCATTGATATGATCCCAAGGTCGCTGGCTTGAGCCCAGGGTTGCTGGCTTGAGCAAGGGATCACCGGCTCAGCTTGAGCTCTCCGGTCAAGGCACGTTCAAGAAGCAATCAATGAACAACTAAAGTGAAGCAACTATGAGTTGATGCATCTCACTCTCTCTTCCCTCTCTCTCCCTCCTTCTCTGTCTCTCTCTAAGTCAATTAAAAAAAAAACAATCGAAAGCAGGAACTCAGATACTTGTACATCAATGATACTTATACATCATAGCAGCATCATTCACAGTAGCCAAAAGGTAAAAACAACTGCAATATCCATGGAAGAATAAATAAATGAACAAAATGTGGTATATTAATCCAATAGCATATTATTAAGCCTTAGAAAAGAATGAAATTCTGAAACATGCTACAACATGGATGAACCTTGAAAACATTATTCTAAGTCAAGAAAGCCAGATGCCAAAAGGAGACATTGTATGATTCTACTTTTATGAGGTACCTGGAATAGTCAAATACAGAGATATGAGGTAGAATAATGGTTACCAATGGCTAGTGTAGCAAGAATGGGGAGTTAGTGTGTAATGGGTACCCTTAATGTTGTGCACTTAAAAATCGTTAAAATGGCCTGACCAGGCAGTGGCACAGTGGATAGAGCATCGGACTGGGATGCAGGGAACCCAGCTTTGAGACCCCAAGGTCACCAGCTTGAGCACAGGCTCATCTGGTTTGAGCAAAGCTCACCAGCTTGGACCCAAGGTTGCTGGCTCAAGCAAGGGGTTTCTCAATCTGCTGAAGGCCCATGGTCAAGGCACATATGAGAAAGCAATAAATGAACAACTAAGGTGTTGCAATGAAAAACTGATGATTGATGCTTCTCATCTCTCTGTTTCTGTCTGTCTGTCCCTATCTATCCCTCTCTCTGACTCTCTCTCTCTGTCTCTGTGAAAAACAAAACAAAACCAAAAAATCATTAAAATGGTAAATTATATTTACATTTTACCAAAAAATATCTAAATTCTCAATGACACCAATCAGTTATTCCCTCAATCTGCCTCACAGTATACACAAAATACTCTCAGAATCACCAGTAATGTGAGTACAAAATGTATTTTTGCAACTCTTGTTCTTAGGTTTTATATAATCATTTTGGTACATATCCACTATCAAGTAAAGGAAGTGCCTTTCTACTTTTAGTTTATTAAGAAATGTTGTTTTGAGTCGGGGGCACAGAGAGAGAGATCAGCAGATGAAATCATTATGGACTAGCAAAGGACCACCGCTCGCTCAGGCAAATGGCCCAGAGTTCACGCTGCATCCTACTTTTATTCAAAAGACTTCATTCAAAGACTTCATAAAGCTTGTTTACTGAGAAATTGGCATAATATCAAGCATAACTTTTACTTAAAGATACATGGAGTACACCTGCATGATAGCTTAATAACAATATAATATCAAAAAGCATTAATTGCTATTGCTTCTATGGTTCCCACAACATTCCTCTCTTTATCTCAAGGGATAACCTTGAAAGGAGCAGAAATCTTATGAGAATGTTTTACTGAGAAAAAGCCCAGCAACTGCCTTCAGTCACATAGACCTGTTTCAGTGACCCATCTTCAAGTCACAAAACAATTCTCTTGGCAAAACATTCTTTTCCTGTTGGCTGTGTTCCCATCCAAGGCCATGCAATGGGTTATTCCACTACATTTCCCCTTTTTTGTTTATGCTGAATGTTATGAAGCACCACAGAAAACACAGCCTTCTGTCGTTCATCCCTTATTTCTCTTGCTTTGATTCGACAGATTACATATAAAAGAAAACATAGAATTAATACTGTTATAAAAAGTCCTACAGTGGATCCCCAAAATCCATAATATATTCAATAGGATTTAATTGAGATAAATTATTCATTAATTTCTTCAATATAGGTTGACATATTAGAATTTCTAAAAATCTTTGAAAAGCTTCATGAATATGTCTTTGTAATTTAATGATTTCTTTAGTTACATTATCATGATTTAACAAATACTTTTTAACATTTTCCTAATGGAAATAAGTACGATTTTAAGAAATAGGGGTAACCCAAAAAGTAGTTACATTCTAATTACATCTTAGCTTAATTTGTCTTTGCAGGCTAACAATTTGATCTCCTAACACAACCATAGTCTGTTCTAAATCATTAACTTTGGTATTAATGTTACTATTTATATGTTATTGAGAAGTCCACAGTTGTTCAGAATCTTCATGCCATTTTTGTACAAAGTCCACAGTCTGTATACTTTGATGTAATGTAACTCCAGATACAGCAGCCACTGTGGTTACAGCTATTAATCCCATAATAATGGTGATGATCAGTCCAACCAGTCTCTTGGTTTGCTTCAAGGACTTAATAAGATGTTGTAACAGCATCATGGAAGGGGAACCCTGCCACATCCGATGCATCTGTACTGGAATCCAGACTCCTGTTCGGTTTCTTAAAATGTAAAGACTTTGACTATTTTTATTAAAAAGAATAGAAGAATTAATACATGTATAAAAAGCACACTTATTGCAAGTTATTGAATAATTTTCAGCTGTCTATTTGGTTTCACCTATAATAAACATATAAAGCAATCTAACACAAGCAGATATAAAATGTGTTTCATTTTTCTTAAAGATTAACATAATATGATTAGAAGGATAATTTCTCCAGATTTTTTCTTTCTACGCTGACATACGTTTAAGTGCCGTGGCTACTTTCTACAAATGATATTGTATAGGACTAAATTTTATATGTGGAGTTTGAGGTGACATCCCTCCTCTATGCTATATGATAGTATGATTACCTTGACTACCAGCTGTAATTAAACCAGTGTTCTTATGCCACTTTAAATCAGCACCCTGACCAGGCAGTGGCGCAGCGGATAGAGCGTCAGACTGAGATGTGGAGGACCCAGGTTCGAGACTCCAAGGTCGCCAGCTTGAGCGCAGGCTCATCTGGTTTGAGCAAAGCTCATCAGCTTGGACCCAAGGTCACTGGCTTGAGCAAGGGGTCACTTGGTCTGCTGAAGGCCCGTGGTCAAGGCACATATGAGAAAGCAATCAATGAACAACTAAGGTGTTGCTATGCACAACGAAAAACTAATGATTGATGCTTCTCATCTCTCCGTTCCTGTCTGTCTGTCCCTGTCTATTCCTCTCTCTGTCTCTGTAAAAAAAACAACAAAAAACACACCCTGCCCTTTAACTTGGGTGGAGCTATCTATGAGGGTTTTAATCTATGACATTTTATGAACAGATGTATTATTTTTAAATCTATATCCTTGTAACAAACGTGATATTTTTCATTTCCTTTACTATTATCTTTGACAATAGAGAGCTAAGCTTGAGCTTCTATGTTTAAACAATGTGGCTCATGTCCTATACATATAGGTAATCCCTCAACTCCTGTTGTATAATTTTCTAATTTCATGCCTTCTTCCGAAGGTGCTAAGGGACCTCTATCATTAAAAGGTCCTGGAAGCCAATTAGAGTCAATAACAAAAATAGGAAGGCACTATTTTCCTAATAAATAGCTCTTCTTAATGGAGAATTAGGGACATATGCCTAATAACTAAAAATTTCAGCTCTACTTACCAGAATTGTTACCAAAGCCATCATTGCTAAAAACAGGTTAGTAGCATTTTCCTCTTTTCTAGTAGCTTGTAGCATCTTTTTACTATTATAGGTCAACTTTTTTTTTTTTTTTCTGAAGCTGGAAATGGTGAGAGACAGTCAGACAGACTCCCGCATGCACCCGACCGGGATCCACCCAGCACGCCTACCAGGGGGCGACGCTCTGCCCACCAGGGGGCAATGCTCTGCCCCTCCGGGGCTTCGCTCTGTTGCGACCAGAGCCACTCTAGTGCCTGGGGCAGAGGCCAAGGAGCCATCCCCAACGCCCAGGCCATCTTTGCTCCAATGGAGCCTCGCTGTGGGAGGGGAAGAGAGAGACAGAGAGGAAGGAGAGGGGGAGGGGTGGAGAAGCAGATGGGTGCTTCTCCTGTGTGCCCTGGCCGGGAATTGAACCCGGGACTTCTGCACGCCAGGCCGATGCTCTACCACTGAGCCAACCGGCCAGGGCCCAACTTTTTTTTTTTCTTTTTTTTTTTTACAAGGACAGAAAGAGTCAGAGAGAGGGATAGACAGACAGGAATGGAGAGACATGAGAAGCATCAATCATCAGTTTTTCCTTGTGACACCTTAGTTGTTCATTGATTGCTTTCTCATATGTGCCTTGACCGCGGGTCTTACCGAGTAACCCCTTTAACCCCTTGCTCGAGCCAGCGACCTTGGGTCCAACCAAGCTGGTGAGCTTTTTGCTTAAGCCAGATGAGCCCGCACTCAAGCTGGCGACCTCAGGGTCTCGAACCTGGGTCTTTCCGCATCCCAGTCCAACGCTTATAGGTCAACTTTTTAAGTTGACCCTAACTTGGTATTTTAGCCTTTTCAATACCAAGCACTAGCATCTTTAAGATTCTTCTTTTGAAATTCATTTCTTCCATCTCAGTAATGGGCAGATATAGAAAGAATCTATTGTTCTTATTCATGTTGTTAGTTTAATTCTGCGAGCAGGACTCCAAAGGACTTTACCGGATTCTGTAATGACACAAGCAAACCTTCTTCCCCAATGTTGTACTACACTAGGTACCTATTGATCCAACTCATTTTTTTTTTTTTTGTATTTTTCTGAAGCTGGAAACGGGGAGAGACAGTCAGACAGACTCCTGCATGCGCCCGACCGGGATCCACCCGGCACGCCCACCAAGGGCGACGCTCTGCCCACCAGGGGGCGATGCTCTGCCCCTCCAGGGCGTCGCTCTGTTGCGACCAGAGCCACTCTAGCGCCTGGGGCAGAGGCCAAGGAGCCATCCCCAGAGCCTGGGCCATCCTTGCTCCAATGGAGCCTCGGCTGTGGGAAGGGAAGAGAGAGACAGAGAGGAAGGAGAGGGGGAGGGGTGGAGAAGCAGATGGGTGCTTCTCCTGTGTGCCCTGGCCGGGAATCGAACCCGGGACTTCTACATGCCAGGCCGACGCTCTACTACTGAGCCAACCGGCCAGGGCGATCCAACTCATTTTTTTTTTTTTGTATTTTTCTGAAGTTGGAAACGGGGAGGCAGTCAGACAGACTCCCGCATGCGCCCGACTGGGATCCACCCGGCACGCCAACCAGGGGGCGATGCTCTGCTCATCTGGGGCGTCGCTCTGCTGCAACCAGAGCCACTCTAGCACTTGAGGCAGAGGCCATGGAGCTGTCCTCAGTGCCCGGGCCAACTTCGCTCCAGTGGAGCCTTGGCTGCGGGAGGGGAAGAGAGAGACAGAGAGGAAGGAGAGGGGGAAGGGTGGAGAAGCAGATGGGTGCCTCTCCTGTGTGCCCTGGCCAGGAATCGAACCTGGGACTCCTGCACACCAGGCTGACACTCCACCACTGAGCCAACTGGCCAGGGCCTGATCCAACTCATTTTTATAATGTATAGGTTGATTAATCTTAGAACTGTTACTTTTTGTCCAATGTCTGTCTGCAGCAGTCAAATGATCTTCTCCTGTATTTAAGAAATTTAAAGTAAATAAAGCTTTGTGTAACATAATTCTAGGGGATAATCTCCTTTCTTCTCCCCCCTTTTGTTTAAGTAACATATTTTTCAGAGTGCAATTACTGCATTCAATAATTGCTTGTTCTTGTGGATTATATGGAATTCTAGTAGTATTAATATTCTAAAATGCTAAGAATTGTTGAAATTTAGTAGATGTATAGGCAGGACTGTTGTCAGTTTTAATTGCTTTAGGAATGGCTATAACATTAAAAGCTTCAATAAGGCCCTGGCCGGTTGGCTCAGCGGTAGAGCGTCGGCCTAGCGTGCGGAGGACCCGGGTTCGATTCCCGGCCAGGGCACACAGGAGAAGCGCCCATTTGCTTCTCCACCCCTCCACCGTGCCTTCCTCTCTGTCTCTCTCTTCCCCTCCCGCAGCCAAGGCTCCATTGGAGCAAAGATGGCCCGGGCGCTGGGAATGGCTCTGTGGCCTCTGCCCCAGGCGCTAGAGTGGCTCTGGTCGCAACATGGCGACGCCCAGGATGGGCAGAGCATCACCCCCTGGTGGGCAGAGCGTCACCCCTGGTGGGTGTGCCGGGTGGATCCCGGTCGGGTGCATGCGGGAGTCTGTCTGACTGTCTCTCCCCGTTTCCAGCTTCAGAAAAATGCAAAAAGAAAAAAAAAAAAAAAAAAAAAAAAGCTTCAATAAGATGTTGAATGACACAATCAGCCTTTTCTCTAAGCAAAGGTGTGGCCTATCGAAAGGAAGAATAAATATTAATAAAACCATACATAAGATAGTTTTTTTAAAAGAAGAAATATGAGTAATATCTATTTGCTACAGGTTATTACTGTGTTGTCCTCTAGGATTCATTCTTCTTGGTAATGGAGGAGTATTTATAATACTATACTGAGGACAGTTTCTAACAATATTCCGAGCTTCTTGTCAGGTTATTTAAAATTTTTGCATTAAATCTTTTTTATTTGTATGAATCTTTGTATAAAATTTAGTAGCTATTTTTATTGATCTAATGAATAATTGATCAACTTCATTATTTGTAGTAGACATAGGTCCTGGTAAAGGTGTATGAGAACAAATGTGAGTTATATAGATTTTGTTCCTACAACAAAAGTTGTAACTCTTGAAACAATTTGTGTAATTCAGAACCATCATTTGAAATGTAAACAGTTTCTATAAGTTTAACTCTATGTTCTATATATTGTGAATCAGTAACAATGTTAATAAGACAGGATGTTTGAATTTTGTCTTCAGCTATAATTAAACTATATTGATTTAAGGTTTCAGAAGCATTTTTAAGGATGACTGAAAGTTCAGCATTATTTTTACAAACTATTAATATATCATTTATATAATGGATTATTAAAGATTGAGGATATTTCTAACAAATTTTTTCTAAAGGTTGATTTAAATAATGTTGATACAGTGTCAGGCTATTCAACATTGCTTATTTAAGTAATAAAAACTTAGTAAGAATAGTTTGTTCTGTTTATTGTTATAGACACAACAACTAGCTACAGAGTCAAAGATGTTTTTTGAAGTCTTAGTCTTAATTAAAACATTTTTACCCCCTGGGTAAGTTTATTTAATTGTCAAATCTCCCTTTTTTCTATTTCCAACTTATGCCGAGGCTTCAATCTTCTGGAAGGTATTTACTGGTCTCCCATATCTGTGGAGATAAGAGCAAATCCTCACCCCTACATTTTGCCTATATTGCTGTTGTAAATTAGTGAACTGTCTATCTAAAAAGTTCATCTTGTGCCTGACCTGTGGTGGCGCAGTGGGATAAAGCGTCGACCTGGAACACTGAGGTCGCTGGTTCAAAACCCTGGGCTTGCCTGGTCAAGGCACATATATATGGGAGTTGATGCTTCCTGCTCCTCCCCCTTCTCTCTCTCTCTCTCTCTCTCTCTCTCTCTCTAAAAATCAATAAATAAAATATTTTAAAAAATAAAATAAAATAATTCATCTTGTATAATATTAATAAGAGGGTTAAGCCCTGGCCTGTTGGCTCAGTGGTAGAGCGTTGGCCTGGCGTGCAGGAGTCCTGGGTTCGATTCCTGGCCAGGGCACGTAGGAGAAGCACCCATCTGCTTCTTCACCCCTCCCCCTCTCCTTCCTCTCTGTCTCTCTCTTCCCCTCCTGCAGCTAAGGCTCCATTGGAGCAAAGTTGGCCCGGGCACTGAGGATGGCTCCATGGCCTCTGCCTCAGGCACTAGAATGGCTCTGGTTGCAACAGAGCGACGCCCCAGATGGGCAGACCATCGCCCCCTGGTGGGCATGCCAGGTGGATCCCAGTTGGGCGCATGCCCAGTCTGTCTGACTGCCTTCCCGTTTCCAACTTCAGAAAAATACAAAAAAAGGGGAAAAAAAGAGGAAAAAAAAAAAAAGAGGGTTAGCATTAGCATTTTGATTAGCTTGACTACAAGTCTGATTCTCCTAATAAGTCATAAATTGTAACTCTTTCACTTTTGAAAGAACAGTCCAAGCTAACATTTCTAAAGTTTTTGAAATAAAATATTTAGAGTCCATGAAGGAGGATAGCAGTTCCTGTGTATCAAGAGATGCATCAGTTTTTATATCTAAAAGTCTTTTGTATTGTTAAGTCTATTATAGGGCATCAGAGGAACTAAATTCCTGCTTTCCTCAGTGCCTCTTTTTTCGGGATGTTGCCTTACAAGCAGCCAATTGTCTGAAGCAGCTTGAGATAAATTCTTAAAATGATTTAATTTTAATTCCTTAGTTTTACAAATTTGAGCATATTTTACACACAAACAAGACAATTTTCAACACAGAAACACAAGTATAACATATAACTTTAATTAATCCTAATACTTGAACTCTTATTTGATTTCAAACTTTGAATATACCCTACAATGTATTAACCAAATTAGCAAGTCTTAAGGATCCATATTCTATTCAATTTAAATTTAAATGAGCGCTCCTTATAATTTCTAATTTTAAAGCAAAAAATATATGGATGAAACTATTTTTTCAATATAAAAGCCGGCATTTTTAATCTTTGTATGTAAACACTTAATTCAGGCCTTAAAAAATCACATTTTAGACAACATCAAACAAAAACTAAACAGAAATTAGAATCAGACAAACCAAAGAGAAACCTGGGATTTCAGAGCACAGTCAGACTAGAAAGATGCCTACCTGATTTTAATCAGGGCATTTTCTAACAGAGGGACTGACGATGGATGAGACTAAACAAAATTTCCCCAAGAAAATTCTCTTGGCAATTGCTGGGATATTTTCTATAGTCAGATTCAACACATGTCCCTTGCCTCAGTTTCCAGGCAAAGAATAAGAAAGAAACAAAATGATAGTTCAGAGGATTGTAGCTAAAACACCAAAGAAAATCAATATTTATTTATTTTATTATTACAAAGACCAGAGAATTCTAAGGACTTCATGATTCTTCTATATGTCTTAATTCTAATTGAATTTGCACCAACTGATGTAAAGCTGCAAGCTTTTCTTCCTTGTGTCTAACTCCAGTGATTTGCATCCAGGCTTTAAGACAAGCGATCTAATCTGAGCTATAACAGCATCAGTATAACCAGTTTGTTGTCTCACAGCTGCATAAGCGCCAACGCCAATGAGCATTTCAAAAGTAGCTCCCGGGGGATTATTTCTGGCGTTCATGCGAGATATTAGAAGAGCCTCCTCTCTCCACCAAGATTTGAATTGTAAATATTGTCCTGGTTCCAAAACCGTACTAGCAAGTAAATCCCAATCCAAAGGAATCATTAAATGATCATTACAATAGGAAGAGATAAGACCTTGAACATATGAGGACTGAGGTCCATACGTAGCAACAGATTGTTTGACTAACTTTAAGAAAGTAAATTCAGCCTGACCTGTGGTGGCGCAGTGGATAAAGCGTCGACCTGGAAACGCTGAGGTCGCCAGTTCAAAACCCTGGGCTTGCCTGGTCAAGGCACATATGGGAGTTGATGCTTCTTGCTCTTCCCCCTTCTCTCTCTCTCTCCCCTCTCTATAATAAACAAATAAAATCTTAAAAAAATAAATAAATAAAAAAATAAAAAAAAAGAAAGTAAATTCAGTTTGGTCAAATAGAATATTATGCCCTCCCCCATTAAGAGGAAAAGGCTGTCAAATAATTGGAAAAATAGATGCAGAAAAATTACTAGAATTAGATTATAAATCATCATGACGCATAAGCACTTGTTGCATTTCAGAGATTTCAAGGAATTGAAAAATCCTTCCCCTGTCAGTACCAATTAATTTTTTACCTTGAATTGGAGGAGCCGTAGGCTCACATATATCTTGCTTTTGAACAGGATAAGCAGTATACTGATTTCCAATCTCCTGTTGTTCCAGTGTAAATTGTAGTTTATTTAATAAATGTTTTACACAGGCAACATCATCCATAGAGGCTCCCTCATTTTTTAAGAAAGAGGTATGAAAGCCTGTGGACAGCTGAATTTCATTAACATTATCAGTAACTTCAGAAGCAGAGACAGTATTGTCCAAATCATCATTCTGTTCATTCTGTGCTGAATCAGGTCCTTCAGGCTCATTATAAATAACCTCACTCAATTCTTTAACAGAATCTCCATCTGATTGCAAAGGGCTAAGGGTTGTAGCAATAAGATTATAAGCAGCCCACATTTCAGCATCAAGTGGATCTCCGTGCTGATGAGCACGGCATAAAGATTTTTTTACTTTTTGCCAAATATTCAAATTTAATTGATTACGATGCTCAGGAGTATACCAATAACAATGTTTCTGAATAGCATTTAAAAGACATAACAAGGCCCTGGCCGGTTGGCTCAGCGGTAGAGCGTCGGCCTGGAGTGCGGGGGACCCGGGTTCGATTCCCGGCCAGAGCACATAGGAGAAGGGCCCATTTGCTTCTCCACCCCCACCCCCTCCTTCCTCTCTGTCTCTCTCTTCCCCTCCCGCAGCCAAGGCTCCATTGGAGCAAAGATGGCCCGGGCACTGGGGATGGCTCCTTGGCCTTTGCCCCAGGCGCTACAGTGGCTCTGGTCGCGGCAGAGCGACACCCCGGAGGGGCAGAGCATCGCCCCCTGGTGGGCAGAGCGTTGCCCCTGGTGGGCGTGCCGGGTGGATCCCAGTTGGGCACATGCGGGAGTCTGTCTGACTGTCTCTCCCCGTTTCCAGCTTCAGAAAAATACAAAAAAAAAAAAAAAGATTAAAAGACGTAACAAAACCTTTTCTTTTATCTGAATTCCAGACCCTTTTAAAAGGGATTTTAAAACTTGTACATAATTGTCCAATAATGAATGGGAATTTCCCATGATTTTGCTAGTTTTCCTGAAAGTTTTGCGTACACAGCGCGTCCAACTTACCCTTTTGGGGTTCCGCCTGTTCCTAATCTTTTCTTA
The DNA here is from genome assembly GCF_036850995.1 of Saccopteryx leptura. Taxonomy (NCBI): domain Eukaryota; kingdom Metazoa; phylum Chordata; class Mammalia; order Chiroptera; family Emballonuridae; genus Saccopteryx; species Saccopteryx leptura. The sequence goes on along the minus strand of NC_089503.1, from coordinate 7,644,037 downwards.
AGGCCCCACTGTAGGCACCAAATGTTGTTGTGAGCTAGGGGTGCAGAGAGAGAGATCAGCAGACGAAATCATTATGGACTAGCAAAGGACCACCGCCCGCTCAGGCAAATGGCCCCAAGTTCACATTGCATACTATTTTTATTCACAAGACTTCAAAAAGCTTGTTTACTGAGAAATTGGCATAATATCAAACATAACTTTTACTTAAAGATACATGGAGTACACCTGCATGATAGCTTAATAACAATATAATATCAAAAAGCATTAATTGCTATTGCTTCTATGGTTCCCACAACATTCCTCTCTTTATCTCAAGGGATAACCTTTTTTTTTTTTCTAATTTATTATTATTTTTTTTACTGAAGCTGGAAACAGGGAGAGACAGTCAGACGGACTCCCGCATGCGCCCGACCGGGATCCACCCGGCACTCTGCCCACCAGGGGGTGATGCTCTGCCCCTCCAGGACGTCGCTCTGCCAAGACCAGAGCCACTCTAGCGCCTGGGGCAGAGGCCAAGGAGCCATCCCCAGAGCCTGGGCCATCCTTGCTCCAATGGAGCCTTGACTGCAGGAGGGGAAGCGAGAGACAGAGAGGAAGGAGGGGGGGTGGAGAAGCAAATGGGCACTTCTCTTATGTGCCCTGGCCGGGAATCGAACCCAGGTCCCCCGCATGCCAGGCTGACGCTCTACCGCTGAGCCAACCGACCAGGGCCTCAAGGGATAACCTTGAAAGGAACAGAAATCTTATGAGAATGTTTTATTGAGAAAAAGCCCAGCAACTGCCTTCAGTCACATAGACTTGTTTCAGTGACCCGTCTTCAAGTCACAAAACAATTCTCTTGGCAAAACATTCTTTTCTTGTTGGCTGTATTCTTATCCAAGGCCATGCAATGGGTTATTCCACTACAAAGAAGGTTTATGATAGCCTGACCTGTGGTGGCACAGTGGATAAAGTGTCGATCTGGAATGCTGAGGTTGCCGGTTTGAAACCCCAGGCTTGCCCAGTCAAGGCACATACAAGAAGCAACTGCAAATTGGTGCTTCCTGTTTCTTTCCCCCTGCCTCTCTCCCTCCTCCCACTTCCCTCTAAGATCAATAAATAATAAAATTTATATAAAAAAGAATGTTTATGATAAATGGGTGTTGATTTTTAGCAAATGCTTTTCCTGCATGTATAGAGAAGACCATAAGATTTTCTCGTTTATCTGTAAATATAGAATTTTTTTTTCTTCTGAAGTTGGAAACGGGGAGGCAGTCAGACAGACTCCCGCATGCGCCCGACCAGGATCCACCCGGCATGCCCACCAGGGGGCAATGCTCTGCCCATCTGGGGGGTCGCTCTGCCGCAATCAGAGCCATTCTAGTGCCTGAGGCAGAGGCCACATAGCCATCCTCAGAGCCTGGGCAAACTTTTGCTCCAATGGAGCCTTGGCTGCGGGAGGGGAAGAGAGAGACAGAGAGGAAGGAGAGGGGGAGAGGTGGAGAAGCAGAAGGGCGCTTCTCCTGTGTGCCCTGGCCGGAAATTGAACCCAGGACTCCTGCACTCCAGGCCGACGCTCTGCCACTGAGCTAACTGGCCAGGGCCAGAATTTAATTTTTTTAAGACTTTATTTATTCATTCTTAGAGAGGAGAGGAGAAGAGGGAGAGAGAGACAGAGAGAAAGGAGGGGAGGAGCAGGAAGCATCAACTCCCATATGTGCCTTGACCAGGTAATCCCCGGGTTTCGAACCGGCGACCTCAGCATTCCAGGTCGACACTTTATCCACTGTGCCACCACAGGTCAGGCTGTAAATATAGAATTTGATGTAGATTTCCTAATAGTAAAGCATCCTGTATTCTTAGGATAAACTGAGTCATGGTGTGTTACCATATTGATTAATTTGATTCACTGATATTTAGGAGGGGATTTTGCAACTATATTTGTAAAATTAAGTGGCTGTGGTTTTCCTTTATTTTTCTTGGCATTGTCTAATTTTGGTATCAAAGTTGTACTAGCCTCATAGCAATTTCAGTAAAAATGCCCCCTTTTCTATTCTCTGTAAAAGTCTATATAAGTTTGATATTTGTTCCTTAAAATATTGGTAAAAAACCAAAAAACAGAAAACTGCCTGCATCTGTTGTTTTTCTTTGCAGAAAGATTTTAACTTTTTCATTATAAACATTTTCTTTTTAGTTATTTTTCTTATTTTTATCTTTTTTTTTTTTAAGTGAGAAGCAGGGTGACAGAGAGACAGACTCTCACATGTGTCCCAACCGGGATCCACCTGGCAAGCCCACTAGGGGGGGCAATGCTTTGCCCATCTGGGACCATTGCTTCGTTGCTTGGCAACTGAGATATTGTAATGCCTGAAGTGAGGCCATGGAGCCTTCCTTAGTGTCTGGGGCCAACTTACTCCAACCAAGCCATGGCTGCAGGAGGGGAAGAGAGAGAGAGAAAGAGAAGGGAGAGGGGGAGAGGTGGAGAAGCAGGTGGTTTGAGCCCTGACCGGGAATTGAACCCAGAACATCCACATGCTGGGCTGACGCTCTACCGTTGAGCCAATCAGACAGGACCCATTATGAACATTTTCAAACCCACTCAATATAAAAGAGAATGGTATGCTTAACCTCACATACTCATCCTTCAGCTTATATAATGATCAACTTTGCTGTGTTTGTTTCATCTCTCTCCTCTGCTTTACACGTGGACTGTCCTAGTTCAGTGGGCCCTGGAAGCAGTCCTCTCTGGCCCATCTTCCGCACTGTAGTAATAGCTTATGTTTGTTGACCACTGGCTGTGTGCCAAATGTTGAGGCGAATGCTGCACATGGGTGACCATCTGAATCTAATGCTTATAGCCAGCCTTGGAGGTAGGTGTTGTGCCATTAGTATCTCCACATTACAGATGAGGTAACAGATTGAGAGACGTCAACATGGCTAAGGTCACACAACCTACTGGAGGAGTCGGGACTTGAATTCAGTTCTGCCTATCTTAAGAGCTTCCTTTTTGTTGCGGTTACCTACCACAATGTGACCTAGGAGCCAAGTCCCAGAAGCAGCAGCTGAAAGGGCCCTCAGGGGCCTTTCAGGTCTGCCTTGAACGAAATCATCTTCCTCAGTGTTCCTCCAGGTCCACCTCTGGCCTCGACATGGTCAGCTCGGACCACAGTGTACTTGCAGCAGTTCTAGTTTTTCAAGGTCCTAATATAGGGTCAAAATCTGTCTCCTTTTGTTTTCTGTCAGCCTTCTTCCCGATGGGGCCTTAGAGAAGACGGAAGACTGCTCCCCAGCGCGGGGAATCCCCTCAGATCCCGACTCATTCATTCACCAGGTATTTGCTGTGAACCCACACGTGCCTTGGACAGAGCAGTAAACCAGACAAAGTCGTAGCCTTGGTGGAGTTGACATTTTATAAGGAGACAGGCAAGTCTTGTGTTGACAGTGATGCACACATACCATGTCCCCTTTCTAGCCTCTCTGGGTCACTTCAGATTCTCAGATTCAACGCCTTTTGGAAATGTGGCCCCAGATGAGGTAGTCATACAAAGAACATGGCCATGGGGAGGGCTGTGATGACCCCACGAGACATACCCTGGTTTGTCCCTGGGACTTCGAGTGACCACAGGTCCTGGGCAATCTGACTCCACTTGCCCAAATCCTGACAAAAAAAAGAAAAACAACTCCTTCCTGTCTGTCTATCCCTATCTGTCCCTCTCTATCACAACAAAAAAGGAGAAAATTTTGTTTCCCAATTGCCAAACACCAAACAGGCAGTAAGACATGCCCATTCTACTGGCCTCCCTACCCTCTCCTAAACTCCAGACACCCCCTAGTCCTACCCCACCAATTTCTCCTGCACCTGCCTCCACCCTCCCCTGGCTGGTGGGTACTTCTGACTAAACTCACATTCTGTTTTTCTCCACTTTCCAATCTGCTGCCTGTTCTCACTGTGCCCCCAAACACACATATCTCAGTCCCTCCTCTCTTCTGGCCTCTTCCACCTCCAACGTCTTTCTTCAGTCCAAGATCAAGAGTCAGTGCTGTTTTCTTTTTAAGATTTTATTCATTGATTTTACAGAAAGAGGGGAGGGGGAGTGAGAAGTATCAGCTCATAAGTTGCTTCACTTTAGATGTCTGCTTGGTGCCTGTCCTATGCGGCTTGACCGGGCAAGCCCAGGGTTTTGAACCAGCAACCTCAGCGTTCCAGGTTGATGCTCTATCTACTGCATCACCGCAGGTTGGGCAGTGATGTTTTCTAAGCACCTTTCCTACTCACCTCCCCAACAGAACAGATCTTTGGAACAGGAGATTTTAAGATAGTATCTCTCTGACACACACACACACACACACACACACACAATTTCCTTTTATCCTGTGACACTTCCCTTCTAGTCACTGACTCAGGACACAGTGGAACAAAAGAAGCCACTGGTTTTGGTGTTCATAAACAGATGGGGAAGAATGAAGGCTCATATATTGAACTGATCAACTTAGAAGCCTTCACCCAGGGGGACAACTGAAAAGAAGAAGAGAGAAACATCAGAAGCTTCAGAGAGGAGTGAAGAGGTTGGGGTGTCCACAGGAAAAGCCGATGTCTCAGTCCCCGCTGGCCCCCACCCTGGCTGCAGTGGAGAAATGGAGAGAACCCTGAGAGTTTGGGTTGCTGACAGCCCTTGTGCCTATTCCATGTTTCTGGGCTACAGCCAAGCCACGGGTCTACTCGAATACTCAGGTGGGAGACTGGGAATCAGTCTGCGGGGCTTCACGAGTCCCTGGGCACTAGAAGGAACCAGGGCACAGAAGAACGTTTATCCCAGTCACCAAGAGTTGTGTGATTTAGCATCAAGAGCTGGTAGAAGAAAACAAAAACACTGATTTGAAAAGATATATGCACCCCTGTGTTCATTGCATTACTTATAATAGCTAAGACATGAAAGCAAACTAGGTGTCTACTGATAGATGGACGAATAAAGAAGATATGGGTGCATATAATGGAATATTATGCAGTAATAAAAAAGGAATGAAATATTGCCATTTGCAACAGCAGGGATAGACATGAGGGTATTGTGCCAAGTGAGATAAGTCACAGAAAGACAAATACCATAAGACTTCACTTAGAAGTGGATTTTTTTTTTTTTTTTTTTTTTTTACAGAGACAGAGAGAGTCAGAGAGAGGGACAGATAGGGACAGACAGATAGGAACAGAGAGAGATGAGAAATATCAATCATCAGTTTTTCACTGCGACACCTTAGTTGTTCATTGATTGCTTTCTCATATGTGCCTTGACCGTGGGCCTTCAGCAGACCGAGTAACCCCTTGCTTGAGCCAGTGACCCTGGGTCCAAGCTGGTGAGCTTTGCTCAAACCAGATGAGCCCACGCTCAAGCTGGCAACCTTGAGGTCTCGAACCTGGGTCCTTCATGTCCCAGTCCGACGCTCTATCCACTGTGCCAGCGCCTGGTCAGGCTAGAACTGGAATTTAAAAAGGCAAAATAAATAAATAAACAAAACAAAACAGAAACAGACCCACAGACAGAGCAAGTTGATGGTTGCCAAAAGGGAGGAGGAGGTTAGAGGAATGGGTGAAGAGAAAAAGAAAGTTAAGTGCAGCCTGACCAGACAGTGGCACAGTGGATAGAGCATTGGACTGGGATGCGGAGGACCCAGGGTTCGAGACCCCGAGGTCACCAGCTTGAGCGTGGGCTCATCTGGCTTGAGCAAAAAGCTCGCCAGTAGCCCTGGCCGGTTGGCTCAGTGGTAGAGTGTCGGCCTGGCATGCAGGAGTCCCGGGTTCGATTCCCGGCCAGGGCACACAGGAAAAGAGTCCATCTGCTTCTCCACCCCTCCCCCTCTCCTTCCTCTCTGTCTCTCTCTTCCCCTCCCGCAGCCAAGGCTCCATTGGAGTGAGGTTGGCCCAGGCGCTGAGGATGGCTCTGTGGCCTCTGCCTCAGGTGCTAGAATGGCTCTGGTCGAGGAAGAGCGACGCCCCAGATAGGCAGAGCATCGCCCCCTGGTGGGTGTGCTGGGTGGATCCCGGTCGGGCGCATGCGGGAGTCTGTCTGACTGCCTCCCTGTTTCTGGCTTCGGAAAAATTAAAAAAAAAAAAAAAAGCTCTCCAGCTTGGACCCAAGGTTGCTGGCTAGAGCAAGGGGTTACTCAGTCTGCTGAAGGCCCGCGGTTAAGGCACATATGAGAAAGCAATCAATGAACTAAGGTGTGGCAACGAAAAACTGATAATTGATGCTTCTCATCTCTCTCCGTTCCTGTCTGTCTGTCCCTATGTATCTCTCTGTCCCTGTAAAAAAAAAAAAAAAAAGTTAACTGCAGAGGCTTGAGGTGACATTAAGAAAGAGCCAGTAGGGCCCTGGCCGGTTGGCTCAGCGGTAGAGCGTCGGCCTGGCGTGCAGGGGTCCTGGGTTCGATTCCCGGCCAGGGCACACAGGAGAGGCGCCCATCTGCTTCTCCACCCCTCCCCCTCTCCTTCCTCTCTGTCTCTCTCTTCCTCTCCCGTAGCCGAGGCTCCATTGGAGCAAAAGATGGCCAGGGTGCTGGGGATGGCTCCTTGGCCTCTGCCCCAGGCGCTAGAGTGGCTCTGGTCGCGACAGAGCAACGCCCCGGATGGGCAGAGCATCGCCCCCTGGTGGGCGTGCTGGGTGGATCCCGGTCGGGCGCATGCGAGAGTCTGTCTGACTGTCTCCCTGTTTCCAGCCTCAGAAAAATCAAAAAAAAAAAAAAAAGAAAGAAAGTCCAGTAGGCCTGGAGAGGCCCTGTCCTCAGGGTGGAGAGGCACAAGATGCAATTGAAGGGAACAAGCGAACTTTCCACAGGTGTCAACAGGGACCAGACCCCGTTCCCCAATGGTAACATCTAAGCTTTGCAGAATGCTCACAACATGACCTTTCCTGTGAATGAGTCTCATTTGAATCTCAAAACAAATGAGACACTAGTTTTCCCATTTTACAGATAAGTGAATTGAGACACGGAAAAATGAAGACACGCAAGGATTCAGCTCACTTGTTTTTAAAAATCAACTTTATACAAGTCTTGAATTTGCAAACATTTATTGTAAATGGTGTCTTCCATCTGTGGTTCACCTTTTCATTTAACTAATGTCTAAGAGTAGATGTTTATTTCATAATTTTTTTCTTTTATGGCTCATGCTTTTGTCCTATCATAGAAATCTTTGCTTACCTAAGGTTGCAAAAGTTTTCTCCCACATTTTCTTCCAGAAGTTTTATAGTTACAGTTCAATGGTTTTAGTTTTACATTTAGGTCTATTACCAATTTTTAATTACTTCTGGTATGGGGTATGAAGTAAGAACCAAAGCTTACCTTTTTCCAGATGGATGTCCAGCTGTCCTAGCTTTGTTTAAAAAGCCTATTTATTTCTTCATTGAATTCTCTTCACTTTGTCCCAAATCAATTGACTATATATGTGCAGATCTATTGCTGGACTCTATTCTGTTCCGTGGATCATGGATCTGTTCTGATATGCTTCTATTCTTTTTTTGTGTGGTAGAGGCAGAGAGAGTCAGAGAGAGGGACAGATAGGGACAGACAGACAAGAAGGGAGAGAGATGAGAAACATCAATTCTTCGTTGTGGTTCCTTAGTTGTCCATTGATTGATTTCTCATATGTGCCTTGATGGGGGGGGGGGGGGATAACAGACCGAGTGACCCCTTGCTCGAGCCAGCGACCTTGGGCTCAAACTGGTGAGCCCTGCCCAAACCCAATGAGCCCATGCTCAAGCTGGTCACCTCTGGGTCTCAAACCCAGGTCCTCTGCGTCCCAGTCCAATGCTCTGGACACTGCGCCACCGCCTGGTGAGGCCTGATATACTTCTATTCTTAAGCTAATATTACACTGTCTTGTGAATCCTCTGATCTCATTCTCCTTTTTCAAAATTGCATTGGCTATTTTAGGTCTTTTGAATTTCTATATACATTTTTTTTTTAAGTGAGAGGAGGGAGGCCCAGACAAGGATCCACCTGGCATGCCCACTAGGGGGTGATGCTCTGCCCATCTGGGGCCCTTGCTCTGTTGCAACCAGAGCCATTTTTTTAGCACCCGAGGCAGAGGCCATGAAGCCATTCTCAGAGCCCAGTGCCAACTTGCTCCAAAGGAGCCTTGGCTGTAGGAGGGGAGGGGGAGAAGAAGAGAGAGAGATAGAGAAGCAAGAGGGGGAGGAGTGGAGAAGCAGATAGTTGGTTCTCCTGTGTGCCCCAGCTGGGAATTGAATTCAGGACATCAACATGCGGGGCTGACACTCTACTGCTGAGCCAACTGGCCAGGGTCTATATACATATATATTTATGTATTTTTTGTGACAGAGAGAGGGACAGATAGGGATAGACAGACAGGAAGGGAGAGAGATGAGAAGCATCAATTCTTCGTTGTTCATTGATTGCTTTCTAATATGTGCCTTGACCAGAGGGCTACAGCAGACTGAGTGAGCCCTTGCTCAAGCCAGCAACCTTGGGCTCAAGGTGGTGAGCCTAGCTTAAACCAGACGAGCCCGTGCTCAAGCCTGCAACCTTGGGGTTTTGAACCTGGGTCCTCCACATCCCAGTCTGATGCTCTATCCACTGTGCCACGGCATGGTCAGGTGGGTCTATATACATTTTTTTAAAATATAATTTTTTTAAAGATTTTATTTATTCATTATAGAGAGGGAAGAGAGAGAGAAAGAGAGAGAGGGAGAAGGGGGAGGAGCAGGAAGCATCAACTCCCATATGTGCCTTGGCCAAGCAAGCCCAGGGTTTTGAACGGGCAACCTCAGCATTTCCAAGTTGACGCTTTATCCACTGTGCCACCACAGGTCAGGCCTATATACATTTTAAAGTCAGCTTTTCAATTTCTACCAGTAAAACCTGCTGAAATTGTTATTGTGATTCTTTTTTCTTTTTCTTTTTTTTTTTTTCTTTTTCTTTCTGAAGCTGGAAACGGGGAGAGACAGTCAGACAGACACCTGCATGCGCCCGACCGGGATCCACCCGGCACGCCCACCAGGGGCCACGCTCTGCCCACCAAGGGGCGTCGCTCTGCCGTGACCAGAGCCACTCTAGCGCCTGGGGCAGAGGCCAAGGAGCCAGCGCCCGGGCCATCTTTGCTCCAATGGAGCCTTGGCTGCGGGAGGGGAAGAGAGAGACAGAGAGGAAGGAGGGGGGGGTGGAGAAGCAAATGGGCGCTTCTCCTATGTGCCCTGGCCGGAAATCGAACCTGGGTCCCCCGCACGCCAGGCCGACGCTCTACCGCTGAGCCAACCGGCCAGGGCCTTGATTCTTTTTTCTTTAAAATTTTATTTACTGATTTTTTGAGGGGTGGGGGAGGAGTGGGAACCATCAACTTGTGATAGTTGCTTCTCGTATGTGCCTTGACCAGGCAAGTCTGGAGTTTTGAACTGGTGACCTCGTGTTCCAGATCAACGCTTTATCCGCTGCGCCACCACAGGTCAGGTGAGAGATTTTTTTTTTTTTTTTAACTTATAAAATTGAATCTCATTCCGTTTTTATTTATTTATTTTTTTTACAGAGACAGAGTCAGAGAGAGGGACAGATAGGGACAGACAGACAGGAACGGAGAGAGATGAGAAGCATCAATCATTAGTTTTTCATTGCGACACCTTAGTCGTTCATTGATTGCCTTCTCATATGTGCCCCGACCGTGGGACTACAGCAGACCAAGTAACCCCCTGCTCAAGCCAGCGACCCTGGGTCCAAGCTGGTGAGCCTTGCTCAAACCAGATGAGCCCGCGCCCATGCTGGCGAGCTCAGGGTCTCAAACCTGGGTCCTCCGCATCCCAGTCCCACGCTCTATCCACTGTGCCACCGCCTGGTCAGGCTCTCATTCCGTTTTTTTAAATTTATTTATTTATTTTAGGGAAAGAGAAACAGACCTGTTCCTGTATGTGCCCGGACTGGGGATCAAACCCACAACCTTTGTGCAGTGGGATGGTGCTCTAACCAACCAAGCTATCTGGCCAGGGCTGAATTTCATTCTTAAAATAAGAAAGGCTGCTTAGAAATATAACTTTTTTTAGAGAGACAGAGAGGAAGGGATGGTGAGGAGAGTGATGAGAAGCATCAACTTGTAGTTGCTTCACTTTAGTTGTTCACTGACTGCTTCTCATACATGCCAGTGACTCCTTGCTCAAGCCAGCAACCTTGGGCTTCAAAGCAGCGACCATGGGATCATGTTGATGATCCCACACTCAGGCCGGGAACCCTGCACTCGACCTGGTGAGCCTGCGCTCAAGCCAGAGGAGCACACATCCCTCAGGTGGGGCCTCAGCATTTCAAGTCCACACTCTACCCACCGAACCACCCCTGGCCAGGCTGAGCACTCCATCTAAAGTTGTAACCTACCTACCCATCCTCTTCATCTTGTGCATTCTTTTGGGTTTCCCCAAACACCAGTCTCTAGCATACTAAATAAAATAATTCACTTTTCAATATATTTACTGTTTGTTACATAAACCCTTCTTTTACCTCCCAACACACAAGCATGTAAGGTCTATGAAGGTAAGGTTCTTTATTCACTGCTGTATTCCAGGCTCCTAGAATAGTGCCTGGTCTATGATAGAAGATTATTAAACATTGGCTGAATGCCTGAATAAATTATGTATTATTTTTATATTAGAAACCTAATATGCAAAAAACAACCTAGCCCTGGCCAGATAGCTTCATTGGTTAGAGACTCAACCCCAGATGCAAAGGCTGCCAGTGACCAGGGGCACTGGCATATAAAGAAATGAATGGGCCTGACCAGGAGGTGGCACAGTGAATAGCCTGTCGGACTGGGATGCAGAAGACCCAGGTTCGAGACCCTGAGGTTGCCAGCTTGAGCGCAGGCTCATCTGGTTGGAGCAAAAGCTCACCAGCTTGGACCCAAGGTCGCTGGCTCAAGCAAGGGGTTACTCGGTCTGCTGAAGGCCTGTGGTCAAGGCACATATGAGAAGGCAATCAATGAACAACTAAGGTGTCGCAACACGCAACGAAAAAGCTAATGATTGATGCTTCTCATCTCTCCGTTCCTGTCTGTCTGTCCCTGTCTATCCCTCTTTCTCTGTCTCTAAAAATAAATAAATAAAACCAATTAAAAAAAAAAAGAAAGAAATGAATGGATGTTTCCAGTGGTGGGATTCAGCCGGTTCACCCTGGTTCCACAGAACCGATACCTAATTTTTTGTTGAGTTCAGCGAACTGGTTGTTACAATGGCACTTGTAATCAGGGTTCTTTCTAAGGTGGGTACCTGGGCAGTTGCCCAATGTGGAAATCACAAATTTACATTCCTCTTTTTAAAAGTTTTTTTAAACTTTATTTATTTATTCATTTTAGAGAGGAGAGAGAGAGAGAGAGAGAGAGAGAGAGAGAGAGAAGGGAGGAGCAGAAAGCATCAACTCCCATATGTGCCTTGACCAGGCAAGCCCAGGGTTTTGAACTGGCAACCTCAGTGTTCCAGGTCGAAGCTTTATCCACTGCACCACCACAGGTCAGGCCCCTTACTATTTTTTAATGTTCATCTGGGTAACTGCATATTCTAGGTATTCTAGGCCCCTGTAGTAATATTCATTCCATCCACAGGTGAAAAATATTTGACGAAACTATGCTTGTAATATTTTATTCACTGCATAAAACTCATTATACCTTTATTCATTTTAGAGAGGAGACAGACAGACAGAGAGAGATGGGGGGGAGGAGCTGGAAGCATCAACTCCCATATGAGCCTTGACCAGGCAAGCTCAGGGTTTCAAACCAGCGACCTCAGCATTTCCAGGTTGACGCTTTATCCACTGTGCCACCACAGATCAGGCCAAAACTCATTATACCTTTAATGAAATATTACATTTTAATTCCCTTGCCTTTGTTACTTAAGTAAACAAACCTATACCAGTAAAAAGTGCCAAACCAGGGGGTGACAAGCTGTCATTAGAAATATCTTAAAATAACAGTTTTATGGAATTGTCAGATATTATTTAATATTTTTTCATTAATTTTTAAAACTTCCCTATAACAATCTAGTTTTGTGTACCTTCCATTCTTAAGTATTAAATAAAATGAAATAATAAACTGCCTTTCAGTATATCTTCTTTTTTACACTTAAAACGGTCATTAGGGCAGAGAACCGGTTATTAAATTATTTCAGTCCCACCATCGGATGTTTCTGTCTCGCTTTCCCCCTTCTATCTAAAATCAATCAGTCAATCAAAAAAAAAAGCCCTAGAAATAGTTCGAGTCAGGAATTGAGCTCCCTTCACTGTCCTGCCCACTTCTCCGGCCTCCCAAACCTTCCACCCGCCCCCCTCCACACCCCCCCCCCCCGCCCCCCAGCACGCGCAATTTACTCCCAGCGACAGCCTCCTATTCCCACCACTGCCATTAGGAGACGCCCGAGTCGCGCCACCAGCACAGCATAAACACAAGAACCAAAGGATGCGCGCTGCACCCACATGACCGGCGTCGCCAGGGTGAGCGTCACGTGACAGGCTCAGCTTTCCTCCAATCGTTTAGCACGTTGCGGGGATTTCCAGGACTAGCCCCGAGCCTTACAACACCCTATTTTCCTGTCAGCCAAATGGGCCGGTCTCCCACTTCCAGCTGGGCGGTGGTGTCGTTCAAGGGTCCTAGTCTACAGTGGTATCGGGAGGCCAAGGCCTACAGCGCGCTCAGTCTCGGAAGTGACGTATCCCAGCGAGGCCGGAAGTGGCAGTGGAGGGAGGGAAGATGGCGGAGGTGGTGAGTCCGATGCCTGGGGCGGGGCGGAGGGAGCCAGGGGAGGTGGGTAGAGCCCGAGGACCCCCAGTAGCCGACCTTGGCGCCGCGCTGTCTCCCCAGGGGGAGATAATCGAAGGCTGCCGCCTGCCGGTGTTGCGGCGGAACCAGGACAACGAAGATGAGTGGCGTGAGTGACGTTGGGGGGCGGAGCTAAGGAACCTGAGGGCGAGGGGCGGGGGGAGCCAACCGAACTTCGGGAGGGGGAGAGGCTTTGAGAATTCTGGGCGGGCGGGGCGCAGATACACGGGAGGGGCGTGACTTGTGGCCGCCTGGAGATGAACAGGGCGGGGCTTGGAGAGGGGGGTGGCACTGGGTGACTACAGAGGGCTTGGGTGAGAGCTTCCAAGTGTTGGGGTTTAGGGATCCTGCCTGGGGGTGGAGCCTCATCGCCTGACCCTTCTTCTAATGCCTCTATGTTGTTCCCACAGCCCTGGCTGAGATCCTGAGCGTGAAGGACATCAGTGGTCGGAAGCTTTTCTACGTTCATTACATTGACTGTGAGTACTGGGCTGGCGAGAGGAGGGATGGCAGGGTACGGTGGGGGGGCGGCCTCTGGCATTCCTTCCTGAGCCATCCCCACTGCTGCAGTCAACAAACGCCTGGATGAATGGGTGACCCATGAACGGCTGGACCTGAAGAAGATCCAGTTCCCCAAGAAGGAGGCCAAGACCCCCACCAAGAACGGACTTCCGGGGTCCCGCCCTGGCTCTCCAGAGAGAGAGGTGGTGAGTAGGTCCCCTACTTCACCTCTTCTTTCCTGCCTCCTACTCTCATCTCTCGGCCTCAGTGGCTCCTAGATGGGCTGGAGGCACACTCTCCTACCATGGCTTCAGCTTGCGACGGATCGGAACCGATTGCAGGTGTAGCTTCCAGAATCCAACAGCTATTCCTGTGTCTTTGAGAGGGTGGGGTTTGATCAGTCCATGCTGAGGGAACCCTATTCCTCATCCCCATCCCCATCCCACCACCATCCCCACCCCAAAGGAAGACCCTGGACCTATCTCTACAGCCGGCCTCCGCCCAGGCCAGCGGGAAGACCTTGCCAATCCCGGTCCAGATCACACTCCGCTTCAACCTGCCAAAGGAGCGGGAGGCCATTCCCGGTGGCGAGCCCGACCAGCCGCTCTCCTCCAGCTCCTGCCTGCAGCCCAACCACCGCTCCACGGTACCCTCTGCAATTCCAGGGACCTTGCTTTCCTCCCAGGTCCCACCTTCTCTACCTTCTGACCCACCTTTCTTGGTTTCTCTCTGCAGAAACGGAAGGTGGAGGTGGTTTCACCAGCAACTCCAGTGCCCAGCGAGACAGCCCCAGCCTCCGTTTTCCCTCAGGTGAGTCTTCCAAACTATATTTTCTTCCCTTCCTTTTTTCTACTTTCTAGTAGCCTCTTTTAGATTCATCACACAGCTGCCTCTTCCTTTCCTACCATCTCATCTGCAGAATGGATCAGCCCGTAGGGCAGTGGCAGCCCAACCAGGACGGAAGCGAAAATCAAATTGCTTGGGCACTGATGAGGTAGGTCTGGGGAAGAGGGAAGCTGAGTAAGGAGATGTAGGCAGGGTGGAGAGTTTAGTGGCTAGTTTAAAAATAAACAATGGGATGAAAAATGAATAATAAACGATGGGAAAACTGTAAGTAAATAAAAATAAACACTGATGATATGAGAGTAGGGATGATAGTACATCACCCACAGGGTTGTTCTTAAGCTTGAGCAAGGGAACCTGTGGGGGGTGCTATGTGAGCTGTCGTGTCCTGTAACCCACACGGCTGTCTTCCACTGGCCCCGGGCAGGACTCCCAGGACAGTTCAGATGGAATACCATCAGCTCCGCGCATGACTGGGAGTCTTGTATCTGACCGGAGCCACGACGACATCGTCACCCGGATGAAGAACATTGAGTGCATCGAGCTGGGCCGGCACCGCCTCAAGCCATGGTACTTCTCCCCGTACCCACAGGAGCTCACCACATTGCCGGTCCTCTATCTCTGCGAGTTCTGCCTCAAGTACGGCCGTAGCCTCAAGTGTCTACAGCGCCACTTGGTATGAGGGGTCCCAGGTGCTGCCCTAATAACACTCCCACCCTTCCCCCACCCCTGAACCTCCTTTCTTCCTCAGACCAAATGTGACCTGCGACACCCTCCAGGCAACGAGATTTACCGCAAGGGCACCATCTCCTTCTTTGAGATTGACGGACGTAAGAATAAGGTCAGTTAGCTGTTGGAGGGCAGTGGGGAGTCCGCAGAACTTGGAGCCTGGGGAAGTGAGAAGAGAGCCACAGCTTCTTGCTCAGGAAAACACTGATCAGTCTGGGTGACAAGTCAGTTCACCCTACTTTTATTGAGTTCCTGCTGAAGGGCAGGTGCGGGGAGATGTTAACATGACTGGGAATTGACAAAATATCGGCGCTCTGAGAGCTCAGTTCATGGGGAAACAGACACACCAATGGCCACTTAGATCCCAGTGTGACTGTGTCGTGAAGCAGAGAGTGGGTTATTGAGACCTACAGGAGGCTGTCAGTAAAGCTCCACAGTGGTGACTTTTGAGCCTCGAACATGAAGGACAAGGTGGGTAAGGGACTCCCGAGCAGTGGGGGTTGCAGGGCGGGCATGGGTATACAGAGATGGTGTGTGAGAGGCAGACCTCTGGCTGCAGGGCAGAGATGAAGGACAGAGCTCAGGTGGGAACGAGGTCAATCGGGAAGGAGTTGGGGACACCCTCAGTTTGGGGTTTCAAACCTGCGTTAGTCCGTGGCTGTAGGGAGGAAGGAGTGACCCAAAGGGACTGTTGAGAGACCCCCATTCCTGGGGCCTAGTGGGCTGTGAGGGAGAGGAGGCACCTCGATTGGCAGGGGAGAGCTATGGCTTGGGTGCTGGGGAGCTTGATGGGAAGATGCTGTTTTAGGCACAGTTCTTGGGCATCCAAATGGCAGTGCCCATCGGGCAGTTAAAAAGTCATGTTTGAAACGCAGGATAAATTGTGTGCAAAGGTAAAAATACACTGCTCCCAAAAATTAGGGGACATTTTATCGCTTTATATTCATTTTGAAACATCCCTTGATTTTTGTGAGTTGTGTAGTAAGATTAATACTTTTGGGGGGGGCAGGGGGCTCCTAAGGCTGTTATTTTGTTAAATTCCAGAACTCCTATACCTCAGTTATAGACTACCAGGTCAATTCCCAAGAGGTGTGACTATAGGCAAGAGTTGAAGAGTTCCTTTTTTTTTTTTTTTACAATTTATTTATTTTTTACATTTTATTTATTCATTTTTTTAGAGGAGACACAGAGAGAGGAAAGAGATAGAAAGAACAGAGGGAGGAGCAGGAAGCATCAACTCCCTTATTTGCCTTGACCAGGCAAGCCTGGGGTTTCGAACTGGCGACCTCAGTGTTCCAGGTCGACGCTTTTACCCACTGTGCCACCACAGGTCAGGCCAAGGTTCCTTTTTTCTTTTTTTGACAGCCAGACTCTTAAGAGGATCACATGAACAGAGCTTCTCTCATAAGCCTTGGTCAGTTTTCTTGAGGACATGTCAGTTTGTTGCCTGTCGTTAATGATAGCAGAGAGCAATGGAGGCCCCCTCCAGAAAGACTTAGGCATGAGGAGCAGGGGTAAACCTTCCCAGCTCGCTGGGAGGCAGGTTGTCAAATGGGCTGGTCCCTGGGCTCAACACTGTGATGTGGCCCTGCCCAAGCAGAAGGGACAGTGTGATTGACCAGAACGGGTCAGGCCTTTGGGAGGAATGCTCATCACATACCAGCCTGGGGTATAAAGAAGCTCCCAGTTGACGCTGGCCCAATGGTCATGCTTGAGGCAGGGTACCCAGAGTGGTGACAGGCCTTTTCCTTTGCAGAGTTATTCCCAGAACCTGTGTCTTCTGGCCAAGTGTTTCCTCGACCACAAGACATTGTACTATGATACAGACCCTTTCCTATTCTATGTTATGACAGAGTATGACTGCAAGGGCTTCCATATTGTGGGCTACTTCTCCAAGGTGAGTGCTTATCCAGCCTGTTCCTCAGTGCTGCCCTGGGCCGGGCCCCTTTCTTCACACTCACCTGCCTCTTTTCCAGGAAAAAGAATCAACAGAAGACTACAATGTGGCCTGCATCCTGACCCTACCTCCCTACCAGCGCCGGGGCTACGGCAAGCTGCTGATTGAATTCAGTGAGTCCTTACACTTGCGGCTGGGGGTGGGGGGTGGATACCAGCAGGCCCAAACCCAGTGCTCCCATCGGTGCCGCAGACAGATATGCTGGGTTGCTATGATTCAGCTCTGGCTGTGCAGCCCCGTCACCCTGGCCAGAAGTCAAGATGGGTCTCTTCCGAGATCCTTTCATTCTCAGTGACTGCCCGCTTATGTAGATTAGGTTCTCAGCTCCTCACTGTTCCTTGGCTAAGGTTCTAGTGTCACTCAACTTTCCCCAAATCTGACTCATCTGCTCCTGCCTAAGGCCATGGGCAGAAGCTAAATGAGCCACCAGTGCTCACCCCTCTGCTACTGTATTGCCATACAAGTTCTAGGCGAGGACCAGTACCTTTTTCCTGTTGTTTCCTGATCCTGATAGACAAGACATGTTCAAAATGCTATTAACTTACCAAAGAGGTGTCGGCACTTGCTTGCATGGATACAGCCTGTATTCCTTACATTTGGTCATGTCAGTTTCTTAAAGCTCAGAAAGGACTCTGCCCCTCATCCTTTATGAATTCATCAGTGTTCCCCTCAATTCCAACACCCCCTTCTGCTTCCCAGCCTCCCACTCCTATTCTGTTCAACTACCATTCATTGGGGTAAACAGGCTCTGATTGGAAGACGGGGAGGAGGCTCAACTGTTTGGTGAAAACAAAGAGGCTTGACTTGATCAAGATCATGGTCCATTTAAGACATTTTATTGATAAAACTGTCAAGATGGAGTCACATCTTCAGGAAGCCCTCAGCCTGGTAGAGCAGGCGGATGCTTAACAAAGCCTGGGACCTCAGTCCTCAGTGGAGAGGGAGGGTGCAGACAGGGAGGGTAGGTGTTAGGAGGGGCACTGGGAGGGGCCGGGAGTTCCTACAGCTGCAGATGTGGTATCCAGTTGATCTGTCAGGACTGGACATGCACACAGACCCAGCAAGGTTAATAGGAAGCCATGTGTCCCCTTCCTCCTCCATGCTTCCTCTCTAAAGCACGAGCTTCTCTGTCCCTCTCACCACCGGCTTGCATGGTGGAAGTCATGAGACTGCAGGACCGGCTGATAAAGATGCACCAAGGATAGGAAAGCAGAATGGGCTCTCTTGCAAAATGAAGTGGTTATGACAGGGTGAGGAGGAGCTTCTATAAGCAGTAGAGACATCCTAGGGCCCTGATAGGGTGAATGAAGACTGCCCAAGAGACATGAAGCCATGTTGGCTCTTGCAGCAACTGAGTTCTCCCCAGAAACTGCCTGCCAGTGCCCAGCTGTCAGCAGGCCAGAGCGGAGCAGTCAGAGTGGGAGGGAAGGAGCTTTGAGAGGCCAGTTCCCTGCTGAGGACCGGCCTCCCTCTGACTTGGGAGGTGCTCTGGCACTCTGTAGCCTCACAGCCTGGTCTTAGAGCTGCTGGTGCTCCTCGGTCACAGCTTAGGGGACTGGTGGACTGTGCCAATCCGAGTATCTTCAGCCTGGACCAGAGGTAGGGTCTGCCCCCTCTCGTCACATACCCAGGTACAGAGAGTGGAATGACACAGGAAGACTGGAGGCTTTCTTTCTGTAAGCCATTTTCTCTGCCTCCCCCTGTCCCACCTCTAAACCCTCACTGGCTCTTGAGTGCCCCTCCCAGCTGATTGTAGCTACTTCTCTCTGTGCCCTAAGATCCTCCGCTGTCCTTGGTACACAGGTGAAGGGTGAAGGCTCATTGGCGCTTTGAGGAAACTGAAGCACAGAACAGACAAGCCATACATATCTCAGTCAGAACTAGACAGCAGGGCCGGGATGGGAAGTGGGCAGCTTGCCTCTACAACCTGTACCGTTCAACATTGGTTACATGAAACTGGGCCCTCTAACTCATCGCCTTGCTCTGTTGCTTTAGGCTATGAACTCTCCAAAGTGGAAGGGAAAACAGGGACCCCTGAGAAGCCCCTCTCAGATCTTGGCCTCCTATCCTACCGAAGCTACTGGTCCCAGACCATCCTGGAAATCCTGATGGGACTGAAGTCTGAGAGCGGGGAGAGGCCACAGATCACCATCAAGTGAGCCTGGCCCCACCCACCTGGGGATGCATGGCATGGTCTGTCTTTTCCCAGGCTTTCCACCCTGGGGCTCCTGGGGGCCTGGGGCAAAGGTGAAAGCCCCAGGGGACCTGATCTTTGCCCTCCCACAGTGAGATCAGTGAAATCACCAGCATCAAGAAGGAGGATGTCATCTCCACTCTACAGTACCTCAACCTCATCAACTACTACAAGGTAGGGGCGGGCAGGAGGAGACAGGTGTGTGGAGGGATGCAGATGGAGGCCCTGTGTGGGCTGACCTGCTCTGTCCCATCTTGTGCCCAGGGCCAGTATATCCTCACATTGTCAGAAGACATCGTGGATGGACATGAACGGGCTATGCTCAAGCGACTCCTCCGCATTGACTCCAAGTGTCTGCACTTCACTCCCAAGGACTGGAGCAAGAGGGGGAAGTGGTGACAGGCAGAGCCCATGGTAGCGCCAATAAAGCTGGCAGAACTGGAGCTGACAGCCCATCCCGCCCCCACTGGGGCCCCTAAGGGGGACACTAAGGGACACAGACCAGGCTGAAGACAGTTCCACAAGGAGAAGACAGGCCTGGTAGGGGCCGGTTGGTGCCCAGCACCAAAGTGAGCTCAGGGCTCAGGTCAGCTCTAAGGTCAGCTGGCTGCAGGCTGTGGCCTGCTGTGAACCAAGGACCAGAAGGAGTGGACAGATGTGTACAATGAGATAGGGATGGGACACTGTACAGAGGGCTGGTGGCTGTAAAAAATTTCTTTTGTAAAGTAGGAGTTGGGGGTGGGGTGGGTGCTGGCCGCGAAATTCTGGCCTCTCTTGCCCCTCCTGCCCCGGACAATAAATTGTTTCCATAGGCCAGAGCCATGAACAGTTCTTGGGGAGTGGCACTTAGGAGCTCCAAGCTAAGGGCAAAGTCACAGGTGCTGTGAAGAGCTCGTTTATTGGGGTGACAGAATCAGCAGGTCCAAAGTGAGGAGCTGGTTTACTGGGGTGGAGGGAGTGGTGTCTTTCTATGTCAAGCTCTGGTCCTCAGTCTTCCGGCACCTGTGCGTGAATCTGCAAGAGCAGTCACCTTTGCTACTGGACCTCTGACATGGAGTGGCTGGGGGGTCCACACACTCGGGGGGGGGGGGGGGGGACGGGACTCGGCTGCCAAAAGGACAGCCCCTTCTCAACAAGCCCGAGAAGACTGGTGGGGGAGCCCCGCTACCCTTACCCAGCCTAAACCGTCCAGTCGCCAGGCTCCATCAGCCCCGTTGTGCATCGCATCCCTTAAAGCCCCAGGTCCACTTAGAAGTGACACTCTGGATAACCAAGGAATAACCTGGAGGCCAGAAAGGAGGCACGGAGGGGCCTGGGAGGAAGAGGGCCCACCTACCCTGTGTACTCACCGCTGCAGCGAGGCGGGGCCAGCCTAGGGCCGCGCGCACTTTGGCATCGGGTCCAGGGATGGCCTCCAGTCCCCACAGAGTGAAGCGGCTGAAACTGGCGGAGGCTCCGATAAAGCGGTCCTGGAGGAGGGGCCGCCCTCAGCATCCGGGCCGCCGCTCCCGACCGTACCCCTGCCAACCCCATCCCTGCGCTCACGAAGTCCCGCTCCAGCGCCTCCCGGGGTTCCAGCAGCCGCTGCTCTTGCTCGTCGTCGTCTGGACCCTCTGAGAAGTCCGGCTTCCCCACCGGCATCTCTGCGTTCTCTTCCATCACCATCACGTAGCCCGCGAGGCCGGGCGGCACCTCCACCTCCTCGCCCCGTAGACTGCGGCCCCGAAACGACACTTCGAGTCCTGGAGGTCGGTGCAGGGCCTCGGTGAGGGCCTGATCCAGCACCGGCGGGCACGCCCGGTAGCGGCCCTCCCGCCCCGTCCAGTGGACCACGATTCCCAGGAGCCCGCGCGCCCGGCCTCGCCGACGAGAGAGCGGCGCTCGCGCGGGGGCTCCCGGGAGACCTTGTCCGGTCGCGAGCGCTCACCGTCGGGACCCTGACGGATGGCCGGGGTGAAGAAGCGTCCCACAGGAGCGGGACGGTTAATCGGGATCTCACAGGGCAGAAGGTGCAGCGTGCCAGGGGTGGCGCTGCGCAGAGTGGCGGCGCGCAGGTGAACTCGGTGCTTCTCGAAGTCCTGCTCGCTGTTCTCCATTTTCTGCCCGAGTCCGTGCCTCGCAGGCTAAGGCCAAAAACTGGCGGGTAAAGCGCGGGTCCTGTTGGAAGACGGTAGGCAGCCAGCGCAGGGCCTTCTGGGAAGCGTAGTCCTTCGCAAGCCCCGCCTCCCTGTGTTCAAGTCCCAGCTTTTTTTTTTTTTTCCTTGAAAAAATTTTCAATGGTATATACAGTGTGTCTGTAGTCTTGGTGCACTTTTGACCTGTCACAGGAAAGCAACAAAAGACAATAGAAATGTGAAATCTGCACCAAATAAAAGGAACACTCTCAGTTTCATACCTATTCAGTGCAGTTCGATGTGGGCTCACGCACAGACTTTTTAGGGCTCCTTAGGTAGCTATCCCGTATAGCCTCTCCAGACTCATCACTGACTGATGGCCTACCAGAACAGGGTTTCTCCACCAAACTGCCGGTTTCCTTCAACTGCTTACCCCACCCAGTACTGTTATTTCTGTGTGGTGGTGTTTCATTATAAACGCGCCGATATTCATGTTGCACTTTGGTCACGGATTCAAATTTAGCGAGCCACAGAACACACTGAACTTTCTTCTGTACTGTCCACATCTCGACTGGCATGGCCGTGGGCTGCTCCTGTATACATGGTGTTACAGTCATCATCTGCGCATGCGCACATGCTGCCACATCATCCTACAGAAACTGGGAGAGTTTTCTTTTTATTTGGTGCAGATTCCACATTTCTATTGTCTTTTGTTGCTTTCCTGTGACCGGTCAAAAGTGCACCATGACTTTACGGATACACTGTATATTTATTTTTAAATTCACTTATTTGTTGATTGATTTTAGAGAGAGAGAGAGATACAGAGAGAGAAACCTATTTGTTGTTATGCTTATTTATGCATTTATTGGTTGATTCTTGTCTGTGCCCTGACCCAGGATGGAACCACAATCTTGGCATATGTGGAGGATGCTCTAACCAACTGAGCTACCCAGCCAGGGCTTATTTTTCATTTGAATTAAACAATTGTTTTCAGTTAAAGTTGATATACAATATTAGATTATTTTCAGGTGTGGAATGGTACATTCTTAATTTTTTTTTATTTTTTTATTTATTTACAGAGACAGAGAGTGAGTCAGAGAGAGGGATAGACAGGGACGGAGAGAGATGAGAAGCATCAATCATTAGTTTTTCATTGCGCGTTGCAACACCTTAGTTGTTCATTGATTGCTTTCTCATATGTGCCTTGACCACCGGCCTTCAGCAGACTAAGTAACCCCTTGCTGGAGCCAGAGACCTTGGGTTCAAACTGGGGGGCTTTTCCTCAAACCAGATGAGCCTGCACTCAAGCTGGCAACCTCGGGGTCTCGAACCCAGGTCCTCTGCATCCCAGTCCGACGCTCTATCCACTGCGCCACCGCCTGGTCAGGCGGTACATTCTTATTTTTAAAAATTAAAACAATTCCAGGAAGTACACTTTTTATAGGGAGGGATGTTTTTTCTTTCTTCTTTTATTTTTCACTACGGACATCAACTCTTTCAAATGAGTTGATAAGCTTATCTGGATTTATGGTTTGTCTTCCAAACCTGTGTATATTTTATTTTTATTACATAGACAAATTTTATTTTGTGTAGTCAAATTTACCAACCCTCCATTTTAATGTTTTTTAGTTTTTGCAGTATTTTTCTTTCTGGGTTTCTTAACTCTAATATGTTTGTTTGTATAGATACCCAACTTAGGTATGTTTTATCAAGTTCTCTCATAAATACATACAAACTGGTAATTAAGATTAAAATTGCAGGCCTGACCTGTGGTGGCGCAGTGGATAAAGCGTTGACCTGGAAATGCTGAGGTCGCCGGTTCGAAACCCTGGGCTTGCCTGGTCAAGGCACATATGGGAGTTGATGCTTCCAGCTCCTCCCCCCTTCTCTCTCTCTGTCTCTCTCTCCCTCTCTCTGTCCTCTCTAAAAATGAATAAATAAAATAAAATAAAATAAAAAAAGATTAAAATTGCACTTAATTCATAGATGTAAGAAAGAGAAAAACATCCCTAGACAGCCGACGCTGGCTTTGGTGTTCAGTTGAACATGAAAAATTACACAGATCATCAGACAAGGTCACTCTGACATGAAGGATCAAGAGAAATACAAGATCACTCTGTAATCATGTGAACATGGACAGAGGCATGAACACTATCCAGACCACAAAAATGATGAAACATTCCTCTAAGGCAGGGGTCCCCAAACTATGGCCCACGGGCCGCATGCGGCCCCCTGAGGCCATTTATCTGGCCCCCACCGCACTTCCGGAAGGGGCACCTCTTTCATTGGTGGTTGGTGAGAAGAGAATAGTTCCCATTGAAATACTGGTCAGTTTGTTGATTTAAACTTACTTGTTCTTTATTTTAAATATTGTATTTGTTCTCATTTTGTGTTTTTACTTTAAAATAAGATATGTGCAGTGTGCATAGGGATTTGTTCAGTTTTTTTTATAGTCTGGCCCTCCAACGGTCTGAGGGACAGTGAACTGGCCCCCTGTGTAAAAAGTTTGGGGACCCCTGCTCTAAGGTTATATGTGACTTCTTTTTTTTTTTATTTTTTTTTATTTTATTTTTTTTTTAGAGAGGAGAGAAACAGAGAGGGAGAGAGCGGAGAGAGAGAAGGGAGGGAGGAGCCGGAAGCATCAACTCCCATATGTGCCTTGATCAGGCAAGCCCAGGGTTTCGAACCGGCGACCTCAGCATTTCCAGGTCGACGCTTTATCCACTGCGCCACCACAGGTCAGGCCATATGTGACTTCTTTACCAATTACAGCATTAGCCTCAGCCTACCTAAGATTTGTTAACATTACCCCGTCACAGGCATACTTCCTCTGCCCAACAGTATCCAAGTCAGAGAAAAGCGCCACCTCCTTAACCCCCCCCCCATCACCTACCGCAAGCACAGATCCTATAAATCCTTCCTAACACCCACTTACTGAGTGAGGCGCCCCACAGTGCAAGAGTAATAAATCCGTTGTTTAACTACAGATGTGTTCCTGGTGGTCTTTGGCTGGAGGGGATTGACAGATTAGAGAGTCTTGCTTTAGTTTTCTGACAAAAATAAGATACATTATACCAGTTATTCATGTCTTCGTTTATGTCTACATGCAGTTGTGAGGTTTTAGAGTTTATTCCTAGATAGTTTATATTTCTATTACAAATTAGATCTTTTCTTATTTTTTTAATGTTTATTTTACTGATTTTAGAAAGCGAACAAGGGGAAAAAGAGACAGGAACATCTATCTGTTCCTACATAAGCCCTGACCAGGGATCGAACTGGTAACCTCTGCTCTTGTGGATGATGCTCTAACCAACCAAGCTATCCGTCCAGGGGCCCATTTTATTTTCTGATTATTATATAGCAAAGGTTGACAAACCTCACATATAGTCTCTGTCACAATTGCTCAACTTTGTCATCATAGCATAAAAATAGCCAGACAATATGTAAATGAACAGACCTGGCTGTGTTACAGTAAACTGTATTTGCTGAGCATTTGAGAGCAAGCTCCCTAACATATGTTGTCAGTTTGGCTCAAATAAACTCTTATTTAAAAAAAAAATTTTTTTAATGAAGAAAAGAAAAACCTGGCCTTGGCCAGATAGTTGTGTAAGTTTAAGCATTGTCTCGAAGCACAGAGGATGCCAGTTTGATCCCTGGTCAGGACACATACAGAAACAGATCTGTGTTCCTGTCTCTCTCTCACTCTCTTCCTCTCTCACTAAAATCAATAAAACTTTTTTTTTAAAAAAGACTGTATTTGTAAAAACCGACAGTGGGAACCCAAAACATTTGCGTGACTTGCTTTATTGCAGTATTTGCTTTATTGCAGTGGTCTGGAACCAAATTCACAGTATCTTCAAGATATGCCTTTTTGTCATTCAAAGAATTGGTCCATTTCATTTTAAATTGTGGGCAGAGTTCAATATTTCACTTTTAATGTCTGTGAGATCAGTAGTGATGACTCCTCTTTCATGTCTGGTATTAGTAGGCTTCTTGAAATGGGTCCAGAGTGTAATATCGACAGCTCTGAATGCTCAGCAAAGAATGCCTTCTGCAGGTTCCTTTCTCAGTCATGCCTATCCTTGCCCAACAAGCTCATGAAAAATTCATCATGGCGAGAGATGGAAGTGGGGCACAGTGAGCTCAACATGAATTTCTCCTTAGCCAGGGTGATCTGACTACATCCACAGACACATGCCTAATGTCCAAAAGGAGAAAGTAGCACTGAACTCCCAATATAGCAGATCATCCAAGAGATCAGCTAGACACTCAGTTTCAGGGGGATACATCAGAATCCTTCCATTATGAAAGTGGAAGAATTTGCTACTTCTGAAGATGGCTTTGTCTTCCCTGACCATAGTGTCTCAGCCAATATTTTCATGCCAGTATTGCAACCCCCACCTCACTCCCACCCCACAGTACTGCTTCCTGGTGCAATAGCTTTTTTGGTTACAAAAGAAGTAACGGGACCAGAACCATGGGTATCACTGGCCTTGCCATGAGTCTGTCTCCCGGAACAGCAGGTTTGAATGAACAGTGGCGTGCTTATTGAAGGCTCAGTTATGCCAGCTACTGGGGATACAAGACCTTGCTAGTTAGTTTCGGGGCCGCTGTCCTTGTCTTAACTGTACAAAGGATTTTAATTTGTGAAAGTCATTGAAAGAAAAGCTTGATGTTCCTTACAGTTCCCCTAGAAACAAGAAGCATGGCACGCCATGCAGGGAGGGACCACATGGGTAAACCCTGGAGTTGGCTGGGAGGCAGCGTTTATTGGAGCTTCTGAGGGAAAGGTAAAGTGGGATTAGGGTAAACAGTTTAGGATTGGCTAGTTTAAATAATCCCAGACGAGTCTGGGATGCAGGGGCTGTCTGCTGTACTGCTGGTTAGCGCGCACTGCGGGAGCCCGGTGCAGAAGCCGCGAGCACTGACCAGTGGCTTGCCGCTGGAGGACGCTTGAGTACCAGAGAAGCTTCCGATTGCTTAGTCCGCCTTTCTGAGGAACCCTTCTGCAGTGGCTCCTCTGCGCCCTCTACCGACAGAGCCAGCTGACAAAGATAGAGGGTCCAGATGTGTTTTCACAGAGCAGACCATGAAGAGTGGATTTGGAGCCAGAGGCAGCTATACAGCCACGAGTCACCTTGTCTTATTTTCCTCTTTCCCTCTCCCTCCTTCTCCCACACTGTTAGTGATT
Source organism: Saccopteryx leptura (assembly GCF_036850995.1). NCBI lineage: Eukaryota > Metazoa > Chordata > Mammalia > Chiroptera > Emballonuridae > Saccopteryx > Saccopteryx leptura. The sequence goes on along the minus strand of NC_089503.1, from coordinate 7,617,736 downwards.
TTTTTTTTTTTTTTACAGAGACAGGGAGAGAGTCCGAGAGAGGGATAGGCAGGGACAGACAGACAGGAAACAGAGAGATGAGAAGCATCAATCATTAGGGGGTTTTTTTGCGCGTTGCAACACCTTAATTGTTCATTGATTGCTTTCTCATATGTGCCCTAGCTGCGGGCCTTCAGCAGACCGAGTAACCCCTTGCTCGAGCCAGAGACCTTGGGCTCAAGCTGATGAGCTTTTGCTCAAGCCAGATGAGCCCTCACTCAAGCTGGCGACCTCGGGGTCTTGAACCTGGGTCTTTCGTATCTCAGTCCGATGCTCTATCCACTGCGCCACCGCCCGGTCAGGCTGTTAGTGATATTATTTCTACTTTATGATGCCATATTACATTTCTACTTATTTATTTACCCTCACGTCCACCTTTGTTTTAGTCTTCTGATTGGCTGATGTGCATTCTCTACCAGATTGGCTTATGGGTGCATAAATACTTGTTGAAAAATAGAAAATTGGTGGCCCTGGCCGGTTGGCTCAGTGGTGGAGCATTGGCCTGGCGTGCAGAAGTCCCGGGTTCAATTCCCGGCCAGGGCACACAGGAGAAGCGCCCATCTGCTTCTCCACCCCTTCCCCTCTCCTTCCTCTCTGTCTCTCTCTTCCCCTCGCTGGGGATGGCTCCTTGGCCTCTGCCCCAGGCGCTAGAGTGGCTCTGGTCGCCACAGAGCGACGCCCCGGAGGGGCAGAGCATTGCCCCCTGGTGGACAGATTGTCGCCCCTGGTGGGCGTGCCGGGTGGATCCCGGTCGGGCGCATGCGGGAGTCTGTCTGACTGTCTCTCCCCGTTTCCAGCTTCAGAAAAATACAAAAAGAAAAAAGAAAAAAAAAAAGAAAAATAGAAAACTGTTTCCTACAGCTTTGTGCAAATATAAAAACCTAGGTTTACACTATAAAAAGCTATGTGGTGGGCACAGTGGATACAGCCTCGACCTGGAATGCTGAAATCACCGGTTCGAAACCCAGAGCTTGCCGGATCAAGGCACATATAGGAAGCAACTACTACAAGTTGATGCTTCCTGTTACTCGCCCCCCCCCTTCTCTCTCTCTCTAGTCAATACTGTAAACAAAACCTTTAAAAAAAAGATGCTGCTCCTGTGTTTTCTTGCTTCATATGTTGCCATTTTAACTTTTTTGCCTTTGTAAGTTATTTGATCTATCTGCTTTGAAATCTAATCGTTTTATGAGGATATGTCTCAAAGTTGATTGTTCTGGATCAGTTTCGTTATTCCAAGGTTCCCAGTGGGCCCTTCGAATGTGATTTTTCTTTCCTGGACAGTTTTCCTAGAATGCAGTATTAAACACCACCACTGGCTCATTACTTAGTTTTTCTTCAGGGACCCAATAATACAATGTGATTCCTTCTGTGACTATCTTCTGTCCACTACTTTCTTGTGACCCCTTGAGACTCCTTTGTCTTTTTCATTCTTGATTGTTTCTGTGACTCTCTTCAATGCCCCTTACTATATTATGAGTGTATTCCTCCTTGGGCATCTTGTAATGTAATCTTTATTTCTAAATACTTCTGGATTTCCTTTATCTTATTCACTTCTTTTTGGGTTTTGTCTATTTCTGTTTTTTCTAAATTTCTCATCCACGGTGCTTCTGCATATCTTCACGTGCTTGTTTTGAGTCTATTTCATTCTGTTTAACCTGTTGTGTTCTAGCTTTCTTCTGTTTCCAGGATGCTGTTCCGGGGGATGTGTGTGAATTTTCTGTGGTTGATATGTGATGAAATTCATTTTTTTTATATTTTGCAATAACTCTGTATAAACCTGTTAATCTTTCTTCTTTTGAGAATTTTTATGCATTTATTTGAACCAAACTGACAACAGTGCCCAGGAGCAAGTTCTCAAATGCTCCCCCAAACCTATTCTTCTTTAGCTTGTTCATGTCTATGGTGTTGGATGTTTAATAAGATCCTTGTTTAACGCTCCCTCTTCCGTCAACACTGCAAAGTTCAATACTTGAATGGATTTGTTTGTTTGTAAAGTGGGGGAGGAGTTGTATGTTTTGTTGTCTTACAGAACCATGACATTTCTCCATTTATTCCCTTTCACACCCAAATGACTTCTTCCTTCCTTTTTGTTTTTTGCTCCCCCAGAAATTGTGTTTCAAAGGCTGCCCTCTCAAGTCACACATATACTTAAAAAACCCTTCCCTGTATCCAAGCCCTAACCCGCAGGACACTTAACATTTTCAGACTTACTGTGCAGTTAGACTTTCTAGTGCTGTCTTAGATCAAGGATAGGAGCCCTGACCTTGTTTGCACAAGTTGTTTTCATGTTAGCTGGAGTGTGTCCAGCAGCTGCTCTGGGGTTTAGGTGTTCTACCCATCATCTGATTTCTAGGGTCTGGGTGTCCTAAGCTAGGAGGATCCTTAGTTTGTGGCCCCAGCTCCTGTAGCAGGACAGGCTGGCCAGAGGAGAGGACCAGCTTTTGCACAGTTGAGCCCAAAGGAGCAAGTGGTTTGAGGGGTGTCTTACCTGTCCTGAACCTGATCTGTGGTCCTTTGAAAAGTTAACTGTGATTCTTAGAGTTTCTGTAGCTTTGTTTAATGCCTCCACTCTAAGGCTGGCAGAGCTGTCTGTGCTTGATGGGCCTCCTTGACCTCCGGGAAGAGCTGCTTGGGAGATGCGTGACTATTGTGTTGGAAACTGTTACTCAAACATTTTCACCTCAGCAGTTTCCCAAGTACCATGGCTGTAAACCAAATTACTCTTGAAGACAGAGGACAGCTGTGACTCTTGGGGTGATGGGTACACAGCTGGCTGTAGGACCCCTTTCTCCCCACTCGGGTTTTGTCTTTTCCTGTCATCTCTTGCAAGGGGAGGGGCTATGGGGCAGAGCGCTAGAACAAGTTAGAAGTGGAACACGTGAAGCCAGAGCTGGACAGTGGGAGCTCACTGACCTAGACCAGCGGCTGCCACGGGACCTGGGGTGGGATGTAAATGCTATGTTGGCACATGGACGATCCTGGTGTCTTAGCTCTCCATCTTTCTGTGTTGCCACCAGGCTCCAGGACCTGACTTGCGGCTTTGCATCTTAAGCCAAACCCTGGGCACCTCTAGGCCTTTTTTGGATGGCACAGCTACTGTGTAACAACCTGCATCCAGCTGTGGCCCCACCACTTGTGCTGCATGAGGGTCAGGGCCTAGACCACAGCCTACAGCCCTTCACCTGTGGAGAGCTCTCGTGTGTCCCCCCAGGGCTGTCCTAAATGGGGAAAGTCAGAGTTTCTTTCCACCAAGGATAGAAGATAAAAGTCACTGTTTTTATGAATTCACCATGTATCTTTATTTCAAAGAAAAAGTTGAGGTAATGTCATCTGCTCAAAGTTGAGTAGTTTATTCAGAATAAACTGAGTTGCTGATTATTTAAAAAAAAAAAAAGAAGAGTAGGTGCCCTTCCTCTTTCCCCAGTTCTTCTCACCCAGTCTCTGCTTGCCTAGAGCCCATGGCAAAGTGGGGCTGGGACCAGGAGCATGGCTGTCATTTGCGTGGGTTTTTTTTTAATTTCCCATTGACTTGAGAGGCATCAATCAATTTCTTGTTCCACTTAGTTGTGTACTCATTGTTTGCTTCTCGTATGCGCCCTGCCTGGGGATCAAACCCATGACCTCAGTGTGCTGGGACAACACTCTATTCAGAGCCACCTGACCAGGGCCTGTTTTATTTAGTTATTTTTGAGCATTTCCTTTCTACAAGTTATACTGAGGGCTTGGTTTTGTGGTTTATTTTTTTCCCTTTGTTCCATGCTGTTTTTCAAGGGGAGATGGGGACCAGCAACCTAACAGTCTCTCACAATGTATCTGCTTCCCATCTCTGCAGATTTGGGCTTTGCTGGTTTAGTCTTTAGTACCCAAGAGAAAATGCAGTGGCTCTTCTGAACTGGAAGCTTAGACTGCCACTTTGTCATTTTGCCATCTTCATGCCTCCAAATCAACAGCTTTAAAAGGGTGATTGATCCTGATTATCAAGGAAGAAATTGTTGCTGCCACACAACTGAGGCAGGGAGAGTTGTCATATTCAGGTTCCCTGGGACAGCTCCAAAGACTAAAAAGACTCAAGACAGATTACCAAGGACTCAGACACCTTTCAGGAGTCACTTCACTAAGATCCCAGAGGGCAAAAGGAACACTAATTGTTAGTGGAAGAAATGTTATAAATACCACTCTGGGCCGACAGATGAAATAAATGATGCCCAGTTACATCTGAATTTCAGAGAAACAAGAATTAGGTAGGTAGAATGGGATGGAGGCATGGATAGGTAGAGATGGACAAAAAATGGGCCAATTATCTTAACTTTGGGCATAGGATTAATACCATCTTCTGCATCTGAGGTCAAACAGAAAACAAGCACATTTTCTAGACTCCTTTGCCACTAGAGCAGGGGTCAGGAAACTTTTTGGCTGAGAGAGCCATGAACGCCACATATTTTAAAATGTAATTCCGTGAGAGCCATACAACGACCCATGTACGTTACACATTATCCAATCAAAATTTGGTGTTGCCTGACCTGTGGTGGCGCAGTGGGATAAAGCGTCAACCTGGAACACTGAGGTTGCTGGTTCGAAACCTTGGGCTTGCTGGTCAAGGCACATATGGGAGTTGATGCTTCCTGCTCCTCCCCCTTCTCTCTCTCTCTCACTCCTCTCTCTCTAAAAATCAATAAAATATTAAAAAAAAAATTTGGTGTTGTCCCAGAGGACAGCTGTGATTGGCTCCAGCCACCCACAACCATGAACATGAGTGGTAGGAAATGGATTGTAATACATAAGAATGTTTTCTATTTTTAACGTTATTTTTTTTTATTAAAGATTTGTCTGCGAGCCAGATACAGCCATCAAAAGAGCCACATCTGGCTCACGAGCCATAAGTTCCCAACCCCTGCACTAGAGGTTTGCGTTAGAAATAGATTCCACTTATTAGATATTCTCTAAACAATGTGGACGCGGCCACTTGCCAGCTATGGAAGCCTTAGTCTTTCCACAGCAGTGTCAGCTCTCTGGCTTTGTGACAGGTCAGGCAGTGACGGCAGCCCCACCCCATGTTCTAGGGTCTGGGCCCAGCTTCCTGGGTGCTGAGAGCTGGACTGTGGGCTGGGCAACATGTCGGGGACCTCAGCAATGCCAGCAGCGGCCTTCTGGGGGATCCTTTTCCAGCCTTGCCAGAGGTTTTGTAAGTACCTGCTTCTTAAATCTCTTTCTGTCGGAAGCAGCTGGAGAAGTTTGTTTCCTGGAACTGATCCCTTCCTGATTGTCAATGGCTTGCCTAGATCACCCAGCTGGAGCTTAAGCTTGGGACAGATCACCTGACCTGACCTGTAACAGCTCCACTTGTCCCAGGCCCTTCTTCCATTTCCCAGCCCCCTCCATCCGGAGGGGTAAGACTGGGCCGTAGGAACCTGCGGCCGGGACCCGGGAAGCAGGGCTGGCAGAAGCCCTTCCCATAGGACAGTAAGGCCCAACCTTCTGGTCCTTCTCCACCCAGCACTACTGACTGCTGGTCCTGTAGCCTCCTGGGGGTCAGTCCAGGGCAGAGGATGGAAACTCGGTGTCCCTGTGGCCTGTGCAGAGCTTTGCTCTGACGGTGTGGTAAGAGAACCTGCTCAGGACAGTAACACGATTACCAACCAGCTGGGTGCCCGCTGGAAAATCACTCAAACCCTCTGGCCTACAGGTTTCCTCACCTGTGGGGCCCTGCCATGCTGCTGCAAGGATAAAATGAGGCAACGTATGTGGAAAACACTGGCTTGGTGGCCTGGCAGCAGAGTTGGCCTCAATACATCGGAATCTTGAGTATCTTATGTATTTGGAATAAGAACTGGGGGTGCTGGTTCTTACCTGGGAAGATTCCTAGATCCACTGATACGGTTTCCTACCTAGATGGGGTGAGGAAAAGCTGGCTTCGTTTTAACCCCAACCTTGGAGCCCCCTCTCTTAGCCCTGAAGCCGTACTAGCAGGCCCTTCCCAGGTGGCTCCAATCCCAGCCCTGCTCCCTCCCCAAGGAACAGGCCACTGCCTCCTCACTGTTTATGGCCTAACCTCCTTGGGGTAGGAGCCTTGAAAACCTTCCGTGCTGAAAAGCACTGGCCCACAGGTCAGGAGGCCCAAGTCTAGCTCCAGGCTTGTTCCTAAATTGCTGGGTGGCTTTGGGCAAGGCTAGACCCTCTGGGAAAAGAGATGACGACTTTCCTCTCCTGCTTCCTGGGCAGGAAGAAACTTTGGAGCCCTGCAATCTGGGGGTTTCTACTCCAAAAGCTTCCTTGGAGCCCTGACCCCCATCCCAGTGGCTCTGCTCCCAATTAGGGCCCAGAAGGAAACCAACCATGAGAATCATTGAACACAGGTTTTTAAAGGAGCCACAGGACTGTGTCCTGGTCTTCAGCCACCCCTTTAAACAAGACCCTACAAGGGCCACAGTCCTCTTTCCTCCAGGAAACAGGCCCAGCGCAACCTCAGACTCAAACAGCAGTTGACAGACTACGGAGGTAGTCCCCAACCAGGGGCACCACGGCCCAGTCATCGGTCCTCAGGGTCACAGGCACTCCATCCGCCTGGGCTGCCTCTAGCCGCAGCAGCAGCCTCGAGTCAGGGGGCAGGCGGATGGCTATGTAGTAGCTAGTGGGGGGCTGGGCCACCATCACAAAGGGCTCCAGGTGATGAGACACCAAGCCCTCCAGCCCCTGTGGCCCAAGAGGACACCACAGCCGACTCTCAGTGCCCTTTGGCAGGCAAGAGTCCCAGAGCTTTTCAAAGAAGCCCAACCTGGCACCATCAGGAGGCTGGGGGAAAGGCAAGAAGAGATCAGCAAATTTCACAGGAAGAGGTGGCAGGTGGGCGTAGCACGTGAGGCCAGTGGCTTTGGTGTAAAGAGCACGGATATCCAGCTGTGTGGGGGATGGGCGCCGGGGCTGCAGGGGCAGGAGCAGAGGGCGGGCGGGGCGGCCTGGGCACAGGCAGGGCACATGGATAGCCCCCAGGGGTGCATAGAGTTGTCCTTCCACTCGGAAACGCAGCTCCAGAGAGTACACTGGCTCCAGCACCTCCACCTGGAGCTGCAGTGCCAGGCCCTCAGCCCTTTGGGACCCCACGCTCAGACGAATTGGGGCCGGCGCCTCCTGAACCGTCAGTGCCGTGGCAAAGCCATGGTTTTCGGCTACCAGTGAAGAAGCCAGTGCAGGTGCAGCAAGTGAGGGGCCCAGGGCCACCCCGAGCTTGGGCCCTGACAGGTGGCCCAGGAGGATGTAGTAGAGCCGGGCATGGTCCCGCCCATCCGGATCCTCCAGTTGCCTGGCCAATGTCTGCAGCAAGTCTGCCAGGCCTCCAACAACACCGACCCGCAGCAGGGCTCGGCAGACTTGCAGCAGGGCCTGCTGGAGGCCCCAGTCCGTGCAGTGGGCAGCTGCAGCCTGCAGGAAGCTGAGGGTGGCACTCTGGGCATCCCCATCTGCCACCTTTGCCAGCATCAGCAAGTGCCAACGAAGGGCTTCATCCCCACCCGGCCTGGACACCACTTCTTGCTGTAACACCACCCTCAGGGGCTCCCCCAGCTCAGGGCCAGCCTGATCCAAGAGGTCAACAAAATGCGGAGCCAGCGCAGGCTGGGCTCGGTACAACTGGGCCAGTCCCTGGGTCAAGGTGGTTAGCACTGTAGGTTGCCCGGCCAGGCAGTGAGCAACCAGGTATGAGGCCCGGAAGCAGAGTGTAGCCAAGGCCCGGGGGCCCCGAGTCAGGGCCGCCCTCTGCCGCAGGCCGGCCAGCAGCTCCTCCAAGTAGTGCTGGGAACTCTGACCCTGGCCTTTCTCCTCCTTTTCTCCGTCTTCAGCACAGAACAGACACAAAAGATGCAGGCGGGCCAGGAGGGCCATGGGATCGTGAAGGAGACTGGGTAGGAGGCCACGGCACAGCTGCGGCTCCAGCAGTAGTGGGGCCATCTCCTCGCCCGCCGGGCCCAGCGGGCAGTTCTCTGGGAAGCTCAGGAGGCAGTGCAGGTAGAAGAGATGGGTGGGCACGGGCAAGGCCGGGTGCTGGGCAGCCATGGTGAGCCGGCGCAGCAGCAAGGCCTCATCCTGAGCTGTGAACAGCGCCTCGCCAAAGGCCGCTTTCAGCGCCAGGACAGCATGCAGCAGTGTCAGCTGCGCTGTGCCCAGCAGCCGTACCAACTGGGGCTTGAAGAGCACTGGTGGCTGTCCCCGCAGACCCCGCAGGGCCCAGCCCAGCAACCACAGGAGCTGGGCCTGAGCCACTGGAGTGAGCAGGTATGAGGTGTCCAGAAGCTGGGCCACTGCGGCCCGCAGATCCCGGGCCTCCTCAGGACTGGGTTCTAGCGTGGAAAGGCCACACTCCCCCTGCTCAGCTGCAGGCCAACTGGGTGCCTGGGGCTGAAGGCGGGCATCACTGTCAGCTAACATCCAGTTCCAGGGGCCACCCTCCATGGGAGAGGCCCGCACGGTGAGCAGGCCCTGGAGGCTGGCCCTGGCCCTAGCCTGGATAACCAAGGTATTTCGCAGGACTAGTGCCAGCAGCAGGCTGAGTGGCTGGACCGGGCCCACTGGGCCCTCCTGGCCCAGCAGGCCCCGCAGCAGTCCCAGGCTGCCACTCAGCAGCCCGGGCCTGCAGCTCTCCAACTCCCGCAGACATTCGCACGCGGTGGACTGCAGGGGTCGCTGCTCCGAAGAGGGGCCAAGGCCTCGCCCCAGATCGCGGCCTAAAGCCAAGCTAAGCAGTAGAGGCAAGAGTCGGAGAGAGGCTCCAGAGGTGGGGCCCAGTGCACCTCCTGCCACCAGGGCTGTGGTTGCTGCCAGCAACAGGGGCCGTCGCAGAGCTGATGGCCGTGGGGGTAGAAGGGCCAGGGTGTCCAATAGGGAAGTGGCAGCCTCCTCTGCTGCAGGGGCATCCGGCCACAGCTGGGCTGGGTACTCCAAACTCAGGACCAGCAAGGAAACCTGGTGATCGGGGATTTGGAGAAGATAGAGTTCAGGGCGCAGTGGGTTGGGGTGATCATATGGACCAGGACGGGGTAGGGGGTAGGCATGCAGGGCCTACCTTCATCTGTTCGCTAAGCTTCTCACTCCTCAGGTCCCTCAGCAGGTCACGACCCAGATCCTCACTCTCGGGACCTGCCATGAAAGCGGACGGGCTGGCCCGGAAGGTGTCTAGGCGCTGGGCCCAGGTTTCCCGACTCAGAAGCCCCATGGTCAAACAGGCGGGTCCCTGCAGGGAGGAACGGGGTGGGGGGATTAGGCATGCGGCCGCGAGACGCGTCGACCCAGAAGGAGGCAGTATCACCCAAGAGCACTTCACAGATCTCGGCTACGCGCAAACGCCAGCGGGGACCCCCCACAAGAAACCGAGAGGTTTCGGGGATGACGCCGGGGCGGGCCGCCAGGATTCCCGCGGGGCAGAAACGCGGGAGAGCAGGGGCGAGGGCGCCAGGCGGGCCGCCCGCGCGGGGTGCGTGCCGAGAGCTCATTAGATGGCCCCGCCCGCGGCAGGTACCGAAACCACAGCGCCGCCCCAGTCCCCAGAGCCCGCGGTAACGGGCCAGTCGCGCTTACCTTGCCTGACTCAGCTGCCGCCGGCTCTCAAGCCAGCCAGCTTCTTCCGGATGGGCGGGGCGGGGCGGGACGTGCGGCGCAGGGCGGGGCGCGGGGCGCGTGGGAGGCCGGAGCCGGGCAGGCCCCGCGCGGGAGGGGGGCGGGGCGGTAACGGGGCCTCCGCCTTCTTCTCCCGCCCCGCCGGCAGGTGCCGACTCGCTGGTTTCGCTGGGGCTGAGTAACTGTCCCGCTGCGGGCAGGCCCCCCTTCTCCGAAACTGCCGCAGGCCTGGGCAGGGGCTGTGGAGATGGGTGGCCCTGCTACCAGACGCCGGGATCCCCCAGCTCGCAAATTGTAATCCCAGGGCCCTCGGGTGGACAACGACAGCCCGGCTGGCGCCGATGGTAACTAGCGCGCCCCCCGCCGGCGCCCGGGCGCACCGCACCCCACGCCTGCCGTGCGCGGCCCATGAAGGTGGCGTAGGGTGCGGGTCCTCGTGCTCCCAGGGTGGCCACTGGGGGGTGTGCAAGGTGCGGTGCCAGGGCGCCCGCAGTAAGCGCGCGCCACGGCCCTGGCTAAACCGGTCAGGCGGGCGCCTCAGGGCTTGGCTTCGCTTCTCCGACGCCGGCCGGGCCCCCCACCCGTTCTGCTTGGGGGCGCGGAACCGGCGCCCGGGTCGCGGCGGGAGGAAGCTGCTGACTTTTGCCATAGGAGGCATCGACGGTCGGTCACGGTCGCGGCAGCCAGGCTAGGGTAAAGCTGGAGGGACAAAAACAACGGGATGCGGACGTGCGGAGTGGCAGGGCCTGGCGTGTCACAGGGTCATGGTACTGCATGCCTAGCACCAACGGGGAAACCGAGGCCTTGCTGCGGAAGACCTGGGGCCTAGCAGTGCGGGAACTCAACACTTGACTTCCAGAGGTCTGGATCAGGGCTTTTGGGCGCATCAAGCTGGTGGTCCAGGGGCTTCCCTAGGAGCCTCTCCTGGGCCGATGCCCCAATGACCGCAGGTTTCCAGGGTACAGAACAGCAGCCCGCTGGCCTAAGGCCTCTGACTCTAATTAGCCGGCTTTGAAGATGAAACAGGCCTGAGCCACCATGTTAGCAGCTGCTAACTAGTTTCTCTCCTTCCTCCAGGCTCAGAGGTCCCTCCCCCTGCCTCCCGCATCCGGCTGCCCTCCAAGTGGGAGGAGGCAGGTCGTGGTGGGTAGTTGGAAAAGAAGCCTTCTTGGTGCCAGGGGAATGAAGACAAGGTCCACCCTGAGGGACAGGTCCAGCTGGAAAGCCTGGTCCCAGCTCCTCTGGGCCCTGACTCCGCAGTTGACTCACAGGCAGCAGCTCCAAACCACTTCCCCCTAGGTGCCTCAGTTTCCCCGTCTATAAAATGGGAGTGATGACTCCTACCCAAGAGGCCATGGGGCGGGGCAGCCTGGCTAATTAAGCCTAAGATGAAAGAGGCCAGGATGAGAGCGGCCCTGGGAGGGGGCCTGTCTGGTTTCCCTGTCTGAGGCCCAGAGGGTGCTGATAACTGCACATCCCCAGCCCTCTCCTCTCACAGAGAGGGAGGAATGATTATTAAACCCCTTTTACAGTTGAGGAGACAGGCTTCAAAGGGTCAGGAAATCTGATGCTGGCTCTGCCCCCCCCCCCCCCCTCAGCTTCTGACAGCCGCCAGCTTTCGGATCCTTGGCTCCTTTGTGTCCTTGAAGGGAGAACACCCACATGTGGTGCCCAGTGCTCTGGTGGGTACATCCACATGGACTCACAGGCTCACAGCAACCCTGAGGTACCCAAGGACGGGCACCCTTTACATATGGGAAAAAGAAAGCCCAGAGAGATGCAATCACTTGCCCAAAGTCACAAGACTCCTAAGAGGTGGAGCCCAGGCTTCGGCAGACAGCCCCTCACTGCTCCTGACTTGGCCCTCCTCCCACACCAGCTGCCTTCGACCCTCTCTGGTGTCCTGAACCTGGGATGGGCTCTGCCCTCACCTGTCTACCCTGCTCCCTGTGGGAGGGCGGTGCTGGCCTATCCCTGGCACTGAGAGCATGAATGTTCCCTTAATCAGCAGTCAGCAGACCTGCCCCTGAAAGTGACCCCCCAGAGATGCCCAGGTATGGGCCTCAGTCAAGTGGCTGAGAAGGGAGCCCCCCACTCGATGCCCACACTTCATGGCTTCTCTTCCTGCTGAGTTTCCATCCTCCCCAGTGCAGCCCAGTTCTGGGAGATACTAAACACAGTTTCCTGAGGGGTTCTGAGCCTTGGTTTCCTCATCTGTAAAATGGGGGATGTGACCAATCCATCCTACAGTACTGGGCATTGGGGGTACAAGGATATTTTTTCTTTTTTATTCTAGAGAGAGAGAGGAAGGGCAAGAAAGTGAAAGAGAAAGAAACATCAACTTGTTGTAACGCTTATTCATTCATTCCTTGGTTGATTCTTGTATGTGCCCTGACCCGCAATCGAACCCACAACCTTGGTATATCAGGATGACGCTCTAACTAAATGAACTACCCAGCCAGGGGAGGTACAAGGATTTTTTCTGCTTTGTTCCTGTATGTCCTCTGACCAGGGATCGAACTCGCTACCTCTGTGCTTTGGGATGATGTTCTACCAACTGAACCATCTGGCCTGGGCAAGTACATGCCAACAGGCAAATCCATAGAGAGAAAGCAGAGTAGTGTGGTGGGTGCCAGGGGTTGGGAGGACTGGTGAGTGACTGCTAATGGGTATAGGATTTCATTTGGGGTGGTGGTTGCACAACTCTGTGAAGATACTAAAAACCACTGAATTGTACACTTTAAACGGGTAAGTTTTATGGTATATAAATTATACCTAAATGAAGCTACCAACAGTGTTCAGAGAGGTCCCTCTTGTACAGAACTTAGACAAGGGGCAGGGGACAGACAACAAAGATGCTGCAAAGAAAACAGAACAGGGTGTCCTGGCCAGTGGTGCAGTGGACAGAGTGCTGCCCTGCAGCATCTGGGTGGCCGGCTCGATCCTAAGGATGCCAGTTCCAACCCGGCTCAGGGCACATGTGAGAAGCAATCAATGGCACAGCTAGGTGGAACAATACGTTGGTGCTTCTCTCTCTCTCTCTCTCTCTCTCTCTCAAAAAGTAAAACAAAACAGAATAGGGAAATGGAACAGAGGTGACTGGGAACAAGGATTTAGCTGGGGTAGTCAGTGAGGCCTCTCAGAAAAGGAGACATTTGGCTGAAACCTGATTGACAAGAGGGAAAAGTGTTCCAGGGAGGGGAGGGGAGGGGCATAGGGTCAGGAGGCCACCAGGAGCCAGACTGTGCCTGGCCTTCAGGCCTTGAGGACTTTATTACACAGAAGGGTTTGAGTTGAGGGGAGATATTGAGCTGGGTCAGGAGGCCAATAAGTGGTCCAGGTGAGATGGCACAGGGGCTTACACCAGGGTGGTAACCATGGAGATGGAGGTGTGGGCAGACGCCAGTGACTTGGGGGCTGACAGGACTTGCTGGTGTGTTGCTGTGTGGGGTGAGGGAAGAGGGAAGTGGGATGACCCCAGGCTTTGGCCCTGAGTATCTGAGATGGTTACAGCATCTACGGCGGGGAAGGCTGTGAGAACTGTGAGGGTGGAATCGGCCTGGCAGGTCAGACACAGCCACAGTGGTGAGCCTAACCAGGCTTCAGACCTCCTCCGACAGAAACATATGGCTCTCCATACACCATTCCAAGGCTCGGGGTGGCTCAGGGCGCCTGCTCCCCTGCCCATGGCTCCCCACTCCACCTGAGGAGCTTTCTATCCACATGCATCCCCTACCCCACTACCCGCCAGGCCCTAAGAAGCCCTGGCTCCATGGCAATGGCAGTGGACTGAGAGGCTCATGGGCAGAACCTCAATAAGAGACGGAGTCAGTCACCCACAGCACTTCATATGTTAGGGGCTTTGCAGCCTCCACGGTGTTGCTGTCAGGCACCGCTTAACTGCTTTACGGCTGAGTCCATTTTTTAGGGCAGCTAGCCTTTTGGGCGAAAACAAATTGGCAGCATCACTCAAGAGCTCTGAGGAGCAGAGCTGGAACTAGGAGCCCCATTCCATGGACGTGTAAACAGGTTGAGTGGCTTGGCCCAGGTCCCCCAAGACGAAGAGTCTGGGGCCCTGCCTGGTTGGGTGCTCCTTCCTGCTTGTCATCTCACACATCTCAGCAAGCAGAAGCCCCCCCGCCTTCAGCCTCCACACCATCCCGGCTCTTCCCAGAAGCCTTCTCTGAGGACAGGAAGAGCTGATGCCAACCCTTCTGCTCTCTCCATCCAAATCCTGCCCTCGCTCTCTCTCCCTGGGCTGCTCCGTATGGCAGCACGCGCCAAAGGCAAGTACCAGCCACCACTCCACCACTCTGTGCGCAGCTGGCCCAGGCCGCCATCACCTCTGGCTTGGGTTATTACAGGGGCCTCCCTTACTGGTCTCCCTGCCACTCTCACCCCTCAGCCCTGCCCCAACTCTCAGACCCCCAGCCTTCCCACCACGTTGAGCCTACCACGGTGTGGCCAGCCTGCCTCTGCAACCTCAGTTCCCACACCCTTCCATTCCCTGCAGACTGGCCGCCTTGCCCTTTGGTCCGTCGCACACACTGGGCTTACTCCCACTCAGGCCTTCGCACCAGCTGTTCCGAGCCACCGCCTCTTCCCTGCTCGGAGGCACAGCTGGCTCCTGCCTCCCATTTGGGCCTCAGCACCCGGCCTGTCACTGTCCTGTCACTAAAGTCCTGTGTCACACTGATAAGTTTCTTCAGTTTTTTGTTTACCTTGCATCACAGAATCCCCAATGCCTTCTATGTGGTTGGTGTTCACTAAATACTTGTTGACTAAATTAAGGAATGAATGAATAAAGGAGATCAAACTGGCGCTGTGTGGACAGACAGGTGCTGCCCTCTTGGAGCTACTTGTTCAGCTCGTGTTTACCAAGTTCACACACAGTGGTTCCTGAGCTGCCCGTGAAGCACGGGTCACACACGCCAGCAGCCTGAGTCAAATCTGACCCACATAGGTATTTTGTTTGACTCATTCTATGTTTTTTAAAAAAATGGAGTCAACTTTTAAAAACTGATAGTGTTCACATACAAATCTGTATTTTCCACTTCTTTTGAAAAATGGACAGATGCAGCCACATTGGGTTTTTATGCTCAGATAACATGATTGTCACCGCCCCTTTAGATAGGCACACTCTCCATAGTCCCCACCACTCTAGTCTCTCGCTGACAGCCAATTCCAGTTGCCTTTGTCATTGAACTTGCACTGCTGTTCTCCTTATCATGAAGAACTCTGCTCTGGACCCCATGCCTATACCAAAAGTTGGAACATGAAAGGCTGACTGGATCACATGAATCAAGAAAAATAAGATATTCATTCATTCAACACAGTCATCGGTATGGAGCTAGAGCAGTGGATGGCATGGGCAAACATCCCTCTCTCCTGTGGCCTCATTCCAAACACTGTGTAACTGTCTTTCCACAGGAGGAGACATTTGAGTTGCTCTTCCCACCCCACCCTGCCCATGAAAAAGACTGCCTCTTGTGTCCGTGGTCATCCCTGAAGACTGCAACAGAGTACTCACTAAGCACCGACTGTGTACCAGCCACTACCAGAGTCGGGCACAACCAAAGTGTTCAATAAATATTTACAGAGAAAATGAACTAAATTCACCTCTCTCCTAGACAGATTGTATTCGTGTTGTTTCTCCAGGATTTATTCAGAAGATAAGTGCATAGTAGGTGCTCACTTAAGGAAACAGGCCCGGGTAAGAATGGAAGGCCGAGCCCTAAGAAAGGAAAGAGAAGGGATAAATAGTAAGCCCCGTGCCCAAGCCCACACCCCCCTTGCAGGGACCCTAGGAGGTAAGTGATAGGATTCTCAGGTGACAGACAAGGAAACAGAAAGGAAAGCCCCTTGGCTAAACTTGCAGGAAGGGATGGAAGTGGTTCATTTTCTTCCCAGCCCCCCCCCCCCCAGTTGGACGCTCCACAGAAGTCCTGTGTGTGTGTGTGTGTGTGTGCGCGCGTGTGCGCGCGTGCACAGTGGTGTCAAGGGCCTCTGGAAGCCAGTTCCCTGATAAGCTATCCTCTTGGACTAGATGCCTGAAAGTCCACCATCAGTATGCTACCCCTCCTTTCACTCATGACTTTTTTTTTTTTAATAATTTTTTTGTTCTTTAATTTTTTACTTATTTATTCATTTTAGAGAGGAGAGGGAGAGACAGAGAGAGAGAGAGAGAGGAGAGACAGAGAGAGAGAAGGGGGGAGGAGCTGGAAGCATCAACTCCCATATGTGCCTTGACCAGGCAAGCCCAGGGTTTCGAACCGGTGACCTCAGCATTTCCAGGTCGTCGACGCTTTATCCACTGCGCCACCACAGGTCAGACATGACTTTTGAACTGTATGAATTCATTTCTCAGACTCATTTCCTCTTAATTTGTTCCAGCAAACTTTTTTTTTAATGTTTATTTTATTGATTTTAGAGTGAAGAGGGGAGTGAGCAGGAGAAAGACAGGAACATCTGTTTCTGTATGTGCCCTGACCAGGGATCAAACCAGCAACTTCTGCACTTCGGGACAATGCTCCAATCAATAGAGCTATCTGGCCAGGGCTGTTCCAGCAAACACTTAATATGTGAGGAAGGTGCATGTGTGACAGGGACTGAGATGTTTATTTTATATGGGGCAGGGAGAGAGCTAAAAAGAGAAAGGGGTCCCTTTCCTGCCCTGGCTGTCAGTTGGTAAGAGTTGTTCAGTTGATTCCAAAATATCAGTGACAAGTCTCATGGAAGCCACCAGCCTGCAGGTTTTGAGGACAGTGGGTCTCTCTCCAGCTGGGAATGGAGACTGAGCATTGCAGGATGAATGGTTTGAGTGGGTGAGCCCAGGCCGAACCCCAGCCAAGGGTGGGCTATGGGGGGAAGCCAACATGAGCTTCCTGTCCTGGCTGCAGGCGGGCTGGGTTTGACTTCGTAAGGAGTCCGTGGCCCTCCAGCCTTTCTGTACCTGAAATCCGTCCGTTTGGGACAAAGATGAGAGTTTTTGCGCTTGTGTAAGCTCCAATGATTAAGGCCCTGGCATCTTTCAGGATCTCAGTGTATGCACAGTGGTTTAAATGCCTTCCTCCTCCAGGAAGCCTTCCAGACTTTCCCGCCAGCGCTCACCGTTTTCTATTGCAGCCCTGTAGCCGCCTGTCCGCGGGGGGGGGGGGGGGGGGGGGAATGTAGCTGGGCGCTCCTGCGGCCCCGTGTGCCCTCCCGCACGGAACCCAACCCGCGGCAAGCAAATACCTCTGAGCTGAAACACGAATGCCTCAGCCAGGCCTTTTGTATCCTGGGCCACCTGGGCCCAGGCCGGGTTCAACAAGTGTGGGCCAGGCCGCCCGTTCCCGCCCGACAGTTTCGTGCCTCCGCAGGCGCCCGGGGCGCGCCGGGCCGGGCTGGACCCAGTTAGGTGAGTTTCATTTCATCACCCGCAGAGCGTGCGAGCGCCGGTGCAAATAACGTTGCCTCCTCCCTTCCCCTGCTCCCTTCGAAACTCCCAAATCCCGTTGGCGAACGCTGCACCCCGGCGAGGAGTTCGGACGGGCGGGCGGTGGCTTGGCCGGTTGGGCAGCCGGGGACTGGGTGCCCTGCGCCCGCCCCCTGCCTCCGCACGGCCACCCCGCCCAGGCCGCGAGGCCACCTCACCAGCAGCGGAATGAAAACCGGTTCGACAGGTAACAAATAGGTGGGTTGTCACCGTTATTTCCCAACGCATGCGCCGTTGCTCCCCCAGCCACTCCAAGCTAATTAGCTCAGATCACCCCCGCTCCCCGCCCCAGCCACCAACACACACAGCCGCGAGCCAATAAAGCGTGAACCCGTCCGTCCGGCTCGCACTTTAAGACTTCCCGAGCGGCCGTGGGGGACACCAGTCGAGACGCGAAACGCTTACCTGCCGCTTCCCCCTCGTCCGGTGCACCTGGCTGCGGGAGACCTCGTTCGGAAGAGTTGGAAACGCGCGCAGCGTCGGGGACACGGTCTCTCGGCGAAGCGCCGGAGCGCTTTGGCGACTCTCTCCCTGACCTGAGCCCTCCCCCGGCCGCCTCCAGCCCACCTAGGGAAAGGTGGGACGGTGCTGGCTCTGGTTACGGAAGTGGACGGTGCCGGGCGAGCAGGGTTCGAAAATGCCCCGCGCGTTTCTGGTGAAGAAGCCGTGCGTCTCCACGTGCAAGAGGAATTGGAGCGAGCTCCCCGACGAGGAGCGCGGCGAGATCTATGTGCCAGGTGAGGCACCGACCCGCGGGCCCCCACCCCGCCCTGCAGCCTGGGGCCCCGTCGAGGAGGCGGACGTGCGGGGCGCAGTGGCGCTAGTCCGGCGGCTGCAGTAGTTGGGGCGCCCGATTTAATGTTTAAGCGGCCGCAGCCCCGTTAGCCCGCGGCGCGGGGGGAGGGGAAGGCTGGGGCAGCGGAAGGAGATGCGGGTGGGGGCGGGGGACGGGGGGCCTTGGAACGCCAGGTCTCGGGCAGAGCAGTTGCCAGGCTCCGTGGCGGGGCCGGCAGCAGGCCCGTCCCGAGGCGCGCGGGTCGGAGCGGTGCTTCCCTCCCTCTATCGGCCCGGGCTACGGCGGAGGGGAGGCAGCCGGGTGTGTCACCGCTCCGGGGACCCTCCACTCTCGCGTCGTAAACCTAGAAAGTCGGTACTTTTATGAGTCGGGAAGAGGGCACTGAAACAATGCCACTCTGGGGGGCAGGAAGCTAGCGGAGTTTCAGCTGAGATTTGTGCAAAATGTAAGAGAAGATTCAGTGTAAGCCGCCTTCATTGATCTCTCCCTCTCCCTACAACACTGGTGGCCAGAAGGTCGCGCGCGGTGAGGGTCGGCCAGCAGGGTTCGCAGAGGCCGAAGGGAAGGCGCTCGGCTGCACCCCACTTGGTCTGAAGACAAAGGTGGGATCAGGTCTCACTCTGTTAGAAGCGAGCCTCCTCCAACCTTGCGGAGGACACAACTGAGCCGAAAGTGGTGTTAAGGAGGCCACCCCACAGCCAAGGGGACCAGGCCGGAGAAGCTGGTGCACCCAGTTTATTTTTGGAAGACGCCTTGACCGCGGCGTCGGAGTGCACTTTGAATGAGTAACCCGAGTTGTTTCTAACTCCAGCGGCATCTTCCTCTATTAGTCCAAAGAACGCTTCTGCTCCTAGCGGCCTCCCCACCCCCACCAAAATCTTCGGTCTGTAGAAAGTCAGTTTCGTTCGTAAAGCCCCCTCCTCAGGCTTTAGGGGTGGAGCGGGGGAGGGGGTGTGCCGAACACACGTCCAGCTCCTCCAAGGGGGGAGAGGTTGTAATTAACCAACCGACTTTGACCCTTGATCTGCTGGCTCCCTGGCACCGCCCCAGGCTGTAGGAAAGTAGTGAAATGAAGGCGGTGAAGGCCCTGTGAGGGCTCTTGCCTCGGTTTCTCTTAGAAATACATTTTTGGTTGAGTGGGGAGAGCTTTGTGGCCTGATCCACCAAGCTCCAAAGGCCTGAAACGCTGACGGGATGTTGCACAGTTCATCCTTATCTCAAGCCCTGACACCCCTTTTCTATCGTCACCTTCACTGTGCCACAGGGTACTTCAGTGGGGAACTGAGACAAACGGGAAAGTGAGTTGCCTCCTCACAGGTGGATGAGAGTGTGGGCCAAGCCTGATGTTTATAGTTTTTTGCTTCCCCAAGTTCCCTGGCAAGGTGGCTGGTGTCCCACGTCCAGAAGGGCCCGGTGCAGCCGGGAGCCACTTCCTTCCGCCTGCCTCCTTCCTCACCTGTTTGACTTGCTGCCTAGCTGCTCCTTGGGATCTGATAAATTGAATTTGTACTGTGGTAAAGGTGAGCTGAAGCCTTGCGTGAAACTCAGCGGGCTGTTATTTTTAGTTTTATTTCGCATCCCAATCAGGAACAGATCATGTGTTGACTTTGACAAAGGACAAAGAAATTCGTTTGTTGAAATCACTGACTTTCTTTCGCCCTAGTGATTTTCCCACTAGGGTTCTGGTGGCCTTAAGGGGAGTGCCTGAGGAGACCACTGGCTGCAGAGGAGGGCATCTGGGTGTCTGTGTCACCTGCTGTTGCTGTCCAGGCGAGGGGGACCTGTAGGCTGCTGACTGCAGAATGGTCCCCAGATGTTGGGCGAGGGTCTAACCTGGAGGGTGCACGTGAGACTTTGTCCTCATTGCTGTGACAAGGGAGAGTCCTGTGGGGTCAAAGCAAAAGGTAGAAGTTAAAGAGCTTAATTTTGCCTCAACAGCCATGTGGTCCGCTGGAGAATTTTCCCACAGTTTTTGGAAATGAGAAATGGAATGTTCTCGGGCCACGCTTAGTTGGCTCAGATGGCTGGGGGGGGGGGGGGGTGTAGCCTGTTCCCTGGCTAGGCCATCCATCACCAGTCGACTGTGACCCCGGGAGCCAGCTGGGCACGTTTCCTTCACCCCACCTCACAGACTGGACACGTTATGACCAGCTAAGCACTGACCCCTCTGTTCCCCCTGAGAGAGGCGCTGGAAGGGCTGGGGAACAGGGAAGTGTCTGAGGTCTAACCTTCCTGCCAGGGCCCCTGGAGACCCTTAGCATCAGAGAGCACCTGGAAGTTTTTGGTTTTTTACTGACTGAAGGTCTCGGCCCCAGCCCAGCTGCTCAGACTCCAGGGCCCCAGTCTGACCAGCACTCCCACCTTTATACCTAAGGTACAGTTCAAGAGTTTCCCCACCCCTGGGCACAACCTTTCCCTGGGCCGCACTCTCCTCCCAGAGCCAGGGAAAAGCCCAGAAGTAGCTGGAGGGCCACAGTGGGGAGGAGATGGCTCCACTCATGCTGGGAACGTTGAAAGGGTCTGCAATTAAGGTTAAGATGCTACTTCTTGGGGCCCTTCACTCCTCTTTCCCCCTAGTCTCCCCTGGCATTTCTCCTTTGTTATGTCAATATTGACTGTGGCATGCAGGGAGTAATGCTGGTTTCTTGAGGATGAACTTGGGCACCTGGACCCGGGGGCCAAATTCCCTGTCATAGACGGAAGGGGAAGCTCCGATCAGGTCCTCCAAGCCGCACTGAGGCAATCTCGCAAGACCAGAAAGCGTCCCGAAGGTAGCCAGAGCCTGGACGCTGGAAGGATGTCCTCTTGACCGTGAGCATCCCAGGCCTCTTCCAGGCCCCCACCCACCAGCTCCTCTGCTTGGAGCCTCTGCCGGCTGTTCTGCCGGCTCATCAGCACATGAACACCCGGAGGAGGGAGACTGGCCTTTCCTTAGCCTGGCCCTCACTGGACAGTGTGGGGACATTGGCAGCACTTTTTCCAGGCCAAATCAGAAAGGCTGAGAAAGTCAGCTTTGGGTCCCAGAATACACGTGTGGAGGCGGGGAGAGATTATCATTCCTAGGAAGTGTTGGGAGTGGAGGACATGTCAGCCGTGCTCTCCAGGGGGCAAGACTGGGAGAGTGGACAGCCAGACAGTAGATGGGGGCAGAAGAGCAACTTGGGCCTGAGCAGGGGGGCTAGATGGGACTTCTACTTGTCCCATGGGGTGCCATCACCCAAACTACCAAGCTGTTTGTCCCCAGCTTGGGTGACCCAAGGCGGAATCCTGCCAGGCTATTTGTCCCAGAAAAAGAGCTAGTCCTTTGGGCAAGGGAGGACCAAAGTGAACCATGGGCTTTGTTGATGTCAGGGTTCCTTTTTAACGCTGTTCACTTCCAACAAGTCTGTGTGAAGCCCCACAGGGATGCCCAGCCCTGTGCTAGACAGGGTGGTAGGAAGGACCGGACCTAGTGTGAGGGCTAAAGTAAGCAATTTCAACTTCATTATGGACACGGTGTGAAAAGCAGTTGGGAAGCAGGGAAGAGAAGGGACACTGCCTGAGAGAAAAACTTGAAAAACTTGACGGTTGTAGAACAGAAACACCAGGATGAGAGGCAGACCCATTATGTTTCCATGGCTGTGGCTGTGTCCCCAATTCCTCCAGCTGGCTGGCACTGGCCTCTTCTCGGGCACTGCTAGGTGACCTGCTGGGGCTGGAGGAGACGTACATGAGACCCCTGCCCTTGCTGATAAGGGTGTCCGCCTCACACCAACCTGGGCTGTTCTGACACACTGGGCTCCCCCACGCCATTCAGGGCCGAGCGAACACCACTGCCCCCAAGGTTGGCCCCAGCCCCTTGGTCAGAGGCTATGCGTCCTCACATCTGCTTCACTTGCTCTCTCTCCCCAGAGCTCTGGGGACCAGACCTTGTGCCCAGCCCTGACCTGAGGCCTGAGACGGAGCAGAACCTGCCACTCTATCCAGTATTTGGCCCAGTAACTTTTAATCTAAGAGAGCCAGGTCTTGCTGAGGGTGCGGGAGGGGAAGGTCCTTGGGTGGGAAGCTGCTCTGGCCCTGTACCCTCAATGTCATACAGGTGGAGACAGCTTGGGCCAACAGAAGGAGAAACCACAAACCCCTTGAGGGAGTGAGGAGAGGGCCCGGCTGGTGTGGCCTTGCCACACTTCACAGCTGTGGGAGGGTAGTGAGTAGCCACAGCAGCCACCGCCTTGCCGGAAATATCTAATTAGGGGACAGAGCCGCACAAGCAGGGCCCAACCAGTTCTGCTTCCTGCCTCTGGCCACTCAGTGACACCCAGTGACAGGAGCGACACGCCACGGACAGCACTCCCCTCCCTGTGCGTGCAGCAGCATCAGGGACATGCTCATGAGGGTGGTGGGAAGACAGGTTTGGCGGGGTAGCTGCACTGAGGTAAACACCCCACCCGGCAGCCAGGAGGCCCCCCTCAGTGGGGGGAGGGGAGGCACAGAAGCCAAAGCAGGCAGGCTCACACCCTGTCCCCAGTTCCTCCACACCATCATTTCAAGATTTCTAGGTAATAGCCTTACCAGGCAGTGGCACAGTGGATAGAGCATCAGACTGGGACACAGAGGACCCAGGTTCAAAACCCGGAGGTTGCCGGCTTGAGCGTGGGCTCACCAGCTTAAGTGCAGGGTCACTGGCTTGAGAATGGGATCATAGTCACTGGCTTGAGCCCAAAGGTTGCTGGCTTGAAACCCCAGGTCGCTGACTTGAACAAGGGGTCACTCGGTCTGCTGTAGCCCCCAGTCAAGGCACATATGAGAAATCAATCAATGAACAATTAACGTGCCGCAATGGAGAATTATGCTTCTCATCTCTCTCCCTTCCTGTCTGTCCCTATCTGTCCCTCTCTCTGTCTCTCTGTCTCTGTCACGAAAGAAAAAAAAAACATTTCTGTATAATAGGAGAAGCAGGCACAGGGTCTCCTCCCAATATGGCGTGGATCCTTAGAACCCTAACCACGAACCCCCACCTACTGCAGCAACGGAACCAAGAGTCACAACCCCTCTCACCTGCTGTCCCTCCTCCCTCTGCTGCGTTGTTGTGACACTTCATGTAGCGATTCAGCATGCGCTGGTAGGTGAAGGCCTTCTGACAAATGTGGCAAGTAAAAAGGTCTCCACTGGGACTGTCCCCCAGAGCCACCTGTGGGTGAAGACAGTCTTTGTGACAAATACCCAGGAACAGATTGGTAGATTGGGAGGGGCTGCGGCCGCTTAAACATTAAATCGGGCGCCCCAACTACTGCAGCCGCTGGACTAGCGCCACTGCCTGCACATGAGGGTAGAGGTTCCTGTTCGTCTGTCTAGATTGAGAAATGAGAATTGTTGTTCGGTTTTGGATTCTCAGCCAAGATCTCCAGTAGCTGCTAGCCTGGCAACAGAAGCTGCCAACACTCGGACATGCCCTTGTGCCCCCCCAGCCCCTGTGCTGCAGTCACAGACGGCCATCACTGCAGCCAGACAAGAGGGATCCCTGAGAGTTGTGCCTTCTAGGACTTGAGGAGGCGCCATGCCAGCTCAGAGGCCAGGCCAGGGCCAGGCACTGGTGAATCAACTCCCAGAATGAGGTGGCTCATTAAAGTCCCCCGGACAGACGGACGCCAGTGCCAGCAGAACAGGTTTTGGGCGGCAGGCTGGCGCATTCTTCCCCTGTCAAACCTTTGTTGTGTTTTGAGGGGGCGAGGGCCAGCGCCTCTCCCGAAACTTCATTGCTCTCATATTCACCCTCCATTAGCACGTTCCTCTGCCTCCCCCCCATCCCTGTCTGTCCACCCCGGCCCCGTCGCAGTGTCCTGGGAGAGGAGGGGAGGGCAGTGGCCCTCCTGCCGGGGCCTGGTCTACTCGTCTCACCAGCTGTGGGCAGCGGGATGCAGAGGGCCTTGCCATGGTTTGACACTCTCACTCAATCTTCTGAGTCTCCCTCCCTGAAGCACACTCATTCGTTCTTTCTTCGCCCCTCTTGATTTTTTCCTCCTGAGCGTGTTCTTAGCTCATCGGTTTTATGTACAGAGCTTAGCCTTTCTGGAAGAAAAATCTTGACTAAACTGAAACATTAGATTGTTTTCCCCAGCTATAAACTTTAAAACTTGTTTCCTCTGTGCCACTGAGAACTCTTCCTTCTCCCTAGTCAAGACTAGAGTCAAGGCTCTCTGGCCCCGTTGAGTGTGAGGTGTCTGCTGTGGGGAGCGGTCATGTCAAAGGCTGCCAGGTATCGGTGCTGTGGAGGGCGGGAGACAGCCCTCACTGCAGCAGCCAGCGAGCAAGCGGTTCCTGCTGTGGGGGAGGGTTGCATAACAACTGGGCAGGGCGCCCAGGAGACTGTTACGTAGCATCCACCTGCTGCTCCCTGACCTCCTCCCTGCCCCACCCCACCTGGCCTGTTTGCCTGCCAAGCCAGGCCAGCGGGAATGGGGAGCCCAGTGCCCTGATGGGGTACAGTAGCAGGAATTGGCCTGTCCGAGGAGGATGGGGCAAAGAACACCATCCCTCCAAGGCCAGTGGCTTCATCTGCCCAGAGGAGAGGCCCAGAGTGGCCCGGGCCTCCAGGGGTACCCTTTGTCCTTGAAGGAGCATGGTGAGACCTGGAATCCAGAGGGACTGGCCCAGGTGGGGCAAGCAGACGACTCTGGAGGGATAATTGGCAGGGCAGGTTTGGTCCTCCCAGTTCCGCTAAGACACAAATTACTCAGCGGGCAGACCTGCGGGTCGTGGCGCTTGGCTGGCGTCACCTGTAATTACCTTAATGGGGCAGGAGGGAGGTGCAGTGCACAGTGGGCTCAGGGTAGCCTGGCTCTGCCACATGCCTGCGAGGGGCGGGATGGACACTCCAGGTTCCGGCCAGCTCACCGCCAGGGAACCTTCCTGAAATCCCACCGAACCCCCTTTTGTCCATCAAGCCCCTCACCTGGCTGTTTTTCTCTCTGCAGTCAGCCTGGGCTTCTGTCCACCACAGCCCTACCTGGAACCAGAGCCATCGGTGGCTGAACCCCCTTCTTGCCCCCTGGCTTTGGACATGAGCCTTCGGGACTCCAGCTATAGTGTGGCGTCTGGACCTTGCGTGGTGGCCCAACTGCCCTCTGAAGACATGGGCCGCTTGGCAGACCCCCAGAGCAGAGATCATGGCTTCTTGCGCACCAAGATGAAGGTACTGACTCTCTCACGGTCTCTGAGGACCAAAGGCACATGTGCAGCTCTGTGGCTAGCCCGGGAGAGGTGGCACAAACCAGACCCAGGGAATGACTGGCCTTGGACCTGGGTCCAGGTCTCTGCAGAGCAGTGAGCCTTGCTGGGCAGAGGCAGGGCTGAGCAAGAAGAAAAGTGGGTCTGAACTGAGACTGCAAAGCCTTGGGGAGAAGCAGTGGGTTTCAAAAGACATTTAACCCTTTGGGACCCATTCTGGGGGTTTAGTTTTATTTCTGGCCTTAAGGGGGGCCACCTCTTTACACCAAAGCCCAAGGAAAATCAGGGGACATGAAGCTGGCTCAGCATCTTCTCCTGGGCCCCCGTCTGGGCTGCACTGTGAGTGAGGTCTGGAGTCCGCTCAGTGGGTGACGGCCTGCTGAGGCCGGTGAGTGGCTGCTAGCAGCGTGCGAGGCCTTGCACGGAGCGCGGGCCTGGGAAGAGTAAGTGTGCTCCAGTCAAGGGAAATGCCCCTGCTTTTGAGGAGCACCCAAACAGCAGGGCCGCCCTGACTGGGCCTACCTTCCTACGGCTCCGGGACGCGGCAGCACCTGTCAGCCCTGATCTAGTGGAAGGGTTCTCAAAGCGCTATCCTGTGTGCCAAAAGGCTGGAGAAAACTGGCAGCGGAACGCTGTTTCTTCCTCTGCTCCCCGTGGAGGCCAAGTGTATGTAGTAACAGAAGGGGAACCACCGAGACATGTGCCCTGGTCCCCCGTACACGCTTCCTCCAGTCGGGGCCCCAGTGGGTAGAGAGTGCAGAGAGAACACAGGCCACAGGAGAGCAGGTGTGCTGGAGTGAGTCCTGGTCTTGGCTAGCTGGCGACAAGGGGCATTTCCCGGGTGCCAGAGCCGTACAGGAGGAGGAGCTGTGGTGTGACGGGGTGCATTTGGTGCCCAGGGAGCTCAGGAGGAGCTGCCAGCAACAGGGCCACCCACAAAGTTCAAGCAATCTCAGACCATGATCAGAGGTGGAACATCGAGACCACATCTCCACTTCTGAACAGATTTGAGATTTTCTATAATGACAAAAAAGAAAGAAAAAGAAAACTGTTTGTGAGAAAGTTATCAGGATAGTAAAGGGACTCCAACCACAGCCTGCCAGGCCTGGCTCAGGTAGAACTGCAGGGCTGAGCTGACCCGGAGGGGCCTCCGCCTGGAACGGCTGCCCAGGGGACCGTGAGACCATGTCTGGGACATTTCTTCTCTGTCCTAAGGCATAGAACGAAAACAGAAACTAGAGGGCTTGTGAAGGGAGAACTTTCTAGAAAGTAGCATTGCTGCTGCGGATGAACTGCTGTTTATATAGGGAGTTGGCTGCCCCTCGCCAGAACAGAAGGGGTTGGATGGCAGCCTTGAAGGGGGCTGGGAACCACAGAGGAGCCCGATCGGAGCCCGACCTGGTCCCTTCTGGCCCAGGGCCAGTTGCACAGAGACGCAGCTTGTGGGTAGGCAGTGTTTTCCTTAGGCTGTCTGGGGGCTGGCACTGTGCCCTCCCAATCTACCAATCTGTTCCTGGGTATTCGTCACAAAGACTGTCTTCACCCACAGGTGACTCTGGGGGACAGTCCCAGTGGAGACCTTTTTACCTGCCACATTTGTCAGAAGGCCTTCACCTACCAGCGCATGCTGAATCGCCACATGAAGTGTCACAATGACGTCAAAAGGCACCTCTGCACCTACTGTGGGAAGGGTTTCAATGACACCTTTGACCTGAAGAGACACGTCCGCACCCACACTGGTGAGAGGAGCCCTGTGGTTGGGGACCTGAGGCCACAGGGGGACTGCAGGAAGGCCTGCTCCCTGGGGGCAGGCAGCCGGGGAGGGACACCTTGGAGCTCTGGGCGGAAGTCCTCCTCAGCTCAGTGGTTAGCTCCCTCGGGGAGCTGGCGAGGGACAGGCCTCTGTCCCTTCCTCTTCCTCAGGGTCAAGTAGCCTGGCCTTTCTGTGTCCGGGAAGCTGCTGTCAGGTCCCTGACACCCAGCCCTGTCCTCGTAGGCGTGCGGCCCTACAAATGTAGCCTGTGTGACAAGGCCTTCACACAGCGCTGCTCACTGGAGTCTCATCTCAAGAAGATCCATGGCGTTCAGCAGAAGTACGCGTACAAGGAGCGGCGGGCCAAGCTGTACGTGTGCGAGGAGTGTGGCTGCACGTCCGAGAGCCAGGAGGGCCACGTCCTGCACCTGAAGGAGCACCACCCTGACAGCCCACTGCTGCGTAAGACCTCCAAGAAGGTGGCCGTGGCCCTGCAGAACACCGTCACCTCCCTGCTGCAGAGCAACCACCACCTCTGAGCGGCGGTGCCCTGGCCCGGGCAGGCCCCAGAGGGGCCGCGGGGGCCACCCTGCTGCCTGGCCAGTGCGCCCTCCTCAGCCTCCTGCTGGAGCATGGGTGATCAGGACCGGAGCCCCAGGCACATGTCCTCAGCCCCGCACTGGCCTCTGCTCATATTCACACTTTTGTTTTATGGGCGGAGGCCGATCCAAGCCCAGGCAGTGTGTAAGTCTGGGGCGGGAGCCAGGCCAAGACTGCCCTCAATCGGAGTGGCTCACCTACAGAGACAGGACTTCCTTCCCAGAGGAGGTATGTGAGGGTGACCCTCTGAGCTGCCTCTGCAGCCGGGGCAGAGGCTGCTGCTCCCCCGTGGACTGCACAGCCAGGAGCACTGCAAAAAGCACCCTGTGGACTGCAGCAACGGAGGAGCTGGTGACAACCTGCCTGGTGGTGCTTCTAATGCTCAGGGTTGCCGGGGGCTTTGCCCTCGACGGAATGCACACGTGTACATGGCTGTTGACACGTGCACATGCACACACAGGAGGCCTTTCCATATATCACCTCATTTTTAAGAAATCGATGACAAGGTGCCAAGGAGATTTTATTTCCTTTTTTTAAAGATGACAAATGTATAGATATTAATATATTTTTGGTGCCGATGGTAACTATTTTTAAGAGCGACAGAGCTAGCTTATCTCCCTCCCCATGCGGTTCTATTTATCCTGGACATTTCACACGTCACGTCCTCTGGGCCTTGGCTCTGGGGAGGCTGCCCTGACCCACCTCGGGCCCTGCCTGGAGGATGCACGGCCCCTCCTGCTCGTCCCCTGCCTGCAGGATGGCGCCACATCTGCTCTCTCCCATAGCCTTTCTCCGCTGACCCAGGGCCTCCCAATCTGGTAATGGACATTTTGTGGAACTCACCGTTCTAGAGGTTGAGGGTTTGTCCAGCAACAACTTTAGGGGTGAGCCTGGTGGGACGGATCTTCGAGAGGCTCAGAGTCCATGCCTGAAGCACTTCCTGGAGTCCAGGGCCGGGCCGCAAGGCCTGCTCTTTCCTGGTTGAGTCAGAAACCCTAGGACAGCAGCAAAGAATTGGGTCAGAATAATAACCAGACACATCAGGAACCTGTAGAGGGAGGACAGTATTAGATGGTTAATAAGTTATATTTGTAGCTTTTTCTTCTTGATTGTTTTTCAAATAGCAGAGCTGGGTCTCGAGTGCCTAAGGAGAGAGCCACCATCTCTGGGCCAGTCAGCCCCACCTGAGGGACTCAGCCAGGCTCCCTTGGCCAGGCTGGGTTTCCTGCTAATAACAGGAAAGGGCTGTGCGTCAAAGGGGGGAGCGGGGCAGGGGTTGGAGCCAGCCTGCCGAAGAATGGGAACACGCACTGGAAAGGGGTCCAGAACCCAGCCGGCTGGGCCGCCCAGGAAGCCAGACTCCAGGCAGACTGTGCCCAGGGAGGGCAGCAAGGCGCCTCACTGACACCCTCCCAAAGGAAGATTCTTATTATTTTATTTTATTTTAGAGTGTGTGGGAGCTGCTATATTCTGGAAGTTCTATAGGATAAAATAACATTATCTGGAAGCTCTATTTGTTTACATTATTGTGTCCCTATGTTTGTTGTCAATCTGAGGGAGTCGCAAGGCTCTGGGTTGTCTATTTTATTTTATAACTTTCTCCCCAGCTATTAAACTCAGAAAAATTCTTCTGTTTCTGGTTTTTTTTTTTGTTTCTTTATTTTTGCCTTATAGGCCCCCTTTTCCACTTGCAGAAAAATTAATGAAAGAAATTGATACGTTCTATTCAAAGCTTTACCCTTTTATGGTTCCCAGTGGGTTCAGACAAGGACCTGACCCAAACAGATTAAGCCGCCTGCCCATGGTCTCGGCAGTCCGTGTCTGCAGACCCAGGGCTGCGACTGGGCATCCCCCGGGGCTCCCTTCACCTGCCTGATGCTCCCACATCCTGACACAGGACTCTCCAGTGGGCCAGTGCAATCACTCAGGGGCCAGTCTTTGCTTCTCTTCCCAGAAGCCTACCAGGATGACAGGAGGAAGGGCCACATTCCCGAATAATAGGGCACAAAGTTCACGTAGCTTCCGGGTCAGACACCTAGCAGGAGCGAGGGCACTCTCTCACAGTACTCACTCTGTGCCTGCACACTTGTGTTTATGCACATCAGCTCACTTGCTCTCCCAGCCACCCTCTGGCATAAGGGGTTATCAGCTGGACACGAATCAGACAGGCTCAGGGTCTATGCTTGGAAACCCAGCACACTGATACAGAGACCAGGAGACCATGTGGCACCTTGAGGCAATTCAAAATAAAAGGAAATTTAGAAATGACCTGGTTTTCCCCTTCACCTATCCAGGATCGCTTGGGGAGACATGATGGTTGTTCTGGGGACCCTGGCAATCCCGGAGTCCCACTGCAGTGTTCTGTCATGCCCCAGCCAGATGGACGAGGAGGGGGCAGCTGTCAGGCCTGGGCCCTTAGCAGAATGTTCCAGGAGGTGTGAGAAGCGTTGGTGCTCTGCTGCTGTGAGAGAAAGGAAAACACTGATCTGACCTCTGTGGCTCCCTGTGAGAAGCCCAGATAACTGGAAAGAACCACACCCTCCTTGTGTCTCTAAATAGCAATGCACAGAGGGTTGCTCCTTATCTCTAGAAGCCCCCAATTAGAAAGACCAACCAAATCCCATTTTTATGTGTCCTAAGATGAGTAGAGCCCATTGTTGGGGGCCCAGGTGACTAACTGCTATGTAAACTTTAGGAGGAGCAGGGGACAAGCTTCCAGGAAGCCAGAGAGGGGGAGGGGGAAGGGTCCCGGAGCTCCTGAGCTCTGCTCTCCCGTTGCTCCGAAAAGCTCCAGGGTGGGACACCACTCGGACGAGCCTTCCTCAGCAGGCTCAGGCCAGTCACATTTCTTTAATATGTATTTTAAAAATATCTTTATTGATTTTAGAGAGAGGAAGGGGGAGAAAGAG
Organism: Saccopteryx leptura; assembly: GCF_036850995.1. Lineage (NCBI taxonomy): Eukaryota > Metazoa > Chordata > Mammalia > Chiroptera > Emballonuridae > Saccopteryx > Saccopteryx leptura. Next base: position 7,587,353 of record NC_089503.1, on the reverse strand, counting down.
AAGACAGGAACATCCATCTGTTCCTGTATGTGTCCTGACTGGGGACTGAACGAACCTGCAATCTTTGTGAATTGGAACGACATTCTAACCAACACAGCCATCTGGCCAGGGCAGGCCAGTCACATTCTGAGGGCCCATAATGCTCTCCAGATTTTGTAGAAAGGGTGCCATGAGGAGAACATGAAAAGCATGGGGATTCCTCCACTGACTGGGAAACAGGCCCTAGCCAGGAGAGGGAAGAGACCAGTGCAAGTCAATATGTAACTAAGGACAAATGGTATGGCCAGGCTACAGAAGCTATGGAACCCCAAAAGGGTCTTTTGTATCTGAAACAATAAAGATTTCTTGGAAGAAGTGGGATCCAGCTAGGCTGGGAAAATGCAGGATCTGACTAGCACAAAAGAGAAGCGAAGGTGTTTCTGGGAGGAGAAAGGTAGGATCCCACCCGGAAGAGAGGAGGTGGCCAAGGATCTCATTAGGCCAGCCTCAGAGATACAGTGCGTTCGGCCACCTCAATAAAGTATCGAAGTAAAGCAAGTCATAATCTTTCTGCTGGTGGAGGGCCTAGCCTTCAATTTGTAAACAAACAAACAACAAAAAGAACCCCGCAACATCTATGAAGCACACAATAAAGCAGAAAGCAAAAAATGAGGTCTGTCTGTATTTCCATCAACAATCTGGATGCTTGCGCCATTCGGTCCGCCATACCACAGGTATTTTTGGGGCTCTGCCCAGGTGCTACTAAGAAGAACTGGTAACAAAACAAGATTCCGAGAGGTGAGAGAGCTGGCTGGGACCTAGTTAGAGGATCTTACTGAGGATGAAGGTACAGTTCTATTTTTACATCGAGAAAGGAAGCAATTTTTTTTACAATCAAAAGAAAATCAAGTTGTAAAACAGTTTAGGAGTTTTAGTTGACTTGACGTTCAACACGTCAACAAGGAGATGGGGCGGCCCCAGCCCAGGAAAGCAAACATGATCTGGGACAATAACAGAAGTGTGGCAACCAAGACCGCCTCCCTCTGCCTTGGGCTAGTCACCAGTCCATGTGCGCAGCGGAAGAACAGAGACCAGGTTTGAGGCTCAGCCCTGCCTCCTCCTGTCTGTGTGGCCTCGGGCAAGTGACCTAACCTCTCAGTTTCCTCATTTATAAAATAAGGTGGGTTCCTAAGTTCAAAAGTCCCTTTCTGTTATAAAGACCATGTCTCTAGTCCCCCATCTCCATAAAACTCTTGAAGAAACTCACCACTGCACGGAGATGGGGAATTGAAAGGCTGAGCAGCTCTGTGAGTGGAAACAATAGGCGCTGGCTTGCTGCAGAGGGAAAAGGCCGCTTCCAGCGGCCCCAGGGGGCAGAACCTGCTCCAGGAAGTGAGGACTGGGGCACGGGGTGGGGGCGCAGGCTACAAGGCAGGGAGGGAAGAACCCTTGCACTGTCACTGGAGGGCTGCTGGCTGACCAGGGAGCCGTTTGTTAGGAATCTCTGAAGTGACCCCATCACAGGACTGAAGGCTGGACGAAATAATTCTTAAGGCTCCTTCTACCCACAAAATTCTAAAAGGTCGGGCCCAAGTGCAGTGCTTCTGATTTCAGGCTGAACCACCACGTCCAGGAAAGCAGGGCCAGGTGAATTGCTAGTGAGCAGAGTGAAACGGAAAGGAAAACCCCGGAAAGCGCAGCTGGGAGGCTGTTCCTCTACTCTGGCTTTGGGGTGGTGAAGATGTGGCCTGCTGTGGGCAGGGGCTCCCCTCGCTGCCACTGGCTCTGGCCCATCCTCCGGGGCCACGCAGGACCAGTCCACTCTCTCAGGTGATGGCAGCCGCCTGACTCAGCATGTCTCAGACTCTTCATGTCCCCCAGACTAATCTGCCCTCCGCTTTCCCCAGGCCAGCCCCCTCCCAAGTTACCAGTCTGCTCTGAAACTCCAGCCCTCACCCCCACCCCCAAGCCAGTGCCTCCCAGCTTTTCTAGTTCTTGTAACCAATCAGTCCACTCCTCTCAACCCCCCACCCGAGACTGCCCTCCTGGCCTGGCAGCTGTCCTGGGTGGCAGGCTTGCTGCCCCCAGGGGCTCAGGCCCTACACTTCTGAGAGCCAGCGCTGGAGGAGGTCCAGTCGGGTGTGGAGAGTCTGGTTCTGGGTCAGGGGGTACAGTGAGAACCAGATCTGCCAGCTTCTGTTTCCGGAGTGTGAGGTGGGTGTCCAGTGAGTGGTTCTCTGTTCCTCGCCTATGCTCTATACATAGCATGTGAGTATTGCTTCCACCTAACCCATCACTCAAAGTGAGGCATCTAAAACTGCTCAGAGATGCGCACAGTGGGGGGCCGGCAGCACTGTGTGACACCTGCCAAAGTTTCCATGGAGCGGCCCACCTAGCTGTGGACCCCACCTCTGACCTCAGGCCTGCGGGGCAGCTAACCTGCTCCCCACTAGCACTGAGGGGAGGCCTGAGCAGAGCTGTCCAGGACAGGGAGCCAGTGAGTGCCACAGGCTTCGCAGCTCTGTGTCCACATGACCAGCCTACGTGCACCACAGCTGCCTACCGCATTCCCCAGAGCAGAGGGACCACAGCACTCAGGTAGGAGAGCACACCAGGAGAGGCCCCTGGGGCGCTGAGAGACACTGGGCGACACAGCACGGCTAACCCCAGAGTTCTCAGGGCGAGCCCGTGGTTTTAGGCACCCGGTAAACAGTCCTGTAAACAGCGGCTAATCACTGCTTCCGTTTATTGAGCTCCTACTATGCGCGTGTGCTGCGCTTCTCTCTGACATCATCGCTAATTCTCACAACAGCCCTGGGAGGTAGTTATTACTGTTCTTATTTTTAGACAAAAAAGTTGAGGCTGGGAGATTCAATATCCTGCTCAAGGTCACGAGGACAGTAAGCGATGAAGTCAGCCTCCTGCCGAGGCTGATGCGCTCTGAAGCTGGGACTCTTGTCTTTCACATCAGCAATGGCTGTGGAATGGGAGACCCTTTCCATTCAGTTCTTCACTGACTGACACTGAGCACCTACCCTATCAAACACTGAGGCATGGGGGATACAGAGATGAATACGGCATGGGCCCCACGCTCTGGGAGGCGTGGCCACTCGGTGGGTGCAAGCGACAGGCGCAGTAGCACGTGAGAACTGAGGACAGAAGGCTGTCCCTGGGCTCCACGCTCAAGCAGAGATTGCCAAAGCCCCCAAATGTCACCCATGTCAACAGAGTTGAGACAAGGAAGAAGCCTTGACAGAGGTGAGCCCCACGCTCCGTCTGTCTGGTGTGCACATACAGCCCTTGTGGCTGTCTTGCAGACAGCAAAGTGAACCCCAAAGAGATCAACAGCCACCAGTCATCATGGCTACCTGGCCGCGGGGGCTGGCTCTCTGCAGGGCATCACACTGTCTTCCCAAGAAATACAAGAAAAGAGAGTTCTGGAAACTCCTAAACACAAATGCAGGGAAAAAGCCGAAGTCCTCAGAGGGAGAGGGAAGGGCTGAGAGCACCGGGGTCTAGCTGCCGCCACAGGAATGCCAGGTGTGCTTGTTCCTGTTAAAGTCGCAGCCACTGCTGTCTTAAATGGAGAATGGGCGAGAGGGGACCGGGTGTGGGCCAGGACATTCCAAACCCATAGGAGCTCTGACAGGAACTCCCGAACCCGCCCCCGGGCATACCCTGACCTCCTCCCTACAGTCCCCGTTTTCCAAGGTAGTGATCTTGGTCAGAAAACTCATCCTGTCCTCACCGCCTAGGCTCATCCAGTCCAGCCGGCTCCTACTCAGCCCCTACCCTGCCTCCCCCGCCTGTCGGGGGGACTCCAGGTAACAGGCCCAGGCACCTTTCCCTCCCCACGCAGCGGGTGAGTTGCTGGAGGAACCCAGGAGAACTGGTAGAACTTGTGTCCCTTTTGCCAGAGGCACAAACGAACCTGCCAGCGGTAATAACAGGGCAAAGGAGCGGACCGGACCCACCTGAGACTCGGGAAGAGGAGGGCAGGCTGGCTGCCAATAGCCACGCCAGAGCCCCTGCCGTTCGGGCCTTGGAGCGGACCGGACCCACCTGAGACTCGGGAAGAGGAGGGCAGGCTGGCTGCCAATAGCCACGCCAGAGCCCCTGCCGTTCGGGCCTTGGAGCGGACCGGACCCACCTGAGACTCGGGAAGAGGAGGGCAGGCTGGCTGCCAATAGCCACGCCAGAGCCCCTGCCGTTCGGGCCTTGCTCAGAAGCAAGAAGGCCCTTGGAGAGTGGGGTTCTCTACATTCTCACCACGACAGACCTGATTAGTACTCCTCCTCACCAACAAGACGATTCCCCTCTAAAACTAACACCCCCACTCCACCCCAACACTCTCTCCTCCATCCTTCTCCCAGGGATGCTGAGATGTTCCTGCCTGCAGCATTAAGCAGGAACTTCGGGGGGTCCACCCCCACCCAGGCAGCAGCTGGTGTAAGGGGAGGAGGAGACCAGGTTCAGAGGTCGGGGCAGAAGGGATAGGAGTATGTTTGGACTTGGTGCCCAGGTGGGGAAGACTGGCAGACCCTGGCTTCCCTAAGGTGAGCACTGGAGGAAGAGTTCTCTGCAGTCTGTTTGGTTTGGGGGGAATTTGTTAAAGAGAAAGTAGAGGGAAAAGAGCAAAGCATCTGTGGTCTGGGTGGGAGAGTCAGGAAAAATCAGTATGTACCCAGATGCAACATGGTGCATTAAGATGTGATGTCACAATGAGCTTTTGGCAGGGAAAATTTTAGCCTTAATATAAAGAGTTCTTACATATCAATAAGAAAAAAATACACCATTAAAAACTGGCAAATAGAGTGGTGAAGGTATTTCTGAAAAAGCTTTAGGCGTGGCAAGATAGCTCAGCTGAGCATCGTCCTGATACACCAAGGTTGCAAGCTTGATCCCCAGTCAGGGCACATTCAAGAATCAACCAATGAATGCATAAATAAGTGGAACAACAAATCTCTCTCTCTTCCTTCTTCTCTTTCTAAAATCAATAAATAAGCCCTGGCCGGTTTGCTCAGTGGATAGAGCATTGGCTCAGCATACGGACATCCCAGGTTTGATTCCTGGTCAGGGCACACAAGAGAAGCAATCACCTGCTTCTTTCCCTCTCCCTCTCCCCCTTCTCTCCCTCTTCCACTCCTGCAGCCAGTGACTAAACTGGTTTGAGTGTTGGCCCCTGGTGCTGAGGATAGCTCAGGTGGTCTGAGCGTGTTGGCCTCAGGCACTAAAAATAGCTCGGTTGTTTCGAGCATCGCCTCGGATGAGGGCTGCTGGGTGGATCCTGGTCAGGGTGCATGCTGGAGTCTGTCTCACCATCTTCCCTCCTCTCACATTAAATAAATAAATAAATAATTTAAAAGTTACAAATTATCAAAATCATATAAAAAAATTCAACTTCATTTATAATCAAAGAAATGAAAATTAAAATCAGATATAGAAGTCTAACATTATAATAATAAAAAATAGGATCAATCTAAATATTTAACTCTATAATACCATTAAAATGATAAGGAAATATTATATATCCATCAAGTATATTGTTATAAAAATATTTACTAGCCTGACCAGGCGGTGGCGCAGTGGGTAGAGCGTTGGACTGGGATGCGGAAGGACTCAGGTTCGAGACCCCAAGGTCACCAGCTTGAGTGCAGGCTCATCTGGCTCGAGTAAAAAAAAAGCTCACCAGCTTCGCTGGCTCAAGCAAGGGGTTACTTGGTCTGCTGAAGGCCCGCGGTCAAGGCACATATGAGAAAGCAATCAATGAACAACTAAGGTGTCGCAACGAAAAACTGATGATTGATGCTTCTCATCTCTCTCCATTCCTATCTGTCTATCCCTCTCTCTGTTTCTGTAAAAAAAAAAGATTTACTAACAGGAAAAAGTTTACAACACATTAGGTTTAAAAGCAGGTCCCGAACCAGTGTAGGCACATCTTGCCTGTTTGTAAACAAGTCCATGTGTGCATCATAATAGTTAAAGAAGACTAAGTACCGCAATGTTTACAATACTAAGTTATTAATGATGGAATTATGATTTTTATTTTCATCTGTTTGTCTATATTTTGTACTTTTTCTACACTAATCCTATATTGCTTTAGTAATGAAAAGAAACTTTGGTGAGTTTGAAAAAGTCCTTGCAGAGTAAATATAAGAATCACTTGCTTTACATGTACAAGAAGTGGAGAGTCTTCTCATACTTAATCATAGAAGTGGGGGTGCGATGGGAATGGGTGGGAGGAAGACTGAGGCCTGGGGGTCACCAGGGGTGCAGAGACGGGGAAAGGAAAGAGATCCAGAACTCCCACCGCTGATGATACTCTGACTCCATAGGCGGCCCATGACCTTGTATAGAAGGCACTGAGGATTGGGAGTCAGAGGATGTGAGTGAATCCTAAGTCTACCAGTTGACACTGAGGAAGATGCTTTATTTTTCTGAAACGCAATGTCTATAAAGGGGAAGTAACAGTAATGCAGAATTATTGTGAGGATTAAACATGACAATTATTTGCTTTGCACAATATGAAGCCTCAAACAAATGTTAGATGTTGCAGTTAATAACATTCATCTCTGGCCTGACCAGGTGGTGGTGCAGTGGATAGAGCATCAGACTGGGATGTGGAGGACCCAGGTTCGAGACCCTGAGGTCGCCACCCCCCAGTCAAGGCACATATGAGAAATCAATCAATGAACAACTAAGGAGCCGCAACAAAGAATTGATGTTTCTCATCACTCTCTCTTCCTGTCTGTCTGTCCCTCTCTCTGATTTTCTGTCTCTGCCAAAAAAATAAAAAATAATAACATTCATCTCTGATTCAACCTTAGCAAGAAAGGTGGCCAGCTGCTGTGGCCAGGTTGGCACTGGCTTATGAGGTTCTGGATGTGCTGAAGGGGAGGGATGCTTTTCCCATGCAGTTCAGGCAAAGTCTCGGATTTCCTGGTCCATACTAATAGAATATAAAAATATAAATAAGATAAACTTATTCTGAGCTCAGAGGAAGGTGTTTAGGCACCTTCTGATTACTCTTTGAGGAGAGATTAGCCCGTGATGAAAAATCCCTGATTAGTTATGTACTGGGCTCTGGGAAGGAGGAGAAAATGGTACAAAATGCAAGGTCTGTGACCCCCTTCACCTATATTTGTTTGCTGATGTTTTGGCAAAATGTTTGGGGGCTGAACTGGGTGGACCAAGGATGCCAGAACTTGTCATCTAAGGAGACAGGGAGAGGCTGGGTGGCATTTCTGGTTAGATGGGTCCCCACCCTGCACGAGACAGGGAAGTCATGGCTTCTGGGCGGAGGTGATAGGTATGCTCATGAATCATGAGACCCTCTTGTTCATAACTGGTTAGCTGCTGGTGACAGTGTCACTCATGGTTTTCACACAGGATGGCCCCAAATGTCCTCAAAGAGTGAGTGCTACTATCTTGTGCTACTGTCTTCATCCCACTAGATTAGACCCAGTAGATTAGATGAGAGGGATTTTTTGATCAGGTGACAAGCTTTCTAAGTACTGACCATGCTCATGCTAGAGACTCATTCTTTTGTGTGTGTGTGTGTGTGTGTGTGTGTGTGTGTGTGTGTGTATGTGACAGAGACAGAGAGAGGTTCAGATGAGAAGCATCAATTCTTCGTTGCGGCACCTTAGTTGTTCTCATTGATTGCTTTCTCATATGTGCCTTGTTGGGGGGGGTGGCTACAGCAGACTGAGTGACCCCTTGCTCAAGCCAGCGACCTTGGGCTCAAGCTGGTGAGCCTTGCTCTAACCCAGTGGTAGTCAACCTGGTCCCTACAGCCCACTAGTGGGTGTTCCAGCTTTCATGATGGGCGGTAGCAGAGCAACCAAAGTATAAATAAAAAGATAGATTTAACTATAGTAAGTTGTTTTATAAAGATTTATTCTGCCAAACTTAGCGAAAACCCGACATAAAGTACTTGATAAGTAATTATTATTATATGCTTTAACTTGCTGTAACTCTGCTTTATAAATTTTATAAAGTAAAGTTACTTCCCTACTTTATAAGTCACCATTACTGTGGAACCGGTGGGCGCTTAGAAAATTTTACTACTGACAGAGATACAGAAGTGGGCGGTAGGTATAAAAAGGTTGACTACTCCTGCTTTAACCAGATGAGCCCACGCTCAAGCCGGCGACCTCAGGGTTTCAAACCTGGGTCCTCAGCGTCTCAGCCCAATGCTCTATCCACTGCACCACCACCTGGGCAGGCTGAAGACTCATTCTTGACATTCTTGACTGTACCACTCCAAGTCCATCCATTCATCAGATGAGATGCATAATCTCCATTCTTTTTTCCCTCCTTTTTTGTACCTTCTAGGTTTCCCTCCTCCACCTTTCCTTCTTTCATTCCCATTTTAATTGCCCTTCTCCTTGTTCCTTGCTTTCCCTCTCCTCCTCATGTCCCCTCTCTGGTCCCAGATCCAGCAAGCATCTTCCTCTGTGTTCCTCACAGGCACCCAGCACTCAGAGTCACTGATGCCAGGGGTCCTGAGCTAGAGCACAGGGGAGGACTGTGGGATGGGGACACAGACGGCAAGACAGCCCTGGTCTCAGTGCGGGGTTGCCCTTTCCTGCCTGGGACACTGAGGCTTCGGCTTCCTGAGCTTTATTCTTTGTTTCCTCACTGGGCCCCTCCTCAATTGTCCAACAAGCCTTTTAAAATGTTTTGATAACTAAATTTTTCTCCCAGTACTCCTGCCAACCCTACTCCCCTGCCCCCAGGCCACGCCTTCTCCAGTGGAGCCCTCGGATTTAGCTGCACCTTGCTGGTGCGGACATGCCCTACTGAGCCCGCTTCCAGGTGTGGTTTCGCCTGGTGAACAGGGTCACAGGGGCCTCCGTGTCCTTGCTGGCAGTGGGGAGACGAGCCTGTGCTCGGCTCAGCAGCATCCCTCCCATTCTAGGCTCTCCTGGGTCTCCCTCTATCCCTGCTTCACAGCCACGGGCCAGGATGGGGGCTTCTTCTGTCTCCTTCATTCCTTAGAACCTCAGCCCACTATGTTGTTTCTAATCTGAATCTCATTTCGAAATCTCCTGCCCAAGGGGTTTCCCAACGCCTCTCCGCTTTGAATCACCCTGCTGTTTACAGCACACCCAGATCAGGAATATAGACGTCAAGGGGGACCGGTTCTGACACTACGCCCTGAAGACACTCCTGTGCCCGAGACACCTGGACAAACAAATCTATTCCTTCCTTATCTCCCACGAGGGAAGAAACCAAGCAGGCTCCAAGCTGAGAACAAGGACTGGCTGGAAGGCAGATACCAACTTGGCCATATTCTTCCCCTGGGGAGACAGTTGGGGGTTGCTGTGAATGGAGGCAAGTCCAGCCTGCAGCAGGGGTGCACCTCTCCAAGCATCCCACAGAATTCTCTGCCCCAAAAGTGCACAGTCCCTCTCAGGGGGCCACTCCACAGGAATAAAATCTTAGTTTCCTGCCCACAACTTAATGGGGTGGATTTCTGGCCATAGGGTACGTGAGGCAGGACAGCCTCTAGAACAAACACAGAAAAGTGGGTCAGTGGTTTTTGAACAAAGGAAAATGGGCTGTTTTCTGAATACAAAGGTGACCCACTACCTGCCTTAGTAACCCGAGCACTCTGTCACCAGCAAGGAGGGCCGGCTGCGGTCCCAGCCTGGGTGTGGCCCTCCGGAGGAGGAGGCTGAAGGACCAGTCTGGGGTAGAAACAGCAGGCTGGGCCTCTGCATCATGTTCGAGCCCAGAGCTTTTCAGCATGGATGTCAAGCCGGCCTCTGAGGTTCTTGTCACCCTCTCATTGACGTGAACACTGTGGACCGGAACAAAGCCTTTCTCTCTGCTCTCATCATCTGAGGAGGGAACACACCTGACGTGACAGCTAACTCCCGCTCTTGGCACTTGGTGTCACTCTTGCTTCACCTTGACTCAGCTCAAAGCCTGTAACTGACTGGTGGCCATCATCTCAGAAGAGACAAGCTCTCCTCCCTCCCACCCCTCCACACACACACACACACACACACACACACACACACACACACACACACACAAACGCGCACGTGTGCGTGCTAGGGCAGGAGCCAGCTCTCCTGGAGGAAGCGGAAGTGTCCAGGTGAAAGGAGGACAGGAGAGCCACACAGGGAATGGCAGGAGGAAGGGCCTCATCATCCCTGAGTAAGGTCTGGGTAGAACCTGGGCTCCTGTAATTGTTGGTTGTTGACTTCACCAACATTGTCTTAAAACTCAGAATTGCTCACAAGGCAATCTAATAGCACAAATATGCACATACAAACACTCAGAGTCACTTGACATCAAATTGGCAAATTGGGTGGCAGCAACTATCCACTTATAGCTGCAAGGTTTGCTGTTTCTCCTTTTCCACACATTGGTTACCAAGCCTCTGTCAGTCCCCAGTGCAGGAGTTCACAAATTTTTCTGCTAAGAGCATTTTGACAACCAAATAAATGTTACATGCCCTTGTAGCTAGTCTAATAATTAACATAATTAAGCTTCTCCTGTTGTGCTCCGTGGCCACTGCTCCGTTTTCTCAATCTCTCCTGGCTGCCGCATTTTCCTTTCCTCACTCAAACAACTGCCAGGCTCCTCTCAACAAGGACTTAATGAGCTCCCACCAGACTCTGGGCTTCAAATCTCCGGCAAACTGCCACCTCACGCAGTGTCTCTAGAAGACGCCTTTGTCCTTGAGGTTCTCCTGTACGGGAATAACCCTCATGGGCACAGTGGTTCCTCCTCTGGGCACAGAGACCTAACATTCCTCCCATAAAATATCCAACTCCTTTACCACCCACACGGAAAGGTGCTTCAGGGTGGAGAAGTTTGACAGCCCTAAATACCATGGCTAAACAGCACGGGCTTCGTGAGGAGCCATTACCCAAGAAGAGCTGCAGTGGAAGGGGCCACCTGCCAAAGCCACCGCTGTCCGTCACCTCGATGTTGCCTGCTTTAGGTCACACCATCCTCAGCCTACAAAGCACAGCAATATCTAGTTTACACGGCTCATGGTCACCTTGATGTTTCCTGATCCCTGGCCATGTAATAGACCGTCCTGAGCAAGAGGTCTCCAGGAAAGTGGAGCTTCCTCCTCTGCTCTCCTGTCAGAATTCTGATGCTTCAACCGACGCATAAGGAAACTGGGTTCACCACCTCCCTGCCGCCTCATCTTTGAAAATGTCTTGTCAATGTGCATCAGAGGAAAAAAATATTTTCATTTTACTTCTTACTAGTTCCTGGAATGGGCTGACTATGCAGCCCGGCAAGTCATACTGGAGATGACAGAGGTCTCACATGAAGAGTAGTCACAAGTGCCCTGGACAGGTAGCTCAGTTGGTTAGAGCATAGTCTCAACATGCTGAGGCTGTGGGTTCAATCCCCAGTCAGGGTATATACAAGAATCAACCAACGGCCTGACCAGGGGTTGGCACAGTGGACAGAGTGTCGGACTGGGACGTGGAGGATCCAAGTTCGACACCCCCAGGTTGCCAACTTGAGTGCCGGCTCATCTGGTTTAAGCAAAGCTCACCAGCAAGGTCACTGGCTTGAGCAAGGGGTCATTCGGTTTGCTGTAGCTCCCCGGTCAAGGCATATATGAGAAAGCAATCAATGAGAATTAAGGTGCTGCAACAAAGAATTGATGCTTCTCATCTCTCTCCCTTCCTGTCTGTGTGTCCCTATCTGTCCCTCTCTCTGTCACAAAAAAAAAAAAAAAAAAAAAAAAAAAAAAAAAAATCAACGAATGAATGCAGAAAGAAGTGGAACAAATGAATGTTTCTCTCTCTCTCTCTCTCTCTCTCTCTCTCTCTCTCTCTCTCATCAACCAATAAATTTAAAAGACAGAGAGAGAGAGAGAAGACACAAGTGGCTGAACTACTATTTATCTTACTCTGGAGATAAGAGTGTGGATGCCAAGGTCAAGACAGCGACTCCAACCAACAATGCCATGAGCTGCGGTGCCCAGCATCTCCTTCTTCCTTTTGGGCAGCCTCCCCAGGGTAGCAGACAGAAACCTGGGACCTGGGAATTTGTGAACGGCCCCCAGTGGAATAGCCAGTCAGGTTACATGCTTAAAAAAAGTCATCCGGCCCTGGCCGGTTGGCCCAGCAGTAGAGCGTCAGCCGGCGTGCAGGAGTCCCGGGTTCGATTCCCGGCCAGGGCACACAGGAGAGGCGCCCATCTGCTTCTCCACCCCTCCCCCTCTCTTTCCTCTCTGTCTCTCTCTTCCTCTCCCGCAGCGAGGCTCCATTGGAGCAAAGATGGCCCGGGTACTGGGGATGGCTCTGTGGCCTCTGCCTCAGGCGCTAGAATGGCTCTGGACGCAACAGAGCGACGCCCTCTGGTGGGCAAAGCATCGCCCCCTGGTGGGCATGCCGGATGGATCCCGGTCGGGCGCATGCAGGAGTCTGTCTGACTGCCTCCCCGTTTCCAGCTTCGGAAAAATGAAAAAAAAAAAAAAAAAAGTCATCCGAAGTACTTTATGACCATTACCTCATTGATCTTACCAACCTCCAAAGAAGGAAAGAAAGGAAAAGGACAGAAGCCTTCTAGTTTTAACAACAATGAAAAAGAACAGGAAGGGGAGCCTTTAGGTAAACTATCTGCTTTTCACCCAGAAATGAAGAAGTACAAATTCAAAAACTCTGAGCCTGGCCCCATGACCAAAGCAAATCAGACAGTTAGCTGATTGTGTATGTGTGTGTGTTCAGACTGATTTCAAAAGATAGGCTGGCCTGGCCTGTGGTGGCACAGTGGATAGAATGTTGACCTAGAATGCTGAGGTCGCCAGTTCGAAACCCTGGGCTTGCCCAGTCAAGGCAGATATGACAAAGAACAAGCAAGAAATGAACAACTAAATGGAAGCAACTATACTTATCGCTTTTCCCCCATAAAATCAATAAATAAAATCATTTTTTTAAGTGAGAGAAGGGGAGATAGAGAGATTCCTGCATGTACCCCAAACAGAATCTACTCAAAACCCCCATCTGGAGCCAATGCTCAAATCAACCAAGCTATTTTTAGCACCTGAGGCCCACACTCAGACCACCGAGCTATCCTCAGCACCTGAGACTGGTGCTTGAACCAGTTGAGCCACTGGCTGCAGGAGGGGAAGAGGGAGAGAAGGGGTAGAGGGAGAGGGAGAGGAGCAGACAGTCGCTTCTCTTATGTGCCCTGACCAGGAACATCCATATGCTGGGTCAACGCTCTATCCACTGAGCAAACCAGCCAGGGCTCAATAAAATCTTTAAAAAAAAAAAGATAGGCTGAATCTGGTCCCTCTTGAAAGAATACGAAGGTACAAATCCCTCTGCTCTGACTTAGCCAAACTTTGTAAATAACAGAGACGCTCACTTGAGTAATTAGAAAAAGAAAAAACTGTGAGCTAAGTGGTTTTGAGAAGGTGTGGCTGGAAGTATTCTGTGTGTTTTCCATAAAGCCAGATGTATAGACAGTCAAAAATAAGAGTTTAATGAGCATATAAATTTGGAGTGACTCTTCACATCTAACAGTGAGGTCTGGGGTTCAACTATTTCACCTTTGAAATGAAAGAGCTGAGACTGGGCATTCATCCCAGAACACTTCCTGAAGGCTGCTCCAAGCATTGCTTCCTCACAGTTTATCCTTCTGACCACGCGACTGACCAGACAGACAGTCCAGCTCCCCTTATTCTGTAGAGCAGTGGTCCCCAACCTTTTTTGGCCATGGACCGGTTTAATGTCAGAAAATATTTTCACAGACCGGCCGTTAGGGTGGGATGGATAAATGTATCATGTGACTGAGACAAGCTTCAAGAGTGAGTCTTAGACACATGTAACAGAGGGAATCTGGTCATTTTTAAAAAATAAAATATCGTTCAGACTTAAATATAAATAAAACAATAATAATGTAAGTTATTTATTCTTTCTCTACGGACCAGTACCAAATGGCCCACGAACCGGTACCGGTCCGTGGCCCGGGGGTTGGGGACCACTGCAGAGGGAGATCACAACTCTTTTTTTTTTTAAGATTTTATTTATTGACTTTACAGGGGTGGGGAGGGAGAAGTATTAACACACAGTTGCTTCACTTTAGTTGTTCATTGATTGCTAGCCATATGTGCCTTGACCGGACAAGCCTAAGATTTCGAACCAGCAACCTCAGCATTTCAGGACTACGCTCTATCCACTGCACCACCCCAGGTCAGGCTAGATTACAACAACTCTTGATATTCAAATATGTCTTCTGATGTTTCATCTCTCTCTGTTCCTCCTTAGTCGGCTCCCTGAAATGCCTCTTACACAGTGCTAATACTCTTTAAGAACCTGCATGCTTCTTACAAGAGATGGGTTCCTGTCCTAGTTAATTCCTACAAATTCACAAGGTTCTCTCACGCTCAAGTTCAAAGCACTCTAATCTCAGTAATCATTATTTTCTGTGGCGCTGTTTGAGCCTTTTCTATCTACAGTATTTCTAAACATTAATTTAATTGAATTTAAAAGATATTGTATATTTAGCTCAATTTGGAAAACATATAATGTCAACAGTGTCTTGCTGACAGTCTTTGTCCAACACAGGAAGCCGTGCTATCAGCAGTACTGTTTCACATATGACTACAAATCCAAAACAGCCACAGGGGCTCCCGCGACTCACAAATCAGCGATGTCACTCATCTGGGACTTGGCCATCCTGGCTGGATCTAAAGGTACTCTCTCCCTTTCCAGTCTGTTTGTCCTTCAGAACTACTATTTGGGATGCCACTTGAATCTTTCACTCTCTTTCTGACCTGGACCAGCCTGGAAAGTAAGACAGAACAAGCCTGCACTGAACACGTGGTCACCACTCTCCCAGAGCCCCAGGCTAGCCTTGCTAACATCCAGGGAGGGCTCTGCGTGACCTTGCTGTCCCACACCACGGAACTGCCTATTAATTAAACAGACAAGACAGACAACCGTGTAACTAGGGCAACTCCATATACTCCAGCTTAAGCCCTTGATTCCATTCCTTTCTCTCCAAGATGAGAGTATTTAGGGGGAATTTCTCACTGACAGTAACACGGTAGCGTTCTCCTCACACCCCGAGGTGGACTCTCTCATCCACGCCCCCCCCCCCATATCCCGTGACTCTAGCCTCTGCCCCAGTGGCCTCCTATGGGAGCTTGTTTTTCAGATCTGCCATTCTCATGGGTATTTCTGTGCTTCTGATGATAAAACAAGACGAAAGAGAAATCCTCATCCTGTGTATGCTGGTTGACGCGTAAAAACATTAAGATAAAGGAATCTTCGGAAGACCATCCTAACATCCAAAGAAGTCGTGGTGCAAAGGTTCCAGTGCCACTCTCCCACCCCAGACCAGCTGGAGACACAGCCCAGCCCTTCCCCAGGCTGAGGAGCTCGCGATAGGCATCAACAGTCTGTGCTATCTCCCTCCCCACGGAATCAGTGCCCAACCGGCTACCTCCCAGGGCTCCTCAGAGATATCACCAAGCAGAAGTCCTTTCTAGGGGGTGACAGTGCCCTTCGGGAAGCCTAGCATCACCCTGAGAGTGCCTCCCCGATCCCTCTGCCTTTGGCAGGTACAGATGGAGGGATCAGGAGACAGGAGCGTCCTGGGATGTAGCAGCCCAGGCCTGAATGAGGAACGGTGCCCGGCAGGCAAGGAGACGGGCTCCAAAACGAAGGAGCTGCCCAACACGGCGCTGCACAGGTCTGAGCTGGAAGGCTGAAGCAAGAAACTAAATGATGAAACAGAAACACATTCTTAGTAGTGATCAAACTCCCAGATTAGGTCGGCTTACTTTCTTTTTAAAAAAATTCATCTCAGTAGCATCTGTTTTCCTCTGGGCATGTGAAACTTTCGCTTTCTCTTCTCCTTCAGTCCTCTTCCTGAAGAGAGTAAACAGGTTATGATCCAATGCTAGGTTAGGTCACGAGTGGATGGACCATTCTCCTTACACACATCAAACCTAACCCAGGGGTCCCCAAACTATGGCCAGGCCAGCAAGCCGCATGCGGCCCCCTGAGGCCATTTATCCACCCGCCGCACTTCCGGAAGGGGCACCTCTTTCACTGGTGGTCAGTGAGAGGAGCACATTGACCATCTCATTAGCCAAAAGCAGGCCCATAGTTCCCATTGAAATACTGGTCAGTTTGTTGATTTAAATTGACTTGTTCTTTATTTTAAATATTGTATTTGTTCCCGTTTTGTTTTTTTACTTTAAAATAAGATGTGCAGTGTGCATAGAGATTTGTTCAGTTTTTTTTATAGTCCTGCCCTCCAACGGTCTGAGGGACAGTGAACTGGCCCCCTCTGTAAAAGGTTTGGGGACCTCTGAACCTAACCGATAAACGTGTTGCTCTGACCTTCACTGAATGTTTTGAAACAGGAGCCACAGCAGTGAGGAGCTGCGAAAGACTCAGTCTCTGCCCTTAGGAGCTTTTGTGGGGACAGATCAGGCCAGCATGACTACACCTGGTTTTGTACACCGCCCTTAAAGAGTCCGCACAGGTCGCATTTTTCTAAACGGAAGCCTCAGCCCTTACTGACTCACCAGGTAACCAGGTCCTTTATTTTCATTTAAGACTCATCTTGCACTGGTCACAGCTTTAGATAGTTAGCCTCTGGCTTTTCAGTACCCCCTCCTACTCAAGTGCTCTGGGAGAGCTTTATATTTGAATAAGCCCAAGGACGACTCTGGCAAAGTGGAGCTCATTTCTGTAAAACGAGGAAGGCTTTCCAAATTTGTTTGCCTCAGCTGGGCTGGCATAAATCATTTTTTTTTTTTTTTTTTGGAATTGGTTTCCATCGCCATCTAAACTTTAAAAAGGGAAATGACCAATTTCTGTCTGGCTGCATCAAAAATTCTTTAAGGTCCTACACCCACAAGTAATCATTAGCAAAGGACTTGCATTGTAAAGGAATAAGGGGAAATGGGAAACACTGACCAATGCAGGAAGCTCGCGGGATCGCTGTTCTGCTTCCCTGCCTGGTCAGGTCAGTGCTAAGGAGAGGATGCCAGTCATTGCTGCTGGCCTCTCAGTGACTACATTTTCAGAAGTGAGAATCAGTGGCAGGATGATGCATGGCCTGGCAAAGGTCAGTGTGTCTTCTGTCTCAGGAATTGAGATTGTCCCAGAAAACTGATGCCACATGGCTGCCTCAGGGGCCTCCCCCACATTCCACCCATCAATTCTCTCCCCAGCTCTCTCCTCGAATGCCCGGAGCTAATTACATCGATTAAAGCGGATGCTCAAACAGTCCTCCAAATGGACCGATCTACAATTTTCATTTTCATTTTCCCCACCAAATCATTCTCCTTTTTGAAAAAAATATGTCAGCAGTAAATGGACATAACTTCGCCTACTGACTCAGGCAAGAGGTGTTATTGCTCTGATCAAACTGGCTCTTTTCAGATTAAAAGTTATTATTCCAAAAGAAGAGTTTCTGGTTAAAATTAAACCCACAGTCCAAAAGCTATTAGAACTTGAACTTTGGACAAATGCCCAAGGACAGTTACAGGGCATCTTCCTGAGAGGAAAGAGACTCAGTAGAAAGAAGAAATCTTAAACAAATGATCGCATAAAAAAATTAAGTAAAATGTTGGAACCTGTTCAACCACCCTACTTCAGTTAGAAGGCACTTTTTAACAACATTAGGAAAGCGAAACTCGCTGTGGGTGGGGTGGAAATGCCGCCAGGTCGTCCTTCCTGCAGACACCTGACAGTTGCACCTTCGTGAGGGACGTGAGCCCTGGCACAGGGGAGGTACCGTGTGGCCGCGAGCAGCTTCTGTGGCTCGCCGCCCAGGGGCTGCTCCTATGTCTCGGTGATCACCAGCTCATCACTTGGGCTGACTTAGATTACTAGCCGTTGATGTGTTATTCCACAGCGTGATTAAAAACCAATCATCCAGGAAAACATGCGCGCATCAGTGTGTGAGAAAAGACCCTAAGGGGAAAAAATAAATTAAATAAAACGAAAAGACCCGAGGGAGATGAGAGCTTGCTAAGCGGCGGGATGGGAGGGAGGGGACAGGAGGGCAGGACCGAGGAGGTCCCGTGAGGCGACCCTGAGGCCAGCCTAGCAGTGCCCTCTCCTGGAAAACTGGGAGCACACCATGTGGCGGCTGCAGACTGTGGCGCGTGCGCGCGTGCGCGCGTGCGGGTCTTCTTCCAACCAGGTGTGCCACTGCCCCCTATTGGACGCAACGCTTTTCAGCTTTACCAAACAGACAGCTTAAGTGAAATACTGGCTGTAAGCCCCGCCTGGTGGCCTTAAGCAAGGCACGACCTTCCAAGTCTCAGTTTCCACATCTATATATACCATGGGAGCCATGGTAACATCTGTCCTTGCTTACCTTAAAGGATTGTTATCAGGGGAAATGAATGAAGTACCGTTTTTACCTTTGGCTGCCTTCCTACCTTCTGCCCTAACATAATCCAGGTCACTTTCCTGAAGTGATCTTTCTCTCCAGTGTCGATTAATTAAAAGCAAGTTATAACATATATACTGTAATTGTGTTATTCTAAGCTTTAAAAGCTAGTGGCTTCTCACTTCTAGTAGCTTTTTTTTTATATAACCTTTTTTTTTAATTTTATTTATTCATTTTTAGAGAAGAGAGAGAGACAGAGAGAGAGAGAAGGGGGGAGGAGCTGGAAGCATCAACTCCCATATGTGCCTTGACCAGGCAAGCCCAGGGTTTCGAACCGGCGACCTCAGCATTTCCAGGTCGACGCTTTATCCACTGCGCCACCACAGGTCAGGCCTCTAGTAGCTTTAATAACTTCACAAACTTGTTTTGTTTTGTTTGGGGGGCAGGTCTTCTTTTCCAAGTGAGAGGAGGAGAGATAGAGAGACAGACTCCTGCATGCGCCCCCACCAGGATCCACCTGGCAACCCCTGTCTGGGGCTGATGCTCTGCCCATCTGGGGGCATGGTCCTAATGGAACTATTTTTAGCACCTGAGGTGGAGGCTCCACAGAGCTAATCCTTAGCACCAGGGGCTGATGCGCTGAACCAATCCAGCCATGGCTGAGGGAGGAGAAGAGGGAGAGAGAGAAAAAAGGGGAAGGGGCAAAGCAGATGGTCACTTCTCCTGTGTGCCCTGACCAGGAATCGAACCCTGGGACATCTACATGCCTGTCTGATGCTCTACCACTGAGCCAACCCACCAGGGCCCTTCACAAATGTTTTAAACACAATTTTCAAAGCATTTTTTCTTATAAGCAGTTACCATAATTTAAGTCAATTTTCTGGCAATGATCTGTTTAGTGTCTAAACCCACCCCTAGACTACATAGGAACCTATGTGTCCTCTGTCACCATTGTATGCCCAGTACCAACCTAGTCTGGTGCTTACTGCACAGTAAATACCCGGTAACTATCTGGTGAATAAGCACAAGGATGACTCATGGGAATTGGGGAAGGCCAGCCAGAAACAGAAAGGGCAAAGTCAGATATGGAGGAAAATCCTTTTTCAGAGCAGTAACACAGACTAATATTAAAAATAAAAGGGCAGGGTAATGAAAAGATTTGAAACTAGAGAGAGGCAGTGGTTGCACAACAGTGTGAATGCACTAAATGCTACTGGACTGTACACTTTAAAATGGTTAATTATATGTTTTGTGAATTTCACCTCAATCGTAAAAAAATGAAAGGACAGAACTGTAATATAATCATGATGATCTATGATGACTTAAACACTCTACAGATATTTGATGAAGTCAACATAAAGAGGGCAACTTTTATACCGGGCTGATGGTTTACATAAGTGTTTCCACATAGCCCTGGCTGGTTGGCTCAGTGGTAGAGCGTCAGCCTGGCGTGCCGGGGTCCCGGGTTCGATTCCCAGCCAGGGCACATAGGAGAAGCGCCCATCTGCTTCTCCACCCCTCCCCTCTCCTTCCTCTCTGTCTCTCTCTTCCCCTCCCGCAGCGAGGCTCCATTGGAGCAAAGATGGCCCGGGCGCTGGGGATGGCTCCTTGGCCTCTGCCCCAGGCGCTGGAGTGGCTCTGGTCGCGGCAGAGCGATGCCCCGGAGGGGCAGAGCATCGCCCCCTGGTGGACAGAGTGTCGCACCCTGGTGGGCGTGCCAGGTGGATCCCAGTCGGGCGCATGCGGGAGTCTGTCTGACTGTCTCTCCCCGTTTCCGGCTTCAGAAAAATACAAAAAAATAAAAATAAAATAACTGTTTCCACATAAATGATTTCATTTGTTCCTCCCAGCATGGACTTGCAGACGAGGAGAATGAGGAGCACAGATGTTCTGTTAGTGACTTCCTCCTCCTCAGACACGCCAGATGCACTTGCCATGCAGAGGCTCTGTCCCTGCCACCTCCTTGCCTGGAAAGAACTTCCTCCAAACCGCTACTTCTTGCCCACCTCCTTCTGGGCCCTGCTGTGAGAGTCACCTCATTAAAAAGGCCCTCCCCAACTACCCAATCTAAAAGAGCATGCACACACACCCCTGTCATACTCTCTTCCTTACCTTGCTTGGCTTTCTTTCAAAATTCTTAGCTCCATTACATATTACCATAGCTTTTCTGTCTCCTTCCACAATAGCATACATGCCAAGAGATCAGGGGTATTTGTTCTCTGTTATAATCCTGACATCTGGGATAGTGCCTGGCAAATAACAGGTGCTTACTAAGTATTCGTTAAATGAGTAAGTAGTAGAATTTTACCATGAATTTGGCTACGTCTTCTGGGGAAGCCTAGGTTTTTGAGGTCACACCACGAAAATGAAATTATAATGTGACTGAGCTAAACTATCAGTAGCTCATGTACTGTAACAAGGTGCTAGCTTATTCACAAATCAGTTCCTGCCTGCTCCTCTTATCCTCAAGGGCAGGGCGCCTGCCTGTTGTATCCCTGACCCTCAGCACGGTGCTAACCATGGAGCATGAAGCATTTGTCTATCTGTAAATGAGAAACAGCGGGTCCTGAGCAATACAGACATGAACAGGATTGGCCGTAATACACGTCCATGTCCCACCCTAGGTGTGCACACAGGGGTGGAGAGTCTCTGAGGAGAGGAAGGAAGAAGAAGAACGTGCTGGGCAGGGGTCAGAGTCCAAGGAACAACAGCGTGTGGCTTTGCAAGCCTGGTGTTTGGTGCAGAAATGGCTCCGGGACCATTCTGATCTGCAATATGAACCTATACAATTAATTCTGGCTCCCAGGGGAAAGCTGGCAAAGCTGGCTTCTTGAGAGCTGGGTCAGTGTGGTCTGACAGGTTGAACACCGTTGCAAGGCGGACAGTGACTCTCTGAGACCCAGTGGCCATCTCATAATAGTGCCCAGTAACAGCAGCCTCCCTCCAGTCCCTGACCCAGGGCCAGGCATGATGGAAGACGGGTGTCACACAGACTCAGCTTAGGAGCCCAGCTCCTGAAGCTCCCTCCGGTGTCAGCTCCATTCCTGCACCTATGTGAGCCTGTGTCTCTAAGTGCAATTTACAAATTGCAAACAGATCACAGAAGCATAAAGTCAGTCATTTGTTCAACCTGACCACTGCCACCCAGGGACTGTTACACTTTAAATGTAACAAAATATTGAAAGCCTCACATTTTAACTTAATGGTACAGACACAGGTTTTCAACATTTAGTAAATCAGAAAATGTTAACAAATGTTCTGAAACTAAATTTCCGCAGAAAGTTTCAAGCTATGTACACTATGCTGCACACACCCACACAAGCACACACACACACACACACACACACACACGCATATGCATGTGCACACGTACTTCCCCCAAGAGCTTCCTTATAATACATCCAAAATCCAGCTCAGAATTCAGTCAAATTACTTATTACAAAACAAGTTAAACAGAAAAAAATCACAGCCTGATTTGTATAGCTGCAACTACTTGCGCATTTTCCATGGTCTGACGGATACTTCACTTTAACTGGGGCTGAGTTTCTGGAACTCCAACCACGCACCTTCATCCTGCAGTACTGTACACAAGCCTCCTCCCTGTGGACACTCAGGCGTGGGTATGTACTGAGTTTTTCCAATTCTCACAGTATTTAGAAACAAACAAGACAAAACATGTTTTTATCTTATACTGCATTCCCTAAAGTTCAAAAAATGTATATAGTCACCAGGAGAGGACCGGGCTTGACATGAGGTTAAATACACAAGCCCAGCCTGGCATCAAACTGGACCGGTTTGTGGTCAAGAGATGCAAACTTGGGGGGGGGGGCGGGACCCCGCAGGCCAGCAGCTCGGGCCAGCTGGGAGCACAGGTCCCAGCGGAATGCAGACAGGAAGCCAGGGTTGTTGCTATAGGGGTCTGGTGTAGCCAGAGCTCACTTTTCTTTTCTTTCTTTTTTTTTTTTTTAAGATTTTATTCAATTTTTCAGAGAGGAGAGAGAGAGAGAGAGAGAGCAAGGGAAAGAGAGAGAAGGAGGGAGGAGCAGGAAGCATCAACTCCCATATGTGCCTTGACCAGGCAAGCCCAGGGTTTCGAACTGGCAACCTCAGTGTTTCCAGGTCGACACTTTATCCACTGCGCCACCACAGATCAGGCCCAGAGCTCACTTTTCAAGAAATCTAGAAACCCAAGTTTTAATGTGAATCTCTAGATCTTTAAATGTTAGCAACTAGTTCTAAAAAACTGTTTAAACTATTCTATTGGCCATGTATACCTGAAACCAATATAAAATAATATTGAATCGTCTGTAATTGAAAAAGAAAAAAATATTCTATGGGCTAAACGGAACATGCCTGTGGCCTGATGTGGCACCCGGGCAGCCCACACGTGAGCTCTGGGAAGCAGTAGGTGCTCCCAGTGGGTTCCAGGCCTGAATCTGCCATTCGTTAACTGCCTTCCAGGGGGTTCACTTCCCTTAGCATTAAAACCACTTGGCACTGAAAGCCAGTCAGCTGCCAAAGCTCCTGCATGGTGGCTAAGGGTGCTGATTCCCTTGGGTTCACATCCTGACTGCTACCACAATATACAGTACCTGCCTTGTCACTCTGATGGACCACTCTGGGCTCCAGCTTCCTACCTGCAAAATTCAGATAATAACACAACCTCTCTCATAGGGCTATTATGAAATTAAATGAGATACTGAGTGCGCTTGACCTGTGGTGGCGCAATGGATAAAGTGTCAACCTAGAATGCTGAGGTCGCTGGTTCGAAACCCTGGGCTTGCCTGGTCAAGGCACATATGGGAGTTGATGCTTCCTGCTCCTCCCCCACCACCTACCTTTCTCTCTTTCTCCTCTCCCTAAAATCAATAAATAAAAAAGAAAAAAAAAAGCCTGACCAGGCAGTGGCGCAGTGGATAGAGTGTCGGACTGGGACGCGGAAGACTCAGGTTTGAGACCCCGAGGTCGCCAGCTTGAGCATGGGCACATCTGGTTTGAGCAAAGTTCACCAGCTTGGACCCAAGGTCGCTGGCTCAAGCAAGGGGTTACTCAGTCTGCTGATGGCCTGCGGTCAAGGGACATATGAGAAAGCAATCAATGAACAACTAAGGTGTCACAACTCACGAAAAACTAATGATTGATGGTTCTCATCTCTCCGTTCCTGTCTGTCTGTCCCTGTCTATCCCTCTGACTCTCTGTCTGTCAAAAAAACAAACAAACAAACAAACAAACACCCCCCCCACACACAAAAAAACCCTGAATGCAAAGTGCCTAACTGCAGAGTAAGGCTGATGACACAAATCAACTGCTGTCATCTGGAAGCTTGGTGCCTCCCTCCTCTTCTTCCATTCACAATTAATCCTGTTAAGTAGGACATTGAAAATCCTCTCCAAACTATCTTGTTTTATCCTCATTTCTCTGCCTCAGGTCATAGCCTCATCCTCTCTATCCTGAACTATTCATTATGATCTAATCATTGTGCCTCCTGCTTTACTGAGCACCTATTCTGTGCCAGACAGAGCACCGCCCCGTTACCCACTCTGCCCCACTCCCACGCTACACCCAGTTGATTTGAATCTCTCGGCTGGAGAAATTATGTAAAGCAAAGATCTGATGGTGCCGTCTCCGTCACCTACAGAACAAAGGCTAACGTCCTTCATGCTGTATTCCAGGCAGTCCCGAGGCTCTCCCCAAACTCATATCCTACCAGTCTCTGTACTACTCTCCCTGCTCCAGCCAGACCAAACTACTATTCTTGCCTTTTCCTAAACAAGCCATGCTGTTCCTAGTCATGGTGCCTTGGCAACACTATTCTCTCTGTTTAGAATGTTTTCCTCGGCCTGACCTGTGGTGGCGCAGTGGATAAAGCATCAACCTGGAAATACTAAGGTCGCTGGTTTGAAACCCTGGGCTTGCCTGGTCAAGGCACATATGGGAGTTGATGCTTCCAGCTCCTCCCCCCTTCTCTTTCTCTGTCTCTCTCTCCTCTCTCTCCCTCTCTGTCTCTCTCCTCTCTAAAAAATGAAGAAATAAAATAAAAAATAAAAATAAAATAGAATGTTTTCCTCTTCTCACTCAATGTTGACCCCTCCTCACCCTTCTAAGTCCAGCCCCAAAGCCTTCTGTGATCACCCCCCTTCCAGCCACCTGTGGTTGGTCCTTCCTCCTCTGTGGTTCCCACCATGCTTGGTACATAACTCCCTGCTAACCCATCTCACAATGCATGGTAATCTGCTTGGTGAGACATCTGTCTCAACATGAGAAAGGAGGTCAAGGGCAAGGACCTGGCCCTCCACCTTGGTTGCATTCCCAACTGACATATCGTACACGTTCAGTGTTTGGTGAATGAATGAATGGGACTGACTATGAGAGCATTTGAATAAAAGCCAATGTCACTTTAAACACATACTGTTGCAAGAAACAGGGATTTTGGAGTATATGCAAAGGAAAAATAAGATAAAAAATATATAAAATCACGAGCCCCTCAATTCTCTGAAATGTGTGCATTTTGGTTAATTTTAGTAAAAAGGGATAAAGTTCTAGCTATCTAGGCAATCGAAAATATCTTGCCTGGCCCATGGTGGCGCAGTGGATAAAGTCAACCTGGAACACTGAGGTCACCAGTTTGAAAGCCTGGGCTTGCCCGGTCAAGGCACATACGAGAAACACTACTATGAGTTGATCCTTCTGCTCCTATCCCCCTTTCTCTGTCTCTCTTCTCTCTAAAATCAATAATTATTATTTCTTATCTTAAAAAAGAAAAAGAAAATATCTGTACTTACAAGGTGGCAGCCATTTGTCATGGTGTCTTGCTCTTTACTTTTTCTTTCTGTGGCTTCAGCAGAATGCATCTGATATCCCAAGAGAAAGTGTAATCCAGCCAAAGAAGTCTGATTATTTGGTTTATAATTTATATACTGTGCAGTGTAATCTGAGAGACTCACACAACCAAAAACTGTTTGTCTTGACCTCATGCCTCTGCACGCCTCTTCTGAGATAGGCAACAACTTCTAGGTGCTCAAAGAATCACCAGAGGAGGCTAGGAGTGGAAGATCTTGGGAAGGCAGAGATCTGGGAAAGAAAATAAACATCATTGTTTTTGGCATTTAAGGTCTTAAAAACTTGCCTCTGAAGCGCCCATTCAATAAACATTCACTGAACGAATGGAAGGGCTGTTGCACAGCCTCAGTCCCCGCCCCAGGCAGGATCAGAGCCCTGGCTTTGGCAGTCTAGAAAACCGTGGAGGCCAGCTAACATAATGGTCTCCAGCACGGCTCTGGGGTCAGGCTGCCTGGACTCAGGGCCTGGCTCTCGCAGTTTGTAGCTGGTAGAGTTGGTAGAGTAATAGTTCCTCCCTTCGAGTTGTTGGAAAGATTAAATGATAGAAAACATGAAAAGTGTTTAGCATGGTGCCTATGAAATTATTCTGATTATTACAAGAATTCAGTAAATGCTAGCTATCATCATTGTCAAAAGACCCTACTGGCCTGACTTGTGGTGGCACAGTGGGATAAAGCATCGACCTGGAATACTGAGGTTGCCGGTTCGAAACCCTGGGCTTGCCTGGTCAAGGCACATATGGGAGTTGATGCTTCCTTCTCCTCCCCTTTCTCTCTCTCTCTCTCTCTCTCTCTCTCTCTCTCTCTCCTCTCTCTAAAAATCAATAAATAAAAAATATATATATAAAAAAAGACCCTACTACTAGACTTGAGACTTTTAGAGCTTATCTTTCCAGCTCTGCACACCTAACACCTCTACTTTATTGTCCAACTATGGGATCAGAGTTCCTTGAGAATGGAAGAAAGAAAAAGCTATAAATTTCTGACCAATAAATAAGCAGAGGCCCTGGTCGGTTGGCTCAGTGGTAGAGCATTGGCCTGGCGTGCAGGAGTCCCAGGTTCAATTCCTGGCCAGGGCACACAGGAGAAGCACCCATCTGCTTCTCCACCCCTCCCCCTCTCCTTCCTCTCTGTCTCTCTCTTCCCCTCCCGCAGCCAAGGCTCCATTGGAGCAAAGTTGGCCCAGGTGCTGAGGATAGCTCTGTGGCCTCTGCCTCAGGTGCTAGAATGGCTCTGATTGCGGCAGAGCAACGCCCCAAGATGGGCAGAGCATCGCCCCCCTGGTGGGCATGCCGGGTGGATCCCGGTCGGGCGCATGTGGGAGTCTATCTGACTGCCTCCCCGTTTCCAACTTCGGAAAAATACAAAAAAAAAAAAAAAAAAAAAAAAGCAGAAACATAGAGACAAGAAGAAAGAAGGCCACACACTGAACATCTGGTCATGTAATGGCTCAAGCATAAAAATAGATCTGGACTCTCAACAGCCATGCTTGAAGAGACAAAACAAAGGGGCATGCCTCTAAACCGCTGAGGGAAAACTACAACCAGACAAACCTCAAGTATGGAATAAAGACTTTTTAGGCATTTGAGGCTTCAAAAAATGTGAGATATTCTAAGGAACAGGGTAAATTATAAAACTCTTTTTAAAATTTGTTATTTATTGATTTTAGAGAGAAGGGGGAAAGAAACATTTGTTACTCTTATTTATGCATTCATTGGTTGATTCTTTTTTTTTTTTTTTGTATTTTTCTGAAGCTGGAAACGGAGAGGCAGTCAGACAGACTCCCGCATGTGCCTGACTGGGATCCGCCCAACCGGGATCCACCCGGCATGCCCACCAGGGGGTGATGCTCTGCCCATCTGGGCGTCGCTCTGTTGCGTCCAGAGCCATTCTAGCGCCTGAGGCAGAGGCCACAGAGCCATCCTCAGCGCCCGGGCCATCCTTGCTCCAATGGAGCCTTGGCTGTGGGAGGGGAAGAGAGAGACAGAGAGGAAGGAGAGGGGGAGGGGTGGAGAAGCAGATGGGCGCTTCTCCTGTGTGCCTTGGCCGGGAATCAAACCCGGGACTCCTGCACGCCAGGCCGACGCTCTACCACTGAGCCAACTGGGCAGGGTCTCTTTTTTTCTTTTTGACAGAGACAGAGAGGACAGATAGGGACAGAAACAGGAGGGGAGAGAGATGAGAAGCATCAATTCTTTGTTGCAGCACCTTAGTTGTTCATTGATTGCTTTCTCTTATGTGCCTTGACAGGGGCTCCAGCTGAGCAAGTGACCCTTTGCTCAAGCCAGCGACCTTGAGCTCAAGCCAGCAACCTTGGGCTTCAAGCCAGTGATCTTTGGGCTCAAGCCTGCGATTTCACGGCTCAAGCTGGTGAGCCGTGCTCAAGCTGGCGACCTCGGGGTTTCAAACCTGGGTGCTCTGCATCTCAGTCTGATGCTCTATCCACTACACCACCACCTGGTCAGGTAATTGATTCTTTTTTAAAATGTTTATTTTATTGACCTAGAGAGAGAGGGACAGAGAGAGGCACAGGTACATCCATCTGTTCCTGTATGTTCCTTGACTGGGAATCAAACCAGTAATCTTTGTGTTTCTGGCTGATGCTCTAATCAACCGAGCTATTGGGCCAGGCATGGTTGATTCTTTTATGTGCTCTGACCAGGGATCAAACCCACAATTAACTGAGCTACCTGGCTAGGGCAAGATCAGGTTAAATTATTTCAGCAAATCTTTAATAGATGTTAAATAGTATTGAGCCAGGTGAAGTCACTGAATGTGACAGACTATTTCATACCACAAATACATGCTGAGTGCCTACCATGTGTTGGTTTGACAGTGAATAGAACAGGTAACCCAACAAACACACGTTTATTCCCTTCTGGAACTTGCACCCCAGTGGGGGAGAGATAGATGATAAACAACCACAGAAGGTAAACTGGGAGCCAGAGAGTGATGACTGCTACAGAGAAAGAGAAACTAGGGCCTATAACCCCCTTCCATCATACAGGAACTACAGCAGATAGAAGAACAAACTAAATAACACCACCTGGACACAATCAGATAAATCCAGAATGTTGGACATCTATAAGAAAACAGTCCTGGCCTGATCAGGCAGTTGCACAGTGGATTGAGCATTGACCTGGGACATTGAGGACTCAGGTTCAAAACCCCAAGGTTGCCGGCTCGAGCACAGGCTCACCAGCTTGAGCGTGGGATCATAGACATGACCCCATGGTCGCTGGCTTGAGCCCAAAGGTTGTTGGCTTGAAGCCCAAGGTCACTAGCTTGAACAAGGGGTCACTGGCTCAGCTGGAGCCCCCCCAGTCAAGGCACATATGAAAAAACAATCAACAAACAACTAAAGTAAGGCAACTCCGAGTTGATGCTTCTCATTTCTCTCCCTTCCTGTCTCTGTCTCTCTCTCAAAAAAAAAAATTTTTTTTTAATAATATATAATCAACAACAAAAAATGTGTGTGTGTGTGTGTGTGTGTGTGTGTGTGTGTGTGTGTGTGTGTAGTGGAGCCCAGAAATCATTCTGGTAGTAATTAGAGGGAAGATCAATAAGGATGAGTTTGGTCCAGAAATGCAGACCCTGTTAGATTATAAATTTGGCTACATGGGAGAGGAGGGTACAGAAATACTGAAGAAAATAACCTTAAAACCCAACATACATAATTACTATTATAAGATCTGGCTTCTTACTTTTTTTTTCTTCACTTCTGTATTTTCTTATCTCTTCCCTTGCTTTTGTTGCTCATTCATCTTTAGGATCCTCTTTCAGAAATTTTCTTTAATTGTTCTAGCCCGCATCTTCTTCCACAACCTTTATTATCTATCATTTATCATGCTATAATTTTCCATTTTTCTCACTATGCATTCTTACTGTGCAAATCAAATCCTTCTAGCCCATACTAAATCCATTTCTCAAACATTTCCCTACAAGCTCCTTGATCACAGCTCTTCTCCAAGAAATATCCAATTGTCCCTTACTTATCAACACATTATTGAATCTTTTCTTTCTCCTCAAAATATTCCCATTTCTCTCTTCATCACTCTCCCTGTTTCCTTTGGTCCTGGTTCCCTGCCTTCACCACCAATAGCTCTTCATTTCCACTGTCTTCTCTTTTTCTTTTATTTAGGCTTAGCTATTCACCTTCCCTCTCTCATATTTACTCTTTCAGGGTCAATATGTTCTGCTTGGCTCTAATGTCTCCTCTTTGACTTGCAATACCTCCTTTATCTACTTCTCTTTCCTTCTTTATGTTCAGTTCTTCATATGCCTCATTCACCAGTACCTTCCTCTGTAATCTCTTTCTCTTCCATAGAAACGGATTTATCAGTAATATCATTTACGCCATCCGGGACATGCTCCTCCCCTCCTGCCCCTTCCTCAGTCCCCTCTAGGTCTTGATCATTCCTTTCCGCCCTGTTGAAAGGAATCTCCATCTCAGCACCCATAACTTCTATTGCTTTTGCATTAGTAACTTCTATCACTCTTTCAACTTTCTCTTTGTTTATGCTACCCATTTCTGAGCCTTTTAACTTCCGTCCACTAGTTTTCAGTTTCTCCCTCCTGGATCCCAGCTTCTCTGCACTTGACTGCTCTTTATCTTCAGTGGATCTCAAATCCTCTTGACTGGTACCCAGCTTCTCTCCCCTAGATCCCCGCTTCTCTCCGCTCGACCTCAGTGTCTCTTCATTTGACTGCAGCTTCTCTGCACTTGAGCTCAGTTTCTCTGCACTCAGCTTCTCTCCATCCGACCTCAGCTTCTCTCCACTCAGCTTCTCTGTACTTGACCTCAGCTTTTCTCCACTTGACCCCAGCTTCTCTCCACTCAGCTTCTCTGTACTTGACCTCAGCTTCTCTCCACTCAGCTTCTCTGTACTTGACCTCAGCTTTTCTCCACTTGACCCCAGCTTCTCTCCACTCAGCTTCTCTGTACTTGACCTCAGCTTCTCTCCACTCAGCTTCTCTGTACTTGACCTCAGCTTTTCTCCACTTGACCCCAGCTTCTCTCCACTCAGCTTCTCTGCACTTGACCTCAGCTTCTCTCCACTCAGCTTCTCTCCACTTGACCTAGGCTTTTCTGCACTCAGCTTCTCTCCACTTGACCTCAGTCTCTTTGCACTCAGCTTCTCTCCACTCGATCTCAGCTTCTCTCCACCTGTGCTCAGCTCCTTCTCACTCTGCCCTAGTTTATGTCCCCTGGATCTCACGTCCTCTACACTGGTCCCCAACCCAGTAAAGCTCAATGTCTCTTTAAACCCGGACTCCCTCCTAGACCCTGCTGTAGTTCCTGCACTCTCGGATTCAATCTCTGCTTGCCTTCCCCACATTTCCTTTGGGCTCTCTTTCCCCAAACTTGCTGAAGGCTGTAATGCGCTTGCTACACGGTGCAGTGGCTTCACTTTCAGCCTTTCCTGACTGGGGCCTGACTTCTTTTTCACAGTTTCCAGTCCCCAGTGTTCAGACCCAAGCTTCGGATTCCACATCCTAGGCTTTTGCGTGTTTCTCTCCAGAAGCTCCATTCTCTTCCCAATCACGATGAGCCCATTCCAGGGCATCCATATTTTTTCTCGCAGCATCTCTGCCCCTCTGCTTCCCGGCTCCAGTTGGAACCACCCACGGACCTGGGCCTGGCCTTTGATGTCCTTGTCGCACCCTTTCACCTTCTTGCGCCGCTTACACCGCCGCTTCCTCATGACTCAGAGTGGAAAGCCAACAGGCATTAACCCTGGCCCTGATCCGCACTCCATCATCCCCTCTCCTGCTCCCCATTTTGTCCCCCACCCTTCCCCCCTTTCCCCCTTCCCACTGCCCCGCCAGCCCAGCCCACCGCAGCCCACCACCTGGGGCTGAGGGGGCAAACGGGGCTATTGCGCACGCGCAGACCGCGCGATACCGTTGGAAGGCGCGGCGGGGAGCGGCGGCGGGTGAGAGGTAGCGAGGCTGGTGGTGAGGCTGACCTGGCACAAGATCTCTGCGACCCCAGAGCCCCGGTCCCTAGTGCCTACGCTGTCACTCAGTTCCGCTATTCCCCTTAAAAGCTGGGACGTGGACGCAGCATCGACAGGCGTTGCATCCAATGGCTTCGTGCACCATAAACCTGGTACCCAATCAAAAGGCGAGGCTGAGAGAGGATGGGGTGAGAATCTCGCCCAACTCCCGGTGACTCCTTGGCAGGGAGGAAAGAGTGTCTCCATTAGCTGATAGGATCCCCACTTGATCTGTTCCTCCCGGCGACTAACCGGGGACCAGGCGGCGGGAGCGCGCGGGAGGTGGCCAAGCCCGGAATCCTTGTGTGCTGCAGCCAAGAAGGAAAGTGAGGGAGGAGCATCAGGAGGCTGGGGAGGAGAGCAAGGTGAACAAAGGACGCCCCCCCCCACACACACACCTCACTCTATGATACCCAATCATGCCCAGTCAAGGAGGATGTGCGTGTGTGCGTGCGCATGCGTGAGCAAGAGGGTGGGGGCGTCTTTGTGGCACCCGCAAGGGAACTGGTGAGGATGCCAAGGGAAGCAGGGTTTACCTTTGTCCTTACAGATGGAAAGGGGCCCGTCACTGTTACACCTCACCTCTCCAGGATAGACTCATACGGGCTTGATGGAGAAGAAGAGGAGGAATGTTAAGGATTGGGAAGGGGCTGGAGTACCCTCATCTTTCCCCAAGGGGAATCCTGTTCATCACTAGTGGCTTCATTTGTGTATCTGTGCTCATATAATCATAAGACTATTCGCTCTTTATTCTTTCCTCTTAACTTCATTCAACAAATAGTTATTGAGCACCTTTCTGCCAAGGATGCACTCAAGGTGCATACCTTTGAGGGTTGGAGGCATGTAGTAGGGAGATGTGGCTGAGGGATCAGGATGGAGCAGCTTTCTTCTTCCTCAAGCAGTTACCAAGCCATGCAGGTCAGAGCAGACGTACTAAGGCCGTAGGAAGGAGACAGTGGACTTGGCGGCCTACTGCACCAATGAGCTAGACTGTGTGTGTTGGTGGTGGTAGGGCAGTTGTACAGAAGAAGAGCCTTCCCTGGGGGAAGTCAGAAAAGCCAAGTGGAGTTTGGACAGGTGAGAGGGGTTGAGAGACAAAGTACGGAATAGAAAATATGTTTCAATGTTTATTTATGCTCATACTAGTTTTTTTTTAATAGATTGATTTTACAGAGAGGAGAGAGAGAGAAGTATCATAACTGCTTCACTTTAATTGTTCATTGATTGTTTGTCATATGTGCCTTGACCAGGCAAGCCCAGGGCTTCGAACTGGCGACCTCAGCATTCCAAGTCGACTTTTAATCCACTGCATCTCCACAGGCCAGGTTGGTTAAACTAGTTAATGTATGCCTGACATATAAAGAGCAAATATAAGTGTTAGCTATTGTATTATTATTGTTGCTATTGTTGTTATTACTGTTACCATATGAGATGCTATATGCTCTGAACATGTACTGGACTATCAGACTGATAGGTGTACCCCCAACCTTTGTAGGTGCCCAACTCTAAAAGTCCACTATTAGACCTTGTCCTCTAGAGGAGTGATTTTCAACCTTTTTTTTCCATGGCACAAACACACACTAATTACTAAGGTCAGTGCCCCTGACTAAATACAACCATTTTCATCTCATGGCACAAATAAATTAGTTACTAAGGGAGAAGAGGTCAGAGCCCCTTTTTCTTTAGTAATTAGTTTATCAGTGCATGAGAAACAAAGGTTGAAAAATCACTGCAGAGTAAGCATTGACTAAGATTCTCCTTTAAATGCAGAGAAATGAAAATAATAATAAATAAATATGTAAGTAAAAATAGAAGAGAAAATGAAATGATATAAAATACTAATCTAGCCTGACCAGGCGGTGGCACACTGGATAGAGCGTCGGACTGGGATG
Organism: Saccopteryx leptura; assembly: GCF_036850995.1. Taxonomy (NCBI): domain Eukaryota; kingdom Metazoa; phylum Chordata; class Mammalia; order Chiroptera; family Emballonuridae; genus Saccopteryx; species Saccopteryx leptura. The sequence continues at coordinate 7,554,290 of NC_089503.1, read as the reverse complement.
CCGAGGACCCAGGTTCGAGACCCTGAGGTCGCCAGCTTGAGCGCGGGCTCATCTGGTTTGAGCAAAAGCTCACCAGCTTGGACCCAAGGTCGCTGGCTCCAGCAAGGGGTTACTCGGTCTGCTGAAGGCCCGTGGTCAAGGCACATATGAGAAAGCAATCAATGAACAACTAAGGTGTCGCAATGCGCAACGAAAAACTAATGATTGATGCTTCTCATCTCTCTGTTCCTGTCTGTCTGTCCCTGTCTATCCCTCTCTCTGACTCTCTCTCTCTGTAAAAAAATTAAAAAAAAATACTAATCTAACAGAAGGCAAGAAAAAAAAAGAACAAAAAAAAAGAGAAAACAGCCTGGCCTGTGGAGGCGCAGTGGATAAAGCGTTGACCTGGATCGCTGAGGTCGCTGGTTCGAAACCCTGCACTTGTCTGGTCAGGGCACATGTTAGAGTTGATGCTTCCTGCTCCTACCCCCTTCTCTCTCTCTCTCTCTCTCTCCTCTCTAAAATGAATAATTAGAAAAAAAGAAAACAAAATTCAAGGCAGGTTTTATAGCCTGCTCTATCCACTGCGTCACTGCCTGGTCAGGCAACGGATTGGATTTTTTTTTAAGACAGAGAAAATTTTTGTTTTATTTTATATTTTTAAATTTTTATTTATTTATTTTTAAAGAGAGAGAAAGGGAGACAGGCAGGGAAAGAGAGAGGGAGGAAGGAGAAGGATGAGAAGCATCAACTTGTATAGCTGCTTCATTTTAGCTGTTCGTTGATTGCTTCTCGTATGTGCTCTGATGGGGCTCCAGCCGAGCCAGTGACCTCTGGCTGAAGCCAGCGAACATGGGATCGTATTGATGATCCCACGCTCCAGCTGGCAAGCCGTCCCCAAGCTAGCGAGCCTGTGCCAAAGCTGACTGCACCCGTGCTCAAGCTGACCAGCTTGGGGTCTCGAACCTGGGACCCCAGTATCCCAGGTCAACACTCCATCTACTGTGCCACCACCAGTCAGAACCTGATTAGATTTTTATCTTTTCTTTCTTATTTTCTTTTTTCAGTTAGAGATAGACAAAGATAAATAGATAAGAAGAGAGAGATGAGAAGCATCGACTCTGTTGTGGTACCTTGTTGTTCATTGATTGCTTTCTCATATGTGCCTTGACCAGAGGACCCCAGCTGAACCAGTGACCCCTTGCTCAAGCAAATGACCTTGCGCTCAAGCCAGCGACCTTGGGCTTCAAGCCAGCAACCTTTGGGCTCAAGCCAGCAACCATGGGTTCATGTCTATGATCCCATACTCAAGCCGGTGAGCCTGCACTCAAGCTGGTGACCTTGAGGGTTTCAAACCTGTGTCCTCAGTGTCCCAGGCCTATGCTCTATCCACTGCGCCACTGCCTGATTTGTATTTTTTTTTTTTCATTTTTCTGAAGCTGGAAACAGGGAGAGACAGTCAGACAGACTCCCGCATGCGCCCAACCGGGATCCACCCGGCACGCCCACCAGGGGGCGACGCTCTGCCCACCAGGGGCGATGCTCTGCCCATCCTGGGCGTCGCCATGTTGCGACCAGAGCCACTCTAGCGCCTGAGGCAGAGGCCACAGAGCCATCCCCAGCGCCCGGGCCATCTTTGCTCCAGTGGAGCCTTGGCTGCGGGAGGGGAAGAGAGAGACAGAGAGGAAAGCGCGGCGGAGGGGTGGAGAAGCAAATGGGCGCTTCTCCTGTGTGCCCTGGCCGGGAATCGAACCCGGGTCCTCCGCACGCTAGGCCGATGCTCTACCGCTGAGCCAACCGGCCAGGGCTGATTTTCTCTATCTCTATCTCTCTATCTCTCCCCTGTATCTAAAATGATTTTTTTTAATTTTTATTTTATTTATTCATTTTAGAGAGGAGAGAGAGGAGAGAGAGACAGAGAGAAGGGGGGAGGAGCAGGAAGCATCAACTCCCATATGTGCCTTGACCAGGCAAGCCCAGGGTTTCGAACTGGCGACCTCGGCATTTCCAGGTCGACGCTTTATCCACTGCGCCACGACAGGTCAGGCAATGATTTTTTTTTTTTTTTTTTAAAGTACACGAAACATTTACCAAAATCCATAATATGTTGGGCTATAAAACAAGTATCATTAACTTTTTATTATTATTATTCATTTTAGAGAGAAAGAAAAGGGAAGGAGCAGGAAGCATCAACTCCCATATGTGCCTTGACCAGACAATTACAGGGTTTTGAACTGGTGACCTCAGTGTTCCAGGTCGACGCTTTATCCACTGCGCCACCACAGGTCAGGCCAAGTTATCATTAATTTTAAGGCCCTGGCCAGGTACCATGGTTGGTTAGAGCATCCTCCTGATATGCCAAGGTTGCTGGTTTGATGCCTAGTCAGGGCACATACAAAAATCAACCAATGAATTCACATATAACTGGAACAAGTCAATGTCTCTCTCTTGATTGGTTCGAGCACGGCCTTGGGAGCTGAGGATAGCTCAGTTGGTCCGAGGGCATCAGAGTCATGCGCTAAAAAGAGCTTGGTTGATTCGAGCATCGACTCCAGACAGGGGTTGCTGGTGAATCCCGGTCAGGGGTGGGAGTCTATCTCCCTTCCACTCACTTAAAAGATGAGTCTGACCAGGCAGTGGCACAGTGGATTGAGCATGGGATTGCGATGCAGAGGACCCAGGTTTGAAGCTCCAAGGTCTCTGGCTTGAGTGTGGGCTCACCAACTCAAGGCACATATGAGAAAGCAATCAATGATCAACTAAGGAGACTAAGGAGCTGCAACAAAGAGCTGATGCTTCTCATTTCTCTCCCTTCCTGTCTGTCTGTCCCTATCTGTCCCTCTCCATCTTTGTCTCTGTCACAAGAAAAAAAAAATTTAAGACATAGAATGTGATCTCTGACCAGGTAGAATTAAATAGAAATCAAAACAAAAAGTAGGTTCCAAGATATTTGGAAGTTAAGCAACATGCTTCTAAGTAAATTTATAGGTCAAATAATAAATTATAATGGATATTAGAACAATTTTTAAAGAAATTACTTTGAAAATATGACATATCAAAACTCATGATATGCCTGACCTATGGTGGCTCAGTGGATAGAATGTCAACCTGGAATGCTGAGGTCGCCGGTTCAAAAACCTGGACTTGCCCACTCAAGGCACATATGAGAAGCAATGAACGAACAACTAAGCGAAGCAACTACTATCTTGCTCCCCTCTCTCTCTCCTTCTCTCCAAAATAAATAAAATAAATTGAAAAACAAACAAACAAAAAACTCATGATATGCAGCTAAAGTAGTGTCCAGAGGGAAATGTGTATCTCCAAATGCATGTTTTATTCTTTTTCTTCTTTTTCCTAGTGAGAAGAGGGGAGATAGACTCCCACATGTGCCTGGACCAGGATCTACCTGGCAACCTGTCTATGGCTGATGCTCTGTCCATCAGGGACCATGTTCACAACAAACTATTTTTAGCACCTGAGGCAAAGGCTCTACAGAACCAATTGAGCCATGGCTGTGGGAGGGAAAGAAAGAGGGAGAAAGAGGGAGAGAGAGAAGGGGGTGGGGGTAGAGAAGCAGATGTTCACTCCTTCTGTGTGACCTGACCAGGAACAGAACCCTGCACATCCACACTGGGCCAATGCTCTACCACTGAGCCAACCGGCCAGGGCTAAATAAAACCTTTGAAAAAAAAGAGACAGTTGCAATGCATGAAGACTTTATGTAGCCCCTGGCAGCCGCCCCCCCCCCCCCAACCTGGATGTGAACTGGGCCAGAGCACAGGGGTCACCGCTGGGGGTGGGGGGCAGAGCTCTAGCTGGCCTCAAGCAGTTGTCAACTTTGCAAGTGCCATGTGCCTCAGCTAAGTGCTTGAAAAAAGAACAGGGAGGAGCTCCTTGGTGGTTTTGTGAGGAACACTGTGTAGTCTACAGATGAAGCCCTCTTTACCAGCATGCCAGGGCTCAAGGTGACCCCTGGGACCCTTTCTGGATTCAGGTCCACAGCCAAGATTGCGGCTCAGGCTGGCTGTGGGAGTGAAGCCATTGGTGAGGCCTGGCCCAGAGGGAGACGGCCGCCCATTTGTCTGTGGTGCCAGGCCCCTGGTTACTTGGTGGAAGTATGCCTTACCATGCTCACTTCTGTGGATGACTGATTTGAGCAGGAGAGGACCTTCCTGCTGGAGTAGCACACCCACGTCTAGGATGCCTACCAGCAGGCACAGGTCATACACTCCTACAAATGTACACAGGGCCACTAGTCGGACTCCCGAGGAGAGAACAGGAAATGCCCTGTCCGTGGCCACAACCACCAGGGGTGGTGCTTGACATGCAGACCAATGAGCTCTGATGGAGGGCTGTTCCCCCACAGAACTGGCAGACAATTATATCCCTGTTTCAGCTGCACTGAGCAGCCCGAGAACACAGCAAGTTAACCAGCTCAAAATGTGAGGACTCCCTCCCACCCTTCCTGCCCTTTCTCTGTGTCTGTACTACTCTGTGCCCAGGAAAGGTCACTGTAGAAACCACCTATCTGCTCCATGTGAGAGCTGCAGAAGTGCTCCTGGGGTTTGGGAGAAACATTTCTCCTCAAGGGTGGGGTAAGGGCAGGGAGGCTTTCCGCAACCACCGAGGCCCAGCCCTCGCGCCTCCCCACTGCCTCCTCAGAGCTTCCTCAAATTGGCAGAGATCTTTGAGACTAAGGGTGGTCTGACTGGTGGTGGCGCAGTAGGTAGAGCATCGATCTGGAACGTCCAGGTTTGAGATCCCGAGGTCACTGGTTTGAGTGCAGGGTCACCATCTTCTTCAACACGGGATTATTGACATGACCCCAAGGTTGCTCGCTGGCTTGCCCAATTGAGGAGCAATTCAAGATCTAAAGTGAAGCAACAAGCTGATGGCTCTCATCTCGTCTCCCCTCTCAAAATACAAAAAGCTTCAGCCTGACAGCTTGGTTGGCTAGAGCATCATCCAAAAGAGCAGAGGTTACCAGTCCAATCCCTGGTCAGGTTCTGCCTCTTTTCCCCTTCCTCTCTCTAAAATCAATAAAATTAACTTTTTGGGTTTTTTTTAAGGAAGTTTAAAAAAATAAAACAGACTAAGAGTGTGTACTGCCTTCTGTGTTGAATTCCACACAAAGATCTTTTGCAGGGAAGAATCCTGTAAAAGGATAAAAAGCACCAGGATAATTCTGGAATTTTCATGTTCATGACTCCCTGGACTTGTCCTCCAGGATAGTTTAATAAAGAGGTGGAGTGGAGGCAGGGATCCAGCCTCAAGTGTGTCTGGTGGTGGGAAGCGGGTGGGAGTCGGGCTTGGCAAGGCATTTACAAGGACGTGCCTGCTAGGGGCCACTGGCAGGCTGCAGCTATGCTGCCAACATCCTGCCCCAGGCCTCTTCTGAACCCTTCTCCAAGAGTCACTGGAGTGTGCCAATCTTGCTTCTCTGCTCAAGGCCCTTCAGGGACCCTGTTCCTTCCAGAAACTACCAAAGACACACAGCACAAAGTTCTTAGCTTGCACTTAAGGCCTCTTGTGACCTGGCCACTGCTGTCCAAGTGCCCCCACTGAACAGGCTCCCTGAGCACACACCTGGCTTGCACATCTACCTGACCCCCACAATCCAGATCAGGTACTACCTCCTCTGTGAAGCCTTTCCTGGTCTGCTCCCCTAAACATCAGAGTTTGACCTAGAGTGGTTACCAAGTCATGCTGGGTAGAAGCTCCTGCCCCAGTCCCCAACTTGCTGATACATTATGTTTACTTATCTTTTTAGAGGCAGGGAGACAGGAACATCAAGCTGTTCCTCTATGTGCCTTGACCAAGATTGAACCAGCATGCTGCCTTTCAGTATGACGCTCCACAGAGCTACCTGGCCAGGGCCTATCTACCTTCCTGATTCAGAGGCTGGAGTGGCCTCAGGGCTAGGGGCTGGAGCCACCAAAAAGAGAATGTAGATAAGGGTGGTGGGCAACAGTGCTCAGTGCCCCTGCTGTGTTGGCAGCTGCAGACTGCTGAGCACCAGCAACTGTACTGCTTGGAGTGCTTCTGAACCAGGACAACAGGGCGAGCCGCACGGCCCTGGAGCCCCTGCCACTGGTCTGCCTACCCTGCCACGTTTCCCTTCTACAAGAACCTCACTGAGTTGGCAGTGCTAGAGCTCAACCAAGGTGAACCCTCCAGCCTGAGTCATTTTGCTAATTCCCTACCTCCCACCCCCCTGGGTTCTTTCCAACTGAGTGTGTTGCTGGGAGGGGTGGTAGCCATGAGCAGTACCAGCTGAGGTTCCGGGCAATGTTTCCCCATCTTAGGCCTGGCCGCTGCCGTATCACCAGTAAGAAGTCCTCAATAAACGGAAGCTGTGACTGCCAGAAACAAGGATGAGGGGAGGGGAGAGGAGGGGAGAGGAGGGGAGGGGAGGGGAGGGACAGTTACTGTGGTACATGAAGAGCTACACCGTCTCCCAAAATATGGCACAGGCAGGGGACACTCAGGACCTTTCCCCTCTGCAGGACAGTACCCTGTTTCTCCAGAACACCCTTTTTTCCCTCAAGGAGCCTTAAAGCAGCCAGAGCCTGCTTGGGGCCATTTAATGACGCCTTTCCCAGACCTCCCACCCCAGCAATATGCCTCCTTCCCCACCCACAGCAGCCATCAGCCACACCCACAACCTCCCACCCTAACCCTGTACCGGGTCCTCCAAAAGGATAAACTGTGGAAGCCAGGGCCCTAACCTGCTTCCCCAGGGGGCTTAAGGACAGCCTCCACCCACCTTCCACCCACCTGGACCCAGGGATCAGTTTACCCAGTCTGTCCAAGAATAGACTGGTTTTGAGCCTGGCCTGTGGTGACGCAGTGGATAAAGCATCAACCTGGAATGCTGATGTACCGAGCAGGGCACATACAACAAGCAATTAACAAGTTAAGTGAAGTGACCGAGTTGATACTTCTCCAAGGCCCCAGATGGGGGTTGCTGGGTGGATCCCAGTTGGGGGGGCACACAGGAGTCCATCTCCCTTTCTCTCACTTGAAAAAGGAAAAAAATGAGTTGATACTTCTTGTCCCCCAACCCTCCTCTGCAAAATCAATTAAAAAAAAAAAAAAAGACTGGCTTTGCCTGACCTGTGGTGGCGCAGTGGATAAAGCGTGGACCTGGAAATGCTGAGGTCGCTGGTTCGAAAAACCTGGGCTTGCCGGTCAAGGCACATATGGGAGTTGATGCTTCCTGCTCCTCCCCCCCTTCTTTCTCTCTCTCTCTCTCCTCTCTCAAATGAATAAAATAAAAATTAAAAAAAGAAAAAAAGACTGGCTTTATAACAAGGAGGCCTGCTCTGCCCTCACTTCCTAGTTCCAGGGGCCACCAAGTACACCCCCTACTAGAGCACTACGGAGACCGGATCCTGGGGGAATACGGTGGGCACCTACAGCACCCTCAGTTGTTTTCCAGGGTACTGACTCTCCATGGGAAGGTGCAAGACTCAGTACTTGGAATCCAGCAGTCTTCAAGATGCAGACCATATAAAACACCTAATTCTCTCCACACCAGTGGCTTTCAAACGCGGTCTGCTAGAGTTAACCACCCTGGCCTGAGCAGGCAGTGGTGCAGTGGATAGAGCATCGGACTGGGATGCAGAGGACCCAGGTTTGAAACCCCCGGGTTGCCAGCTTGAGTGCGGGCTCATCTGGCTTGGGCGCTAGATCACAGACATGACCCCACAGGCGCTGGCTTGAGCAAGGGGTCACTCGCTCTGCTGTAGCCCTCTCCCCCAAATCAAGGCACATGAGAAACCAATCACTAAGATGCCGCAGTGAATAGATGCTTCCTGCCTCTCCATTCCTGCCTGTCTGTCCCTCTCTGTCTGTGATAAAAAAAAATCAAGATTAGCCTGTAATCTTCATATATCAGAATGGCTAACTTTCACACACCAGCACTTGAAAAACACTACTCTACACCCATTTCCTAAACAGTAAAATAGAAATACCCTTTCTGCCTCCCAGAGATATGGACAGCTCCAAGAAACTAAGGAACCAGCTCTAACTCCAGGTTCTTTTACTGTAGTTGATTAGGATGGGCGGTATAAATTCACATTACCACCACCAGGATGAGACTTCTAGAGTACCTTTACCTGCCGAGTAGTTTAAAGCCCAAAGTACAGGCTGGAAAGAACCTGTAACAATGCTGGCAGAAGGCTTGAAGTTCTAGCCAACACCCCCTTGGTTAAACACAGGAAGAGCCCAAGACACCTGGGTCTGAAGTCCTGAGCCCCACTTGGCTAGCCCCACCCTGGACTCCAGCCGTATCTGCAGCAGACCAAAGGCTCACCTTGGCTTCTGACTCACGGCAGCCACAGAACCCAGCCCTCATAAATGAGTCAGCCAACGAAGGGAGGTAGAGAAAGGACCTGAAAGAACCCTGACAGTGGAGAAAGTAGTTCAAGGTAACCTGTGACATGTACTCTCAGCCCACATCTGGTAATGAGAAGAGGCCTCAGCGCCCTGCTGCCCACCAGGGTCAAGGCTAAAGAAAAAAGCAATTCAGGCACAGAGCCCCATCTGCTGGAGGGCCCCAGGCCGATATTCCCTGGCTCAGCTACCTCCTAAATGGCCAACCTGGTGCCAACAGAATGAGTGGCACCTCTCAGAAGGGAGACTGGGCCAGTCACTGGGGCCAGATGAGGGTGTGAAGACTGGTTGGAGATGGGTTTAGAGAAGAGATGATATTTATTCCCCTAACCCACCTTCCCGACAAGGTCCCCTGGGCCCCAAACCTGAATCAAACATCGTATTAAGTGAGCCTTTTTATTGTTGTGTTTTCTTTTTTTAAACTGAAGGTCCCTTACTGGTCCTGCTTCCAAGAGTGGCCACGACCAGGTGAAAAGGGGAGGGCAACCAGGCAGCACAGGGAGGGGTCATCTCCACAACATTCCATTTATACACAGAACTAAACAGACAAGCACAGAGTCACTATTGCGGTTAGAAGTTGGCAGCATGGGAAAGGGGAGCCACAGGTGGGAACTGGGGTGTCATTAAAAAAAATACAGGCCCCCCCCAAACTGGGGTGCCTGGGAGGGGGACTTGGTCTCCTTCAACCCAAGAGGAATCAGAAGATCAAAAGCAGTTTGGGAAGGCCAGAACCGTCAGGGATGGAGGGAAGAGGAAGGTCCAGGGGGTGGGGGGGCTGTTTGGCAACTGGGTGAAGGGATTGCCCTCCCCCTGCTGGGATCCCCCCAATCCCTCCGGTCTGGCGGGAAAGGGGCAGCCTGCAACCCCCCACAGGCAGGTCTGGGGCTGCCAGATACTCCAGGCAGGGGGCTGGAGGGGGCTCACAAAGGCTTGCCCTCCAGGGAGATGACAGCACTGCCCCCCAGCTTCTCTGCCAGAGTGCAGCGGTCCTTGACCTCCTCGTAGCAGTTCGCTTGTAATTCATGCTTGATCCCTGTGGGAAAGAAAGGGGAGTGTATGTGAGCAGCAAACACTGGTATGGTGGTTGGGGGTAGGGAGATTATGGTTGGGAAGGAGCCAGTGAGAACAGGTGGCAGGAACAAGGTTACCTTCTGAACAGGCAGGAAAGAGGAGGGGAAGGAACTTCCTCTGCCATACCACCCACCCCACCCTGCAGCCAAGGCCTGAGCAAAGTGCATGTGGCATGACCAGTGTGGCCCTTACCTGTCAGCTTCTTCTTGATGGCATCCTTGGAGCTGGCATAGATCATTTTGCTTTTAAGGGGTGCAGACTCAGGGGCCCTGGAGAGAAATAGAGAACTTGCAGCGAAGTCCCCTCCAAATCTAGGAAGTATCCTCAAGCTATAGATGACTTCAAGAAAACTCATGAGCTGGCCCCTACTATTTCAGCTTTTATCAAGTTCCTCACTGATAAGTGTTCTGTTACAATGCCCCCCCCACCCCAAACACACACCTCTGTTTTCCCTTTTTTAAGGAGCCAGAGAGTTCCCATCTTGAGAAAGGGGGGCGGGGCAGAGCTAGGACAGGTGGCATGAAGAAGTGCCTGCAGGAGGAGCTCACCAAAAGATAAACACCAGGTCCTCCTTCTTGCTCTCCTTGGTCTCATAGGTTGCATCATACAGAGCGTAGCGGCAGTCTTTGTCCGGTAGCATCTTGACAAAGGTGGCGTAGGGGTCGTCTACTGTCTGGCCCACGTCACCTACCAGGATCTCCTTGCCCTCCTCCAGAATGATATTCTTCTTGTCTTCACTCAGGCAGAAGAGCACCGCCTTCTTGCGCTTCTTCACCTCCTCTGGTGTTGAGGACTTACGCACCTTCATGTCATTGAACACTTTGATGACTCCATCAGAGACAGCCACACCAGAGGCCTGGGGACAAGCCACACATACCTCACATAAGGAAAGGTTTCTGGGGCTCCCCCATTAAGTCCTTCCTTTGTTTTCTTAGAAGATCCATCTGGATGCCAACACAGCATAATTCTCAGCTCCAAGGGATCATTAATCTTCCCAAAACAAGTAACCCTATTTTCCCACCCAAGCTACTGTCACAAAACCAGATGGACACAACCCCAGAACGGCAGCCATGGAAGAGCTCTGATTACCTAATTTTTAGCATATTCTTCCCCCCCTTGACATCCTACAAGCTAAAAATTAAAGCGCTGTGAGAAACAGCCTTGACTAAGAGATGAACATAGAATGCTCCTGACTCATTTCACTCTGAGTGCTCAATCTCAGCTTTAGGATATACGTTCTGACCCAGAATTTCAGAGAGAAGGAAATACAGACACCTACATCACAGTCATCTCTTCTAAAAAGAACCAGGACTCCATAATACTAATTAAGACACCAAAGGTGCTCAATAGTTCCAGCAAGTTCAACAGAACTGCTCAGTGCAGTTATTACACAAATGATCCTCTTCTCTGCAGGAGTATTCCACAACCAAGGAATTACAACACCTGATTATGGCCCTACAACACTGCTCCCTGTCCTCTGAAAAAAAAAAGCAGACTTAGAGATCACTGATAGAAGTAAACAAGCTAAACCCAACTGCCCACAGCACTCGAGAGCTTTTTAAACTGCTATTATGGGTCGTGCTGGGGGACACCCAGTAACGTAGCGACGGTCCCCGACTAAATCTGCCGCGCCCCGCCCCCGTCCCGGAACTGCAGAGGAAGCCTGCCACGTGACTCAGCCGCTTCCGGAGTAGGCGGGGCAAGATCAGCTAGGCTGGGCCTCCTCCGCGAAAGAAACCACCCAGCCACAAACAGCAGCACCTCCCGGGTCTCAAACCCCAGGAAAAGCTTTTACCAGTCGGCATATCAGCCCTCTCGGCTTCGGGCTCGAGCCTGGAGAGTTACACGACCTTTGGTTCCCGCAGCCCTCGAATCGAACACAGGGGGTGGGGTGGTTTCCGGGCGGTGCCCGCCTGGGTCACTTCCCTAAACTCGACTCCACCCTCAGGCCCCCATCCGGGAAAGCCGACGGCCGCTCTCATCCAGGGCTTCGGGCCGAGCGGCCAGGCCTGAGCGTGTGCGCACGCGCCGCCCGACTGCGCCGTTCCGGTCGAGAACCCAGCTCGCTTTATGGGCTCGCTCGCTCTGGAGAAGGATCGTAGCCTCTGCAGGGTCCGCTCCGCGCCGCGCAAACCGCTAATCCAGACGCCGGCGCCCGGACCCGTCGCCCCAGCATCTTCGCTGGCCGCGCCGCCCCCGCCCCTCCAGGGTGCAGACATCTCTACCACCTGCTTCGAGACAGACCCGCCTGCCCAGGGAGGGTGACGCCAGGAGGGAACAGCCCTTGGGTGGGGCGCGCGCTCCAAAACAGCTCGCGCGCTTTTCCCTCGCCGTCCCCAGGCTGCGTTTGGACACCGCGTGCTCCCGTCGAGCGCGCGTCCCCGTGAACCGACTCACTTGGGCCCAGCGGCAGCGCACCACCCCGGCTGCTCCGCGAGGGGCGGGCGAGTGGACGCGCGCCCGGACCCCTCCCCCACGGCCGGTGTCTGCGCGGGCGCACCAGCAGTGTGGGGGAGGGGAAGGGAGGCCAGGGGGCGCGCGAGCGACATTCGAGCCGGCCCTACACGGCGCCCGCGGGCGCGCACGCGCATCCTAGCCCCGGCCGCCCCTCCGCACGAAACCCTCATCCCGCTCTGGGCGCTGGGGGAGGGGGTACCCACGTCGCTCCCTCGTTCCCTTCAGCGCGCGCAGATGACCGATTTCGCAGCTGCCTCCCCTCAGGCACATTGGCTTTGCGCTCACCATATTTTCGGAAGCGAAAAAGGAGACAGCAAGACGAGCCTTAGAAGACAAGAGCCGCTGCAGCTGCTGCTGGGATCCAACTGAACGCGGCCTCTCCCGGCCCCTTCCGTTTAGTATGAGCCGCACAATGAGGGGCGGGGCAGGCTTCCGGCGCTCCCGCTGCGGGCGGATGGGTAATGAAGTCCGGAGGTCCTGCGTCGTCCTCTGGTCACATTGCATACGGGGAAATGTAGTCCGAGAGAGGTGGGGCTATGGCACGGAGCGCACGCCCATTGGTCGTGGAAACGCTCTAGCTGAGCAAGGCCTCGGCGCCCGGCGCTTGGAAATAGACCAGAAAATGAACCCAGACTTCACGGCTATTAACTCCATTGCGAAACTGTTTTTGCTAAGATCCATCTTGGCACTTTCTGGGTCCTTTGGTCTGAAAATTTTGAGTTAATATTTTCTTTCCTGAATTAAAGCAACAATTCATTGGCTTGGAATCCAGTCCTTGAGCAAGGAGAATCTGCAAGTATAAGGCGCCTTCAATCTAATAAACCATTCATTGAGCACCCTCCATGTTCAAAGCCATTCTTGTCTCCTGAGAGGAGGCCTTATGCAACCTCAGTAAAATAAAATGAAGGAATAAGGGAAAGACTACAAGGAAATCTTGGAAAATAGAGCTTTATTCTTGTTTTAAATGTCTGGCAAATTTACGAGACAATAAAGGGAGAAACAGATTTGTGCATTCAAGAATTATATGCCTTTACTAGATAGCGAAAAGAAGAAATATATTAAATCAGATTTGAATCTCGTTCTCGAGTTGATAACCAGTTATATATTGATAGTTAATACCTGCAAAAGTTGAGACAAATTCTGGGAGTATAGCTCCAGAAAAAGCAAACCCCAAACACCTAGGGTGGAAAACTTTGTTGGCCTCAAACAATGACTACGGCCTCACGCTGTGCGGGCATGGAAAACGGTCGCAAACAAGGGAACTATGGCCATTGAAAAAAATGGAAGCCCGGTTTCCCTGATCTGGGGAGTGACACCTGTAGTAGGGTACCTCGCAGAGCATGTCGGGAATTGTAGTCGGGGACGTTGAGCCGCACCGCCCACCAACCGAGCTACCGGGAGCCCCAGGTGTAGGCTACAGCTCGTAGCGACCCTGCCAGAAGAGGCTGGCTTCACCTTTTTTGAGCCTTGGAGTTTCCAAGAGCAACGAGGAGGGGGAGGGGAATATTGCAGTTACTCTGGAGACGCGCTCCCGCCCGCCCCTAGCCGCGGGATGCCCTAGATGTCCTTATTAGGGCAAGAGACTAGAGGGGGCGGGTCCAACCCGAACGCTGGCTGGAGGCTCCTTATAAGGCATCGTCGTGAGGGAGGCGGGAATTCTGAGTAGGCTAGGCCCTAGCTGCTAGGGTAGGCAGGTCGCAGTTGGGCGGAGCCTGAACGGGCGGCGGACCCAGACCAGAACCTCACGACTTCCGGTATAACTGCTGGGGTCTATTACAACTCCCTGGCGAGTCCCTGATACATGTCCCTCAACCTGGGACCTTTTTGCCTAGATTTCACCTTAAACCTCCCTGTGGGTCTCACCTCCAATGAGTCATTGAAACATCGAAGTGTTTGTTCCCTTCCACCCTTGCCCGGGCTTCTTATCCCAGCCTGCTCATCCAAATCGAACTACCTGCCGATCTCAGCCACCCCCGCCACCTGCCAGGATGCCCAACACCTCCTACCCGGCCCCCTTCCACTTGTCCTCTGTTCCCCTTCTCCGTCCTTTGGCCTTCCCTGCCCGTCCCCGACTTCGCACCCCTCCTCCTCTGCCCTGTGTCGTTTCCTCCACCCTGAGCTCGGGATCATTTCCCAGGAGGGTCCTTCAGCTCCTCCTGCGTCACCTTTGTGTCCTTATCCCCTACACACCTTCCTAGATCTCTCTCCTGCGAATAGACCTGCACCTGTTCTTCCCTCACCCCTTCGGCTCTTCCAAAGCCCGGTCTCCAGCAGCCTCCGCTAAGGAGAGACTGAGACTGGCAGCCTCAGGCTACTCGATGGTGCACCGCCCCGGCCAGCCCTCCCAGGCACAGGGGGCGCTATCTCCCTTTCTCTCGCCTGCACTAAGAAGACCTAGAATCTGTGGTGGGAGGAAGAGGCGGGTCGAGACTCCGGTGGTGGTGAGGGGGCTGGGGAGCGCGTCTAAAAGGCTGGGAGGGGAGGGGCGGGGAGGGAGAAAGGCCGTAGAGACAGTATTCTCCCTTAATAGTGTAGGGACAGGGAGGGCGGCGGGAGGCTATCCACTAGAATGTAGTGACTAGATAGTGCCGCCTGTCGGACCACGTGATCTGGAGAGGTCCTGTCTTACCCCGTCTGAGCCAGGTACTCGAATCCTTTGTCCAGAACTGGCGGCGTCCCAGTCCCACCGGCGTGAGGCGCCAAAAGACCAGTCCTGGGGCTCATGGCGGCGCCGGTCCGTCTGGGCCGGAAACGCCCGCTGCCGATTTGCCCCAACCCGCTCTTTGTACGTTGGCTGACCGAGTGGCGGGACGAGGCAGCCAGCAGGGGGCGCCGCACACAATTCGTATTTCAAAAGGTGAGTCCTGGCCCGACCTGATGGGGACAGGTGCAAGCGGAGCCAGATGACCAGATCTGGTCTGACCCGGTACCACACCGTCTACCCCCGCCAGGCGCTGCGCTCACTCCGGCGTTACCCACTGCCTCTGCGCAGCGGCAAAGAAGCTAAGATTCTTCGGCATTTCGGAGACAGTCTCTGCCGGATGCTGGACCAGCGGCTGCAGCAGCACCGATCGTCCGGCGGTGAGCGCTGGGGGCACCACCTGGGATGCCTTAATTTCCCACTACGACTCAAAGTTGCTCTTTGTCCTTGGACTTGTTAGTGACTGGCTCTCAGAGCCTCACCGCTGACAGCTACCACACGAGCTGGAAGCGTCCCTGACCTCACCTGCTGAATTCCATGGGGTCCTGGATTGACTCTTTTCTGTTCCCGCAGGTGATCATGCCCCAGATTCATCTGGAGCAAAGAGTCCATCCCCGGAAGGGCCACATGCCGAAGTCCAGGACTCTTCCATGCCAGGGAGGAGGGGGCGAGGGAAACTGGGAGCATCAGGAGTAAGATTGTCTTACTTGGGGGATTTAGCAGGCTTGAGTCCAGATCTCCCCACCAGTGATGCCTGGCCTTGGGCACATGAGTTGTTCTTTATGATACTTAGTTGCTCATCTGAAGATGAGTGTATGTCATTGATAATAGAATCAGCTGGGAGAGTCCCATGATCAAGCTATTTAGGGGGACAAGCCCAGTAAGTTGTGGGGGTTGTCGTTACTGAGTTTTCTTGTCTTACTATGTGTCCAGTGGGTGGTAGAACTGAGACTGAATGAAACCCTTTGCACTACTTCCCCACACTCCACCTACTCATCCCAGCTTTGCAGGGGATTATCCCATAATAAGGCCTATTTTATAGAAACGAAAGTTGAGAGGCAGCTGGGTGACTCCTCCAGGGCCATGCAGCCTGCTGAGACAGAACGAGAACCTCAGCCTTGCCAGGGATTCAGTCTACAACGCACGCACAGCTCCCTGGCTCCTGTGTTCCAAACCCTCTGTACCTTTCAGGTTCCAGCTCAGCCACAGGGTGAAGGCTCTGGAAGCTACTGGCCTGCTCGGCACTCAGTCGCACGTGCAGTACTGCTGCAGCTCTACAAGGAACATCTGGTGAGTGTCTGGCTACACCTGGAGTTGGGAACCAAGGCAGTGGAGCATAGGCCCCTGGAGGAGACTAGCCCAAGCACTTCGTTACATTTCTGCCTTGGTTACAGAGTCCTCGTGGCCATAGCTTTCTAACCAAGGAGGAGCTGCTGCAGAGATGTGCCCAGGAGTCTCCCAGAGTGAGCACTGAGGTGGAGAAGGATGGGGCCAAGTGGCTCTGGATCTGACCCTGAGCCCACCAGAGGCTGTCCTTCTTGGGAGCAAGCAGTGGTGTTGGGCACAGGGAGTTGGACACGTGGTAGCACCAGGGGCTTTCTGACAGTGTCCTCCCCTGTGGATAGATGGCCCCTAGGAGATCTCAACCCTGGCCAGCTCTCCGCTCCCTCCTCCACAGGAACCTGGTCCTCGGGACACACCAGCCAGCCAGGTGGGACCAACTACAGGGGATGCAGAGGGCAAGGAGGGACTACTACACATGATGTTCTGAGTGGGGCCTGTACTCACTCAGCAATTCCTAGGCCTCAAAGTGTTGAAGTTGGGAAAGAGAGGCCCTACCCCCAGGAGTCTACACTGTGGGAGTACCAGGAGGATCTGAACAGGGAAGGGCATGGGGAGGTGCCCCAGGTTATTGGAGAAATAGAAGGGCTTGGCTGGGGACATGGTATTTGACACATCTTAGAATTCAGAGGGTAGAGATGCAGGAAAGGCATTCCAGGAAGGAGGTACCAATATAAGCAAAGTTAGGAGGACGGAAAGTTTATTTTGAGATGTACTTATTACAGACTTGAGAAATGGCCCTGGGCAGGTCTAGAGGAAGCTGATCTGAGGAGCAAGAACACAGCTCAGGGCATTGGGTGGAAGCTACTGGACTTATTTGTGCAGGGCCACCAAGGGGGGGAGGGGGGGGAGACAGGAAAGCCTGCCAGATACAAGTGAAGAAGGAAGATCTGTGTTTCTTTCCTCCACCCACCAGGTACTCACTGACCCAGGAGGGTCTGGAGCTAGCCCAGAAGTTGGCTGAGTCAGAGGGCCTGAGCTCACTGAATGTGGGCACCAGAACAGAGGAGCCCCCTGGGGAGGAACCGGAAGTACCAGGGTCAGCTTCAGCTGAGCTGTGAGGAGGAGGAGAGGAGGGGGGTGGAAGGAAAGGGGGAGCAGGAGTCCCAAAAATGAGGCCAATACCCCACCCCTATCTTCATCACCTACAGCTGAGCTGTGGCTGCCCCATTTCCACTGGGTTTGAAGGGAAACTGCCCTGGCACTGGGGTTCTGGCCTCACACCAATCCCCCTCTCCAGAGGTGCTAGCGAAGGCGGTGTCCAGCAGCCGTCCCTGGAGCTGAGGCCCGGAGAATACAGGGTGCTGTTGTGTGTGGATGTTGGTGAGGCCAAGGGGTGAGTAAGGCGAGGGGAAGTAGGGAGATGATGCTGGGGGGTGTCAGTGGCCTGCTCTGACCTAAGTTTCCCACCTTGCAATTCCAGGATGGGGCACAGGCCAGAGCTGCTCCGCCAGCTGCAGCGGCTGCACGTGACCCACACTGTGCGTAAACTGCATGTCGGGGACTTCGTGTGGGTAGCACAGGAAACCAGGCCCAGAGACCCTGGTAAGGGGTGTGGATAGTCAGATGGTGACAGAGGCAGGGCCTGGTGGGTGAAGGGATGTAAGCCAACGGGACCCTTCTTGGCTTCTTGGCTTCTTGGCAGCAAGACCCGG
Organism: Saccopteryx leptura; assembly: GCF_036850995.1. Taxonomy (NCBI): domain Eukaryota; kingdom Metazoa; phylum Chordata; class Mammalia; order Chiroptera; family Emballonuridae; genus Saccopteryx; species Saccopteryx leptura. The sequence goes on along the minus strand of NC_089503.1, from coordinate 7,536,689 downwards.
AGAACTAGTCCTGGATCACATCGTGGAGCGCAAGCGGCTGGATGACTTATGTAGCAGCATCATCGATGGCCGCTTCCGGGAGCAGAAGGTTCCTCTACCAGCCTTACTGAACCTCCTACTTCCTGCCTGCTCTGGGGCTTCCCTCTTAACCAAGAGGAATCCAGGGGTCACTTCTGGGTAGCCGCAAGGCAAAGCTCTACAACTCCAGCCATACCCCTTTAGAGCCGCTTCAGGGCAGCCCTGGGAACAGACCCCTCAGGCCTTTTCAGGGACACAGCAGGTGCACAGGGTGTCGGCTGGGTTGAGGAGCATATGAAAGACCCCTGGAGTGTCTGGCCCCTGTAGTCTTGTATAAACAAGCCCAGAGTTCCAGGAGTGGAACCACTGTTTCTCAGTGCTGGCTCCTGGGCTGACCCCATAGTTGGAGAGACCATGCATAGGCTGAGGGGGGCTTGAAGAAGGGGCATTATTAAAGATGGTGGACAGGCTTTCCATGCAAGAGTAACAGCATGAACAAAGATAGGTAGGAAGACTAGCGAAGATGAGAAATAGCATTGGTGTGCCCAGGGTCCCAGGAGGATGTTGAGTGTGACATGATAGATGGCCTGACCCTGTCTCCCCCTACCTCTGCTTCCCCAGTTCCGGCTGAAGCGCTGTGGCCTGGCGCACCGAGTGTACCTGGTGGAGGAGCATGGCTCAGTGCACAACCTCAGTCTTCCTGAGAGCACATTGCTGCAGGCTGTCACTAACACTCAGGTGACCTGGGAGGGCAGGGCCAGGTTGGCAGGGACCTTGTGATCCACGGCTTAGACCAGGATCTACCTCCCTCTGTTGGGTCCTCTTCCCCAGGTCATCGATGGCTTCTTTGTGAAGCGTACAGCAGACATTAAGGAGTCAGCTGCCTACCTGGCCCTCTTGACACGGGGCCTGGAGAGACTCTACCAGGTGAGCAGGTGCACATCTAGCACTGGTCCCTTCCCTGGGCCCTGTGCTTCCTTAAGGAAGACAAGCTGAGTGAGTTCCCTGCTTCTCAGGTTGGCCCAGTGGGGCTTAGAATCCAACAAGGACTGCCTGGGGGGTTTCCCTAGAGCGCTGGCCTGGCTTCAGTCCCTTCTCCCCTCAGGGCCATATCCTACGGAGTCGCCCGTGGGGAACTCCAGAGGGCCCCAAATCAGGGGCTGGGCCTTCCACAAAGCCTCTCTGCTCGCTCCTCACTTTCAATGACTTCAATATGGGAGCCATCAAGAACAAGGTACTGCCTCTGATCAGATCTCCCTTAATGTGGTCCAGCCCCAGACCACCATTAATACAGTCCTCCCTGACCCAGGCCCAGTCCGTGAGGGAGGTGTTTGCCCGGCAGCTGATGCAGGTGCGAGGAGTGAGTGGGGAGAAGGCGGCAGCCCTGGTGGATCGGTACAGCACCCCCGCCAGGTAGGCCCCACAGAGCCCTGAGGGGTCCACTGCCCCTACCCTCCCTGCATGGAATTCAGCTCAACCAATGCTTTGTGCAGGGTCGGGTTCTGTGAGGACTGTACAGACCGAGATGAGCAGACTTAGCTGAACCTTGGGGAGTTCATGGAGGTTGGGTGAAGAACACAGTGCCCGCCAGGACCAGACAGTATCTCAGGCATTGGGGAGCCCACAGGAGACAGGGAAACATCCCACCTGGTGCAGCAGAGGAGTTGGGTCATGAAGACCGGGCCAAGAACTTGGAGAACATTTGCAAGAGCAGGAAGGGAGGATGAGTGGGGTGGAACGGGGCTTTGAATGCCGGGTTCAGGAAACACAGGTGGTTCTGACTCCTTTAACTGGTGCTGACCCCTTCCTGCCTGTCTCCCATGACTCTGGCCCGAACTGCTCAGATGTCAGCCTCTGTAAGGCTTGACAATGGGACAGTGCCCCAGTGCCCCATCCCATCCGCAGTCTACTCGCTGCCTATGATGCCTGTGCCACCCCCAAGGAACAGGAGATGCTGCTGAGCACTGTCAAGTGTGGGCGACTACAGAGGTGAGGCAGGGGACAGGCCCCGGAGGGAGTGGCTGGGGCCGAAGCTGCTGTGATCCAGGACCTGACCCTCAGCCTCTCTCTGTGCGCAGGAATCTGGGGCCCGCTCTGAGCAGGACCTTGTCCCAGCTCTACTGCAGCTGCAGCCCCCTGACCTGAGCTCGGCCACAAGACTGACCCAGGCCCCCATCTCTCCAGGCTAGCCAGCCTTTTAACAAGAATTTTTTAGGCTACAATAAAAATCTAAGTGCCTGCAGCTTTGTGTGTCATGGAGGAGACGCCAGGCCCCAGGGCCTTGTAAAATATCCAAGTGATTTTTAAACTCGGGACGCTGGGGTTTCCTGGGGGGACACTAAAACTGGCAAGGAGATGGAGTCGGTAAGGTGTTGCAATTTTGAATCTTGTTTATGTCACCAGAGGGTCCCTGACCAAATACAGTTTCCTTTGATAAAGTTCTATAGCTTGGAAAATAAAAGTTTGAAAAGCACAGTCCAGTTGCCTCATTTATGGATTGGAAAACAAGCCTAGGGAGCTACTAGGGCTTGTCCAAACTGATAGTTTGAGGCTCGGGTAGGATTGAAACCCGGGGCTTCCTGGTGCTGTCTAGAGCAGGGTTTTTCAGGCTCCCTGCAAACCAGCCAAGCCCAAATTTCTACTGGAACCTGGAGTCTGCAGCCATATCACTGCCTCCCTTCTCGGGTGATTCCGATGCCTGCTGTATACAGACCAAGCCCAGCCTTGGGGACATAGCTCCCAACTTCTGTCCGTGGGATCCCTTCAGCCTGAGCCACCCCTGCTGTAGGTAGACTTGGCCCGCCTCCCACAAGCCTGGCCCCTTCCCCGGTCTGGGGGTCACTACAGTGTTACCCACCCACCTCAGCCACCAGACTCCTTCTTTCTCCCTTTATTGCCTTTCTCTCTCTACCCTTCACAATAGCATCTCCCCTTTTAGCAGAACGTGGTCGTCCCTGAGCCCCAGGTTCCCGGCTCTGGGGCCCTCCCCCTCCCTGAGAGCTCGCCGCACTCCTCAGAAGGTGTAGGCCCCCACGAAGACGGTGAGCCTCAGTACGGAGCTGGCCCGGTAGCTCATGAGGGAGTTCATGGTCACCATCTCGAGGTCCAGCACGTACTCCCGGGGGCCCGTCACGGGCCGGGCGAGGACCAGCATGGCGCTGACATTGTTGATTTGCTGCGGGCACAGTAGGTGGGGGGACATGTAGAATATGTCAGCTTGCGGGCCAGAACCCTCCACCAGCACCACCTCCCATCCCCATGTTTTGCACCCACAACCAGTTGGCTGTGACCCTGGGCTGTCTGTCACTTATGACATCTTTAACATCTCATCTCCTACACCTGGCTCCTGCTCTCAGAAATCTTCTACTGGTGCCCTGCCCCCTTTCTAGTTTGTCGTTGTTTTGAGAGAGAGGAAGGGAGAGAGATGAGAAGCATCAACTCAAGTTGCATCACTTAAACTGTTCGTTGATTGCATCTTATATGTGCCTTGACCTGGGGGCTCGAGCCAAGCCAGTGACCTTTAGGCTCAAACCAGCAACCATGGTATCAAACCAGTGATTATGGGATCGATCTCATGCTCAAGCCTGTGTACCTGCACTCAAGCCAGATGAGCCTGCACTTGAGTCAGCTATCTTGGGGTTTTGAACCTGGGACCTCAGTATCCCAGGTTGATGCTCTATCCACTATGCCACCACTGGTCAGGTTAGCCAGTTCTATTGTCTAACCTGGGACAACTGATGATTCAGGGCCAGGAGTGAGACTTGGGGGAGTGGTGGGGCCATTGGTGACCTGGAACAAGCAGACTTGTTCAGAACTTTCCATTTCAGAAAGAGAAAACCAGCACTGGTACCACACTCAGCCTGTGCCTTTCTCACTGAGCCACATCCGGACCCCTCCCTCCTCACAGTTCCACCAGCAGAGCTGATTCTCTGACCCCAGGCCCCTGCGCCAACCCCCACTGCCTCTCCGCATTTGCTTGTCTTTCATGGGCTCTGCCTGTAACCTCGGAAGGCCTCTCATGTCAGTCACTTGTTCTAAAGGTGAAGAAACTGGGGTCAGATACAGAAATCAGTAAGGGACTTAAAACCCAGTGTCTGAGTTAGAATGATCTGAACTATGTACCAAGGAAATTGAAAACACCCCTATCTTTCTACAGAAATTCTGCCTCCCCGGGGGTGGGGCTTTGAGAAGAGGCGGGACATGGTGGCATAACCGAATCTCCCACCTAAGGTTTCCTGGAATTCAGTTTTGGATTATGCACGTCATTTGAGGGGAAGGGTCAGGGGAAAGCCTTACCCTAATGTAAAAGTCCCCCTGCGAGTTTCCAGCACGGATCTGAAAAGCGTTGTAGGCGCCGGGGTAGACGGAGGTGGCCTGGATCTGGAACACGTCAGCGGGCACGCTCCGCTCGGAGGTGATACTCATGTAGCGGTGCACAATGGACGAGGGCTGCTCCCGGCATAGGGGGTTGGAGGCTGGGCAGAGGCAGCGACTAGGGGCCCCAAGAAGGGTATATGAATGAGATCCTAGCCCATTTCCCAAATTTAGCCTACCCCCAAAATTAAGGAATCCCAAAAGGATCTCGTATAACTGCGCGTTGTTGTCATGAAGGACAATTCCCATCAGGTGACGGGGCAATTACCAGCCTTAATAGACACCAGCCAGCCTCAGAACCCAATGGGAGTTGTAGAGAGAGAGTGTGTGTGTGTTGTAGGGGAGGGTGGCATCAAGTTGACTTACTTGTCAGATACCTGAACATAGGGCTCCAAGCAGCGGTTGGTGTCCACACAGCGGTAGCCTCCATAGAAGTTGACACAAGTTTGGGCTTCAGAGCACTGGTGAGCACCGGACTCACACTCATCAATGTCTGTGCCAGGGGAGAGGGGCTGGAAACTGGACATCAGGCCATTAACCCCTGACACCACCCTGCCCACTCCACCCGGGCAACTTGTACCTTGGCAGAGGCGTGTGGCCAACAGCTGGTAGCCCTGCGGGCAGTGGCAGGAGAAGCGGCCCGGCTCATTGACGCAGCGGTACTGGCAGAGGTAACTGGAGTAGCTGCACTCGTCAATGTCTGAGGGAGAGGGGTCATGAGGACTTGCGGTCAAGGACAATGTCCCACCGATATTTTCAGAGAGCCCAGCCCCATGTGAGGCTCAGTGCAGCCAGCTGGGGTATGCAGGAGGTAAACAGGTGCAGAATGAATAGGACATGAAGGCATCAAGTGGAGGACTGCGTGGCAGGAGGCACAACATGGCACAGGAGGACCAACGCAAGAATTCTTGGCAGGGCGGAGCTCACCACTGCAGGAGAAGCCGTCCCGGTGCAGCTCATAGCCCTGATGGCAGCGACACAGGAAGGTCCCGTAGGAGTTGAAGCAGCGCTGCTCGCATGGAGCCCCCATGTCACATTCATTCACATCTGGGGGTGCCAGGAGAAATGGGAGGAGTAGGAGGCAAGGAGCAGCCCAGAGCTCCCATTCCACCTGTTCACCTGGGCTGGTCAGGAGGGGAGCTCCCCAGCCCACAGCACCCTGCCCAGGACCCAAGAGCCCGGCCCCGCACAGCCTCACCCACACAGGAGCGGTTGTTAGGACCCAGCTGGAAGCCGGGCTCACACTGGCAGCGGAAGGAGCCAGGCAGGTTCACGCAGCGGTGCTGGCAGTAGCGGTAGCGGCACTCGTCTATATCTGGGATGGAGGCCAGGAGGGCAAGGAGGGCAGAGAGCAGAAGTCAGTGGGGCCCAAGCTGCCTGGGACTCAAGTCCTCACCACCCATAGTCTTGATTGATCTGTGTCTGGGGGCTGGGCTAGGCCAGGTCAGCCAGCACTCACACATATACCCATATAGTGCTGTCTGGTGACAGCGGTGGCAGCGGCTTATGGTGAAGCCTTGGGGTGGGATGGGATGGGGGTCAGGCACTAGGGTGAGAGCCAGGCAAGGGGCATGGAAAAGAACTAGCAAGGCCACTCCTGGACTCACCCACACATTCAGGCCCAATCTTGCGGTAGCCATCAGGGCAGGCGCACTGGTAGGAACCAGGCAGGTTGTGGCACTGCTGGCTGGGACGGCAGTCATGCAGGGCCTGGGCACACTCGTCCACATCTGCAGGAGACACCACTCAGCCCCTTCCCGGGAGGCCACGCACCCTCCCACATGACAGACTCCTCAATGTTGGAGGACACACAGGCCAGGGACCACTCACAAGGGTATGTGGGTGATGCACCCCCAAAACAGGAACACATGGACTAGACCCTCCCAAAAGCACAAATAACAGTTTACCAGACTGGGAGCCAACAGGAAAGGTACCCCTAACCTGTGAGAGCCTGTGCTAGGGAGGCACAGGAAACAAGGTTCGACCCATACTCCTAAGACCACTGATTCCAGGGCCTTCCTTCAAGGCCCATGGTGCCTAGGAATCGGGCCAGATCAGGAGGGGGCATGGGGGCGGAGTCTAAGACACTGAGCTCTTGCAGTGTGTCTGCAGCAATGGAGGGGAGGGTCCCAGAGGCTGGCTAGGGCAGTGGGACAGGAGCTGGGGCCATCTGTGGCAGACCCCACACAAAGTGAGGGTCTGGCCGAGGATCCAGATGTTATCCCTGTGCTCCGAGGAGGCTTTTGAGCAAGGGAGGAACCTAAGCTCTGAGTCTGGTAGGAAGACTGGAAGCCTCTAATGAGGGTGACCCTTACCAACACAGCTCTCTTGCTCATCAGGCTCATAGCCCGGCGGGCAGGAGTTTGGGTGTTGAGCGGGGGGCACTGGTGGTGGTGGTCCCTCGCCATGCAGGTCGTTGATGACGGCAGCAGAGCGGGGCAGGCACAGGTAGCCTCCGTAGTGGTTGATGCATTTCATTTCCCCCTTGCAGGCCTCGGGGATGGTCAGGCACTCGTTGACATCTGCAGAGAGGGGCCTGCTGGGCACAGCCGGGTCTCCTGGGCTGGCCACGGAGGGGGTGGGAGGCAGGAGCCCAGCCTGGTCTTCTCTAGGCTGTGTGACCCAGGCAGGGACTTCCCTCTCTACTCAACAAGCTAAGGCTGCCTGTCCAGGACCCCTCCCCAGGGCCTGCCAGGGCTGATGGTGGGGTGGCTGTTCCTAGTCACCCCCATTCTCTTGCCCCTAAGAGAGTCTCTATCCCTCCCCAAAGATTTGGCCCTGGCTCAGCCCAAGAGTGATGTACGGGCCTCCTTACCCACCCCAGAAAACACTGGCCTCCTGGGCTGTGACAGGACCCAGCTGTGTAGAAGTGATTAGAGAAGGTGCTCCTCAGGGCAGTGCCCTGTGACTCTCCTGCCTACTGAGAGGTGGGAGCAGGATGTCCTGATTCCTCCGAGAGGGAGGGGCCTGAATGGCTTCTCCACCCCTAGCTGAGCTGGCCCCCAGAGAACCAGAGCTGGCCTTGGCGAAGCAGAGCTGGGCAGAGGACAGGCCATTGGCCTCCTGCTGCAGCTCTTGGAACTGGGGTTGCAATCCCTTTCCCGGTTCCTGGGGGTGGGTCCGTCCCCCAGACACACTCACCCCGGCAGTGCTGGCTGTCAGGGTCCCACTCATAGCCATCTGTGCATTCCTACAAGGGGACCAGCGGTGGCCAGCGTTCACCCCCTGTCCCCTCCAACTGACCAGGCCAAGACCAGGGCCCTGAGCCTAGCCGCCCTCCCGGGACTACTCCAAACAATGGCCCCAGTTGCTCCACCAACCAGGGGAGGGGAGAATCTTCCCCAGCAGTAGCCACCCCAGGATCCTGGTCTCTGCGTCCCTGCCCAGCCCAGCCCAGGCCCGTGGCCCCACGGTCCCCACCGTGTAGCTGTCGGGCTCCTCCGAATCTTGGGGAGACGCTGCCCCCAAAAGCAACAGCAGCAGCGCCCAGAGCAGTAGAGACCCGGGGAGGCAGGAGGCGAAGGGGAGCATCCTGGGGCTGGGAGGTGGTGGGCAGGGGTCAGGGCGCCTCTGCCACGGCACCCCCATTCCTTGTACCAGGGCTCAAAGCCCTGGCCCCTCCCGCTCGGGACCGCACTTAGGACCCCAGAGCCACCTCGGAGCAGAGGGCTGACTCCTCACGCAGGCCGGGATTCGGCGCCCACCCGCCGAGGGCCGCCCCGCCCCCGCCCGGTCCCACAGCGGCGCGGGCGGAGGAGCGCGGGCCTCGCCGCTCCTCGCTGACGCCGACTGGGCCGAGACTCCAGCTCGTGCCCTTCCCCCCACGGACGGCCACTCACTTGGGCCTACGACGCCCCCGCGGCCCGCGGCTCCGGCGGCTCGGCTGGCTCCGGCAGTGCCTGCGGGCAGACGGACGGACAGAAGGCGCAGCTCCCCGGACGCGCGGCCCCAGGAAGCGCCCCCCGCCCGCCCGCCGCGGTGCGGCCCACCCCGGCGCCTCCGCCCGCCCCTCGGCGGATTCCTGAGCCCGCGCCAGGGGGAGGGACCCCGACCCCCGCTTCTCCGCCCCTGCCGGCCGCAGGCCCCCACCCGGTCCCCCGCGGCGCCGCCCGGAGCCGCCTCCCGGCTCTGGTCCAGGGTCCCCTAGCGCCTGATCCTGGGGGCATTAGCCCTGCTGTCAGGTTCCCCGACTCACCCAGAGCCCCCAGACCCTCACTTTGTGCACCCCAGAATGTCATACTGCGCATCTAGACCCTACCTAATCTGCGCCCCCATCCTATGCACCCACATCTTTTTAAGAAACATTCATTGATTTTATAGAGAGAGGAAGGTCGAGGGAGAGAAAAACACCGACCTGTTCTTCCACCTCTCCATGTAATCATTGGTTGATTCCCCTACGTTCCCCGACCACTGAACCCAGAACCCCGGCAAATGGGGACGCCGCTCTAACCAACCGAGCTACGCGGCCGGGCCTCTGCGCTCACATCTTAATGTCCGGACCCCAGACGCTTTCTGCGCCTCCAGAATGCCATTCAGGCCCTCAATCTAGGCTCTTCAAAATGATATTCTACGCTCCGAACAGTCACTCAAAACTTCCTTCAGGGTCACTATACCCTCGCCCGAGAATGAGACGCTTCCAAGCCCAGTGATGTTCATCTCTGTCCACTCTCCCCTCCATCCCCAGGACTGTCTTCAGCCAGATGTTCCCTTCACTCCTCCAGCCCTCCGTTTTCGAAGTTACGAGTTTGGGGGCGGGTGCCTTTTGGCCCAGAATGAATGGAAGCCCCTGGAAAGGCTGGCAGGACCAAACTTGGGTGTGCAGGACGTCAGGGTCTTGTGTCAGCACCTTCCTGGGCTTCGTATCACCCTTGTCCCACCGGGGTTTCCACCTCCTCGGGCAAATGAAGGGAGCGCCTTCGGGGGAGGAGTTTGGGCGGAGAAGCTCCCAGGAAAAGGCGGGGCCTCTCCCTGCCCACGTCTCCAGGCGGAGCCAGACGGGAAAGAGCCGCGTGTCCAGGGATCCCCCGCCTCGCCTCCGGCAGTCGACATGCGGGAACTGCTGAGCCCTGCCTTCCCTTTCCCACCGCGCTTATCCTCACGATCGCCCCAAATACAGTTCCGCCCGGGGAGGGGGTGTCCCTAATAGGGGACGTTCCTAGGAAGAGGGTGAGCCCTGGTTCAAAGTGAACTGGAGAGTGTCTCCACCACCCCCAAATCCTTCCCAGCTGCTTGGGTGAGGAGGCTAAAAATAATAGATGTTTAAAACCAAAAAGACAGACATCAACAAGTGTTGGCGAGCATATGGAGAAATTGGAACCCTCATACAATGTGGGTGGGAATGTAAGACGCACCCACTTTGAGAAAATTTTGTCAGGTCCTCAGATTTTTACATGGCCCAGCAATTTCACTTTTAGGTATATACTCGGGAATTGAAAATATGTCCACACACACAAAAAAATCTGTACACCCTGTTCACAGCAACGCTATTCATAAGAACCAAAATGTAAAAATAATTTAATGTCCATCCATTTATGAATGGATAAAAAAAATAATGAAATGTTATTCAGCCATTAAAAGGAATAAGTAACTGATATGTGCTACCACATGGATGAATCCTGAAAATACACTAGGTGAAAGAAGGCAGACACAAAAGGCCACATGGTCTGTTTATGTGACACAGCCACAGTAGGCAAAATTGAGAGATAAACTAGATTAGTGTTTGCCAGAGGGAAGGGTAATAGGAAGTGACTGCTAAGGGGTGTGGGGTTTCTTTGGGGATGATGAGAAAGCTCTGAAATTCGATAGTAGTGATGGTTGCACAATTATGCAGATACACTAAAAACCACTGAATAGTACTTACAAGGGTGATTTTTGTGGTAGATGAATTATATACTTAATAAAGTCATTATTTAAAAATAATAGTGCTTGAATATCAAGATCTAACCTATTCCAGGCATCAGCGTGTACCCTCATGCAATCGCCCTGCCACGCCAAGGAAGGGATACCCTTGTTACTCTTATTATTTCACAGATGAGAGAGCCTGAAATTTGCCCAGGCACAGCCCGAGTGGTACAGACAGGATTTGAACTCCAGTCCCTCTTGACTCCAAGACCCTTGGGGTTCTTTGCCCCACAGTAGAGCAATAAGGACCCACCATTTGAACACCTACTCTGTGCTAGGGTTAAAGGTGCTCCACAAAGTGTCATTTCAGTCAAAAGAATTGTCACTGACACTTAGAGATGAGCAACAGAGGCCCAGAGGGCAATGGCTGGGTGCACAGCTGGTATCTCAGACTTGGACCTGAACTTCCATCTTTATTAAGCCTGAGTGTACCTGCCACTCCGAGGTGTCTCCTCTCCACCTCTGTGACCCTAATGACTCTCCCTGCCTTCATCCCTTTGCCAGTGGTTTTCAAAGTGTGTGCCAGGGCACACTGGTGTGCCCTAGAAGATTTCCAGGTGCACCCTATGGTATTCCAGAGAAATATGTGCCTGTTGGGGACCAAAAAACCAACAGGGTTTTTGGAGTTTAGATTTTTTTTTCTTTTCTATTTTTCTGAAGCTGGAAAGGGGGAGAGACAGTCAGACAGACTCCCGCATGTGCCCGACCGGGATCCACCCGGCATGCCCACCAGGGGGCGATGCTCTGCCCCTCTGGGGCGTCACTCTGTTGCGACCAGAGCCACTCTAGTGCCTGGGGCAGGAGCCATCCCCAGCGCCGGGGCCATCTTTGCTCCAGTGGAGCCTCGGCTGCGGGAGGAGAAGAGACAGAGAGGAAGGAGAGGGGGAGGGGTGGAGAAGCAGATGGGCACTTCTCCTGTGTGCCCTGCCCAGGAATCGAACCCGGGACTTCTGCACGCCAGGCCGACGCTCTACCACTGAGCCAACCAGCCAGGGCTGGAGTTTAGATTTTTGGGGAACAGAGGTGTGGGGAATTGGCTATAAACTGACAGTTAGCCTGACCTGTGGTGGCGCAGTGGATAAAGCATCGACCTGGAAATGCTGAGGTCGCTGGTTCAAAACCCTGGGCTTGGGCCTGACCTGTGGTGACACAGTGGATAAAGCATCGACCTGGAATGCTGAGGTTGCCGGTTCAAAGCCTTGGGCTTGGCCGGTCAAGGCACATATGGGAGTCAAAGCTGCTTCCTGCTCCTCCCCCCTTCTCTCTCTCTCTCTCTCTCTCTCTCTCTCTCTCTCTCTCTCTCTCAAATGAATAAATAAATAAAAATAATTAAAAAAAAAACAAAAAAAAAAAACACAAAAAAAAACCCTGGGCTTGTCTGGTCAAAGCACATATGGGAGTTGATGCTTCCAGCTCCTCCCCCCTGTCTCTCTCTCTCTCTCTCCTCTCTAAAATGAATAAATCAAATTAAAAAAAAAAAAGAAATATAAACTGACAGTTGGCCCAACCCCCCACCGCACTTGCCTGATTAGGTTGCAAAAGGCTGTTAAGCTGTGGTGCTGGATTGTTTACACTACCCACCATGTTCCCCAGAAAGACTGGAGGTAAGTTTCTTCTATTCTTTGTTTGGTGTAAAGTTAAGATGATATGTATGGTGGGGGTTTTTGATTGATGATTAAACATAAGGTATTGTCTCTTGAAGCCTTTTGGATTTCTATAAAAGAAGAATATGTGGCAATATCTAAAAAAGCTTTGAACATTTTACTATAATTTTCAACATCCTATTTATGTGAATTAGGATTTTCTACCCTCAACACAGAGAGGAATTCTTTGATGTATTGACAAGGAAATGAGAGTTTGCCTTTCAAATATCTGCCCAAACATTGAAGAAATCACTAGGACACATTAGGCTCATGTTTCTCATAAACACAAGAATGAAAAACTTAATACATTCACGCCAGGACCTGCCGAATTTACTAAATCTTACTAAGAATGTATCTATATATATAAAAAGGTAACTTTTTTGTTGTTTTATTTCTTTCTTAACCCCCTTTTTCTTTTACAAATTCTAAAAAGCATAACTCAAAAATGTAACATAAAAATGTTTTTTAATGTCAGAATAAATTTAATTTTGTGGTATTTTGTTTAATGACCATAAAAGCACGCTTGGACTTTATATTTTTTTCTTTAATATTTTACTTAATTATTATAACATATTTCTCAGAAATTTGTATATAGTGCAGCTACAATTATTTGTAGGATTTTAAATGTGCCTGACTTCAAAACATTTGAGAACAACTGCCTTATGCAGTGGGTCACAAGGCCTTATCTTGGTTGGTGTCCTTCTCCTATGAAGTCATGAGCTCCTCCCAGGCAGTGAGCCCTGTGGCCCCTGGGTCCATTGTCCAGCCCTCACTGGGTGTGCCGAGACCAACTCAGCAATGGGTGTGCTCGAAAGGAGGGTGCTGCAGGACTTAAGAAAAAACACACAAGACACAACATAGAGAAAAGATGGGTACAGGGAACTCCCAGCCTCTAGGACTGACAGCCCAGGTCTCTGCAGCCTCATTGTATTTATTCGTTTCTTTTTTTAAAAATTATTTTTATTTATTTATTCATTTTAGAGAAGAGAGACAGAGAGAGAGAGAGAGAGAGAGAGAGAGAGAGAGAGAGAGAAGGAGGGAGGAGCAGGAAGCATCAACTCCCTTATGTGCCTTGACTGGGCAAGCCCAGGGTTTTGAACAGGCAACTTCAGCATTCCAGGTCGACGCTTGATCCGCTGCGCCACCATAGGTCAAGCTATTCATTTCTTTAATCATCAATCAAATTAGCAGAACCTGGGTCAAATTAATCTAGAATGGATTCAGGTGCAGAGAAGGATGTTAACCTTTCAGGTATGAAGGAAAATGGCTATAGGAATCAGCTGTTTCCTATAAACAATCTTATCAGTGTTTGCCAGGGCAGCATTCTGCCCCTGCAGGACTTGGCATTCCAAAGTCCACACCAAAGACTTGTTTCAGGGCAGTCTAATCTCTCACCATTCTCCTACAGGGTGCCTGCCAGGAGCTCTGTATTTGCAAGATGAGCGAGTGAATGGACATATGAGTGTGCTGAGTGAGTAGGGAAGTTCATTCATTCATTCAACAAATGTTTACTGAGTGGCAACCATCAACTAGGCTCTATGCTAGGCACCAAGGACACAACGATTAAAAAAGACTAAACTCTCCTGGCCTCAGCCCTGGCCAGTTGGCTCAGCCATAGAACATCAACCTGGTGTGTGGAAGTCCTTGGTTCAATTACAGGTCAGGGCACACAGAAGTGACCATCTGCTTCTTCCCCCTCCCCCTCTCTTCTCTTTCTGCAGCCATGGCTCGAATGGTTTGAGCAAGTTGGCCATGGGTGCTGAGGATGGCTTCATGGCCTCACCTCAGTTGCTAAAATAGCTCAGTTGCTGAGCCACAGAGCTGCGGCTACAGATGGGCAGAGCATCGGTCCCAGACAGGGGTTGCGGGGTGGATTCAGGAGTCTGTCTCTCTGCCTCCCTGCCTCTTGCTTAATTTAAAAAAAAAAAAAAAATCTCATGGCCTCATGGAACTCACATTCAAGGGAGGGAAGTAGTGGATCAAAGAGGAAGGTCATCCAGCTCCACAACCCCAAACTCTCCTCCCCCAAATTTCCACAGCCCCCACCATCACAGAGACAGATTTTATGATACCCTCTTTGGTACCCAGACTGGAACTCCAGCTCTGAGGGCTGACACATGAGGCCTTAGTCATAGGTCACACACAGTCCAAGACTAGCTTGGGGCATATGACTGGGGTCTAGAACCACAGAGCAGGTGCCCCTCTCTATGGAATTTTTTTTTAAGTGAGAGAGAGGGAGGAAGAGACAGATAGACAGGGACAGACAGGAAGGGAGATGAGAAGCATCAATTATTCATTGCAGCACCTTAGTTGTTCATTGATTGCTTTCTTTCTTTCTTTCTTTCTTTTTTTCTGAAGCTGGAAACGGGGAGAGACAGTCAGACTCCTGCATGCGCCCGACCGGGATCCACCCGGCATGCCCACCAGGGGGCGAAGCTCTGCCCACCAGGGAGCGATGCTCTGCCCCTCTAGGGTGTCGCTCTGTTGCGACCAGAGCCACTCTAGCGCCTGGGGCAGAGGCCAAGGAGCCATCCCCAGCGCCCTGGCCATCTTTGCTCCAATGGAGCCTCAGCTGCGGGAGGGGAAGAGAGAGACAGAGAGGAAGGAGAGGGGGAGGGGTGGAGAAGCAGATGGGCGCTTCTCCTGTGTACCCTGGCCGGGAATCGAACCCGGGACTTCTGCACGCCAGGCCGATGCTCTACCACTGAGCTAACCGGCCAGGGCCATTGATTGCTTTCTTATCTGTGCCTTGATCATGGGCTCCAGCTGAGCCGGTGACCCCTTGCTCAAGCCAGCGACCTTGGACTCAAGCCAGCAACCTTGGACTTCAAGCCAACAACCTTTAGACTCAAGCCTGTGACCATGGGGTCCTGCCTATGAGCCTATGCTCAGGCTGGTGATCTTGGGGTTTCGAACCTGGGTCCACAGGGTCCCAGTCCTATGCTCTATCTACTGTGCCACCGCCTGGTCGGGCTGTACTGATTTTTTTTTTTTTTTTTGTGGCAGAGAGAGAGAGAGTCAGAGAGAGGGACAGACAGACAGGACGGGAGAGAGATGAGAAACATCAATTCTTCGTTGCGGCTCCTTAGTTGTTCATTGATTGATTTCTCATACGTGCCTTGACCAGGGGGCTACAGCAGACCGAGTGACCCCTTGCTCGAGCCAGTAACCTTGGGCTCAAGCTGGTGAGCTTTTGCTCAAACCAGATGAGCCCGTGCTCAAGCTGGCAACCTCGGGGTCTCGAACCTGGGTCCTCCGCATCCCAGTCCAATGCTCTATCTACTGCACCACCTCCTGGTCAAGCTGTACTGAATTTTAATAGAGGTTGCACAGCTCTTTTTTCACAATAGAAGAGTCCTTTGGCTTGCTGTCCGGGGTGTGAGTGGGGGTGGTATAGCAAAACAGAGCAGATTCCTAATGAATGAAGAAATGAGGTAGTGAGCACAAGAGTAAATGAATCCCAGAACCAGAGCCCTCCTCCCCTCTGCTCTGTCCTAGCCCATGGAACCCCTAGAAAGCCAGTTTTATTCTCCCCCATCTTCGATCTTGGGCACAGGTTCTCATTTTGGGGGCATGGTTCTCAGCCTGAAGGCTCATCAGGGAGAGTTCCAGCCTGAGAACCCCTCAGAACAAAGGCGGCAGCAACAGACGTTAACGCCTCCACCCAGCCCTTGACCTCAGAGGCTTTGGCCTGGCTCTGTCTGAGATGCCGGTCCTATCTTTCTGCCCCTTCAACTGCACTCAGGTTGTGACAGGAATGTGGAACCAAAGGAGGCCGGAACTGCCCCTGCACTTTCCTGTTTGAAACCCCTGACCGACTGTTCAGTCATCAACACCCACCAAGCCTGCTCGGTGCTCAGCTGCACTGTGGGCCTCAGACTCCGTGTGCGGTTGGAAGGCAGATGCCAAGTGGGCGCAGCCTCAGCAGGGGCTTAAGGGGCTGCAGGTGACGCCAGAGGATAGAGAGCAAGGAAGGTTTCCTGGAGGTGACCCTTGAGCTAAGCTTTGTGGGATGAGCAAGAGTGAGTGCTTCCCAGGGAGCAGTGACCTCCCTTCATCCACACTCAGTGGTCAGGGTCCTGTGGCTCTCACAGCCTCCTGGGCTTACCTGTCACAGGACTGATGGCTTTCTGTCACTGCCCTCTTATGATGTCTCCTTAATGACAGATCCAGTTCTGTCACCCATGAATTGCCCAGAACAGGGTGGGCAGAGAGCCTCCGAGGAGTAAAGAAAAAGGTGTGGTGGTGGAGGAGTGGGCAGGCAGAGGCTGTGCAGAGACAAAAAAGCCCAAACGCCTCTTGCTTGAGGGGTCCACCTCCCCCTGCCAGCCTGGTTTCCCCTTTGTGGTTTCTGTAGCTCCACCCTCTCATCCCCTCCAGCTTGGTCTGTTCAGCTTCCTGTCCCTGGCACTCTGGTCTGAGAGCAACATGGAACTGACTGTCCATCTTTCCTGCCTCCTGGCCCTGTTGGTGGCAGGTCTGGCCCAAGGCATCAAGGGCTCCCTCAGGAGCCAGGTAAGCACCTACAACCTGCTACCCACACCCTTCCCTCTGCATGCCCCATACCTGGGGCTCACCCCTTCAGAAAAAACTGCCTTTTCCCCATTTCTCAGAGAGAGCAACTGAGGCTGGAGAGGTCATTGATATGCCCAAGCTCACACAGGTAGACAGAACAGGCCGACCAGCTGAGCCCCTAGCCCAGTCCTGGATGGGAACCAAGGTGTGGTCCCAGCCATGACTCCTGACTTAACCCCCTCACTCACACCCTTGGTTCCTTCCAGGACCCCTGGACCCGGCCGCTGGAGCTGAAAGAGTTCTTCAGTTGGTTCCAGATCCAGTACAATCGGAGTTACTTGAACCCAGAAGGTATCACAGGGCTGTACATCTCAGGCCCAACCCCACTTCTCCCACTTAATCGATGAAATCAAGTCTCAGGGTGGGGAATGGGCTTGACTAAGGCCACACAGCGGGACAGCAGCAGGGCTTGAGGTGTACTCCGTTTCTTGAATGCACAGGTGAGAGAGGATCATTTTTTGCTATGAATCTGGAGGCCAGTGGCAGCTGTTGTGGGTCTGCTCAGTTCTCCAGAGCCACTTCCCTGTGACTCCTGGCAGCGGACAGAACATCATCTAGTCATGAATTCATTTGGCAAACACCAAAGGACACCAATTTTGTCCCCAAGTTGGGGACTCCCTCTCCACCCCAAGTTGCCAGCTCTGTTCCTGACTTCTCTCTGGGGCCTCATCATTTTTTTTTTTTTTTTTTTTGAGAAGAGGGGAGACAGACTCCCACATGTGCTCCAACCAGGATCCACCCAGCAACCTTCATCTGAGGCCAATGCTCTGCCCATCTGGAGCCATGCTAGTAGAGGGGGAGGGGTGGAGAAGCAGATGGGTGCTTCTCCTGTGTGCCCTGGCCGGGAAATCAAACCCAGGACTTCCACACATCGGGTTGACACTATAGCACTGAGCCAACCAGCCAGTAGGCCCCATCTTCTGCTTTTTCTAATTTTGAGAGGAGGAAAGGAGAAACATTGATTTGTTTTTCCACCCATTTATGCATTCATCGGTTGATTCCGGTATGTGCCTTCACCAGGATTGAACGCACACCCTTGGTGTACTGGGTTGACACTCTAATTAACCAACTAATGAACTGAGCTAACCGGCTAGGGTGGGTCCCATCTTCTTTAGGTGGAAAATCTTCGAGTGTCTTTCAGCCCATGTCATGGACCTGTATCCCTCCCCCCGCCACCCCACTTCCCAGCACCAGAACTGTGGTCAGAGGTGTGAAGGTGACCTGGTAGCAGGAAGCCTGTCTCTGACCACCCACCTTTCCCTTCTGAGTCACTCTGCTTTCAGACCCTTTATGTGGCTTCCCCCCAATGTGGGCAGGTGCCCCCCTTCCTGCCTCCTGGAAAAACCCACCCTAGGTGGGCCGGGCACCACTTCCTTGGCCCAGGTATCTGCAGTGGGGCCTGCAGGGGCCACCATGCTCATCTGGGTGAACAGGGTGGGAGGACACCAGCAGGTAGCCACTTCCTGCCCCCAGGGGCTTGGGAGCCTGCCCAGAAGACCTTCTTTCGGTCTAGGGCAGTGGTAGTCAACCTGGTCCCTACCGCCCACTAGTGGGCATTCTAGCTTTCATGGTGGACGGTAGCAGAGCAACCAAAGTATAAATAAAAAGATAGATTTAACTATAGTAAGTTTTTTTTTTATAAATTTTATTATTACTTTTTTGTATTTTTCTGAAGCTGGAAATGGGGAGGCAGTCAGACAGACTCCCGCATGCGCCCAACCGGGATCCACCTGGCACGCCCACCAGGGGGCGATGCTCCGCCCATCTGGGGCATCACTCTGTTGCTACCAGAGCCACTCTAGCGCCTGAGGCAGAGGCCACGGAGCCATCCCCAGTGCCCAGGCCATCTTTGCTCCAATGGAGCCTTGGCTGAGGGAGGGGAAGAGAGAGACAAAGAAGAAGGAGAGGGGGAGGGGTGGAGAAGCAGATGGGCGCTTCTCCTGTGTGCCCTGGCCGGGAATTGAACCCGAGACTTCCGCACGCCAGGCCGACGCTCTACCACTGAGCCAACTGGCTAGGGCTAACTATAGTAAGTTGTTTTATAAAGACTTACTCTGGCCCTGGCCGGTTGGCTCAGCGGTAGAGCGTTGGCCTGGCGTACGGGGGACCCGGGTTCGATTCCCGGCCAGGGCACATAGGAGAAGCGCCCATTTGCTTCTCCACCCCCCCCTTCCTCTCTGTCTCTCTCTTCCCCGCCTGCAGCCAAGGCTCCATTGGAGCAAAGATGGCCCGGGCACTGGGGATGGCTCTTGGCCTCTGCCCCAGGTGCTAGAGTGGCTCTGGTCGCGGCAGAGCGTCGCCTCGGTGGGGCAGAGCGTCGCCCCTGGTGGGCGTGCCGGGTGGATCCCGGTCCGGCGCATGCGGGAGTCTGTCTATCTCTCCCCGTTTCCAGCTTCAGAAAAATACAAAAAAAAAAAAAAAAAAAAAAAGACTTACTCTGCCAAACTTAGCGAAAATCCGACATAAAGTACTTGGTAAGTAATTATCATTATATGCTTTAACTTGCTATAACTGCTTTATAAACTTTATAAAGTTACTTCCTTACTTTATAAATCACCATTACTGTGGAACCGGTGGGCGGTTAGAAAATTTTACTAACAGAGATACAAAAGTGGGTGGCAGGTATAAAAAGGTTGACTACCCCTGGTCTAGAGCATGCCCGCCGCCTGGAAATCTTTGCCCGCAATTTGGCCCGGGCTCAGCAGCTGCAGGAAGAAGACCTGGGCACAGCGGAGTTTGGGGTGACTCCATTCAGTGACCTCACAGGTATTGGGATGCATCTGGCCCCAAGTGGTGGGTAGGGGAAGTACAGCCTTGTCCAGGGACACTGGCAGAGGGACAGGGCAGACCTTTGGCACTCCTTTCCCAGAGAGGGACTCTGAAGACCAGAGGCCTGGGTGCTTGTCCCAAATCACTGAGAGCCGGGATAGGTACTGCAGAGGCCTGTGTCCCAGCTCAGCTCAAGGCTGCGGTAGCAGGTGCAGGGGAATGCACCCCAGCTAGGAACTTGGTTTCTCCCTAAACCTCAGCATCCTCGCCTGTGTTTCCCAGGGCATTAGGGGGACTCAAAGGGCCAAGGATGTGGATTGCTGGAGTGGGAGGGCAGAATATGGGGAGGGGTCACTACTGTGACTTTGGTGGTCCTACCTGTCCCCCAGAGGAGGAGTTTGGCCAGCTGTTTGGACATCAGAGGGCAGCTGAAAGGGCTCCCAATGTAAACAGAAAAGTAGAGTCAGATGAGCAGTGGGAGTCAGTGCCCCCAACCTGTGACTGGCGGAAGGCAGCTGGTGTCATCTCACCTGTCAAGAACCAGGTATCTGCTCCCCCCAGCCTGGTCCAGGCCAGCCCCAGTGGTGGGCGGAGAGGAGGGGCAAGGCCCTGCCCTCTTCCCCAGCCCTTTTCCTCTCCCCACTAGAAAACCTGCTTGTGCTGCTGGGCCATGGCGGCGGCAGGAAACATCGAAGCCCAGTGGGGCATTAAATATAGGAAGTCTGTGGAAGTCTCTGTGCAGGGTACGGCCGGGAGAGGGGGCATGTGTGCCAGTGGGGGTCTGGAGGATGGGGTCTGGGGCTTGGTCACCCATATTTTCCTTTCTTGCACCAGAGCTACTTGACTGTGGCCGCTGTGGGGATGGCTGCAGGGGCGGCTTTGTCTGGGACGCGTACATAACTGTCCTCAACAACAGTGAGTGCCGGCCTTTCTGACGGGCTTTCTGGGGTGAGGGATGTCCCAGAGCTGAGTCTCCTCCTGGCCCTGCTTACCTCTAGGTGGCCTGGCCAGCGAAAAGGACTACCCATTCCAGGGGGATGTCAGAACCCACAGGTGCCAGGCCAAGAAGCACCAAAAGGTGGCCTGGATCCAGGATTTCATCATGCTGTCGGGCAATGAGCAGGGTATGGGCAGGGTGGAGACCCAGAAGGACGTGGGCAGGGCTAACAACAGGGACAGACAGACCAGGATACAGGCAGGCTGCTCGGGCTATAGACAGAGATGGAGGAGTAGGGGTGGGAGGGACAGCGACAAACAGGAACTGAGAGCAGGGGAAACAGGGCAGGCAAAGCCTAATGGCACCTTTGTCCCCAGGAATTGCCCGGTACCTGGCCACTGAAGGCCCCATCACCGTGACCATTAACAAGAAGTTACTGCAGGTGGGATAGGGTGCAGAATGAGGGGAAGGACATAGAGGGGATGTGGCCACAGGCTCAGCCCCTCTACCTCTGCCCCTGCAGCACTACCAGAAGGGTGTGATCAAGGCCACACCAACAACCTGTGACCCTCACCAAGTGGACCATGTTGTCCTGCTGGTGGGGTTTGGTAAGACCAGGTCAGCGGAGAGGAGGCATGAAGAGGCAGTCTCATCCCAGTCTCCTTTTCGTCACTCCACCCCATACTGGATCCTGAAAAACTCCTGGGGGGCCAACTGGGGTGAGAAGGTGAGTGTGATCTATTGGGGGGAGACAGGATAAGACAGACCTCTCCCAACCTTCTGGCCCTGACGTCCTCTGACTTCCTAGGGTTATTTCCGACTGCACCGTGGGAGCAATGCCTGTGGCTTCACCAAGTACCCGCTTACTGCCCGAGTGGCCACAGCTAAGAAGCAGAACATTGTCTCCTGCCCACCTTAAGCTCACCCCTCAGCTCTCTTCCATGCCAGCTGCCCCCCATGCTGGCCACACCCCAAAATCTTCATCTGTCCTCCCAATCTTCTTGCTATGGTTTGAATAAACCAAGTCAAGACCCTGCATTCCAAGTGGATTCAGCTGGGGGGAAACAGACAGGGAGAGCCCAGACACCATTCCCAGACACATCCTAGTTCCTGCAGAGCCAATGCACATAGATCCTAATCCACCAAAACCCTTAAATACATATGTGTGCACACCTCCCACACATGGATCCCTATGTGTATCCACACACAGGCTCCTCCAAAGTCATGGCAACTTTATTGTCACTGAGGGTGGTGTGGTAGGCAGGAGCTTCAGTCATGATAGAGGCGCAGGAGGCAGCCACGGAGGGTGCCCATGTAGCGGTCCCAGAGCGCCTGGTGCCTGCAATGATAACAGTGACAGTAACGGCTGAGGTTTACTGCAACCCGCCATGTCATGAGACTGCTCTGTGTTCTATATACCTTCATGCTTTAATCCTCACAATATTCTTATGACTCTTACCCTTATCGTCCCCAGTTTCTATACGAAGAAACCGAGACATGGAGAGATTAAGGAACCTGCCCAAGGTCATGTCACAGCTTGTAAGATGGAGAGCTGGGACTCTGGTTCACCGAGACTTCCACCCCAGGGCGGCAGAACAGGGAACCCTCAGTCTGCAGCAGGGCCAGGCCCTGGCAAGAGGCTGGCTGGGGTGAGGCCACGCTAAACAGGAGGCCTGGGGTCTCTCACCGGAAGCCATCTAGGGAGTGGACAGATGCCGAATACTGATTCAAGAAGAGCCGCACGTCATTCAATGGCCAGTGGTCAGAGCGGCAGGGTTCCACGAACTGTGGGCCCAAGGGAACAGCTAGCACCGGGACAGCTCAGAGATAGGCTGGGCTGGGGATAAGCGGGCAGTGCACAGGGCAGCTCACCTTCTCCACAAGGTCCACAAACAGGTCTCTGACGTCCTTATTGTGGGTCAGCTTGGCGGCCACATTCACGAGCCCCCGGGACAGGTTCTGTGGGGCAGGGAGCCCGGGAATTCTGCCTTCTGTCCCAGAGGCTGGGGAAGGGGCAAGCCCCTTCCCAAATCTATCCACCTCCCTCAATCAAATAATTCCCGAATGTTTAGAAGCTGGCTCCCCCCATCACAAGTGGGCAAGGGGAGCATCAGTGCCACCTGCTGGTCAATCTAGGGCATGAGCAGAGTTGCCAGGTGGGACAGTGCCCTGGAGGCTGAAGATGCCTGAGACACAGGCTGGCTTGGGCCACAGACCTTGAAGTTGGCTTCCATCTCAGAGAAGACACCGAGCTTCCCCCGGAGGGCAGTGCACACCAGGCTGAAGGAAGAGAGGGTCAAGCCTAGAGCTGCCTGGGCTCCCTCCCACTTTCAGGCCCCGCCCCAGGGATCCCCCCGCCCCAGATTCACCTCTTATGCAGGTCTAGAAGGTCCTTGTCAGCCACCAGCACCTTGAGCTCCTTCAAGTCCTGGAGAAACTCCTTGTCTAAGTCCACGTCCATGTCATCCACCTGGGAGTCTGAGTGAGGCCCATGAAAGGAGTTGGGGGGGGAGTGACAAAATGCCCTCCCAAGCCTTTCCCACCCACATCGCACCCCCCTAAGACAGAAGAGAAGCTAGAGTGTCCGAGGTGGAATGCCTTGCCCCAGGCCATGGAGAAGTAATGGGCCCTTTGTCTGCAGACAAGGTGTGTGTAGGCAGACAAGACTATGAGCAGAGGTGGCCGGGGAGGGCCCTGAAGAATGTATGCTTGGGACTGGGAACCCGCAGGAGAAACTGCGGGTGAGGTAGCAGGCCCGAGAGAGTGGGGAGGTGTCCAGGCACCTGGGTCAGTGGGGGCCTCACCGACCGCTCCAAGGGTCCAGTTCTGGATCATGAGCTCAGCACAGAAGGCAAAGTCGCCAAAGCTCAGATACTGCAGTTTTTTCTTCCCTGTCTCAAAGCGGTTGTTGGCAAAAAAGACGATGGCTGCATAGTCCCTATGGGGAGGAGAAGGTGGACCTGTCAGGGCCAGAAATTCCTTCTTAGCAAGCAGTCCCATCTACAACATTGGCTGGAGATCTCAGTTCCAGTTTCTCTTTGCCCTAACTCAGTGTGCAGTGTGTTTCAAGTCACCTCTCTCTGGGCCTCCTGACCTGTGCAGAGGCTTCAACCCAGGTCTCCTAAGAGAGATAGTAGGAGATCACAAGGTTAATGGTTACCATTTACTGAGCACTTCCCAAGCCTGGGGGGCTGTGCCGCTGGGCACTTTATATGTGGCACCCCACAACAGCCCAGATGTTAAATGGCTGGGCTGGAATTTGAGTCCAGGCCAGTCTGATCCACATTATACACCCGGAGTGAGATAGGCATTCCCCCAACACAGCCACGAGGTCAGTGGGTTGGGGCGGGGAAGGTGGACAAACCTCAGGGGCTAGGGAAGGAGAGTACAGAATGGAGGAGATGGGTGGCTCCTCGCCTGGGCCCTTACCTGGCCAACCGATCAGAGAGCAGGAAGTGTTGCTGGATGTTGTCAACCAGGGAGCCTCGCATTTCTTCCACCACCTTGAAGACTCGTTTAAAGTTGTCAAACTGCAGGGCAGTTAGGGGAGGGGGAACTGGTCAGAGGCTCCTCACCCAAGAAACTATTTATTGAACACTATCCCTCACGTATCTACCAGTTAAAGTTATCAGTTCAACAAATGTCTACCAGTTTCTGCCATCTTGTCTCAGATAAACGGTTATTCACCCCATCTTTGAATTCACTCCTACTTTAGCACTGTGCTCTCTAGTTCTTCACGAACTTGTGCTGGAACTGACCCTCATGGCTAAGAACCAGAAAGTAAAAAATGAATAAATGCTACGCTATACCCAGGGAACTCACAGAAGACACAGAGAAACGACACTAAAGGTCCACAAGAGGGGTTACTTGCCCTTGGCACCACCAGAACGGATTGTGGAGAAGGTGCTATCTTCCTTGCCTTGGATTTCAAGGAGTAAATATGGCCAAGAAGAGTACTGACCAGGTAAAAGCAGCATGAGCAAAAGAAAGCCAGATGCTGAGGAAATGTAAGCCCAGAAAGACTGGCAAGGACCAGATCACAGGACAGTATGAAGGGCAAGGCCGAAGAATGTGGCTACTATCCAGAAGAGAGTGGAAGCCAGTGAAAACTTATTGAGAGGAGAAAGCTATGGTCAGATCTGAGCTTCTGAAAGGTCACTCTGGTCAAAAAGTAGGAGATGGTATGAAAGGGCAAAAACAGGGAAGAGGAGACTAGGTCTGAAGCCACTACCATAATCAGAGGTGGGGGAGGCAATGGCCAGAGATGGAGTGGACTAGAGATGAAATGCTGCATTGATGAGGAAGGTGCTGCAGTGCCCACCTGTCTTCGGCAGCTCTTAAGGGTAATGCCTGTTTTGGTGCTGATGTCATCCAGGTCTTTCTTAGTGCCCTTGGACAACTTCTTGCCCAGGACCTCTCGTACAAAGGCCTCGTCAAAGGCATAGTACCTGTGTAGAGGTAGAAGATACTATTGACTTTCCATAAAGCAGGGGAAAGGGAGCCTGGCGGGGCCTGGGTTTGGCCCCTTGTGCTCTCAACGTTCTCACGGCCCAAGTAAGTCCCTTCCTGGGCCTCAGTTTCAGCCTTCAATATGGGTATATGGTCAGAGCGGTTGGCATCCCCACCTCTCGATGAGCAGCGCCTGTCGGGAGGGCGGGATCTGAAAGATGAGCTGGTGCAGCAGCTTGGGCGGTGCGTGTAGCAGGCGCTCGAGCATGTGGAAAGTTCGATAGTGGTCCATGGTATCACTCTGCAGCACCGCTGCCGTGGCGCCTGTCTGCTCCAGGATTCCCGAGTGCACTCTCAGGGCAACCGCGTCACTCACTGGGGAGTCGGCGCTAGCATCAGGCCCTGACCCGCCGACCTCAAAGCCATTCCTGGTATTCCAGCCCGAACCTCCATACATCCGACTTATTCCCTCTATCCGCTCGCCAATAACATGCCCAAGTCCAGGCCCCGCCCATTCACCCAACCAAAACAAGCGCTCGGCCGGACGGGCACCCCCAGGCGGTCCCCCACAAACCCGAATAACCATCCAGCCAGAGGCGATACACATCCTCGTCGATGAGGGTCGTGTTCCCTACGAAGATATCCAACTCACTGGTCATGGCGACGCACGGACCCGGGAGCAGCCGCTGCACCCCAGCAGGAGCTAAACCTCCCGGGCCGGGCGCGCCACGACCGAGCCACTTCCGGGAGCGCCGAGATGCAGCTCCCCGCACCCGGAGCCACTAAAGGACCACTTCCGGGACAGAGAGGGTGGGGCGGGAGCTGCAAGGGGAGAGGTGGAGTCGGTGAAGGACCCCCTCCTCTCAGCGGGAGGGAGAATCCCAGACTCCTTCGTTGCCACTCCAACCCCTACTCCTTGCGGCCCAGTCCCCTTGCTTTGGAATCCTTCCGTTACTTCCTTCTTTTATTTTTCCCACTTTCTCCGAGTCTCCCTACTTTGACCTGTATCCTAAATTTAGGAGTTTTACAGGGCTCAATCCTAAATCTTTTTTGTGCAATAAAGGTGTGCAGCTGAATTCCAAAGGCCTCTGTTGAGAGCCCTGCTGTCCATCTTGCGGATGAGCATTTCTCTTGGGGAGGGCACTTGCTCCCATGGTTTTAACACCCTTCCTCCAAAATACACACACACACACACACACACACACACACACACACACACACGCGCGCGCGCGCGCAAACCTTGCCTCCCAATCTTGTTTCTTTCCCGAGTTCCTATCTCAGTGACAACCACAACATTCACCCAGGTCTCATATCAGAATCCTGGGGTTTCTTTCAGACGCCTCTCTCTCCACATTCGGTTCTGCTGATTTGCCTCCTGAGTATTTTTAGTATGTCTTCCATCCTCTCCACCCTTGCTGACACTGTCCCAGCATAGCTCTCCTTGCCCATTGATACAGTGTTCTTACTAATATCCCTGTCCACCCCCGCCCCCCTGCCCATGGTCCATCCCACAGAGAACAGTCTGAACATTTTTTTTCTTCAGAGAGAGATCAACTCGTTGCTTCACTTAGTTGTGTACTCATTGCTTCTCTACGTACCCTGACTGGAATGGAACCCGCGACCTCCATGCACCAGGCAGATGCTTTATCCACTGAACTACCCAGCTAGAGCCTGAATAATCGTTTTTTAAAATACAGACTTTAAAATGTTACCCTCCTGATTATAACTCTCACTGGCCTGTGAAATGCTCTAGCCTAGTATTTTTTTAATTTATTTTTTATTTTATTTATTTTTTTTACAGGGACAGAGAGAGAGTCAGAGAGAGGGATAGATAGGGACAGACAGGAATGGAGAGAGATGAGAAGCATCAATCATCAGTTTTTCGTTGTGACACCTTAGCTGTTCATTGATTGCTTTCTCATATGTGCCTTGACTGTGGGCCTTCAGCAGACCAAGTAACCCCTTGCTTGAGCCAGCGACCTTGGGTCCAAGCTGGCGAGCTTTTTGCTCAAGCCAAATGAGCCCGCGCTCAAACTGGCAACCTCGGGGTCTCGAACCTGGGTCCTCCGCATCCCAGTCTGACGCTCTATCCACTGCGCCACCGCCTGGTCAGGCTCTAGCCTAGTATTTTTTTTTTAATTTTTTAAAAATTCATTTTAGTGAGGAGAGGGAGAGACAGAGAGAGAGAGAGAGAAGGGGGGATGAGCTGGAAGCATCAACTCCCATATGTGCCTCGACCAAGCAAGCCCAGGGTTTTGAACCTGCGACCTCAGCATTTCCAGGTCGACGCTTTATCCACTGCACCATCACAGGTCAGGCCAGCCTAGTATTGAAAACCCTTAAGAATCTGGCTTTCACCTGACCAGGTGGTGGCGCAGTGGATAGAGTGTCGGACTGGGACGCTGAGAATCCAGATTCAAAACTCAGAGCTCGCCCTGGCTGCTTGGCTCAGTGGTTGAGCGTCGGCCTGGCGTGCAGAAGTCCCAGGTTCGATACCCGGCCAGGGCACACAGGAGAAGCGCCCATCTGCTTCTCCACCCCTCCCCCTCTCCTTCCTCTCTGTCTCTCTCTTCCCCTCCTGCAGCCAAGGCTCCATTGGAGCAAAAGATGGCCCCGGGCGCTGGGGATGGCTCCTTGGCCTCTGCCCCAGGCGCTAGAGTGGCTCTGGTCACGACAGAGCGACACTCCGGATGGGCAGAGCATCACCCCCTGTGGGCGTGCCGGGTGGATCCCGGTCGGGCGCACGTGGGAGTCTGACTGCCTCCCCGTTTCCAGCTTCGGAAAAATACAAAACAAAAACAAAAACTCAGAGCTCACCAGTTTGAGCGCCGGCTCATCTGGTTTGAGCAAGGCTCACCAGCTTAAACCAAAGGTCGCTGGCTTGAGCAAGGGGTCACTCGGTCTGCTGTAGCCCCCTGGTCAAGGCACGTATGAGGAAGCAATCACTGAGAAACTAAGAATTGATGCTTCTCATCTCTCTCCCTTCGTCTCTGTTTCTCTCTCTGTCTCTCTCTGTCACACACACACACACACACACACACACACACACACACACAAGAATCTGGCTTCCAACTACCGTTGTTTCCTCCCTTCCTCCCTCTCTTTCCACTTTCTCCAAGTATCTGCCTTTCAAGTAATTAAGCTACTTACTCTGTTCCTAAAGCCGCATGGCCCTCTTAGGCCCCAGCATCTTTCACCACGCTATGACCACCGGCCTTCAGCAGACAAGGCAGACGGAGCAACCCCTTGCTGGAGCCAGTGACCCTGAGTCCAAGCTGGTGAGCTTTTTTGCTCAAATCAGATGAACCTGCAGTCAAGCTGGTAACCTTGATGTCTCGAACCTGGGTCCTCTGCATCCCAGTCCAAAGCTCTATCCACAGCGCTACCGCCTGGCCAGGCCCTCCTCCATTTAATTCTTAACATCGCTAGTTTCCCCGGCCAGATTAAGACTTCTTTTAGGGCAGGATAACAATCTTGATCAGGTTTATTTTTGCTTGGGTCTTACACACAATAAAGGTTTATTTAACAAACTAATATCTTCTATGTCCCCTTCACCCCTACCCTCCTCACCCCTGGACAGGAAAACGCCCCGTGAGACGCAGGGTAGACTGATGGTGAGCCAGGACGTTTGGAGAATCTAGGAGTGATGCTCAGTGAGCCGAGACTTTTCTCTCGAGTTCGGGCTAAGCTAGGAAGGATGGAAAGGCGATCGGTCTGGGTTCTGTCCGGGAGGAGGGGCGGGAGAGTTCCGAGGCAGATCCCTGAGTTTTGGTTCTCAGGAGCCGAGAGGCCTAGGCTCCAACATGAGGAGGTTTGGAATTGAGAGGTACGAAGCGCCTAGTTTCAAGTCGACGGGCACGAGTACTGACACCCAGTGTCCGGGACAGACAGGGATTCCATGGTAGGGACTGGGCACGGAATGGGCGCGCTCTGTGCTCAGGCCCGCCCCTTTCCCGGGAGGCTTCCCCGGATTGGCTGTCCTTCCTCACGTCATGCGGCCCCGCCCCGGCGCGCGCCCTGCCGCGTGCCCACCCCCGTGCGGCTGCTGCAGCCTACGCTAGCCGGCCACAGCCTGCCGCCTGCGGAGCGAGATCTTGAATCCAGTCCACGCGGGGCTCGACGTGGGGCACCTGGACCGCGGCGGCGGGCAGGCGATGCTCCAGAGACCTGAGCAGCCATGGAGGCCGAGGCAGGCGGCCTGGAGGAGCTGACGGACGAGGAGATGGCGGCGCTGGGCAAGGAGGAGCTGGTGCGGCGCCTGCGGCGGGAGGAGGCGGCGCGCCTGGCGGCTCTGGTGCAGCGCGGCCGCCTAATGCAGGAGGTGAACCGGCAGCTGCAGGGTCACCTAGGTGAGATCCGTGAGCTAAAGCAGCTCAACCGGCGCCTACAGGCCGAGAACCGCGAGCTGCGCGACCTCTGCTGCTTCCTGGACTCGGAGCGCCAGCGCGGGCGGCGCGCCGCGCGCCAGTGGCAGCTCTTCGGGACCCAAGCGTCCCGGGCTGTGCGCGAGGACCTGGGCGGTTGTTGGCAGAAGCTAGCCGAGCTGGAGGGCCGCCAGGAAGAGCTGCTGCGGGAAAACCTAGCACTTAAGGAGCTCTGCCTGGCGCTGGGCGAGGAGTGGGGCCCCCGCAGCGGCCCTGGTGGCGCGGGGGGCTCAGGCACCGGGCCGACACCAGAGCTCGCTTTGCCCCCCTGCGGGCCCCGCGACCTGGGCGATGGAAGCTCCAGCACAGGCAGCGTGGGCAGTCCCGATCAGTTGCCCCTGGCCTGCTCCCCAGATGACTGAGGGCGCAGCTTCGTTTGCACGGACGCCCGCCCGATGGCTCCCTACGCGCCCGGATTGAGGTGGACCTGGAGACTTGGAAGCCGCTCCGCTGCACACGAAGGACTGCTGGCATGGACTTAGAAACCCTGGCATTGAGGAGGCCCCTCGCTCTCGCTGGCGGGGCAACAGGGGGACTGGAGGCTGGAGCGGAGGGAGTTGCAGGGTGGGGGCTAATAAACTGGGACAGAAGCTGATCCCAAGGGCAGCGTCTGTTTGGGACTCGCCGGGGTTAGGAAAAGGGCAGGGACGTCAAGACGGGGTATCATATCCATCCGGAGGGGCCGCAGAACTAGGATTTCTGAACCCCCTTCCCCCAGTTACCTCAAACCTGAAGTGGGATGTGGGACCGTAGTAAACCGCAGGCTACAATTTATTCCCTCCGCCCCCACCGTCAGGCCCCGGGACTGGCCGTGATCCGGGCCCTGATGTGGCTCCAGCTCCCTTCCCAGCTCTTTCCTGTCCAAGACAATGGGCAGGAAGCAGGTGTTGGGGGCATAGAACCCACTGAGTCGCCTCCTCTCACCCTGGAAGGGGCATAACAGCGCCCTCCTGTGGTACACGCAGGAGCACGGTGGGTCCTCACCAGGAGGATGATGATAATCCTCTTGGCTTTCATCCCAATAGCACTCTTCCTCTCCTTCTTGGAGATGAGGAAGAGCAGATGTAGCTTCATTTGTCAGATAAGACAGGGGAGGTCCAGAAATATCAAATAATTTGTCCAAGGTCATGCAGTGAGTCCGTGGAGCTGAGACCTGAGCCTATGGCTTCTGGATACAAATGTTCTCCCTTTAACCTCTGAATCCAGTGAAACCAGATTGGAACTTCAAGCCTTTTATTCCATTCTGGCAAGTTTGTATAAAAAATACTCTCTTTAGGAAAATAAATAGCAGCTGCTTTTGTGGTGGAGGCTTAGATTCCCTGGAGATAAAGTCTTCTCAGAGCCGGGAGCTGCAGCTCAGCTCATCACAGAAGTCTGACACCCTTTTGAGCTGTGCCATTTCTGGAGGGGCCGGCAGAAAGCCCTGGTTCAACCACATGGTGCTGCTGTCAGTGGGGCTGGGTGAATTAGTGTTCTAAGCTGATATCACCTTCTGTCAAGGGGTAGGATTGGGTAGGTCAAAGGAAAAGGGTGATGAAGACTTAGGGGAGGTTTTGGAGTGTGTTTTACAGAGTCCTTTGGGGCTGCCAGGAGTTCTCTTGCACAAATGGGGAACATTTTGTCTGATTTAATGCAAATTGTGCTAGAGAGGCCAGCTCCAGAGAAACTGGGCAGCTTTGGTGGCCCCAAGCTGGCTCTACCAGGAAGCAAAATAGACTCAGTCTCATCTGGAGGGATGGAGAAGAACTTGGTGGGATTGGGCATGGGATATAGCCCAGGCCAGCTGGACCAATAGACAGGAACGTATTGGCTAAGGTGGAACCCATGGGGGGAAGGGCAAAGAGCCTCATAAGGCCAGGAGGGTGGGGGAGCCCAGAGGGTCAGAGGACGGGTCTCCACTGCTACTGCTGCTCCTGCGGTGGGCTGAGGCACAGGGCTCAGGGGTGCTGGGGTAGGTGAAGACCAGACTGGGGGTGAAAGGAGTCAGAGAGGGTGTGGTCATGAGTGTGGGAGTATGCAATGCTTCGGGTTCAAGCACAGGCCCAGGGGAAAGGGAGATACAAGGCACAGGGCCGGAAGAGGCTGGTGGGCTGCTGGTACTGCCTGTGCCTCCAGTATCACTCTCCTTGGCTTCCGGGATTTTGCAGATGGGTCGGTGGGCTTCGAGCACAAGCTCCAGCCTCTCCTTCTGCTTCTGCAGCTCCTCAATCTCCCGCTGCAGCCCTGATTTCTCCTCCTCCAGTTTGTCGGTCTCCTGCAGGAAGAAGGTCAGGAGAGGAGTCAAGATCAGGGCCAAATACAGCGTCGCCTTCTGCGGTGGTGGTGATTGGAAAGTTGGGGGTAGGGTGAGTGGGGCGTCTCTAGCAAGTCTGGACTACAATTCCCATGAACCCTTGGGAGAAAATGTGCACAACTCCAATCACAGCCAGGAGCGTTTTAGGAGATGGTCGATGGAAGCTTCAGTTCTCCGCTATGCTCCCAGTACATTTGCCTCGTCCTCTCCATAGAAAAACTGCCCCTCCAGCGCCCGCTGGGGCCCTACAAGCTCACGGGAGCCGAGGCCCATAAGAGGTTGGGTGGGCCGGGGCCTGGGCACCCTCTGCACGGGCAGGTGCTCACCGCCTGCAGGAAGTCGGTCAGTTCCTTCCTCCGGTTTCTGCACTTGGCCGCAGCTAGCTTGTTCCTCTCGCGTCTCACTCGACGGCGCTCCTCCTCCTCTGGGCTGATCTGGGGGATAGAGGGAGCAGCGAGGTGGATCCTGGGCACCTGGCTGCCGGGCACTCGCCTGGTGATGTTGCCCGGTGGTACATCGCCACTGGTGGAGTGCATGGCTGGGCAGGGGCGCCCTCCTCCTGCACTTTAAGAACCATGGCTTCTCGACCGGTTCCCTACTTTAGTAAATTTGCACCCAGATTTTCTCCTTGCACCCAGCTTTTGCCTCCTACAATTCCGCTCTCGGAATGCCTTCCCTTGCCTCTCCACAAACCTTAACGTCTTCATCTCCCAGGACTCAACTAAGATGCCTCCACCTACAGGAACCCTTCACTCATTCCTTGACCAGAAGGGACCTTTTCTCCTTGAGACAGCCACTTATTTTCCCGTAGGACCCCTATGTTTTCAATCTCTTGATAACTAAGTCTCCTTTTCACCAGGGGCTGTAAACAGTAGGCGGGGCTAAGGAGTGCCGCTAAGCAGTTATTTGTTGGGACTCGACTGTCTGCCAGCTAAGTGCTTTTCTTAGTTTCTTAACACAACTTTCCATGTAAGGAACTGAAGCCCAGGGAAGATGAATAACTAGTTTATGGCCCTAGAGCAGAAATTAAAATCCACTCACTCTTTTCAACATTGAATGAGAGGCCAGCTGATGGAGAGCAGCTACCCCAAGAGGACCCCAGTCACAGTTCACAGCCACGGGGTAAGAGTACCCGGGATCAAAGCACCCTCGGGACAGGACTGAAGGAAGAAGATCCAGAAGCCTGCCTCTGAGCCTCACACCACAGTCCTATTCCAGGTGGTCACAAAGGCCAGCCATTCTGCTTCTGGGAAAGCCTCCCCTGGCTGATACATCTTTCTCAGGATTCCAACCTTCCTCCCCATTCTTTACTCTGCTGTCAGAGCAATATGTTTAATGTGCAAACCTTGCCCACTCTGGTCTCCTATACTAAAATGTTCCGGGAGAGGAAAGAAGTGCCACTCCCTGAAAGACTATCTCTTACTTATTTTGGTAAGGACTTTATTAGCAGTGTGTGGGTAGGAACCCTGTCTGGGAAGGCAAAAGTTCCCAGCTCACTCTTCTTCAAGTCTTCTTTTTTTTACAGAGACAGAGAGAGAGTCAGAGAGAGGGATAGATAGGGACAGACAGGAACAGAGAGAGATGAGAAGCATCAATCATTAGTTTTTCGTTGGGACACCTTAGTTGTTCATTGATTGCTTTCTCATATGTGTCTTGACCGTGGGGCTACAGCAGACCGAGTGACCCCTTGCTCAAGCCAGCGACCTTGGATCCAAGCTGGTGAGCCTTGCTCAAACCAGATGAGCCCACGCTCAAGCTTGCGACCTCGGGGTCTCGAACCTGGGTCCTACGCATCCCAGTCCGACGCTCTATCCACTGTGCCACTGCTTGGTCAGGCTCTTCAAGTCTTCTCTTAGCTCGAGGTGAGACAGTGTAGCCTGATGGTTAGGATCTAACTTTAGATTTGGACTGACCTGTCCTATTACTCACTACTTGCGTGATCTTAGGCAAGTGACTTTGCCTCTCTGTGCCTTCATTTCCTTGGCTATAATATGGGGAAAACCAGAGTATATTCCCCAGAGGGTTTTTGTGAGGTTTTAAATGAGACCGGGAAACTGAGACACAGAGAGTAAGTAGCTAAAGGGAAACTTTTCCTTTCTGTTCTCTCCCAGCCACATAGACATAGACGGCATAAGCCCACCCTCTCCATACATATCAGCAGGTGGATAACCCTCTGTTGTCAATGCACTTTCCACGTGTACCTTACGTGTTCTCACCTCCACCTCCATTTTTGCTCCTACTATCCCCTCTACCTGTAATATCCTTTTCTTCAACTCTATCTAAGCAAATCTTACCTATCTTCTAGGCTAATATGTCCTCCACCTCTAGGAAGTGTTCCCTGATTCAGAAGTGACCTTTTTGCCCTCTCAGTCTCCCTAGAGGCTCCTCTCACTTTCCACCTTGGCCAATAGTCACTAGTGATGCTACCTTCTCCCCCCTTCTAAGCCTGTGTTCTTCTTTTGAGCAAGAGCTATTCTCTGCACCTCAGTTCCCCTGGGGGCATCAGAACCAGTGCAAGGCCTCTCTACTCCTTACCTGTTCACAGGGCCGGCGACGCACCCCTGGAGGTGGCCCCAGGGCCCGGATAACTCCTGGCCGGGGCTGTGGGTGACTGTACTGGGGATAGACCAGAGGCCTGGGATAGCTGCTGGGTCCCAGGAAGTGAGGCTGAACCATCCACTGCAGCTCCTGGCTGCCACTCACAGCATTGATGCTTGGTATGAGGTGGAACTTCTGAAGGATAAGAAATGGAATGTCAGGGGTAAGATCTGTGTGAATTGAGTGGCTTGCAGTAGAAAAAAGTCATACTACTGTCCACCCTCAAAACAGGTGCTGAGAGACCAGAGAGAATACAGGTTGGCAGTTAGAGAGACTGAATTAAAAAAATCTCTGCCCCTGCCTGACCTCTGGGGGCACAGCAGATAAAGTGTTGACCTGGAATGCTGAGATTACTGGTTCAAAACCCTGGGCTTGCCTGGTCAAGGCACATATGGCAGTTGATACTTTCTGCTCCTCCCCCTTCTCTCTCTCTCTCCTCTTTCTAAAATTAATAAATAAAATCTTAAAAAAAAAATCCCGCCCTGGCCGGTTGGCTCAGCGGTAGAGCGTCGGCCTGGAGTGCGGGGGACCTGGGTTCGATTCCCGGCCAGGGCACATAGGAGAAGCGCCCATTTGCTTCTCCACCCCCACCCCCTCCTTCCTCTCTGTCTCTCTCTTCCCCTCCCGCAGCCAAGGCTCCATTGGAGCAAAGATGGCCCGGGCGCTGGGATGGCTCCTTGGCCTCTGCCCCAGGCGCTAGAGTGGCTCTGGTCGCGGCAGAGCGACGCCCCGAGGGGCAGAACATCGCCCCCTGGTGGGCAGAGCATAGCCCCCTGGTGGGCGTGCTGGGTGGATCCCGGTCGAGCGCATGCGGGAGTCTGTCTGACTGTCTCTCCCTGTTTCCAGCTTAAGAAAAATACAAAAAAAAAAAAAAAAAAAAAAAAGAATCCCTACCCCTGAGCTGTGTGACTTTAGGCAGATCACATAACCTCTCTATAACTCCATTTCCCCATCAGAGTCAATACTTACAAAGTGTGAATTCCAGGCACTGTCCCAACCGCTTTACAAATACTGACTCATATAATTTGCACAACACTATCTTCATTTTCAGACAGGAAAACAGTTGTCCTTAGACATACAGCCAGTAAGTGTGAAGTGGGGTGTGGGCCAGGCAGCAAGGCTCTTTCCCACTCCTGCACCCTGCCTGAGTCCCATTTGCACAAAGAGGTTAATTATAGATCTGAACTCCGAGGGTGGCTGTGAGAATCAGATGAGAGAATGAAGAATGAGTGGGACAGAACCTGGGAAGTGCTGCAGAGGGCAAGGGCCACTGCTCGGGGCTCAGGGTGTCCTAGTTCTAATCTTAATGGCATGAGTCTG
This sequence comes from Saccopteryx leptura, assembly GCF_036850995.1. NCBI lineage: Eukaryota > Metazoa > Chordata > Mammalia > Chiroptera > Emballonuridae > Saccopteryx > Saccopteryx leptura. The sequence goes on along the minus strand of NC_089503.1, from coordinate 7,501,388 downwards.
AGCAAGTTATTTAACTTCAATGTGCCTCACTTTCCTCATTTTTAATATTATAACAGGTGAGGATTACGGCATTTTATTTATTTATTTATTTTAATTTTTTAAAAAAATTTTTTGTATTTTTCTGAAGCTGGAAACGGGGAGAGACAGTCAGACAGACTCCCGCATGCGCCCGACCGCGATCCACCCGGCACGCCCACCAGGGGGCGATTGCTCTGCCCCTCCGGGGCGTCGCCATGTTGCGACCAGAGCCACTCTAGCGCCTGTGGCAGAGGCCAAGGAGCCATCCCCAGTGCCCGGGCCATCTTTGCTCCAATGGAGCCTTGGCTGCGGGAGGGGAAGAGAGAGACAGAGAGGAAGGAGGGGGGGAAGGGGTGGAGAAGCAGATGGGCGCTTCTCCTATGTTCCCTGGCCGGGAATCGAACCTGGGTCCCCTGCACGCCAGGCCGACGCTCTACCGCTGAGCCAACCGGCCAGGACCACGGCATTTTATTGATGCTAAGAAATACCCTTCAGCCTGACCTCTGGTGGTGTAGTAGATAAAGCGTCAACCTGGAACACTGAGGTCGCCCGTTTGAAACCTTGGGCTTGCCTGGTCAAGGCATGTATGGGAAGTTGATGCTTCATGTTCCCCTTCTCTTTCTCTCTCCAAAAATGGATAAATAGGCCCTGGCCAGTTGGCTCAGTGGTGGAGCGTTGGCCTGGCGTGTGGAAGTCCCAGGTTCGATTCCTGGCCAGGGCACACAGGAGAAGCGCCCATCTGCTTCTTTACCCCTCCCCCTCTCCTTCCTTTCTGTCTCTCTCTTCTCCTCCTGCAGCCAAGGCTCCATTGAAGCAAAGTTGGCCCAGGTGCTGAGGATAGCTCCGTGGTCTCTGCCTCAGCTGCTAGAATGGCTTCAGCCACAATGGAGCAACACCCCAGATGGGCAGAGCATCGCCCCCTAGTGGGCTTGTGGGTGGATCCCAATCAGGTGCATGCGGGAGTCTGTCTGACCGCCTCCCTGCTTCTAACTTTGGAAAAATACAAAAAATAAAAATAAAAATGGATAAATAAAATCTTTTAAAAAAAGAAGTACCTTTCAGTAGCTCTGAAATCAGTTTAGTTGGCAATTTAAAAAAATTAGTGGCACAAAATAATGGTGGGTTCTAAAATCAGTGGGGTTGCCTGACCTGTGGTGGCACAGTAGGTAGAGCATGGACCTGGAATGCTGGGGTCCCTGTTGCTGTTCTGAAACCCTGGACTTGTCCAGTCAAGGTACATTCAAGAAGCAACTACCAGTTTATGCTTCCCGCTCATCCCCCCCTTTCTCTCTCTCTCCCCTCTCTCTAAAATCGATAAATAACATCTTTAAAAAACATCAGTGGGGTCCTAGATTCTGTGAAATACGGTAGATGCTGTGAGAACCGCGCAGCAGAGGTCTGGCGGTACTGTATGCGCTCCAGGTATTACCTGCCACTATTCTCTTCCAGCTACAAGTGTGAGGAATGGGCTGAGTTGGGGGGTTCGGTGTTCAGGGAGAACTGGGTTGGGCTCTGGGTGTGTGCGCCCAGTCCTCCCGGAAGAGCCGGCTCAAGTCCAGGCAAGTCCGTACAGCGGTGTCCCTGGCCCAGCGTTGGGGGGCCCAGTGGCCCAGTGACCCCAGTTCCGGGCTTGAGGCACCACGGGCGGCATCTCCCGCTCCCGAGGTTGTCCTGGCCAGGAAGGGAGGGGCGCCCCGGGTGAGTCAGCCGCCGTGACTCGGCCGCCGTGACTCGGCGGAACGGACGCTGCTCCTTCCCTCCCCTAGCGACACGTGCTCGTGGCCCCTCGACAGGAAATGGGCACCTGCAACCTCCCGGTCCCCCCAGCCGCCAGCGGGCGCCGTTTGGTGCCGAGAGTTGGGGGTGTGGGAGCTGCCCAGTGCATGACCCCGCGCACGTTCTGGCACCTCCCGGTCTCGACTGGCCCCAATAGGTAAAGGAAGGGGTCAAGAACAGTCTCCAGGAGCCCACCAACTCCCACTGCGCCGGGAAGAGGACAGGGACTTGGCGACGGGTGGAGAGGGACAGACAAACGGACAGACACACAGATGATCACAGACAGTGCCGAGGGCTCCGTTCTGTCGGGGCGAGCCTGCCGACGGATCCCGCCCCCCTCCTGTGTGGGGACGTCGCGGTCTCGGTCCGGAATCCGGATCCAATCCCGGGAACTGAGTCCCAGATGAATCAGACCCTGTTATTCTGTCAGGGCTCGGATAACGCAGGTGCCCTGGCCCCCTTCTTACGCAGATGGGACCAAGAAATGAGCGGCTGACAAGAGGGAATAAAGGAGGTAAGGCCAGGAGGAAAGAAAGACGGAGGGACACACAGACAGCAGACAGCGACGGTAGGGGGCGAGCGAGGGGGGGAGATCGCAGACCTCTGCTTCGCCCCCACCCGCGCGTTTCCCCGGCGGGTGGGGAAGGTGTCCCCACCTCGGACGGCAGAGCGGGGGCAGGGCCGGCGGGGGCCGGGCACAGACCCAGTCCCCACTCGTGCGGGAACGGACCGCAGTGGCCCAGGCGCTGTCCGAGGACCCCAGGCGTCGGTTCCCTCTCACCTGCGAGCCTGTCGCGGGGGGCTGCGCTGGGCCGCCGTACGCACCGCCGGCCCCGGAGCTCGGTCCGGGTTCCCCGAAGTCTCGGAACATGCCCTGGGCTGGCTGCTCTGTGGGGTCCGCGTCGGCGGCTTGGGTTCTGAGTCACGGGCTCCTCGCGTAGTCTTTTCTTTTAATGAATGAAGTCCTCAACTAGGGGCGGGTCACCTCGGGGCTCCGCCTCAAGAGACACGACACTCAACACCTCCTACAGCCCCGTAGCCGTCTTTTCCCAGGGAAACGGGAGAAAGAGGCCTCCCCGCACCGACGGCGGGCCCGCCCCCTCTGACGTAGCTGCCCAAACACGGTGCGGCTGCCTCGCCGCGCCCGGGTGGAGCCGAGGATTCCCCCGCGGATCGACGCACCTGCGAGCAGCCAGGAGCCCCGCCCAACCCAGCCGGCCAGCGCAGACGGCGAGCCGGCGCGCCGCTCCCGGGCCTGCACCCCCAGCCCTCTCACCATCTGGTCAGGCCTCAGTTTCTGTATTTGTGAAAAGGAACGAAATGCATAGCTACCCCACTGCGCGTGGGAGTTGGAATAAAGAATTTGAAAGGGTTTGGAAACTGTAAAGTGTATTATAAATGTGATTGATGTCGTTGTTATTATTATTCACTGGGTGTTTATTTCATGCCGACAACCATACTACCACCATCCAAGGCTTCACGTTGTGGCGTGGAGCCCTTCCCTTGGCATTGTTTCAAGGTTCAAGTTTAATAATAACGAACCAGGTTTACAAAAACGGTTTATTATAAATGCTTACGGACCCTGGCCGGTTGGCTCAGCGGTAGAGCGTCAGCTCGGCGTGTGGAAGTCCTGGGTTCGATTCCTGGTCAGGTCACACAGGAGAAGCGCCCATCTGCTTCTCTACCCCTCCCTCTCTCCTTTCTCTCTGTTTCTCTCTTCCCCTCCCACAGTCGAGGTTCCACTGGAGCAAAGTTGGCCCTGGGTACTGAGGATGGCTCCATGGCCTCTGCCTCAGGCGCTAGAATGGCTCCAGCGGCAACGGAACAATGCCCCAGATGGGCAGAGCATCGCCCTCAGGTGGGCATGCCAGGTGGATTCTGGTGGGGCACATGCGGGAGTCTGTCTGCCTCCTCCCTTCTAACATCAGGAAAAAAAAGTATAAATGCTTATGTGAACAAGTTAATGTTTTGAGCTACCCAAAAATCTAATGCAAAATAATTGTGGTACGCACAAGATAATTTTAGGAGCTATAACAAGTTTTCATTCAGAGCCCCTATATAAGCAGTGGGACACAGGTGTCCTGTGGCCTGAAAAACACCATTTTCTTTAAACACTGTGATCTTTTAGAGCTGTGTTGTTACCAGCCTTATTTGGAGATTATTTCAAAAGTCTGCATGACTGTGAGGTCAGGGTCAAATGTCAACAACCCTAGGAGGTAGGTACCATCAGCATCCCATCTGTAAGATGGGGAAACTGAGGCAGAGATGTTAAAATGAAGTGCCTAAGCTCACTAAGCAAGTGGCTAAAGCAGGCTGCCAATTCAGAGCTGTGAGAGTTCTAAGCTCAGGCTCAGGCAAAATTTTCAAAGTTCTCAGACATTTTTTTTGCCATATAGAGAATGGCTGGGCTGAGAGGACCACTCCTAAGCTCCTCAGCTGCCTCCCATTCTACAGGGGAAACTGAGGTCCAGAGAGGAGCACACAGCTGCCAATGTCATGCAGCTACAGAAAGAGAGCTGGGCTGTCCCACTTTCCACGGGCACTTCTGTGTTATCAGCTCCAGTTTTGTCCTCAGGGGATGAAGATTTCAGAGAGGTGGGATCCTAGGTTGCCTTCCTTGGGAGAAAGGGCAGGGAGGGGGCTGTGGGTACACACAGGACTTAGAACCAAAATTCCAGCTTGGCCCTGGGCCTCTAGTCCCAGAGCTGTATGACCCTGGATGGTGACTTTTCCCTCTGAGTCTCAATCTCTGTGGGAATGATTAGGCCTCCTGCTAACTTTATGGGGCTGTGTGGGATCAAATGAGATCACAAATGTGAAAGTGCTTTGTAAGCTGTAAAGTGCAGCACATTCAGAAGGTGGTTACCAGCCTGGTGCTGCTGCCTTGTCCTTGTTCTACTCAATGCTTATCTTTCTTAAAAAGAAACCAACAGAAGTTTACAATGAACAAAGTGTGTGTGTGTGCACGCGCGCGCGTGTGTGTGTGAAAGCAAGAGAGAGAGAGAGATAGATTTTTTTTGAGGCAGTGTGACCTATAGAAAAGAGTATGCATGCTGGAATCAGACAACTCTGGGTTCCGAGTTTGAATTCTGCTACTCACCAGCTGAATGACCTTGATGAGGCACAAAATTTCTCAATGCCTTTGTTTGCTCATCTGTAATATGGAGACAATGGTAATTACATCACGGAGTTGCTGGAGAATAGAAATAACAATGTCATGTGTTTAGCACAGCATATAATAAGAACTTAATAACAAAAATTAATACACGTGTTAATAAAAAGCCCCACAGTTGGGAGCCCTTGGGGCTCTGATCACACACTTAGGCACTCAATGCAACACACACACATGAACACACACACTAACTTCTACCTGGACTCCTTGGCTGAGTCTAAGCTGATGGATCAGGGACCCAGGGAGCCAGGTAACGGCACATGCAAGGTCTGATTCAGGTCACCTCTGCTGCATCCGTCTGCCTACTCTAGAAACCCCACCCTGCCTGTTCCCCAAGCAGCCTGGGGCAGTGACTGAGCAGGGGCTCAAGTCTCTAGTGTGTGTGTGTGTGTGTGTGTGTGTGTGTGATTACATGACTCTAAAAGTCCCTTCCTGCTGTAACCGTTGGTGGAGCCACAAGAGGAGGTCCTTTCAGAGGCAGCACATTCCAAGCTCCTCAGTCACTAACTCCCGTCTAGTGGCTGCATAAACGTTCCGGGCCCCTGACCTCACCACTCCCCCCAGGAGGCCAGGCGAGAGTCCCAGGGGGCCGCCCGTTGGGGGAGCTTGCTTGCCCGGAGGTCTGAGAGACCTGGCACTGTTTCTGGCAGCTCCGTGAGCTGGGCTCCGTCACTCCCCAGGAGAATCCCCATTTCTTGGGGCTGCAGTGAGAAGAGAGGAGGCAACGGAGGCGGAGGCGTGTGCGCTGCATCCCGCAGGCTCCATCAGTGTCTCCGAGGCCTCGGAGGTGATGCTTATGTGTTTCTGTTTCCATTCACTTTTTAAATTAAAGTTTATTTATTTTTAAAATTGAACGCCACACAAATACAATGAACCATTTGTAGTGCAGTGTTCCATGTACTTGTCACCCTGCTTCTTCTTTTTCTTTTATTTTTAAATATTTTTTATTTATTCATTTTAAGGGAGAGAGAGAGAGAGAGAGAGAGAGAGAGAGAGAGAGAGAGAGGAAGAAGAAGGAGGAGGAGGAGGAGGAGGAAGCATCAACTCCCATATGTGCCTTGACCAGGCAAGCCCAGGGTTTTGAACCGACGACTTCAGCATTCCAGATCAATGCTTTATCCACTGCGCCACCACAGGCCAGGTCGTAATGAACCATTTGAAAGTGTACACGTCACTGGATTTTTGTGCATTCACAATGTTGTGTAACCAGCACTTCTTAAAAAAATAGTCTCAAAACTTTTGTTTATCATCCCAGAAAAAACACTCCATTAATTAATCACTCCCAGTGTCCCCTTCCTCCCACATGCCCACTAATCTACTTTTATCTCTATGGCTTTGTCTACTCTGGACATTTCACATAAATGGGATCCTATAAGATGTGACCTTTGCATCTGGTTTCGTTCACTGAGCACAGCGTTTTCCAGGTTCAGCTACACTGTTGCCAGTATTAGTAACCTTTTTATGGCTGAATAATATTCTATTGTATGTATATACCACAATTTATTCATAAGTTGATGGACATTGGGTTGTTTCTGGTGAGGAAGTAGCATGCTGTTTTACAAATGGTTGCACCATTTTACATTCCTATCAGCATTCATGAGGGTTCTAATGTCTCCATATTCTTTTTTTTTTTTTTTTTGTATTTTTCTGAAGCTGGATACGGGGAGAGACAGTCAGACAGACTCCCGCATGCGCCCGACCGGGATCTACCCGGCACGCCCACCAGGGGCGCTGCTCTGCCCACCAGGGGCGATGCTCTGCCGAGACCAGAGCCACTCTAGCGCCTGGGGCAGAGGCCAAGGAGCCATCCCCAGCGCCCCCGGGCCATCTCTGCTCCAATGGAGCCTTGGCTGTGGGAGGGGAAGAGAGAGACAGAGAGGAAGGAGGGGGGGGGGGTGGAGAAGCAAATGGGTGCTTCTCCTATGTGCCCTGGCCGGGAATCGAACCCGGGTCCCCGCACGCCGCTCTACCGCTGAGCCAACTGGCCAGGGCCATGTCTCCATATTCTTACCAACACTTATTACTTTCCATTTTTAAAATAAAAGACATCCTAGAGGGTGTGAAGTGGTATCTTATTGTGTTTGATTTGCATTTCCTTAAATCAATCATGTTCCGCTTTTTTGTTTTTGGTTTTTAAGATTTTATTTACTGATTTTAGAGAGAAGAGAGAAAGGTGGAAGGGAAGAGCAGGAAGTATCAGCTCTAGTTGCTTCTCATGTGCGCCTTGATTGGGGAAGTCCAGGGTTTTGGATGGGCGACCTCAGCATTCCCGGTCAATGCCTTACCCACTGGGTCGCCACAAGTCAGCCCCAAACATTGTTTTTTTAGAGAGGCAAGGAGAGACAGAGAGACTGGAACATCTATTCCTGTATGTGCCCTGACCAGGGATCCAGCAACCTCTGTGCTTTGGGATAACGTTCCAACCAACTGGGCAGGACTTAATTTTTTTTATTTATTGATTAACTTTTAGAGGACAGAGAGAGGAAGAGAGACAGGGGGAGGGGGAAGGGAAGCATTCATTTGTTGTTCCACTTAGTTGTGCATTCACTGGTTGCTTCCTGTGTGTGCCCTACCTGGGCATTGAACCTGCAACCTTGTTGTTTCAGGACAACGCTTTTAACCAACTAAGCTAACCAGCCAGGGCCCCGGTCATTTTGTTTAATGATCAATAAATATCTTTTAATGTGCTTGTTGGAGATATATATATATATATATATATATATATATATATATATATAATTTATTTATTTATTTATTTTTACAGGGACAGAGAGTCAGAGAGAGGGAGAGATAGACAGGGACAGACAGACAGAAACGGAGAGAGATGAGAAGTATCAATCATCAGTTTTTTGTTTCGAGACCTTAGTTGTTCATTGATTGCTTTCTCATATGTGCCCTGACCACGGGCCTTCAGCAGAGTGAGTAACCCCTTACTCAAGCCAGCGACCTGGGTCCTCTGCATCCCAGTCCGATGCTCTATCCACTGCGCCACCGCCTGGTCAGGCCTTTGCCCTATTTTTTAAAAATTATTATTTATTTATTCATTTTAGAGATGAGAGAGAGAGAAGAGGGGGAGGAGCAGGAAGCATCAACTCCCATATGTTCCTTGACCAGGCAAGCCCAGGGTTTTGAACCAGCGACCTCAGTGTTCCAGGTCGATGCTTGATCCACTGTGCCACCACCAGTCAGGCCCCTATTTTTAACTGGATTCTTTGCTTTTGTTGTTGTTATTGAATTTTATGGGTTTTTAAAATGTATTCTGACTACCAAATTCTTATCAGATCTATGAAAATTTACCCCTATGTTTTTGTCTAATAGTTGCATAATTTGGGTTCTTTTATTTAGATTGTTTACTAAATTAAAGTTCAACATACATACAGTAAAAGGCACTCATCCAACATGTTCAGCTCAATGACTTTTTACATATATGTAAACCCATGTATCTACCTCCCTTATCAAGATATAGGACATTTCCAGCAGCTTGGAAGCTCCTTGTGCCCCCCCCCCCCCCAGCACCATAGGTAACCACTAGTCTAACTTCTATCACCATAGATTAGTTCTTTTTTTTAAAGTGGGAAGTGGGAGGCAGAGAGACAGACTCCGCATGCCCCCCCTACACACACCTGGATCCACTGGGCAAGCCCCCTTACCAGGTGATACTCCATCCATTTCCACCTGCTGCTCTGTTGTTCAGCAACAGAGGTATTTTAGCATATGAGGAGAGGCTATGGAGCCATCCTCAGCACCTGTGGCCAACTTGCTCAAACCATTCAAGCCTTGGCTGCGAGAGAGGAAGAGAGATAGAGAGAGAGAGAAAGGGGAGAGGGAGGGGTTGAAAAGCAGATGGTCGCTTCTCTTGTGTGCTCTGACTGGGAATCAAACCCGGAACTTCTACATGCTGGGCCAGCCAACGCTCTACTGCTGAGCCAACCAGCAGGGCCCATCATAGATTAGTTTTTCCTGTTATTGAATTTCATAGAAATGGAACCATAGCCTGACCTGTGGTTGCACAGTGGGTAGAGCATCAACCTGGAATGTTGAGGTCACTGGTTCAAAACCTGGGCTTGCCCAGTCAACGCACATATGAGAAGCAACTACTAAGAGTTGATGCTTCCCATTCCTCTCCCCCCTTTCTCTCTTCCTCTCTACAAAATCAATAAATAAAATCTTATTTAAAAAATGGAACCATACTGGCCCTGGCCGGTTGGCTCAGTGGTAGAGCGTCGGCCTGGCATGCAGGAGTCCCGGGTTCGATTCCCAGCCAGGGCACACAGGAGAAGTGCCCATCTGCTTCTCCACCCCTCCCCCTCTCCTTCCTCTCTGTCTCACTCTTCTCCTCCCACAGCCAAGGCTCCATTGGAGCAAAGTTGGCCCGGGCACTGAGGATGGCTCCATGGCCTCTGCCTCAGGCGCTAGAATGGCTCTGGTTGCAACAGAGCAACGCCCCAGATGGGCAGAGCATCGCCCCCTGGTGGGCATGCCGGGTGGATCCCGGTTGGGCGCATGTGGGAGTCTGTCTGACTGCCTCCCCGCTTCCAACTTCAGGAAAAAAAAAAATGGAACCATACTAAGTTACTCTCTTGGGTTTGGCTTCTTTTATTCAGTCTGTCTGAGGGACTCACCCACACCGTTGGGTGATGCTGAAGCTTTGTCTTCCCTATTGCTGTGGAGTATTCCAATGCATGAATATTCTACAGTCGCTTCTTCCATTCCCCTGATGATGACATTGAGGGCTCTTCCAGTTTGGGGCTGTTATGAATAAAGCCACTGTGAGCACTCTTGATATGTTTGTCCTTAGGTAGCCAACTGCACTCATTTCTTTTGGATCTGTGCCCAGGGGTGAACTTGTTGGGTCACTCACAGGGTACATATTTGGCTTTGATTCTCTCCCACAGTTCTCCAAAGTGGCTGTCGCATTTCACATCCCACCAGCACTGGGTCAGACTTCTCCCAGTAGCCCTACATCTGGAGATGACATTTCAGTTCACTTCAACAAACACCCTCCTCCTGAGCTCTGGCCCCACGCTATCTCTTCTGGATGCCCTCCACAGCCTCCAGCCCCTCCGTCCTTCCCACCGCCCACCCAGCAGCCCGAGGGATACTTAAAATCCTGACAATGTTCACGGAGAATCATTAAAATTCTGACCATTTCACCCTCAGGCTTGGACCCTTCCAAGCTGTGGCACTGTCTGTACGGCTACCCAGGGGGGCTGGAAGCCTGGGAAGGGGTAGGCAGTGCTGGACACACCCTATTTTCTTTTAGGTTGCACATTGATTGGGGGGCTTAGAGGGTCACAAATAACACTAGCATTTTACACTCATGGAGCTCTTATGAACCAGACACAGTTCAAAGTAATTTATTTATCCTCCTCTTTACAACAACCCTATAGAGATAGATAATAATGGTATATTTGTTTTACAGATTAGGGAATGGAAGCACAAAGAAATTAAGCAACTTTGCTAAAAGCCTCCCAGCCAGGATTTGAGCCTACACAGTCAGTCTCCAGAGCCCAAGCTCCTCACTACCTTCTTAATGTGTCTCTCAAAAGAGGCCAGAACCCTTACAATGGCATTCCAGGGTCTTCCAGCCCTGGGCCACCTGCTCAGGGCCCTCCTTCCTCGTCAGCACCTAGTTACCCTCTGTGGCCAGCCCCCTGCCAGACTGGGGGTCCCACCTTCCAACCGGTGAGAGTGCCCAGTGTCCTCCCCCATCCCCTCACCTGGCCAACCCTCTCTCCCTGGCAGGTTTCACTTCCCCCACCACTTCCTCAGCAGGCCTTCCATAAGCTCTCAGCAATCCAGTTCCAGAGCATTACACAGGATCTTACTTAAAAAAAAAAAAAGCCTGACCTGTGGTGGCGCAGTGGATAAAGCGTCGACCTGGAAATGCTGAGGTCGCCAGTTCAAGGCCCTGGGCCTACCTGGTCAGGCACATATGGGAGTGGATGCTTCCTGCTCCTCCCCCCTTCTCTCTCTCTCTCTCCTCTCTAAAATGAATAAATAAAAATTAAAATAATAATAATAATAAAATTAAAAAAAAAAAGCTGACCAGGCGGTGGCGCAGTGGATAGAGCGTTGGACTGGGATGTGAAGGACCCAGGTTTGAGACCCCGAGGTCACCAGCTTGAGCAGGGGCTCATCTGGTTTGAGGAAAGCTCACTAGCTTGAGCCCAAGGTCGCTGGCTTGAGAAAGGGGTCACTCGGTCTGCTGTAGTCACCCCCCTACCCCGGTCAAGGCACATATGAGAAAGCAATTAACGAACAACTAAGGTGCCGCATTGAGGAATTGATGCTTCTCATCTCTCTCCCTTCCTGTCTGTTCCTCACTCTGACTCTGTCTGTCACAAAATAAATAAATTAATTAAATTTTAAAAAAGACCTGCTTAGAGGTCTTTTTTAATTAATTAATTAATTTAATTAATTAAATTTTAAAAAAGTCCTGGCCAGGTAGCTTAGTTGCTTAGAGCTAATTAATTGCCCTAATAACTAATACACCAAGGTGTGGGTTCGATCCCCAATCAGGGCACATACCAGAATCAACCAATGAGTGCATAAATAAGTAGAACAACAAATTTATGTTTCTCTCTTTCCCTTCCTCTCTCTCTAAAAATTAATAAATGCTTTTTTTAAAAAAACCTCCTTAGAATAATTTTTAAAGATTTTGCATTTTGGGGAGATCACATATATAGTGTGGAGAAGAAGAAATTATTTTAAAACATGATTTTTATTTTTTACTTTGCCTTATATTTCTAAATTTGTTATTGCAGTTCTTTTTCAACTATAATCCATTTCTATACTTCAAGATCCAGAAGCTACAAAAAGGTACACAGTGAAAAGCCTCCCTCTTTGTTGTAACCAGTGTCCTATGTATCTTTTTACCCAGAAAGTAGCCTCCTCTACATCCTGTTTCGCTCCTTGCTTCTTTGTTTTCTTATACCTTGGAAATCCTTCTACTGAGTACATATAGATCTACCCCATTAAAAACAAACAAACAAACAGCCTGACCAGGTGGTGGTGCAGTGGATAGAGCGTTGGACTGGGATGCGGAAGGACCCAGGTTCAAGACCCCGAGGTCGCCAGCTTGAGCGCGGGCTCATCTGGCTTGAGCAAAGAGCTCACCAGCTTGGACCCAAGGTCGCTGGCTCCAGCAGGGGGTTACTCAGTCTGCTGAAGGCCCACGGTCAAGGCACATGTGAGAAAGCAATCAATGAACAACTAAGAAGTCGCAACGTGCAACGAGAAACTGATGATTGATGCTTCTCATCTCTCTCCGTTCCTGTCTGTCTGTCCCTCTCTATCTCTGCCTCTGTAAACAAAAACAAACAAACAAATAAACAAAGCAAACCGCCTGACCAGGCGGTGGCTCAGTGGATAGAGTGTTGGACTGGGATGCAGAGGATCCAGGTTTGAAACCCCGAGGTCTCAGGCTTGGGCACGGGCTCATCTGGTTTGAGCAAGGTCACTAGCTTGAGCTTAAGGTCGCTGGCTTGAGCAAGGGGTCACGCGGTCTGCTGTAGCCCCCCCCCCATCAAGGCACATATGAGAAAGAAATCAATGAACAACTAAAGTGCTGCAATGAAGAATTGATGCTTCTCCATCTCTCTCTCTTCCTGTCTGTCCCTATCTGTCCCTCTCTCTGTCTCTCCCTCTGTCTCTGTCACAAAAAACAAACAAACAAACAATCAAACAAACAGCCTGACCTGTGGTGGCACTGTGGATAAAGCATTGACCTGAAATACTGAAGTCGCTGGTTTGAAACCCAGAGCTTGCCCAGTCAAAGCATGTATGGGAGTTGATTCTTCCTGTTCCCCCCTCCCGCCCTTCTCTCTCTCCCCCCCCCCAATTGGCTCTCTAAAATGTATAAATAAAAACAAGCAAACAGGCCTGACCAGGCAGTGGCGCAGTGGATAGAGCGTTGGACTGGGATGTGGAGGACCCAGATTCGAGACCCCGAGGTCGCCAGCTTGAGCGTGGGCTCATCTGGTTTGAGCAAAAGCTCACCAGCTTGGACCCAAGGTTGCTGGCTCCAGCAAGGGGTTACTTGGTCTGCTGAAGGCCCACAGTCAAGGTACATATGAGAAAGCAATCAATGAACAACTAAGGTGTCGGAATGAAAAACTAATGATTGATGCTTCTCATCTCTCCATTCCTGTCTGTCTGTCCCTGTCTATCCCTCTCTCTGACTCTCTCTCTGTCTCTGTAAAAAATAAAATAAAAAAACAAAAAAACAAGCAAACAACAAAAAATATCCAATTACTTTGTTGAGCTATAATTTATTTTATTCTATTTTTATTTTTATTTTTTTTTACAGAGACTAAAAGAGAGTCAGAGAGAGGGATAGACAGGGACAGACAGACAGGAACGGAGAGATGAGAAGCATCAGTCATTAGTTTTTCGTTGTGACACCTTAGTTGTTCATTGATTGCTTTCTCATATGTGCCTTGACCGTGGGCCTTCAGCAGACCGAGTAACCCCTTGCTGGAGCCAGCGACCTTGGGTCCAAGCTGGTGAACTTTTGCTCAAACCAGATGAGCCCACGCTTAAGCTGGAGACCTCGGGGTCTCAAACCTGGGTCTTCCACATCCCAGTCTGATGCTCTATTCACTGCGCCACCACCTGGTCAGGCGAGCTATATTTTATATTCAATAAAACTCACACTTTTTAAATGTACTGTCCATGGTTGGATCTGTGGTGGCACAGTGGATAAAGCATCAACTTGGAATGCTGAGGTCACCGGTTCAAAACCCTGGGCTTGTGGGCTTGTCAGTTCAATGCACATATGACAAGCAATCAATGAACAACTAAAGTGAAACAACTATGAATTGCTCCTTCTCGCACCACACCCCTTTCCTCTCTCTGTAAAATCAATAAATAACATCTTATAAACAAACAAACAAATAAATAAATGTGCTGGCTACATGTGGGACTATTATATACACCGTAGAAGCACGTTCCAATCAAGATACAGTATACTGCCTGACCTGTGGTGGCGCAGTGGATAAGACCTCAACATGGAACTCTGAGGTTGCCGGTTCAAATCCCTGGGGTTACCCAGTCAAGGTACATACAAGGAACAACTACAAGTTGATGATTCCTGATCTCCCCCATCTCCTTTCTCTAAAATCAATCAATAAAGAAAAGATACAGAACACTTCCATCCCCCAGAAAGTTCTCTCAAGCCTCTTTGCAGTGGGGGTGGAGGAGCAGCTTCCTGGCAGAAGAGTATTTGAGGTTGGGGAAACATTCCTGGGGTTGGAGTCAGTGGGCACAAAGGCTGAGGTAGGGGTGAGGGCCTGGGTGTCCCTGTGGTCCAGGGGCGTATGGTAGAATGTGTGCTGGGAGCCTGAGCTGTAGGATGGGCCCTTGAGTGCCAGGCCGAGGTACCTGAGTTGTGCTGGGCGACAAGAGGACCCCTGAGTGGTTTACACAGGTCACCTGTGCTCAGTTTAATGAGGCTGGAGTCTGGAGAGGAGTGGGGGGTGGTGTCTGTGGGAAGGTCTGGGCCTGGCCATGCAGGCCTGGGGGTCAGAGGGAGCCTTTGGGTTGGGCCTATCACCCTGCCCATTCCGTAGATGCCAGCTGAGCACTCACATGTGTCCCTCTGTTGTCCTTGGAGCCACTTGCCACCTTGCTGTGATGGCTGCCCTGTTCCCATGGGGCAGCTGAGCACTCTGAGACCCCCGAGAGGGAAGGGAGCTGCGGTCCTCCCCCTGGAGTGTCCTCCCCTCAGCAGCCACCTCTCCAGCCCAGGGCAGCTGGGGGAATGTCAGAGATACAGCCCCAGCCCTGGCCCACCTCTACTTTGTCAGTTGATCTCAAGTCAGTCCCTTTTCCTCTGGGAGCCTCCGTTTCTGCTTCTGGAAGGCCAGCGGTTTATATACTGTGATTCTTAGACCCAGAGGTTTCAGTGGCGATCCACCCACAGTAGGGCTGGTGCGGTCTGGGGTCCCTCACCCCTGCTCCAACCAGCACAGCTCCGGGAGGCAGTGAAGGACAACAACATGGAGGCTGGAGTTTGATGGCCTTGCTTTGAGTCCCAGCTCTGCCTCTTCCTGGCTGTGTGACCTGGGTCATTCAACTTCTCTGCGTCTCAGTTTCCTCATTTATAAAGAGGCTATGATCATGACTGTGCCTGCTTTGCAGGATCATTGTGGAAGTGGACGAGATAAGGTATGGATGGCACTCAGCATGGGATTGGTACAGTAGAAAGGTAATGTTAGTGAGAATTTTTTTTGTTGCTGCTATGTTTTGTGCCATTACCTCTGAATGGAGGGCATCAAGGGCACGTCTGTCTGTGCCCAGATGGCTCTGCCCGCTCAGCCTGGCCCACAGGTTTCTTGGAGCAACTCCTATTCCCTACAGACCCGGGCCTAGGGCAGTTGGGGCTTGTCACCTAGTTCTTGAGCTCTCCCTAACATCCCAGGCCTGAGGCTCTCCCCCACCCCTGGGCCCAGGGTGCCAGCTCCTGTTCTGGGCCAGGAGGAAGATGAAGTACTCATCCTGGGATGAAAGGCTGACGGGCCTGGGCCGGGCCAGTAAACCACCCCACCCTCACTGGGAGGAACTCCGGGCACCCGTGTAAACTGAGTCATGGGGGGCGAGAAGGTGAGTCATGCTGCTTGTGAGTGGGAGCCAGCTAGGGCAGAATTTGCCTGCGTGGGCTCCTTGGCCATGCCTAATGGAGCCTCAGCTCCCCTCCAACACCCAGCAGGCCCCTGCAGGGCCAGCCTGGCTGAGAATCAGGGGCCTGGAGGCTGAACTCTCAGGGTGCACGCGTACGCCTGAGTGTGCGTGCCTGAGTGTGTGTGGCTTCGGGGTGGGGGGTGGCAGACAGGAAAGGGAGGCTCTGACTAGGGGAGGAAAGGATTGGGGTTTGGAAAGGAGTCAAAGCCCTAGAGAGGAAAATTTTGGCGGGAATGCTTCACTGCCCTCTCCTGGCCTCTGTGGGTTCAGCTGACCCCTCCCCCTCCCCGCCCCCCCAGGAGCCAGCTTTCTCCCTTCAGCCTGGGAGGAGCCAGGGCCAGAGGGTGACAAGTCTGTCCTCTAGGGGTCCCAGGGCCCAGGGACAGAGCTCCCTGTCACAGGGGTGTGTACAAGCGCTCTTGGGAGCTGTGCAGGCTGCTGCCGCATTTCTAGCCTTGACCATGGCCAAGTTCCTTAAGCTCTTTCTGCTGCCACAGACTCCTTTTCCGTAACAGGGGCTGTGAAGACCAAAATGAGGACACACTGTGCCTGGTGTAGAGAGGTCTGGGTTTTTATTTGCTCTTACTATCTTAGCCTGTTTTCTCGGTTAAAAGAATAGGTGAGGGGAGTCTGGTGGAGTAGCTCAGTTGGTCCTCATGTGCCAAAGCTGAGGGTTCAATCCCAGGCCAGGGCACACGCAAGAGTCAACCAATGAATGCATAAATAAGTGGAACAACAAATCAATATTCCCCTCTCTCTCTCAAAAAATATCAATTAAAAAAATTTAAAAACCAAAAAAAAATAAATAAATAAAAACCAAAGGGTGAGGTGCCTGACCAGTGGTGGTACAGTGGACAGAGTGTCAACCTGGGATGCTGAAGACCCAGGTTCAAAACCCCAAGGTCACTGGATTGAGTGTGGACTCATCACCTTGAGCACAGGTTCACCAGCTTAAGTGCGAGGTCTCCAGCTTGAGCGTGGGATCATAGACACGACCATAGGGTCGCTGGCTTGAGGCCCAAAGGTCGCTGGCTTGAGCAAGGGGTCACTGGCTCGGCTGGAGCCCCTGGGTCAAAGCATGTATGAGAAGCAATCAATGAGTAACTAGTGACGCAACTACAAGTTGATGCTTCTCATCTCCCTCCTACCTGCCTGCATGTCTGCCTGTCTCTATCCCTCCCTCTCTCTCTCACTAGAAAAAAAAAAGGAGTGAGGTGTCTCTTGTCCAGCCACCGCTCTGGTTTCAGTCTCTGGTGTTATCTGCAGGGGAGCTGCCCACTGTGCCCTGCCACCCTTCCCGACTCTGTCCCTTTGTTAAGCCTGGGACGTTTCCTTGCCCTGCTGGGAGGCCAGTCATCAAGAAAAGATGGGTTAGCCTGACCTGCGGTGGTGCGGTGGATAAAGCGTTGACCTGGAACACTGAAGTTGGTTTGAATGCCCAGGCTTGCCTGATCAAGGGACATACAAGGAGCAGCTACTACAAGTTGATGCTTCCCACTCCTCCCTTCCTCTTTTCTCTCTCTCTTCTCTCTCTAAAATCAATAAATAAAACCTTAAAAAAAAAAAAAAAAGATGGGCTTGATGGACTTCTGGGCCAGGTGCCCTCAGGTTACTCCTGTGTCTGGAGGATGGATGCACGTCAGAGAAGTGGGGAGTTTCCCTCCTTGGATGAATCAGCTGTGTGACCCAAGCCTTTGTCCCCGCCAGGGCCCCTCCCAGCAGCCAGGAGTGGGGCACAATTGCTCTGCTGGGAAAATCCCCAAAACCTTGCCAAAGCTCTAGCTGAAGCTTTCTCCTGACTCAGCTATTCCTTGTTCTCCCCGATTCAGCGCCCAGCCCCAGAGGGGATCAGGACCCTCCCCATTCCCTGGCCAGCTCCCCCCCAGCCTCCTCCCTGGGACTTGGGGGTTCGCAGAGTGCCAGTGAGAGGTGGTGTGTGGGGGTGTCTCCTCTCTCTGGCCTCAGGCATCCTTCCTGTGGTTTTATAAAAGGGACCAGAGTACAGGGGCTTGTCCAAGTTTACTCAGGCTAGACCACCCTGGACTAGACCACTTCCCTACAACCATGTGGAATGTGCTGTCAGCTTGAGGGGTGGGTCTTGGGGAGCCTTTGGCCTGGCAGGGGAGCGATCTCCATGGCAGGCCTACGAGCGCCTTCCTGTGCAGGCAGGCTTCATCACTGTAATCTCTGTGCTTGTTTTGCCACCAGGAGAATGGGAATCTCAGCCTTGGCTTAGACTCTCTCCCACACGGTTCTGGGGACCCAATCTGTGTGCTTTACAGATCAGATCCTAAGTCTTGTTTGTCTTTGCAGCCCCAAACCCAACAGCATTTTCTTATAGTGAGGGCTCAACAACTCATCAGGTACTCTGGAATTGGATTACCTGGATTCAAATTTTGCCTCTGCCAGTTATGGCTCTGAAACCTTGAACCAATTATTGAACCTCTCTGGGCCTCAGTTTTCTATTCTGCATAATGGGAAGAGAGCCATGCTTAGATGATATAATGCATGTAAATACTTAGCAGTGCCTAGTTCATGTTATGAATAGAATGAGGAAACAGGCTCAGAGACAGGAGTAACTTTCATTCAATCACTCATTTATTCAATAATATTGATTTGGTGCTTGTGCTAGGCCAAGGTCCTATGCTAGACACGGAGGCTACCCTGAGGGATAAAGCGCAGTAACTGTTCTTTTTTTTCTTTAAGTGAGAGAAGGGGAGATAGAGAGACAGACCCCGCATACGCCCTGACAAGGATTCACCCAACTACCCCCATCTGGGATGGATGCTCAAGTCAACAGAGCTATTCTCAGCACCTAGGGCTGATGCTCGAATCAACTGAGCCACTGGAGGGGAAGAGAGAGAGAGGAGAGAGAGGGCAGGGAAGAGAAGCAGATGGTCGCTTCTTATGTGTGCCCTGACCAGGGATTGAACCCAACATTCGCACACTGGGCCAATGCTCTGTCCACCAAGCAAACCGGCCAGAGCCTTGCAGCCACTGTTCTCGAGGGGCCCCAGACACAGATGAGAGCCACAGGTGGGTGGGTATTATGGGAGCCTGGGGTGCACACAGATGGGGAGGAAAAAATTCTGAGAATATGAGCCAGTGTGTGGTAGGTTTAAGTAGACTCAGCCAGGAAAACAGACGAAGGTCAGGTGTACCGGCAGAGGTACAGCGTAAACAGAAGCCCAAGAGTGAGAAAGGCCAGAATGCATGCAGGGAAACCACAGGCAGCTTGATTCTGGAACAAGGGTAAAGCAGGGGTTCAGGGGTTAGAGGATGAGGCGGGAGGGTCTGGCAGGGGCTGGATTCAAGCTGTGCACTCACCTGTTCATTTAATAATTAACGGAGAGGTTGCTCTAGCTAGGCACTGTGCTATGCTCTGGGGACAGGGCTGAGATTTAGACATTGTTTCTGCCTTCACTTAGCCCATATTCTGGGCATGTGGCTTAGGGGCCAATAGGAGATAGATATCAATCAAGTGATTACATAAGTAAACCTTCTCATCCTTGCTGCAGGACAGGTGTTCAAGCACAAGGAACAGCCTGGGGCTCAGGGCTGTGTGCCAGGGGGTGAAGGAAGTGCCAGCTGGCGCCAGTGGGGTGAGCATGAGCAGAAAGGGGTGCCTAGGGGAAGCTGGGACAGTCGGTGGCAGGGCTAGGTCATGGTTGGCTTAGGGGAGTGGACTCTAAATTACAAGCTGGGGAGCCACAGGGCTTTGAGGAGAGGAACACAGGTAGCTCTGTGCAGGAGAGCTGGCAGTAGGGGGACAGAGGGGAAGTGGGGGGGGGGGAACAGGGCAGAGGAGGCCAGTTTCAATGGCTTGGGAGAGTGAGGAATGGGCTAAAAGCAGGGCCATGAGGATGGAGAAGGGATGAGTGTGCAAAATGCTTAGTTATGGAGAGAACCAGGTGGTGCTGACACCACTTGGGGATCTTTGTGGGACCCATGAGGGCCTGGCCAGCAGCCCCACAAGCCTTGGCGCACTTTGGTCAAGTGCAGAACACTGGCAGTATGAGAAAGGCAGGGCACCAGGCTCCAATTCAGAGAGCGCCCAGCAATGGGGACTTCCCGGGGCCGGGCTGAGGGGGGACTCAGACCTGGGGAAGCTGGGGGGGGGGGAGGAAACTGCTGGGAGAGGCAGCTGGGGAGGGGGCCAAGCCAGCATCTCATGACTCATCCACTTCCACCCAGTCAGCCCAGTGGCATCTCCGCTCCCCTGCTCCAAATTCCGATTTGGTGAGGCTGCTGAAGGCTGAGTCAGCTCCGGCACGGCACGAGAGCAGTGTCTCAAGGGGTTTCCTGCCAGACACCCTGGCTTCCAACCACGGCCAAGGCCAGGCACTGGGCTGAGGGTGCAAAGCCAGGCTCTGAAGCTACAAGTCTCAGCCGAGTGCGGTGGCCCAGAGGGATGTGAATGACTGTGCCTGGTGGGTGGGTTGTAAAGGGATCACACTCCACCTGAGGAGGAGACAGGGACTGAGGTGCAAGTCCTAGCTCCGCCTGGCTCACCACATGGCCCTGAGGGAACAGCCTTCCTGTCCTGACTTCAATTTCCTTGACCACAGAATGGTGCCAAAATCTCCTTCTCAACAGGTTGTGACAATTCAACAATGCATCTGGAAGTGGTCTGCAAATGGTCCAGTAGCTCCCATGAGTCAGGGCGGGGGAGAGGTGAGGAGAAACAAGAGGGCTTCCTGGCCACTTA
Source organism: Saccopteryx leptura (assembly GCF_036850995.1). Taxonomy (NCBI): domain Eukaryota; kingdom Metazoa; phylum Chordata; class Mammalia; order Chiroptera; family Emballonuridae; genus Saccopteryx; species Saccopteryx leptura. The sequence goes on along the minus strand of NC_089503.1, from coordinate 7,481,031 downwards.
CGACTGTGCAGGCTGCTAGCTGCACAAGGACCTCCAGCCCATCATGTTCATCAGACCATGCGCTCTCCCCCAGGAACGTCAGGACCAAGAGGGTGTTCTCTAATAGGCATAAATACACCGTGGGCTGGTAGGAGCCTCTTGGACTTGGGTGGGCCAAGCCCCTGGATTTAGGGGAAATCACCGAGAAACTGATTCTGATTCTTGGGATGGAAGGGAAGCAGGGCTGGCTTTGCAGAGGCTCTCAGAGAGGTTCCTAGCCTTGGCAACGAGGTGCATCTTATTACTGGGGAGAGTGAGGAGGGTCTAGTTAGGGCTGAGGGGCAGTCTTTCCTGGCCTCCCTCAAAGCAGGTGACAACCAACACAGTGTTTTTAAGAAAACACTCAAGACACAGACCCAAGCTGGGTTTTATTGAAATGCCAACAGCAGGCATGTGACACGTAGTGAAGGAAGGGAGGAAGGTGGTGCAGGTAGTGAGGTGACAGGGAGGGGCAGACCCCATGTCCATAGTCCTGGCATCCCCTTTCTTTGCCAGGGACTGAATAGATACAATCACTGCTCCCTCCAAAATAAAGGCATGCTCACGCCGGTAGGGCCTCGCCACCCTGGACTGCAGAAGCTCCAAGAGAGGGACCGGAAGCACTAAGTTTCGTCTCTTGTGAAGGAGAAAGAGAAAAGGGAGGGATGCAGGAGGGGGAGGTACACCCAAGGATGAAGGTGGCTAAGGAAGGTTCTCCTCCTGGGTGTCTGCACCCAGACTGAGGTCCTGGATGGCAGAGGGGAGCAGCAGCAAAGAGAAAGGCTGAGGGGCCGGCCCTCACAGAGTCAGAGCCTCCAGCTGATGGGGACTTGAGTCAGCCCTAACAGAGGGCAGAAGTTCAAGGGGATCGAAGACGCAGGCAGTTCCAGAGTGACCTAGTTCTCAGAGCTGGGGACTTGGCCTCCTTGGGACAGGAAGGAGGAAGAGGAGAGAATCCACCCCTAGCAGGGGGTGCAGAGAGTGGTCTTCTACAAATGGCCCTACTAGGTCAGTTCCACATTGTTGGCGCGGTCTAGCACACGGGAGCCACGAGAACTGCCCCCCAGCTGGAAACGGCTCTCATAGAGAGTGGGGCAGAGGTGCCAACGGTTGGCTCGGTAGATGCCCAAATAGGTGTAGACGTCAGGCTTGTAGGTGAGCAGACACTTAATACCTGCTGCACGGATGGCTGCATCTGCCTCCAGCACACCCAAGCGGTCCGTGAAGTCATCTGTGTAAACACAGATGACCTGGCGCCCACCCTCCTTGGCCCGTGGGCTCACTTTGGCTACCTGAAGCCGGCCCTCGACCACAGCCCGAGCAATGCCAGCCCAGGCATGGTCCAGCTTGAAGCCAGGTGTCAGGTGCATCAGCCACTTGCCCGAGAGCACATGGTGGGTGATGGCCAGCTGGCGTAGGGTACTCGGTGTGATGGACCGCCCACTGGTCTGCAGCGCCTCCCAGGCTGCCTGCAGGCCCTGCACGTCTCCGGAGTTGGGGATGTAGCCCTGCCCATATGCTGCAATCCAGCCCACAGGCTCAGAGTTGGGCGAGCTGGGGTCCCCATAGCGGGTAACTTGGGATGGTGGGTACTTGGCCAACCAGGCATCCAGCTCAGAGGCAGGTGTAGTGCGGGCATCAAACACCAACCAGGGGTCCATGTCAGCTGCCATGGCCTCGGCGGCAAGGTGCTCAGCAGTGTAGCCATCCTCACGGCCGCCTGGAGAGTCCTCCTCCTCCAGCTCCTCACCTGGCTCTATCCTGCTATGAGGGAACCGAATTAGGGTTCATAACCAGGCACCACACTAAACTCTGTGGCCTTGGGTAAGGCTTAACGTCCCTGTGCCTCAGTTGCCTCATCTTCACCATGGATAACATTTGTTCCTGGCGTATAGTGCTGTTGACAGTTAATTGCCCGAGGTGGAAAAGCACTCCCTGAGTGTTGCTGCTAATGTTATTACCACCCCTCTTACAGACAGAAAGATGAAGCTCACAGAGAAGGGACTTACCCAAGGTCACACCAGTAAGACAGGGCCGAAATGTGAATTTAAGTGTGGGAGCAACCGGCCCAGCTACATCTCCTGGCCCCGCCAATGACTGGCAGATATCCCGAAAGCTGGCATTTAATGCAGGAAGGCGCAGGAGCCCTCATTCGTGCAGCACCGAGGCAGGCCCTCCAGGGCCAGGCCTCCTGGGCGGGCGTTACCCGGCCCACTTAAAAATGAGCACACTGAGGCCTAGAGAAGGCAATGACGGGTCCAAGGCCAACGAAATGGGGCGATGCCCGGACTCGGACTCCGGCTAGTTAGAGCCTACCAGAGGGTCAGTTTCCGGCCTCGTCGTACTCCCCGCCATTAGCTCCCACAGCCAGAGCTTGACCCCCGCCCGGCCCTGCTATCTCCCGCCGCCCCACCATCACCTTCGGCCTTCGCTGCGCTCGGCACCGGTCCAGCCCCGGGCCCGGTTCCGTTCCTGCCGGGACTCCGCGCCATCGCCGCGCCCCGCCCCCGCCACGGCTGCAGCCGCCGCCGCCATCTTAGCGCCCCGCCGCCTCAACAACAACTTTATAGACAAGCTGCCGCGCCGGGGGCGGGGCCGGCCAGGGAAGAGGCGGGGCCTGTGGGGGCGGTGCTGACCTCGGGGGCGTGTTCAGAGCGAATCGTGTGGGGCGGGCTTGCCGGGGGCGGGGCTAACGTTCGCTCCTGTGGCCTGAGAGACCCGCGGGAGTAGTGGTGCTGCCCCGACTGAAGCGTACCGCCCGGAAGGCTCCGAGGGAGGGCACTCGGGCCCTGTGGCGTCCCTACCGGCGGCGCTAGGACCCGGTGGGGAGCGGCGGTGGGCGGAGCGGGCGGCGACAGGACCCGGGGGAACCTCGGCGGGCGGGCGGCGAGCAGGCCCGGGGGCCGGGAGGCTGCGGGCGGCGGCTCTGGGCCCGGCGCGGCGAGAGAACCGGAGATGCCGAGCAAGAAGAAGAAGTACAACGCGCGGTTCCCGCCGGTGAGCACGTGGTCGGGTCCGTGAAGAGAGAGCCCGTCTCCCCCGAGGCTCGGGCCCAGGCCCCGCCGGGGGGCGGGCGCATCGCGGTGTTCGGGGGGCCCAGACGCCCCGCCCCCTTCCGTGCCTTCCCCACGTCGGTGCCCCCCGCCCCCTTTCTTTCGGGATACCCCTCGCTTTCCCCGGCATCGTTTTCTGGGACTGAGGCGACGGGACCCGAGATCTCTGCTCCTCCCCAGGCGCGGATCAAGAAGATCATGCAGACGGACGAAGAGATTGGAAAGGTGGCGGCGGCCGTGCCTGTCATCATCTGTATCCTGTCGGGTGCTGGTCGCGTTGAGGGACGTGGGGGAGGGAGGCAGCCGGGGTTGCCTTGTGTGGGCTGGGGCCCCACTCCTGTGTTCTCCTTGACGCCCTTGAGCCCGGGCGCTAGAACTCTTCCTGGAGTCGCTTTTGAAGAAGGCCTGCCAGGTGACCCAGTCCCGAAACGCCAAGACCATGACCACATCCCACCTGTGAGTGGCCGTGGAGTTAGATGGAAGGGCCCCGTGGGGCTCTGCCCTAGGAGTGGACACACTTAAGAGAGGCTGTGGCCTATGTAGGCGGTTGGCAAACAGGTCCTGGGGCCGGGAGACTGCAGGTGGGAAACTGCTGGGAGACCATTAAGGCCTTAGAGGCTGGTAGGTGTGAACTTGGAGAAAAGGGGTCCAGTGTTATAGTAAAGGGACAAGTTCGGATGGTGGAGATGGGGTGGAGGTTTTCAGACTCCATTCTTCTGACATGCAGAGCTTCTTGCCGCCCCCTTCTGAGAGCCCAGATATCTCAGCTTCTGCCAGATGCCAGCCCCTCCCCTCCTCTTTCAGGAAGCAGTGCATTGAGCTGGAGCAGCAGTTTGACTTCTTAAAGGACCTGGTGGCATCCGTGCCTGACATGCAGGGGGATGGGGAAGACAACCACATGGATGGGGACAAGAGTGCCCGCAGGTGGGGAGCCAAGGCCAAGTGTCCAGGTGTAGAGGGCCAAGGCCACTGGGGTTCGAGGTGGCTGGGGGGTGGGGAAGGAGCAGGGAGATGGACTGTACCTTCTCTAAGGGGCCGGAAACCAGGCAGCAGTGGCCGGAAGAACGGTGGGATGGGAAGCAAAGGCAAGGACAAGAAGCTGTCGGGAACAGACTCAGAACAGGAGGTGAGTGAGGCCCCCCAGTCCTTGGTCTTGCCCCTCCAAGCTGGCTGGAGGCCTGACCATCCTCATCTGTGATCTTTTTATATTGCGGCTTCTTTGTTTATAAACGGGGGCTGTGGAGGTCAACCTCCTGTCCCTGCCACTCCCAGGGGTCTAGGCTCTCCAGTGATGGCCCCATGCCTTTCTTGTCATCTCTGACTCCTGCCTTGCTCCCAGGATGAGTCTGAGGACACTGACAGTGACGGGGAAGAGGAGATGCCACAGGCTCCACCTCAGGCCAGCCACCCTGCTGCCCACTTTCAGAGGTGAGCGGCTCAGTGGCCCAGGGGGTGGGGGGGCAGCATACTTGTTCTCCAGGCTTCTCTGCCACTTGCTTCTGTTGATTGTGGCGGATCTGGGGAGTGGGAAGGGAGGAACTGAGGAGGGCTTAAAGATAGGAGACTGTGCTCTCAGAAGGCCCCTTCTTCCCCTGGGGAGGGCAGTGCGTGGGGCCTGGGCGGGGCTGTGGCACCTGCTCCAGACCCTTCCCTTTTCTGGGCTTGGCCCACCTTTGATAGGGAGGGCGGTGGGCCCGGAACTGCCTGCGTTGGGAGCGGGGTGGGGCTCAGTGGGTGCTGGAGAGTGACCTGATCTTCCTCTCCTGCTTTCTGCCCTGCAGCCCCCCAACACCTTTCATGCCCTTCACCTCGACTCTGCCTATGCCCCCAGCACCCCCTGGCCCCTCAGCACCTGATGCAGAGGACGAAGAGGATTATGACTCCTAGCGCCCTCTGCCCCCCAGGCCACACCCCCTTTTAGTTTGTTTTAGTTGTTTTGGGGGGAGGAGAGAGGATAGAGTTGTTCTTAAATTTATTAAAAAAATAATAATAAAAGGGAAGGTCAGTTGTCTGTTCCAGCCTCTGTCCAGGGCTTTGTGGCCACATTCCCACCCATCCACCTGACTTCCCCCTACTAAGTGGTGGGCCACAGTGGTTGAGTGAAGAGAGGGGCTGGAGGCCATGGATTTGCCAGGGCAGGACCAGGGGTGCTGATGGAAGGAAGGTGGGCCTGATGGAAGGAGTGGTATAGAGCCTGAGCCAGCAGATGCCAGCCATGCTGGGGGACAGCCTATATCATGCTGTGCAACCCTGGGTAGGTTCCTACCCTTCTCTGAGCAGCCTCTTGTCTCTCTGATGGATATTGCAGAGGGATAGTTGAGACAAATAATAGGAACTGTAGAGCTATACCTGGTGCTGTGAAGGGCGCAGAAGGGGTGGTGGGAGCAAGGGTAGATGAGATTGTGGAGGACCTCAAAGGCCAGCTTGTGAACAGTGCAGTGACACCGTCCCTCGGTCTGTCCACATCCAAACTGAGCAGACCCCACAAGGCAGATGTGCTTTCAGGGGGTGGTGGCCCGGTGAGGCAGGCAGGGGGCCTGGGGAGCAGTGGGCAGATGACGTCCATGTTGACAATGACGCAAGCACTGATGGCTGACTGGACACGCGCTGAGAGGGAGTGAACCCTCGAGGACTCAGGCTTCTGGCTGCAGCACCTTGGCTCTTTTCTGGCTGGGGACCCAGGAGGAAGAGCAGGATTAATCTGAGCATCACAAGTTTGGCTGTGATGAATTTGGGGTGCCTATGAGGAGAGGTGTGGAGTGGGCGTTTGGACATAGGGGCCCAGAGAGTAGGTGGCCTCGCTTCGGAGAGGGGGCGGTCCACCAGAGGAGACTGAGGAACAGCCAGACCCAGAGCCCACAGGAATGACTGGCAGTGCTCACCCGGGGGTGTCTAGGGGGAGGGAAAGGCCACTGTTGAACGTCAGGACACCTTGCAGGCCTCGGGGAAGCCTTCGCCAAAGCTGCCTCCAAGCTGCCTCTGGGGCTTGGTGGTTGGTGGCCAGGCGGGAGCGCTGGTGGGAGACAGGTGAGCTGAAGCGACACTGCTCGGGACTGTGGAGTCAGGAGAGCAGTCTCTCAGGGGAGATAGAAGTTTTTGTTTCTGATTTCTTTTTTAGATTTTTTTTTTTTTTGTATTTTTCTGAAGCTGGAAACAGGGAGAGACAGTCAGACAGACTCCCGCATGCACCCGACCGGGATCCACCCGGCACGCCCACCAGGGGGCGACGCTCTGCCCACCAGGGGGCGATGCTCTGCTGCGACCAGAGCCACTCTAGCGCCTGAGGCAGAGGCCACAGAGCCATCCCCAGTGCCTGGGCCATCTTTGCTCCAATGGAGCCTCGCTGCGGGAGGGGAAGAGAGAGACAGAGAGGAAGGAGAGGGGGAGGGGTGGAGAAGCAGATGGGCACCTCTCCTGTGTGCCCTGGCAGGGAATCGAACCAGGGACTTCCGCACGGCAGGCCGACGCTCTACCACTGAGCCAACTGGCCAGGGCCTCTTTTTTAGATTTTTATGTATTGATTTTAGAGGGGTGGGGGGAGGAGCAGGAAGTATCAACTCATAGTAGTTCTTTCCTGTATATGCTTTGACCGGGCAGGCCCAGGGATTTGAACTGGTTGCCTCAGCGTTCCAGGTCGAGGCTTTATCCACTGTGTCACCACAGCTCTGACTGTTTCTGTTTTGTTTTGTTTTTTGTTTTTATTTTTTTTAGAGAGAGAGAGAGAGACGGACAGACAGGAAGGGAGAGATGAGAAGCATCAACTCATAGTTTTTGGCACCTTAGTTGTTCATTGATTGCTTTTTCATATGTGCTTTGACCAGGGCACTCCAGCTGAGCCAGTGACCTCTTGTTCAAGCTAGCAATCTTGAGCTCAAGCCAGCGACCTTGTGCTTCAAACCAGTGACCCCTGGGGTCATGTCTAGGCTCCCCTGCTCAAGCTGTAAGAGCCTATTCTCAAGCTGGTGACTTCGGGGTTTTGAACCTGGGTCCTCAGCGTCCCTGGCCCATGGTCTATCCACCGCACCACCGCCTGGTCAAGCTGTTTGTTTTGTAATACGGCAGAAATGCAAGCTTGTAGTGAAGGAGGTATGAAGGGACAGAAGGGGGGAGAATTAGTTGCCTGAGGTGACCCCAGCCTGACTAGGTAGAGTGTGCTGAGTGGGTTTAGATGGGAGGATTGCAGTGTTGCATTTTTATCTGAGCTGTCTGACTTCTGTGGAATAGGAGGCTGCTGGTTGGTGAGGATGGGCCCAGACAGCTGGAGCATGGGGCACGTGGGTCCTGTCTGCCTCTCATCTGCTCGCCCTCTGGGTATAGTGCACCTGCTTTCATTTGGAAAACCATCTCTCTGCAGCGTGTGGAGCAGACCCCACTCCCTGGGATTGAGGGACGGGAACATCACCCTAGCCTGGCAGTTACAGCACCACGTGTTCTGGCCACAGTGACTGGTACAGGCAGGTTGTGACCACTGGGATTTTAACTTCTTTTCTTTTTTTGGTTTTTTTCTGAAGCTGGAAATGGCGAGGCAGTCAAACAGACTCCTGCATGCGCCTGACCGGGATCCACCCGGCATGCCCACCAGGGGCGATGATGCTCTGCCCATCTGGGGCGTTGCTCTGTTGCAACCAGAGCCATTCTAGCACCTGAGGCAGAGGCCATGGAGCCATCCTCAGAGCCCGGGCCAACTCTGCTCCAATGGAGCCTTGGCTGTGAGAGGTGAAGAGAGAGACAGGAGAGGGGGAGGAGTGGAGAAGCAGATGGGCGCCTCTCCTGTGTGCCCTGGCCGGGAATCGAACCCGGGACCCCTCACACCAGGCCGACGCTCTACCACTGAGCCAACTGGGCAGGCCCACCACTGGGATTTTAGATGGGACCATTGAGAAAGGGTTTTGACACAATTGCTGGCTTCCTTGTGGCTTGAGGGACACAGGAAACCCTTTTAAGAGTCCAGGTGAGGGTGACAGTGGCCACACTGGGGTAGCCAGCACCACTGAGTGCAGCTGGAAGCTCCTTCCAAGCCTGAGGGGTGACCTGACTGGAAGCAAGGCCAGCACAATAGCTCTAGGAGGCTCCGAGTCAGTGTCTGATGGCATTTGAGCCCCTGCCTGAAGCCTGTATACCTTGGGCTTCTTAGTCACATGAACCAATAAACAATTTTCCCCCTGAAAGGCAGCTGGGTTTCTGTCACTGGGAACTGACGGAGCTCTAGCTGACAGGGACCACAAGTGGGAGGTGGTTCCTATCAGCCCAGGAGTGGGAGTGGGTTTTTCTAGTCCCAGGGGAGGTGAGCACATGGGCCCGCACAGCTGAGAGCACGTGGTGAGGCCATGAGGAGTTGTGGGGGGAGACCCTGTGAATCTGCTGCTGGGTTCTGTCTAAAAGGTCAGATTCTGAATTGAGAGGGCTTGAATGACAGGGCTGAGTGACAGTTGTGGAAAGTGATGAGGCCAGGGTTCAGGGGGCACCCTGATGCAGGCACAAATCTCAAGGAGGTGTAAAGGCAGGGGTGAGGTTGCCCGGAGCCCCCGCTCCTGGCCCGCTGGTTCACCCTTGGCAGAGTGCTTATGAGCGGAACCTCCAGAACCAGCCCTCCGTTCAACTCCTGGCGTCTTCACTTAAAATAGGTTCTCTAGCTTCTCTGTGTTCAGTTTTCTCATCTGTAAAATGGGGCTAGTTATTACCTATGTTAGTTATACTGTACCGGGAAGACTAGTTATACCTATTAGATAGGGCCAAGAGCTGATGTAACAAACTCAAGATATATGGGCTCAAATACAATGGAAGTTTTTTGTGCTCATACAAGGTTCATAATGGGATTTGTCTGATCACTGGGCAGTGCTTCTTCAAGAGGAACTTAAGGGCTAGGCTTTTTCTATCTTGTGGCCTCATTATCCTCCACTCATAACTTCCAAAGTCACTGTGGAAAGGGAAAGCTCAGAGCCCACGGAGGTTTTTCTGGGCCTCTGTTCCCCTTGTATTGGAACTGCCACAAGATTCTGCCCTGGGGAGGCTAGGAAAAGTGGTTTAGCCAACCTGGGTGACCAACCAGCCAGTTTCTGCTGCAGGACCTCACAGGCCATTGGAAGGGGCCTGGTTTAGCCTCGGCCACATGTTAGGAGTGCAGCCTCCTGAATCAGAGGATGGTGACCCAGGATGGGCCTGGCCTCTGGGTGCCTCCTGGGAGTGAAAAAAGATGGCTCTGCCCTGTGGGCACCTGGGCACTAGGTAGGGGCAGCTTGTGAGCACCCCACCTTACAGAGCTCCACCTGGAAACCAGATGAACTTATTTCTTTATTTTCTATCCATTGAAGAGCCTTGAGCCTCAGCTGCGCCCTAGGATGTAAGTGTGACCAGTGTGTGAAATGAGGCAGCTTCTGAGGCCAGTGTGGGAGTTGGGGACCTTGACCTTCATGTGAAGTGTATCGGCTCCCCGTCCTGCAAAGTGGAGAGCCTCCCTCCCCAGCCCATCTAAGGATTCATGCAGCAAGCATTTATTGAGAACCCAGCATCATTACTCAGCAGGGAAATGACTTGCCACCATCACCCTCCAGAACCCCGAAACGAAGAAGTGTGACATCACCAAGTGCTGGAGAGGAGGTGGCAACTCCCGAACTTACTCTGTTGGTGGGAATGTCATTTGCTGCAGCCATCTTAGAAAGTGATTTCTCATAGAGTCTATTGACATATGCTTCCCTGTGACACAGTAGTCCCACATCCACCACAAGACACGTACAAGGTGCATCTGAAACCTAACATATATGTATAATTTTGTTAACCAGTATCATCCTGATAAATTCAGTTAAAAATATGTTGATTGCCCTCAAATAGAATCAAGCCAAATGCCTATCAACAGGAACATGGGTAAGTCAGTGGTAGAATGCTGTATAAGAGAACAGCAGTAAAGAAGAACGAACCAGTCTTGCTCACAACACCGTGGGTGAACCCTGCACATGTTACATGGAGCAAAAGAAGCCAAACAAGTACAAACTGTTATGTCATTTGTTTACATGAAGTTCTGGGGAGGTGAAACTAATTCACAGTGATGGAAGTCAGTATAAAGATTACTTCAGGGGGCGGAGGTTGCCTGGGATGGGACACAAGAGCCTTCTGGAATGTTCTATAACAGTTTTAAAACTGCCAGTCTATGGATGTCAGCCAGAAATTTCATGCTAGTCCACGAAAGAGTTAACTGATATATGAATTTTTTTTTGATATATGAATATTACAGACCCAATGATCTCAGTCGAATTCACTTATGCTCAGGGTGATTACTGCTTTAGCGGTCCCTGAAATAATTGTTTTCACTGGTTCCCAAATGTAAAAAGGTTGAAAACCACTATTCTATAGCTTTCACTGAGTGGTGGTTTGATACAAAAATATATTAAGCTGCGCACTTAAGAAAAATATATTATGCATGCACTTTTATGAAATCCTTATAAAATTTTTATCTGTCTATTGAGATGCTGTTGCACAGGTGACTCTTCTAAGTGGTGGTGATTATGTGAACAAAATATTCTTGGGGTTTATTTCTGATGGGGAGAGACAGATAATAAAGAAGTATGTTAGATGGTGATACATGACCTGGGAGAAATAACAGTAGGGAGTGGGGAGTCCTGGACATTCTATGCAGGGTTCAGGGGAGACTGATAAGGTGAGGTTGGAGTAAAAACCCCATTAAGGGCCCTGGCTGGTTTGCTCAGTGGTAGAGCATTGGCCTGGCATGCAGGAGTCCTGGGTTCAATTCCTGGCCAGGGCACACAGGAGAAGCACCCATCTGCTTCTCCACCCCTTTCCCTCTCCTTCCTCTCTGTCTCTCTCTTCCCCTCCCGCAGCCAAGGCTCCATTGGAGCAAGTTGGCCCCGGCGCTGAGGATGGCTCTATGGCCTCTGCCTCAGGCGTTAGAATGGCTCTGGTTGTAAAGGAGCACGCCCCAGATGGGCAGAGCATCGCCCCCTGGTGGGCATGCCAGGTGGATCCTGGTCGGGCGCATGTGGGAGTGTCTGACTGCCTCCCCATTTCCAACTTCAGAAAAATACAAAAAACAACAACCCATTAAGGGAGGATGGGCAGTCACAGCTATCTGGGGAGAAGGTGCAGTGGGGTAAAGTCCAGAAGGACTGAGATGTGATTCCATGGGATTTCCTCCCTCTCTCCCACTTCTTCAGGCACCTGACATCCTGCCTTGATGGGGGGTGTCCTGTGGTGCTGGGAGCTTCTCGGGCTTCATGGAGGGGAAGAAGGTAGTCATGTAGGTGTAGGAGGAGCTCCTCCCCCAGACGGGCCCCAGGTGCTGCTAGAGCTGGAGGCCCCAGCGGCTGGGAGAGAAGGGGAGGGGAGGCAGAGGGGAGGGGTGCCATGACCTCCCAGCATCCACTGGCCGGAAGTGTGAGAGCGATCACTGTGTGGTCTCGGTGACCCATGTGGCTTCACCTCTTCACCTCCCCAGGCTTCACCTTCCACAGCCGTGACTGTGTTGTTGATGCCACTCGTGCTTTCTGAGGGTGGGGGGGGGCACAAGCGTGTTGTCCTCTTCTAGGAGAGCTGTTCTCATTACCCACATTCTACAGATGAGGAGACTGAGGCTCTGAAAGTGAGATGAGTGGCCTGAGTTTGCTCATTGGCCCAAAGGGTGTCAAGGGCTTGTACAGGGGTCTGAAGGTGGAGGGTCCAGTGGGTGTGGGTGGGGCAGAGGGTGGAGCTAACAAACTCCCCGCACCTGAGGCTGCACCCCCATCCCTTCTCTTGTATGGTAGGTTTGGCTTCAACACATGGACGGTACCAAGTTCCCACTCTTCTAGGTTGTGAGCTCTGTGGCAGAGGAATGGTACCTGGGTCACAATTGCCTGGCTCCTCCTCTCCTAGGGCACAGCTTTTGGTGCGAGTGACAGGTGGCTCTGGACTCTCTCAGGGGCCTCTTTGTAGCTGGGGAGCGGAGCAGGGGCTGTGTGAAGCTGACTTTCCATCACCAGAGTGAGCTATCTATTGTGAAATCATGTTTTTCCTATTTTGTGTGCATGCACCTGTTCAGATAAGATTCTGCAACCAACCCAGTAATCAGAGAGCTGCAAGGGAATGCACAAGATCCAACAGGACACTCATCAGGTTGCAAGAACAGGAAGTCAGTAGGGAAATGGAAGTCTGGTGTTTGGAGTGGGAATGCAAACTAGCAGGAATGTTTGAAAGGGCAGTTTGGCAGCTAAGTGCCCTGTGGCAATTCTGCTCTTTGGTAAAACCTCTCACAAATAGACATGTCTTAAGCATGGTTTGAGGTGGCAAAAAGTTGGAGGCTGGAGGTATCCGTCATTGGTGAACGCATGACAGATAGCAATGTAGACAAAATATAAAAGCATTGTGTTGAGTGAAAAACAGAAAAAGATCAAGATCTACAGCACAGCAGTGTTTATGGAAACCAAAAACAGATGAACACCACAATCCTGTATATTTCTACTGTTTACTCTATGACCTCAAGCAAATGACTGAACCTCTCTGTGCTTCAGTTTTCTCATCTATAAAATGGGAACAATGCCTGACCTGTGGTGACGCAGTGGTAAAGCATTGACCTGGCACGCTGAGGTTGCTGGTTCGAAACCCTGGGCTTGCCTTGTTAAGGCATGTATGAGAGTTGATGCTTCCTGCTACCCCCTCCAAAATGAATAAATAAAAATCTAAAAAAAAAAACCAACAAACAAAAAAATGGGGACAATAGCAGCACTTCCTTTAGGGACAGGTGATGATGACATGAGATATGACACAAAGTGCTCAGCACAGAGCCTGGCACCCAGTAAGCACCCAGTCAATGGTGCCTCCCATAACTGACAGAAACGGAAAGCAGATGGGAAGGGCGTGTGTAAACACACAAGACGTGGGAGCGGGGGAGCAGGAACAGGATCGGGGAGGGGCTGAAGGGGACAGTCCATATTAAAAGGAGGTATTTTGCCTGGTCTATGGTGGCACAGTGGATAAAGCGTTGACCTCGAATACTGAGGTTGTCCAGTCAAGGCACATATGGTAAGTAACCAGCGAACAACTAAAGTGAAGCAGCTATGAGTTGAAACATCTCGCTTCTCTCCCCTCTCTCTCTGTAAAATCAATCAATAAAAATATTTTTTAAATAAAAGGAAGCTGAGATTTTGATAGGGTTTGAGTTCAACCAATTTGGAAAGCATTCATATCTCTGGGTTTGTTTTCACTGACAGATATTTTCTCTAGGTTCTTAATCACATTTTCCTCTTTTGTGTGTACATTAATTTTTTATTGAGTGCCACATTGTGAATTTTACATTACTGATCTGGATCAATATTGGATTGATCTGGATTTTATTGAATTACTTTAAAGAATGTTGGACCTGTCCTGGCAATTTAGTTTTTTTGTTTGTTTGTTTTTTGTATTTTTCTGAAGCTGGAAATGGGGAGAGGCAGTCAGACAGACTCCCGCATGCGCCCGACCGGGATCCACCCGGCACGCCCACCAGGGGGCGGTGCTCTGCCCATCCGGGGTGTCGCTCTGTCGTGACCAGAGCCACTCTAGCGCCTGGGGCAGAGGCCAAGGAGCCATTCCCAGCGCCCGGGCCATCCTTTGCTCCAATGGAGCCTCGGCTGCAGGAGGGGAAGAGAGAGACAGAGAGGAAGGAGAGGGGGAGGGGTGGAGAAGCAGATGGGCGCATCTCCTGTGTGCCCTGGCCGGGAATCGAACCCGGGACTTCCGTACACCAGGCCGACGCTCTACCACTGAGCCAACCGGCCAGGGCGGCAATTTAGTTTTTTTTTTTTTTTTTTGTATTTTTCTAAAGCTGGAAACGGGGAGAGACAGTCAGACAGACTCCCGCATGCACCTGACCAGGATCCACCCGGCACGCCCACCAGGGGCGAGGCTCTGCCCCTCCGGGGCGTTGCTCTGCCGCGACCAGAGCCACTCTAGCGCCTGGGGCAGAGGCCAAGGGAGCCATCCCCAGCGCCCAGGCCATCTTTGCTCCAATGGAGCCTCGGCTGCGGGAGGGGAAGAGAGAGACAGAGAGGAAGGAAGGGGGCAGGGTGGAGAAGCAAATGGGCGCTTCTCCTGTGTGCCCTGGCCAGGAATCGAACCCGGGTCCCCCGCACGCCAGGCCGACGCTCTACCGCTGAGCCAACCGGCCAGGGCCGGCAATTTAGTTTTTACGTATGTATTAGTTTGATCATTTCAAGGTTTGTTTAAAGCTCTTTTTTTGGGGTGGGGCATTTACACAACAAATTTATTTCCTCACTGTTCTAGAGGTTGGAAGTTCTGGATCAAGGTATTGGCATGGTTGGTTTCTCCCGAGGTCCCTCTCCTTGGCTTGCAAATGGCCACCTTTTCCCTGTGTCCTCTTCATGTGGTCTTTTTTCTGTGTGAGCGCATCTCTGTCGTCTCCTTTAGGATGGGTCTAGAGCAGGGGTCCCCAAACTACGGCCCGCGGGCCGCATGCGGCCCCTGAGGCCATTTATCCGGCCCCCGCCGCACTTCTGGAAGAAGCACCTCTTTCACTGGTGGTCATTGAGAGGAGCACATTGACCATCTCATTAGCCAAAAGCAAACCCATAGTTCCCATTGAAATACTGGTCAGTTTGTTGATTTAAATTTACTTGTTCTTTATTTTAAATATTGTATTTGTTCCTGTTTTGTTTTTTTACTTTAAAATAAGATATGTGCAGTGTGCATAGGGATTTGTTCATAGTTTTTTTCATAGTCCGGCCCTCCAACGGTCTGAGGGACAGTGAACTGGCCCCCTGTGTAAAAAGTTTGGGGACCCCTGTAGAGTAGCCTTTATTTGGGCCTCACTTAGGCCCTCTTCTAGGGCTTGGCTTCCTGGGTTTCCTGCTGGTTTTTCTGTGTATGCAGTGAGAGTTCTCTACTGTGACGGGAGAGAACCTTCTTACAAAGAGTTCTAGTCCCGTGTGAGCTCTGGAAATGATTTGTCTTACAACTCGGCCATCATTGTTCTCCTGACAGGACTCTTGTCCCGCCCTGTGGGGTCTCACCCTCTGCCCGTACAGATTAGATTCCTCCCAGAGCTCAGGGGGAACCCTCCACAAGGCTTGGAGCTTTTTCTCTGTGTAGATTCCTCCTCTTAGAGGTTCTACTCCACAAATTCTAATTGCCTTTCGTCTCTTCAAACTCTGTTCTCCATCTCCTTAACTCTGTTGCTGGTGGCCCTACCAGGTCCTTGTCCCACCCTGAGCACTGCGGGTGGTGGATGGTAATGCCCCAGATGATGGGAGGGGCCACCTCATTTGTTCACTTTCCTTTTCTCGGGTCACAGTCCTGTGCTGCCAGTTTTCTAACATCTGAAAGCAGTTGTTTCTTTTGTTTTGTCTAGTTTCTTAGTTGTCTGTGGCAAAAGGATCATTTCAGTCCAGGTTACCTCCTCGTGGCCAGAATCAGAAACCCCTCTCCTTTGAACTCCCCAATTCCTTGGTCCCTTTTGCAAGGTTCTTCCCATGCTCTGATTTGAATTATAATTGTGAGTGCATGTTGTATCTCCCCCACTGGACTGTGACCATCTCAGGAGTCGGGGGTCTTGTCTTATTCATGTCTGCATCTGCAGGGTGTCTCAGAGAGCCTGGCACATGGTAGAATGTGGCAGGCATGTTTGGTCTGCCCTGCCCCTCTTTCTTCAGGCCACCTCAAATCACCTTCCCGTATTAAAAAAAAAATTATTGATTTTATATAGAGAGGAAGAGACAGAGAGAGAGAGAAAAAGAGATAAGAACATCAATCTGTTTCTATATGTGCCCTGACCAGGGATCGAACCCACAACCCTTGCATATCATGATGACATTCCAACCAAACGAGCTATCTGGCCAGGTTTCACATCCCCATCTTTAGAGAACTGCTACCCCTACTCCAACCAGGTGGTACTGCCAGGACTGCTGTCAAAGACAAAGTCCCCTTGGTGCCAGCTCCTGTGACTGGCCCAGAGGTGGCCACAAGACTCAAAGCAGGACATGTCAGGGTCCTTCTCTGGGGTTTTTCAGCCGAAAATGGGAAGAGTCCTCTCTCCACCCTGGTGGCAAAAGTCCAAGGACAGCAGCTTGGCTCTGCCTGCAGCCAACATCCCCATCAGACAGAATGAAGCAGACACACGGAGATGGAGATAAAATGCGCACGCACGCACGCATGTGCGTGCACACACACAAACACACACACAGAAGCAAAAGGACTCCAGTTCCTCCATCCAGGCAAGAGTGAGGTCAGCAACATCCCTCACCTTTTTATGATTTAGTAAAGTAAGCTAGTCATTTATTTTATTACTTTTTGGCTTAATTCATTGCAAACCAAAGAGACCTGACTACTAGGCATTTTCATACATTTTTGAATGAGTGGAATTAATCTGCTTACCTGCCTCCCGATGCAGGTAAATTTGCTTCCAGTGAGAAAAAGGAAGATAAAGTAAAAATAGAAATGGAGACTCAAGAATATGAAAATATAATTAAAAGGAGAAAATGAAAATCAGGAGAGCACGGCCTGACTGCTTGTGGTGCAGTGGAGAGAGTGTCAACCTGGAATGCTGAGGTCCCAGGTTTGAAACCCTGAAGTCACAGGCTAGAGTGCGGGGTCACCAGCTTTAGTATGGGATCATTGACACGATCCCGGGCTCGCTGGCTTGAGCCCAAAAGGTTGCTGGCTTGAAGCCCAAGGTCACTGGCTTGAGTCCAAGGTCACTGGCTCAGCAGGAGCCCCCCACCCTCAAGGCATATATGAAAAAGCAATCAATGAACAAATAAGGTGCCACAAGTATGAGCTGATACATCTCATCTCTCTTCCTTCCTGTCTCTCTCTTTCTAAAAAAAAAAAAAATCAGGAACAAGAACATAAATATCTAAGGTGCTCTATTGATTGACTATCATTTGGCTATAAGCTTCCTGGCAGCCTAAGCCAGTGGTTCTCAAAGTGTAAGCCAGGGTGCACTGGTGCGTCCTAGAACAGTGGTCCCCAACCCCCGGGCCATGGACCGGTACGGGTCCATGGGCCATTTGGTACCAGTCTGCAGAGAAAGAATAAATAACTTACATTATTTCCATTTTGTTTATATTTAAGTCTGAACAATGTTTTATTTTTTTAAAATGACCAGATTCCCTCTGTTACATCCGTCTAAGACTCACTTTTGACGCTTGTCTCCGTCACGTGATACATTTATCCGTCCCACCCTAAAGGCCGGTCCGTGGCCCAAAAAAGGTTAGGGACCACTGCCCTAGAAGATTTCCAGGTGCACCCTATGGTATTCCAAAGAAATATGTGCCTGTTGGGGACCAAAAACCAGCAAGGTTTTTGGAGTTTAGATTTTTGGGGAACAGAGCTGTGGGGAATTGGCTATAAGCTGACAGTCTGCCCAACCCCTCACCTCATTTGCCTGATTAGGTTGCAAAAGGCTGTTAAGCTGTGGTGCTGGATTGTTTACACTACCCCCCATGTACCCCGGAAAGACTGGAGGCAAGTTTCTTCTATCCTTTGTTTGGTGTAAAGTTAAGATGATGTGTATGGTGGGGGTTTTCTGCACTCAACACAATTAAGAGTAAAAAGAAAGGAATTCTTTAATGTATTGATGAGAAAATGAGAGTTTGCCTATCAAATATCTGCCCAAACATTGAAGAAATCGCTAGGACACATCAGGCTCATGTTTCTCATAAACACAAGAATGAAAAAACAACACACTCGCGCCAGGACCTGCCAAATTTACTAAATCTTACTAAGAATGTATCTATATATATAAAAAGATAACTTTTTGTCATTTTTAATTTTTTAACCCCCTTTTAAAAAAATTATTTATTTATTTATTTACAGAGACAGAGAGTCAGAGAGAGGGATAGTTAGGGACAGACAGGAACAAAGAGAGATGAGAAGCACCAATCATTAGTTTTTCGCTGCGACACCTTAGTTGTTCATTGATTGCTTTCTCATATGTGCCTTGACTGCAGGCCTTCAGCAGACCGAGTAACCCCTTGCTCAAGCCAGCGACCTTGGGTCCAAGCGGGTGAGCCTTGCTCCAACCAGATGAGCCTGTGCTCAAACTGGCGACCTTGGGGTCTCAAACCTGGGTCTTCTGCATCCCAGTCTGATGTCCTATCCACTGCGCCACCGCCTGGTCAGGCTTTTAACCCCTTTTTTACGAATTCTATAAAGCATAACTCAAAAAATGTAACAAAAATGTTTTTTGATGTCAGAATAAACTTAGTTTTGTCGTATTTTATTTCATTTACCATAAAAGCACATTTGGACTTTATATATTTTTTCTTTAATATTTGACTTAATTATTATAACATATTTCTCAGAAATTTGTATATATAGTACACCTACAATTATTTGTAGGATTTTAAATGCACCCCAACTTCAAAAAGTTTGAGAACCACTGGCCTAAGCAAAAAAAAAAGAGACTTAGGGCCTGACCTGTGGTGGCGCAGTGGGATAAAGCGTCGACCTGGAACACTGAGGTCGCTGGTTCGAAACCTTGGGCTTGCCCGGTCAAGGCACATATGGGAGTCGAAGCTTCCTGCTCCTCCCCCTTCTCTCTCTCTCTCTGTCTCTCTCTCTCACTGCTCTCTCTCTAAAAAATCAATAAATAAAATAAAAATAAAAAAAAAAAAAAAAAAAAAAAGAGACTTAGGAACCTCGCCCCTCCTCCCAGCCCCAGGGAAACAGCCTACAAGTTCCCAGGGGGAAGAAAAGTTTTCCTAGACTTCAGGTAAATTTTTTCTAAACTTTTCCTTTGGGTTCCAAAGAAGTTTCAGCCGGGGCTGTGGGACGGTGCCCATTTAGGTGAGGCCGGCCGCAGCCGGCTGCAAGAGCCAGAATCTGTAATGAGCCTCCAATGTCGGATCCCTGGGATTCGGGCCTAAGGAACAACTAACGTTGCCAAAATCAGTTGTTAACTGCCAACCTTGCCTCGACCTCTCCGTAGCTCAGGTCGCTGTCGGTCACTCCCCCTCTTTGAAACATTCTCCTCTCAGCTGGCAGCCTCACCCTCTGGGCTCACTTCTTACCCGCTGGCCTCTCTTATCTGCTCTCCCTGGCAGTGTCTCCCTGACCTCTCCTGACCTCCATGGTGGCAGGCCCGGGCTCCGTCTCCAGACCTCTCTCTCCTCTTTTCTCCTCTCCGCCTCCCTGGCCCATGCCCTGCAGACCCTCGCCTGGGCAACAGCCCCTCTTTTTCCACCCTGGCCTTCCGGTTTAACCTCCACAGCAGCCGGAGGGCTCAGCCCACATCACCCCCTCAGAAATCCTCTGCTGTGATGGCTGCTTGGACTGAACAAGATTCATGGGATATAATAAAATATTACTTTTGTCACCCAATGTCCCTCTAAACTTCCTAAGGGAACTTCTTTCTCTGCCCCTAAATGACATCCTGACTTTCTCTCTCTCCTTTATTAAAGATTTTATTTATTAATTTTTAGAGAGAGAGAGAGAGAGAAAGGCGGTGGGGGAGAAGCAGGAAGCATCAGCTTATAGCTGCTTCTTGTCTGTGCCTTGACCTGGCAAGCCTGCGGTTTCGAACCAGCGACCTCAGTGCTCCAGATCTACTCTCCATCCACTCTGCCACCACAGGCCAGGCAAAATCATGACTTTCGGTGTCCTGTTTCCCCACAGTGCTTTGATTACCTGAAGTCATTGCACAGATCCTGTGAGGATGCCCAGCTTTGTGTAGGAGCTAAACCTCTAAGCTCGATGCCCTAGTGCCACT